>NC_137985.1:15995272-16600272 GCF_963924665.1 Micromys minutus
GGTATATCAACTGAAAAAAATGAAATTGTATCAGATACTTTATATAGAAAACTTTATTCTCTACAAATTACATTAATCATTCAATAAAATCTCATATAGCAAGCCTCATATATTTCATTTAATTGAAAGTATATGTTTTAAATTTCTAATACTTGTACAACCTTGAGATCAGAACAGTAAAATTAAGATTCTTTTTCCTATTCCTGGAATAGGAAGAATTATATTTTTCCCAGTATATACACTTTTGCTCTTTCTCTTCTACATTACTATTAATAGACCCTTAGAGATTTGAATAGCTTGATGGATAATTAATGTCTCTGTGACTTGAGCCTCAAAAATTCATAAATATTCACTTTGTGATCCAACTTTAAATTTTGAACAGCTCTGATCCAAAATATTTATATGTGTGTATCCTTTTCCTCACAAATCTATCAGCTGGATGGGAAATGTCATGACTGTCCTTCTACAAGTCCTGAACACAAAACCTAGGCTATCATCACACACCCAGCAAGAGTACAACAGTGTATCACTCAACTCTGGACTTTTTTTGTGAAAATAATTTACAACCTAGTAAGTGCTAATGCATACAAGATACAGAAAGAGACAGCAGTGTTGTCTGTGTTGGTAATAGAAGGATAAAAGATATGGTGTGGGGTAATCAGAGAGGAAAATTCATTAATAAGCAAGTTTTATCTCAAAGTGGTATGAAGTTCATTTCATTAGCTAAGCTTATTAAGTTTACTACTTATTATGTGAATTTTTATATGCTTTTTAGTTTTTTACCCATAGAATCTAAATTCTTCAAGAATCCTTTCTAACAGAACATAAATTTTTTGTCTCTTTAAACTGTCTGATAGTGATTAAAAATATCATGAACCTTGTTATAAGAAAAGATCAAGATGATGATCATAGAAAATAAATATCAAGAACAATGAATGGAGTATTTGGCACACATGTGATTACAATGTTTACCAAGATTCCAATCATTCTGGAATCCTGGAATTTGAAGGAATGCATGGACCACATAGTCAGAAATTGTGAGAAAATAAAAGACAAAAATGAATGGAGAAAATTTTGCCTAGGACTTTCAAATTTCAAACTTTTTATTTTCATTAAGCTTGTACATTTATATATTCAGTTATTTCTCTAAAAAGCATATATGTATTATCATCATTTTAATAGAGTTAAAAGTATATGTTATGTAACTTTGCAACTGATTTTTTTATTTTTGAGATTATTGTTTAATTACATTTCTCCCTTGCTTTTTCATCTCTTCACACACTTATGTAAAGCCTTCTTCATGCTTCTTCAAATTAAAGCTCTCTCTTTTCACTAACTGTTGTAGCATGAATATGTGTACACATATATACATATGCATTCATACATATTACGTATTCATTAAATGTGGTATTACTTGTATAACTGTGAGTAGAATTGAGAATCATGAAAACAGCTTGTGACTTGAATAAAAAACAGATAAAATTAAGTACAATCATGTATTAAAAGTGGAAAGTACCATTTTATTCACTAAAATATTATTTAGAGTTTCAATTTGCAACTTCTTTCTTTGCTCATTTTGCTCCATTTACCCCTGACAAAAGATTTGTTTTTTTGTTTGTCATTTTTATTGTTGTTATTTACAGCAGTTAATATCTAATCTCCTTCTGCATGCATCCTAAGCAAGTGGATGAATTGCACCACTGCTTTATTTTTGTCCTTATAATAGTATATTTTCTTGTATGCCTTGCTTTTGTTGGTTTTATGAGAAAAGGTCTCACTAGGTCATTGAGGCTGGCCTTGAGTTCATGCTTTTCTTCCGGTAGTTTCTCTGTGGTAGAATCACATTTTTTATAAAGGCAGCCAAGCAGAAACATTGTTAATGACACTGGATATAATGATTACAGAATAAACAAATAAATGAAACAATATGAAAGCCTTAGTGTTGTTTAACATCTTAACATCTAAGTAGAATGAAATGTTCTCAAAAAGTAATATTTAGCATTTTGTTGTTCAGGAACTGATAAAGGCAAACAGAAAATAAAAGAGTTCAAGTGATATGGCTTAAAATTTGTACTGTCACCTTCTATTACATCTTATCAATAAGAAGGTCTGAAGTTATCTTCATCAATGATATCTTCCTTACCTTCAGGGTTAGAATGCAAAATCATGACAATACAAAAACTTCCACAAAGCATACAGAATTGTGTAAATTTTGTTTCAGTAATCTTCAAAATATCTTTATCTCATATTAATTGCATGTCATCGTGGGTTTCATACCCTGTCATTTTTCAGTACACTCAATGAGTAAACATATTGCACACATGTCAAAACTGCTCATGTGTGAGATGTTCTTATTATATCACCTGAATTTTATCAAAATTAAAAATTTTGTAAACTTGCAATAATTTTGCCAGATTAATTGTATATATTACCGAGTTTTACTGAAAAATTAAATCATGTCTTTACATTTTGGAAAAAATAAAATATCAAGGTTTAAAATTAAGGTGGGTGATTTTTAAAAGAAATATAAATATCCTTATGAAAAATGATTTAATAAAATATATTGGTGGGTGGGGAAGCACAATCATAGAAAAGTGGGGAGGAGTATTAGACAGAAGGTTTGCTGAGGGGGAAACTAGAAGGGGAATAACATTTAAAATCTAAATATAATCAATAAAAATTTTTAAAATATGTTAAGATGTTATAAGAATGCAAAACCAAATTTCAAGATAATGTTTTGGCTCATATGTGGTCATATATTCTTTAACTGCACATAAATAGTTGCATTGATGAATAAATAAAAAAGAACCTATCATTAAATCTTTGAATATGTATATATATATGTATATATATATATATATATATATATATACATATATATGTATGTTATACCTTTTACCACATTACAACAATAATAACAATAAAATAGCAAAACATGACCACAGCCAAAGTTCTTATGTTGAGATGATATAGCATTTCAAGATTATGATTTTTCAAGGCAAATGTTAGGTGTGGCTGAATGATTATAATATCTGTTTATCATATGCAAGTATTGAGAAAAGACAGAAGGAAATAAAATGAGCAATATGTAGAGTGACATTAAGAAAATAATATTTTTAAAAAGAATAAGATTGAGTTATTGTAGATAAACATGGTTTCTTATGCCTATTTCTATCACCAGGACTTAGGATACTGATGCAGCATTGAAAGACTAATGGTAATGAGGAATAGTAAAAAGAAAATACTACATATTCTCCTATATGCAACCCCAGATTTCAATGGATAAAAATGATTGCAGGGAAGGGATCAGCAGAAGCTATATGTACGAAGAACTAGGGAAGGGAGATCAGAACAAATATGTACAAAGTATAATGATATATATTTTAGAATATTGCATTAAGAAACTTATTTTGATTATCAACTAAGTAGTGAAAGAAAAATATTGTTTAACCATTTTGTACTTTATTAATTATGGATGTGTTTAAATCACTTACATAGAATACCTTATGCAGTCAATAAAAATAATACGTGTAAATATTTGAGACGATGCTAACTATACATTCGAATACATTTGAAAATAATTCCACATAATAAAATCCAAACTCGCACAGGAGTTACACACGAGTTACAAAATCAGAAAATGGATAAATGAAGAAACCTTATAGAACATGTAGAATATACATTTCTATTTAACTGACAATATTCTTCTGAAGAAGAACATAGGATTTATTTTTAATTAAAACTTTTTGAGTATATGTTTTATTATTTGCATAAGCCAGCTGTGTGTTTGTACCAAACAAAGACAGAATAGGGTATTGGTACTGGAGTTTGACTTACAGGCTATTTTGAGTCATCTGATGTTAATGCTGGGAACAAATCTTTGGACCCCTAGAAAAGAAGGAAGTTCTTTTAGTTTCTGAGCTAACTCTCCACAGCTAATGCTAGCCTGTGTACTAAAAACGTAAATCCAAGGAAGTGAACTTAGTGCACTTTTTAAAAATGAAATATACTAACTAATTTATAATGTTCTTTTATTAGAATAATTTTTAAGGATTTTTCTCTTCATGTGTACTTTTTGGTGAGGATTTTTTCCTGTGTTCATAGAGTAATTAATTGCAAATGTTTTTCTAATATAATTTTGCCTAAGTTTTCTAAAGATGATCTAACTAAAAACAAGATATTGTCACAGAAGCCATTAAAGAACTAGGTGTAAGAATTTGCCACAATTGATAACTATAATTAAAGGTTTAATTTCAACAATTAATGTTTTGGATTATTATCAAATACCTAAGACGGGTAACCATTTTTAGCAAAGGACTTTATGTAGGTTAGAATTTTCTAGTCTATAAATTTAAACCATGAGGGTGGTCTCTTGGTGTATGGCAGAAATGAAAATATGTTGGAAAAGCAGTCACAATAGAATATGAGATTAATTCAAAGATGCTAGACTCTCTTAACCACTATCACAGACATGTATTGATTGATTGGTGGATTTTTAAGAAAACTCACTTTCCTTTCCTTTTTTTCTTCTTTTTCCTTTGCTTTTCTTTAGCTATCTCCCTCTGTCCTTCCTTCTTTCCTTTCTTTCTCTTTTCTTTCCTTTCCTCTCTTTATTTACCACCTTTCCTTTGTCTACCCTCATTTTTCTGTTGGGATTTTGTTTCTAGTCTTACATTTACTAGAAAAAAACTGTAACTCAGATCTTCATTCAAATCGTGGATTCTACTTTTTTTAATGCTCCAAGCAACTACCAAAGAGAAGTCGTAGCTCCTAGGCCATGAACCATTTTTTTTCTGAATGAATAAAATATTTCTAAACCTTAATCGCCCTCAGGCATGAATAATTTCTTATGAATTACTACATCAAGAAAAAATGCATTTGGCAGTTTGCCTGTATAGAGTTTAGTTCATTGCAAAAATCTTTTGCTTGTTTTTTAGTCTTTATTTGTTTTCAAAGGATATCCTAGGCAATGGAGCCATATAATTTTACGGGTTCTTTGGAATTCATTCTCCTTGGACTCTCAGAGGACCCAGAACTGCAACCAGTCTTGTTTATACTATTTCTGCTCATATACCTGCTGACTGTGCTTGGAAGTGTGCTCATCATCTTAGCCATCAGCACTGATTCCCATCTCCACAGCCCTATGTACTTCTTTCTCTACTGCCTTTCATTGTCTGACATGGGCTTCAGCAGCAGCACCATTCCAAAAATGCTGGTAAACATGCAGACCCATAACAAATCCATAACTTATGCAGCCTGCTTAACTCAGGTGTCTTTCTTTTTTCTTTTTGGGTGTATGGACAACCTACTACTGACTGTGATGGCCTATGACCGATGGGTAGCCATTTGTCACCCTCTACACTACCAAGTCATTCTGAACCCTTATCGGTGTAGATATTTGGTTCTAGTGTCATTTTTCATTAGCCTTGTGGATTCACAGACACACTGCTTAATGGTGTCACAACTAAAATTTTGCACTGAAATGAATATTCCTCATTTCTTTTGTGATGTTCCAGAGCTTCTAAAACTTGCCTGTTCTGACATTTTTATCAATAATATAGTCAGATTTCTTTCAACAAGTATTCTTGGTTTCCTCCCTGTGTCAGGAATAATTTACTCCTACTATAAAATAATTTCCTCCATTTTTAGAGTTCCATCATTGTTGGGAAAATATAAAGCCTTCTCTACCTGTGGATCGCATCTGTCTGTTGTTTTCTTATTTTATGGAACAGGTCTTGTTGTGCATCTTTGTTCAACAGTTTCCAATTTTTCCAGGAAAAGCATGGTGGCCTCAGTAATGTATACCATTGTGGTTCCCATGATGAACCCCTTCATCTACAGCCTGAGGAACAGGGACATTAAGAAAGCTCTCCAAAAATTTTTCAGTCGAATAGTATAACTTACCTAGTATAATCACTTACTATACAGTTGCTTAAACTGTGGGTCATATAACTGAGATTGGTATCAAATAAATGTAGGAACCATAAAAACTACTGAATTTTAAAATGATCAAAAATTTACATGCACATATAGTGAATATAGAAGTACCTTGCTGTTTCTGTCCAACTTCCATGCTGTAGCTCCAATGTGGCTAGTTCTCTTTACATATAACATTGAAATTTAGCCCTTCACAGGTTTCTGTGCAATGAAATACAAAACAATAGAGCGATAAATATTTTTGATTAACCTCAGTTTGATTGTTTGGCATTGTTATGCTTTTACAATATGTACTAAGGGAAACATGATTGTTTAATTACACAAAGTATCAATTTTCAATATATTCTTAACATAACTAATCAGCATGTGATTATGAAATTATTGATAATTGTGTAAAAACTTTTAATTAAAAATCAGCGATTTTGTTCCTGACATCAGATTTCTTTCTTTTCCTTGATATTTCATTTATTTACATTTCAAATTTTATTCCCTTTCATGGTTTCCCCTTGGAAACCCCCATCTCATCCCCCTCTCCCTGCTTCTATAAGGTTGCTTCCACACCCACCCACTCACTCACTCCTGCATCCCTGCCCTTGTATTCCCCTACACTGGGGTACCATGCCATCACAGGACCAAGGGCCTCTCCTCCCATTGATGCCCAACAAGGCCATCCTCTTATACATATACAGCTAAAGTCATGGTCACCTCATCTGTACACTTTGGCTGGTAGTTTAGTCCTTAAGAGCCCTGGGGGGTCTGGTAGGCTTATACTGTTGTTCTTCCTATAAAGTTGGAACCCCTTTCAGCTCCTTCAGTCATTTCTCTAATACCTCCATTGTGGACCATGTGTTCTTGTTATATATTGGAGAATCTTTTTGGTATATAACCAGGAATGATACAGCTGGGTCCTCAGGTCCAGTTTTTGACAAACCAAAAAACTGATTTCAGAGTGATTGAACAAGATTGCAATGCCACCAACAGTGGAGGAGTGTTCCTCTTTCTCCACATCCTTGCCAGCATCTGTTGTCACATGAATTTTTGATCCTAGCCATTATGACTGGTATAAGTTGGAATCTCAGGCTTATTTTGATTACATTTTCCTGATGATTAAGGATATTGAACATTTCCATGGTGCTTCTCAGCCATTTGATATTCCTCTGTTGAGAATGTGTGTTTAAATCTGTACCCATTTTTAATAGAGCTATTTTGTTCTATAAAATCTAACATCTTGAAATTTTTGTATGTATTGAATACTAGTTCTCATTCAGGTGTAGGATTGGAAAAGATCTTTTCCCAGTCTGTGGGTTGCCGTTTTGTCCTATTGAGAGTGTCCTTTGCATTACAGAAGCTTTATAGTTTTATATGGTCTCATTTGTTGATTGGTGACCTTAGTGCATAAACCAGTGGTTTTCTGTTAAGGAAAATTTCCCCTATGCCCATGAGTTCTACTCCACTTTCTTTTCTATAAGTTTAGTTTATCTGGTTTCATGTAGAGGTCCTTGAAGTATTTGTACTTGAGCTTTGTAAAAAGGAGATTAGAATGGATCAATTTGAATTCTTCTGCATGCAGACTACCAGTTAAACTGGCACCTTTTGTTGAAAATGAGGCTTTCTGGCCACCAACACAGTTACAGATTCAATGAGTGACCCTGCCTTAAAGAAATAAGGAAGTGGGTGTTAAGACAAGATAACTAATGCTCTCCTTTTGTCTCCACATACACATGTGCATATATATGTTGCACACATGCACAAACAATAGATGATAGATAGATAGATAGATAGATAGATAGATAGATGATAGATAGATAGATAGATAGATAGATAGATAGATGATAGATAGACAGTTGATAGGTGGGAGTTAGCTATAAGGATAAATGATAGATGGATAAAAATAAAATAATAGAACCAAATTCATTTAAGATGAAAGTTTAAGAGAAAAAGACAAAATAAAGCAAGTCAGCCAGGAGCAATTCATGTGTTCTTGTAGGTAGTGAAAATTCACTGAGCAGGCCCTCACAGAACTGGAATTAAGCTCACAGCCTGAGAGATGAAGAGTGTGTTTTATGAACTGGAATTAGTATTACACGTGGAGGTACAATGTTGGGGATGCTGTGCATACCCTGATGACATTCTACAAATTTTGCCTCATTTCACTTGACCTGTTAATTCATCCTGTACTATTTTTCTGGAGGTGGAGAGCTTGTGAGGTCTGTGATTCTAACAGGTTACTTCTAGTTTATTCATCGGACCTTGAATTCATACATTTCTTTTCTTTACTTAAAAAAAAAGAAATGCTGTCCTTTTTCTGTTAGATGGTTTTATGTCCATTGTCAAAAATCAAGTCACCATAGATGTGTGGGTTAATTTCTGGATCTTCCATTCTATTCCATTGATCTACCTAGTATCAATACCATGCAGTTTTTATCACTATTGCTTTATAGTGCAGTTTGAGGTAAGGAATGCTGATTACCACAGAAGTTTCTTTATTTTTGAGAATAGATTTTGCTAACCTCAGTTTTTGTTATTCCAAGCCAATCTAAAAATTGTTTTTTTTTTTTTAACTCTATGAAGAATTAAGTTGGAATATATATGGGAATTGCATTGGACTTGTTGATTGTTTTCAGTTCAATGGCTATCTTAATTTTATTAATCTTGCTAATCCTTAAGCATAGAAGATCTATGATCTTCTAAGATCATCTTTGCTCTTTTTCATTAGGGACTTGAAGATCCTTTCATACAGACCTTTTATTTGCTTGGTTATAGTCACAACAAAGTATTGTATATTATTTGGGACTATTGGAAAGGCTGTTGTTCCCTAAATTTTTTTCTCATTCCATTTATGTTTTGATTAGAGGAAAGCCATTCATGTGTTATAGTTAATTTTATTTCAAGCCACTTTGCTGTTAATATCTGTAGGAGCTCTTCAGTAAAATTTTCAGAGTCACTTATGTATACTATCATATCATCTGCAAATAGTGAAACCTTGACTTTTTCCTTCCAAATTGGTTTCATTTATAGCTCCTTTTATTGTCTAATTTTTCTGGCTATGAATTCAAGTATTATGTTGTCCCTCGCTACCGTCTCGCCAGCAAGAACGCACATGAAACACCAGGATCCTTCTGCAGCAAAGCGTTTATTGCATCTTGAAGAGGAAGACCCCGGGCAGGAAAAGGCACCCTAATTTATACCCCCAAGGGTGGCGTGTTGCTGTGTGATTGGCTGCCTGCCAGTGGTCTGATCGTGACGCCCAGGGATGGGCAGTGACTTGGCTTGCACCACTCTTTGCGCATGCACCCAGTTTGTTTACAGAGAGGAGCCAGGCTGCCGCAACAGAAGTCAGCGCCATCTAGTGGTGGCAAATGTTATCGTGGCTCTCCACATTATGTTGTATAGATATGGAAAGGGCAGCCTTGCCTTGTCCCTGATATTAATGGGATTGCTTTGATTTTTCTCTCCATTTAGTGTAATATTGCCAATATTTAATGTCCTCTATATTTCTTTTATTGTGTTTAGATATGAAACTTGGTTTTCTGATCTTTCCAATACTTTTAACATGAAGAGGTGTTGTATTTTGTCAAAGGCTTTTTCAGCACTTCCAGCATGAAGCCTACTTGATCATGGTGAATGCACGTTTTGATTTGTTTTTGAAATCTGTTAAAAGAATTTTATTGAGTATTTTTGAATCAATATTTCTAAAGAAAATTGGTCTTCAGTTCTCTTCTTTGTTGGATCTTTGTGTGGTTTAGGTATCAGTGTATCTGTGGCTTCATAGAAAGAATTGAGTATTATTCCTTTTGTTTCTAATTTTGGAATAGTTTCAGAAGTGTTGGTAGTAGATCTTTTTTGAAGGTCTGATAAAATTCTGCACTAACCCTATCTGGCCCTGAACATTTTTGGTTGGGAGGTTTTTAATGACTACATCTATTTCCTTGAGAGTTAAGGGACTGTTCAGATGGTTTACCTATTCCTGATTTAACTTTGCATGATTTTTTAATATATTCTTTGATTTGGTATAGAAGTACTTTATTGAGAATCTTTGCAAGTATGTCTACAAGAGCTATTAGTCTACAATTATCTTTTCTGTTAACTATTCTCAAATTTTTTGCATCAAGGTAATAATATACTTCTAAATCAAATTAGACAATGTAAGACAATCCCGAATCTAAAGTAACCTCCTCTAAAATTTTTTTAATATTTCTATCAGAGACTTAAACTGCACCTTTTGCTAAGTATAAAATTGTGCATTTGAATAACTCATTAAGAATTACTTGACTCTTTAGTTACTTCACAAGGTTGAACTCTGGCACTTAGAGATGATGTTTGACTCAACATTTGTCTTTATAATTAGGGGTTATATTTACAATGCCTGAGTTTGTGTTACTACAAGTTGAACAGGTTGACATATTGTCACATGCCCTACGTCTCACCAGCAAGGATGATGAGTGAAAACAGGATTCTTCCGTGAACAACCTTTATTGTCCTGTACTCTTGAGCAGGAGACCACATGGAAGAAAAATGCACTGCTTATAAATGCCCAGGAGACTTGTGTCGCTACCTGATTGGTGCACCCTCCAGTAACTCATTAGCATGCCGGAGAGCGGGCTGTGACGTGCATGGTTCATGCACACTACATCCCTCAGGATGGACAACAGCTCTGTTTGCTGAATCATCGGCAGGAAGGCGGCGCCATCTTTGGGTGCAGCACAAACGGCTTCCAACATCTCCCCCTTCTTTCTTAAATAAAACATGGCCGATCAACCATCAGGCTCTTGTTGGACCTTTAGGGTTCAAGACCATGATCAGCAATACCTTGGGTAAGGCACCTTCCTGCGTGCAATGAGAACGAACCCTGCAGGGTGCAAAGGCTGCCTATGTGTAGGACACCCATTCCTGGTGCAATGCCTCAAAGGCTCAGGGTGCAAGGGCTATCCAGACACAGACCCATCACTTTTTAGCCAAACAGAGGGAGAGGTGCCCATTTTGAGTGCAGCAAGAGCTTGCACTATGACCACTTTGTCACGTTGTTGTTGAGTACAGAGTTTGCACACCATCTAGAGCAGAAACACAGTCCCTCCGCACAAAAGCATGCCAAAAATTACCTGATAAGGCAAAAGTTCTATTATCCCCTAACCCTGCTATCTCAGTGTTTAAAGGCAAGTATGGTACATCAAAGGTTTTTATTGGTGCTAAACAAACGAGGAAATCCTTTTACATTAAGGCAAATGGGAATCGGTTTTGGAAACACCGACAGAATCCTCCATCTCAGTTCCGCTTGAATCATCATGCAGGACAGGCTCATCAGAAGCAGGTGGAACTGCATCCTGTTCTGGTAGCACTCAACATGTTAGACATTCTGGAATCCAAATTGGGCTTTCTTCTCCCTGTGGAAACACACAAGTAGCTCCCCTGGATCATATGAAAATAGGATCCAGGCCTTTCCAATCACCAGTGAGGACATCTTTCCATTTTACTAACTCTTTAGGTGGAACGGGCCATTGTCCATGGCGCTCGGCAGCTGAATGGCCATGAGCATCCAGATTTAAAAAATTTAAGGTAAGAAGTGTAGTAGAAATGGCCATTTTGGGTGTGGGGGGAACCTCTTCAATTCCCCCTTTTTGTTTGTTTAAATAAACCTTTAGGGTGTGATGAGCACGTTCAATGATGCCTTGACCCTGAGGATTATAATGCAATCCTGTCAGGAGTGAAACTCCCATGTGATGGCAAAGTTGCTTGAATTTTGCCAAAGTATAGGCAGGACTATTATCTGTTTTTAACACTTTAGGTATGCCCCATGCACTCCATGCTTCAAGACAATGAGTAATAACATGAGAAGCCTTTTCTCCCAATAAAGGAGAAGCAAAAATGACTTGTGAACAGGTATCAATGGACACATGTAAAAGATACTGAGATAATTGTTTAGAATAATTTGCAGCTTTAGTAAAATTTTCATACTGAATACTGGTCACACATAATCCTGAGAACTTCCATTGGCAGCCCAGCTAGGCAACCTGCCACAATATATCTATCTGTTTTTGAACCAGATCAATTCTCCAAGGTATTATTATAAACAGTTCCTATGTTAGGAGAAAAAGTAAAGAGGCCCTTAACTGCCCAACCTACTCCCTGAGATTGACAGCTAGTCCAAGGAGGCAGGGCTGAATCTCTTCTTCCTGTACAAAAAGGTGACCACTTAGGTTGGGCTGGAATAAACAAATTACCCTTTGGCTGGGAAATAGGCCAGCGACCAGCAATCCAGGTGGCATTAGCCTCCCCAGGTTTTTCGTATAATTAGCAGTCGGACTGACTCTGACAACTCTTTAACTTGCTTATGCTCGAGGCAGTGATAGCTATGGACACTGTTATCCTCCTTGAACACAGGAAACATTTGCGAGAGGGCATGGCGTGTCTCCGTGTCTCTGGCGAACAAAAGGAGAACTCCCACTTTCTCTCTGAATAAAGGGGTCCCACTTTCTCTCTGAATAAAGGGGAAGAGCAGAAGCGGCTGCTTTAAGCACTTTTGGTTTTGCTACAGGAGTCCTCCACCCTGGCTGATATAGCTCCGCCTCAAATTCCTCTGCCTCCTCCTCTAAATCTTCCTCCTCAGACACAAACAATTCATCCTCTAACTCCTCTTCTGCCAGCTCTAAAGCTTTTTGCTCTTTTACCAGATACAGAGTATCCTCTCCAGGAAGCTTGTACTTCGTTTCCTGGGGCTGAATTTTTTTCCTCTCCCAGCAATCTTTCCGGGGGCTCTCTCAGTGGTCCTTCTGCCTTTTGGTTTTCTTTCACTTTCATTTTGAATTTCGCTCCATTTCTGACATGCTCTGGACATGCCTCTTGGAGCCTACCTGTTTTAATTTTTGTTCCTTGTGCACTGCTCCCTATTTCATTCTGCTCCGTTTTTGACCCACCCTCTTGGTGCTGCGTGATAACTTTCTGTCTAACTAACTTCCATAGCAATATTATTACAACAGTTACCACGAATGCAAGCAATAACCCTTCTACTGCCGGAGAGAATCCAAGCAGGGACATGCCTCCATTTTTGACACACTCTCTTGGCACCCCATAAAATGCAGAGAGGGACATGTCTCTCGGGGCTTACTTATTTAATTTACCTTTTTGCAGTTCTGAATCCACCTCAGCGGATTGAAGGTTCCCCTTGGCGCCAGCGATGTTTAATGCTTCCCAGGATTTTTGGCACCACTTGTCATGCACCCTACGTCTCGCCAGCAAGGACAACGCGTGACAACAGTATTCTTCTGCGAAATACCTTTATTGAACTGTACTATTGAGCAGGGGACATGCACTGCTTATAAATGCCCAGGAGACTCCTGTCGCTACCTGATTGGTGCACCCTCCAGTAACTCATTAGTATGCCCCGAGAGCGGGCTGTGATGTGCATGGTACATTTGCACTATGTCTCTCGGGCTGGACAACAGCTCTTTTTGCTGAATCATCAGGCTTCCAACAACATATGACATCTCTTTTGTTATTAAAAAGAAAAAATCTGCCTTTTATTTCACTGTTTTTAATCAGGAATAATTGCAAACAAATCACAATGAAACCATATTTAGTTCTGATTTTTTTCATAATACAGATGGATCATATTCTGTTTTTATTTTTTGAGAAACTTCCACTTGGATTTGCATGATAGTTATTCTGGTGTACATTCCTCCAGGAGTGGATAGTACATATTATCTATGCCCCCTGTACCCACTGACCTCACCATCATTTGTTGGGGTTTATCTTTTCAATGACAATAATTTTAAAGTTGTTAGAAGGGAAAACAAATACTTTTGCAAGTGCTTAAGACTCCAATATCTACAAAAATAATCATAGGAACTGAAGTGCATTAATAGGAGGTGCACTTAATCCTGTGAAGGCTCATTTCCCCAGTATAGGAAAATGCCAGGGTGTTGAGGCCATAGTACATGGGGGGGGAGGAAGAGCATCCTAATGGAAGAAGGGGTAGAAGATTGGGAGAGGAAAAAAACTGGAAAAAGAGATAATGTTAGAAATGTAAATACATAAATAATCCAACAAAAAGTCAACTATTAATTTAAAACATCAAAGTACATTCTTTTCTAGATTTCATCTTATGAAATGTATAAAAATTCAGGTGGAAATAATGATTTTTAATTATACTTTTATTATTTAGAGTTCAAGCTAATTTACTTTGTTGCACAAATGTAGCAATTTTAACATTTGGAATGAAAGAGGGAAAGTAATTCTTGCACAGCAGCTTAACCGAAAGCCTTTTTAATTATTGACATAATTATGTGTTAATTAATTTTTTATTCTTACAACTTTATTTTTTAAAAAAGAGATACACGTACAGATTTTTTAAAGCATTTTGGCAGAAAACTATATGAATATATATTTTTTCTGAGGCTAGTATCCAACTATTAGCGACTGCATAGTATGTCTCTTCTTTTGTTACATAGATCAGGATGATATTCTCTATGTAGATCTACTTTCCCAGGAAATTCATAAAGTCATTGATTCTAATAGCTGAAGACTACTTCATTGTGAAAATGTATCACGTTTATTTGTATCCATTCATTTGTTGATCAACATCTGGGTTCTTTCCAGCTGCTGTCTATTATAAATAAGGCTGCTATGAACAGAGTGGAGCCCATCTGCTGTCATCTGAGATTTTGATCTTAGCCATTCTGACTGTTGTGAAACAAAAATCTCAGAATGTTGATTTGTGTTTCCCTGATGACAGCCACTCAGATATTCAATATTTCTCATTTGAGATTTCTATGTTTAGCTCTATACGACATTTTTAATAGAATTGTTTGATTGTCAGGAGTCTGATTTTTTGAGTTCTTTGTATATATTGGATGGTAGACCTCTATGAGATGTGGGGTTAGTAAAGATCTTTTCCCAATCTGTTAGCTCCCATTTTCTTTTCTTTTCTTTTTTTTTTTTTTTTTTTTTTTTTTTTTGTAAACTTTATTTTAGAAAACAAAGATAAAAGAAAAACATTTTAAACATTTTTGCATAAATGTATACAAATACAATTGTGTCAGTGCTTGGCTTTTCTTTATCTTTTTTTTTTTAAGGTTTGATACTCTGCATTAAGGTCTTACTACTTACAATGAGCAAAAAGTACATGTAAAACAGGAGGTGACCCGGAATCAGTCAACATTTTCTTGGTGTGTAAGATGGCACATGAATTTTTTTTTTGTTTCTTTGATTTTGTTTTATTTTTTTCTTGAACTTCACACAGTCTGTGAGTTATTTCTGGGGCAGTACGAGACTCTGGGGTTAGCATCCCAATATCAGTGACTGCATATTATGTCTGTTCTTTTGTGACTGGGTTATCTCACTCAGGATAAAATTCTCTAGATGCAACCATTTTCTTAAGAATTTGTTTAAGTCATTGTTTCTGATGGCTGAGTAGTACTCCATTGTGTAAATGTACCACAATTTTTGTATCCATTCATCTAATGAAGGACATCTGGGTTCTTTCCAGCTCCTGGCTATTATAAATACAGCTGCTATGAACATTGCGGTGCATGTATCTTTGTTGTATAATGAGTATCTTCTCTGTGGTATATGCCCAGAAGTGGAATAGCTGAATCTTCAGGTAGTACTATGTTCAATTTTCTGAGGAATCTCCAGACTGATTTCCAGAGTGGTTGTATCAGTTGCCTCACGAGCATCTGCTGTCATCTGAGCTTTGTGTCTTGGCCAATCTGACTGGTGTGAGGTGGAATCTCAGTGTTTTGATTTGCATTTCCCTGATGGCTAAGGATGTCAAGCATTTCCTTAGATGTTTCTCAGCCATTCGATATTCCTCAATTGAGAACCATTTGTTTACCTCTGTACTCCATTTTTTAATAGGGTTGTTTGATTCTCTGGTGTCTAGCATTGGAATTTTTTGTATAACTTGGATATTACGCTTATATCAAATGTGGAGTTGGTAAATATTTTTTCCCATTCTGTTGGCTGCCGTTTTGTTTTCTTGACAATGTTTTTAACTTACAGAAACTTTGCAATCTCATTAAGTCCCATTTGTTAATCTTTAACCTTAGAGCTTGAGACATTGGTGTTTTGTTGAGAAAATTTTCTCCTGTGCCTATGTATGCAAAGGTTTTCCCTACTTTCTCATCTAATAGTTTCAGTGTGTATGGTTTAATGTGGAGATCTTTGATCCACTTACACTTGAGCTTGTACGAGAAGATAAGAAAGGGTCTATTTTCATTCTTTTGCATGCTTAGTGCCAGTTGGACCAACACCATTTGTTGAATAGGCTGTCTTTTTCTATTGAATGTTTACAGCTCCTTTGTCAAAAATCAGGTGACCATATACGTGAGGGCTCATTTCTGAATTTTCTATTCTATTCCAATGATCCAAATGCCAATTTCTGTACCTGTCCCATGCAGTTTTCAGCACAATTGCCTTGTAATATAGCTTGAGGTCAGAGATAGTGATTCCCGCAGTAGTGTTCTTGTTCTTGAGGATGGATTTCATATTCTAGGTCTTTTGTTATTCAAGATGAAATTGCACATTTATCTTTGCAACTCAATGAAGAACTGGGTTGGAATTTTAATGGGGATTGCATTGAATCTGTAGATTGCTTTTAATAAAATGGTCATTTATAAAATGTTCATCCTTCCAATCCATGAGCATGGGAGATCTTTCCATTTTCTGAGATCTTCCTCAATTTCCTTCTTTAGAGGTTTGAAGTTTTTCTCATACAGGTCCTTCACATGCTTAGTTAGAGTCACACCAATGTATTTCATAGTTTTTCTGACTATTGTGAAGGGTATCTTTTCCCTAATTTCTTTCTACACATGTTTGTCCTTTGAATTTTGGAAGGCTACTGATTTGTTTGAGTTAATTTTGTATCCAGCCTCTTTGCTGAACTTGTTTATTAGCTGTAGGAATTCTCTGGTGGAATTTGTGGGGTCACTTAAGTACACTATCATGTAATCTGCAAAGAGTGTTGTATTTACTTCTTCCTTTCTGATTTGTATCCCCTTGATCTCCTTTTGTTGTCTAATTGGTACAGCCTGGATTTCTAGTATTATGTTGAACAGGTAGGGGGAGAGTGGACAGCCTTATCGAGTCCCTGATTTTAGTGGGATTGCTTCTAATTTCCCACCGATAAGTTTGATGTTGGCTCTTGGTTTGCTGTATATTGCTTTTATTATGTTTAGGTATGAACCTTGGATTCCTGTTCTTTCCAGGACTTTAAACATGAAGGAGTGTTGAATTTTGTCAAATGCTTTCTCAGCAACTAGTGAGATGACCAAGTGATCTTGTTTTTGCGTTTGTTTATATGGTGGATTGCATTGATGGATTTCCTTATATTGAACCATCCCTGCATTCCCGGGATGAAGCCTCATTGGTCATGGTGTATGATCGTTTTGATGTGTTCTTGTATTTGGTTTGAAAGGATTTTGTTGAGTATTTTCGCATCAATGTTCATAAGTGAGATTGGTTTGAAGTTTTCTTTTCTTGTAGGTTCTTTGTGTGGTTTAGGAACGAGGGTTTTCTAGCCTCAAAAAATGAGTTAGGTAGTATTCCGTCTAATTCTATCTTATGGAATAGTTTGGAGAGTATTGGTGTTATGTCCGCAATAAATGTCTGGTAAAATTCTGCACTGAACCCGAACTTACCTGGGCTTTTTTTGGTTGGGAGTCTTTTGATGACTTCTTCTATTTCTTTAGGTGATATGGGATTATTTAGATCTTTTACCTGGTCCTGGTTTAATTTTAAGTTCTTGTATCTGTCTAGGAATTCATCTTTTCCCTCCAGATTTTCCAACTTTGTGGAGTATAAGTTTTTGTAGTAGGATCTGATGATTTCTGGAATTTCCTCAGTTTCATTTGTTATGTTTCCACTTTCCGTTCTGATTTTGTTAATTTGTATACTCTCTCTTTGCCCTCTAGTTAGTCTGGCTATGGCTTTATCAATCTTGTTGATTTTCTCAAAGAACCAGCTCTTGGTTTTGATGAATCTTTCGATGCTTTTTTTGTTTCTATTTGGTCTATTTCTTCCCTAATTTTGATTATTTCTTGCTGTCTACTCCTCTTGGGTGTATCTGCTATTTTTGTTCTAGAGTTTTAGCTGTGCTGTCAAGTTGCTGATGTATGCTCTCTCCAGTTTTTTTTTTTTTTTTTTTTTTTTTTCTAATCACTCAGAGCTATGAGTTTTCCTCTCAGTACTGCTTTCATTGCATCCCATAGGTATGGGTTTGTTGTGTTTTCGTTTTCATTAAATTCTAGAAAATCCTTAATTCCTTTCTTTATTTCTTCTTTGACCCTGTGATTGTTTAACAGAGCATTGTTTAGTTTCCATGTGTATGTGTGCTTTTTGTTGTCCTTGTTGTTGTTAAAGACAAGTCTTAGACCATGGTGATCTCAGAGGATGCATGGGAGTATTTCAATCTTCTTATATTGATTGAGGCTCGTTCTGTGTCCAATTATGTAGTCAGTTTTCAAAAAGGTGCTATTAGGTGCTGAGAGGAAGGAGTATTCTTTTATTCTTTAGGATGATATGTTCTGTAGATATCTATTAATTCCAGTTGCTTCATAGTATCTGCCAGTTTAACAGTGTCCTTGTTCAGTTTCTGTTTCCATTATCTTTCCATTGATGAGAGTGGGGTATTAAAGTCTCCCACTATTAATGTGTGGGGTGAAATGTATTTTTTGAGCTTTAGTCGGGTTTCTTTTTTGAATATGGGTGCTTTTGTATTTGGAGCATATATGTTAAGGATTGAGAGTTCCTCCTGACAGATTTCCCTGGTAAGGAGTAAAAAGTGTCCTTCCTTATCTTTTTTGATAAATTTTAGTTGAATATCTACTTTATTTGATATTAGAATGGCCACTCAAGCTTGCTTCTTGTGTAATTTGCTTGGAAGTTTTTTTCCCACCCTTTTACTCTGAGATAGTGTCTGTCTTTGTGTCTGAGATGAGTTTGCTGTATGCAGCAAAATGCTGGATTTTGTTTACGTATCCAGTCTGATAGCCTATGTCTCTTTATTGGGGAGTTGAGTTTATTTATGTTAATAGATATCAAGGAATAGTTGTTTCTGTTTCCTGCTATTATTGCTTTTGTAGGTTGAGTTGTGTCTTTGTCTTTTTCTTCTTTTGGTTTTCTTGCTTAGCAGTTTTCTTGTTTTTACTAGGATGTAGTTCCCCTCATTGTATTGGGTTTTCTACCTATAATTTGTTTTAGTGCTGGGTTTGTGGTCAGTAATTGTGTAAATTTAGATTTGTCTTGAAATATCTTCATCTCTCCATCAATGGAGATTGATAGTTTTGCTGGGTATAGCAACTTTGGCTGGCACTTGTGCTCTCTTATGGTGGGCATGATGTCTTTCCAGGCTCTTCTAGCTTTCATAGTCTCTGTTGAGAAATCGGGTGTGATTCTGATTGGTCTGCCTTTTTATGTTACCTGACCTTTTTCCCTTACTGCTTTTAGTATTCTTTCTCTGCTTTGGGCACTTTGTGTTTTGACTATCATGTGTCGGGAGGAATTTCTTTTCTGGTCCAACCTATTTGGAGTTCTGAAGGCTTCTTTTATGCTCGTGGTCTTCTCTTTCTTAAGGGTAGGGAAGTTTTCTTCTACAATTTTGTTGAAGAAATTTACTGTGCCTCTTAGTTGATATTCTTCTTCCTCTTCTATTCTTATTATCCTTAGTTTTGGTCTTCTCATTGTGTTCCAGATCTCCTGGACATTTTGGGTTAGGAGCTTTTTGGTTGTTGTATCTTCTCTTACTGTTTTGTCTATGTTTCTATGTTTTCAATGTTGTCTTCGGCCCCCTAGATTCTCTCTTCCATCTCTTGTGGTCTTTTTTAAATGCTTGCTTCTGTATCTCCTGATTTCTTTTTTAAGTGTTCTACCTCTAGAGTTATCTCTTTTAGTGTTTTCTTTATTGTGTCCATTTCCATTTTAAATTATTTCTTCCATTCCTTCATCTCTTTGGTTCTGTTCTCCTCTAGTTCTTTGAGTGATTTTCTTGTTTCCTCTTTAAAAAATTCTGATTCTTTTTTCTTTTCCTCCCGTTCTTGTTTAAGGATCTCTATCATCGTCTTGAGGTATGATTTTAGGTCTGTGTCTTCTTTTTCTGGAGTGTTTGGCATTCTGCTGTTTGCTGTGATGGGAGAGCTGGGTACTGGTGTTACAAGGTTGTCTTGGTTTCTTTGGGATATGCTCTTCCACTTTCCCCTTGCCATCTTGTTTTCAGTGATATGTTCTTGCCTTTCCCTTATACCTGGTCTGTGTCCCTGGATCTCCACTGATCCAGATGGCAGATGGTTCAAGCCCTGTTCTGTTTCCCAGAGCCGCCAGGTGGTAACAGAATTCCCAATGCTGGGTTCCTGGTCCCTGGATCGGGCAGGGACGCACTTTCCGTGAGCACTTAACAGAGATCTCTCTGATCTCTGGCTGCTCAGATCTCCTTCTCACCAGGCCATAAACTTTGCAAACTGCTCTTCCAGGTGGCAGATGTGCCGAGCCCTGTTCTGTGCCCCAAAGCCACCAGGTGGAAACAGATGTCCCAATGCTCTATTCCTGGTCCCTTGATCAGGGAGGGCAGGGTTGCGCTTTCCGAGCGCACTAGGCAGAAATCTCTCTGCCTCCTGGCTGCTCAGATCTCCTACTCACCAGGCATTAAACTTTGCTAACTGCTGGTCCAGGTGTTTTCTTGACAGTGTCCTTAGTCATACAGAAAATTTGAAATCTCATTAAGTTACATTTACCAATCCTTGATCTTAGAGCACAAGTCATTGGTGTTCTGTTCAGGAAGTTTTCCCCTGGGTTAGAAGGTATTTCTCTTCTAATACCTTCATTGTACCTGGTTTTATGTGGAGATCTTTGATCCACTTGCACTTGAACTTTGACAAGGAGATAAGAAAGGGTCTATTTTCATTCTTCTGCATGTTGACTGCCAGTCCAATTGAGCCAACAGCATATTTTGAGGAGGATTTTTTTTTATTGAATTTTTCAGCTCCTTTGTCACAAATCAAGTAATAATATGTGTTAGACTTCATTTCTGGATCTTCTGTTCCACTGATCTACCAAACTATCTCTGTACCAGTATCATGTGTTTTTTAACCCAATTGCTTTGTAATATAGCTTGATGTCAGGGATGGTGATTCCCACAGTTTTCTTGTTCAGACTAAATTTTTGTTCACCTAATATTTTATACGTGCAAATATTTTTATAGGTTACCATTGAATTTCTGTAACAAATTAATAAGATATTTCTTAGCAAGTCTCTAAATACAACTAAATTTATCAATCTTCAAATAACAGGAAGTCATCCAAGAAAATATTTTACATTCATATCACATGTGGAAATATGATGTTGTAATCTGCCAAATTTAAGCAAAAGTTTAATGGAAATAATAATAAAGGTACAAAAGAGAAGGTAAGAGGAAATGAGATTAGAAGATAATATGTTAAAAGTATATGTATACATGTAATCATTAAATATTTTGAGCTTTGGATGAATATTAGTTATTGAGATACATTGATATCTCATCCATAAAATATACATAAATTTTAAAATATTGGAATGAATATATAGTACAAAGAAATATACATTGACAATAAAAATCTGCATATAGTCAGTAGTGAAAATTCTCTCTCTCTCTCTCTCTCTCTCTCTCTCTCTCTCTGTGTGTGTGTGTGTGTGTGTGTGTGTCTCCTTCTCTCTCACTCTAACACATACACACACTTAATTCAAACTCAAAATTAAAAAAACTCTGGGATATGACTATAGCATTCCTGATTATTATCTGAAAGTAATGAATTAACCGTAAAAATATATTTATGCTGATACTCTCAAAGTTGCAACGGACATTATTGTATGTATTTGTTTTGAAGTCCAATCAAACAGAAAAATTAATGAGATATTGGAAAGGAAATATACGTGGAAATCATGAATTTAGGCAAAGTATGTTAGATGTATGAACAAGCAGGAATGTGTTCTCCAAACAGAAAATTGAAAAATAAGGTAATACAAAAAATGTGAGTAATGATTGGACTGGAAGGCTGCCCAGGAAACAAGAAAAAGTACAAACAATTAAAAGGTAGAGAGAAAGTAGACATGACAAGGTGATTGTATAAGCAATTATATATTGGTACAAATATAAATGTGAGAGCATAAAAATGTCACAGTTAGTGCATTTAATTATTGTACATGATTATTATAATATCTATTATAATTATATTTTTAAAATCAAGTAACTTTTTATTCATCCATCATACATTCAAAAATAAATCTGGTCCCCTGCATGCAGATCAGGCACTCAGACCATAAGTAACTAGGAACAACAAGGATCCAGGAACAAAGGCCTGGTGAGACTGTGCTGCAAGTAGCCAGGGTGCAGAGAGGTCTGACCTAGCATCCTGAAAGTGTGACCCCCATTGGTTCAGGGAAGCAAGAACTCAGCCTTAGGGACTCGGTTTCCACCCACAGTGCCCTTGAGTGCACAAGAAACACTCAGGTCATCTGCCACTGAGAAGAATAGAGAACCAGAGACACAGACCAAGTACACAGTAGAGACAGGAACCAATCACTAACAATAAGACCACTTATAATCACAGACAACAAGATGGCAAGAGGAAAGCAAAAGAACTTACCCAAGGTAAAACAAGACAACCTGGCAACACCGGAACGTAGCACTCCCATCACTGAAAACAGCAGAATGCCAACACTCCAGAAAAAGAAGACTCGGACCTGAAATCATACCTCAAGAGGATGATGGAGATTCTTAAACAAGAACGAGAGGAAAAGAATGAAGAAATAGAAGCTTTTAAAGAGAAAACAAGAAAAACATTCAAAGAAATCAAGGTACTAGAAAAAAACAGAACCAAAGAGATGAAGGAATTGAGGAAGGAATTTAAAATGGAAATGGATACAATAAAGAAATCACTCAAAGAGACAACCCTGAGGTAGAAAACCTAAGAAATTAATAGTCACAGATGCAAGCATCTCCAACAGACTACAAGAGATGGAAGAGAGAATCTCAGGGGCTGAAGGCAACATTGAAAACATAGACAAAACAGTCAGAGAAGGGCAAAACCCAAAAAGCTCCTAACCCAAAATGTCCAGGAGATCCGGGACACAATAAGAAGACCAAACCTAAGGATAATAGGAATAGAGAAGAGTGAAGATTACCAACTAAGAGGCACAGAAAAAAATCTTCAACAAAATCATAGAAGAAAACTTCCATACCCTTAAGAATGAGATGACCATGTGCATGAAAGAAGCCTACAGAACTGCAAATAGAATGGACCAGAAAAGAAATTACTCCTCACAAATATTAGTCAAA
Organism: Micromys minutus; assembly: GCF_963924665.1. Lineage (NCBI taxonomy): Eukaryota > Metazoa > Chordata > Mammalia > Rodentia > Muridae > Micromys > Micromys minutus. Next base: position 16,018,509 of record NC_137985.1, read on the forward strand.
ACACCAAGTGCCCAAAGCAAAACAAAGAATACTAAAAGCAGTAAGGGAAAAAGTTCATGTAACATATAAAGGTAGAACAATCAGAATCACACCCAACTGCTCAACAGAGACTATGAAAGCTAGAAGTTCTTGGACAGACATCATACAGAGCCTAAGAGAACACATGTATCAGTCCAACCTGCTATACCAAGCAAAGTCTCAATTACCATAGATGGAGGGAACGAGATATTCCAAGACAAAACTAAATTTATACAATATCTGAACACAAACCCAGCACTACAATGAATTATAGTTGAAAAACCCAATACAAGTAGGGAAACAACATCCTAGTAAAAACAAGAAAATACCTAAGCAAGAAAACAAAAAGAAGAAAGAAACACAGGCACAATTCTACCTCTAAAAGCAAAAAATAGCAGGAAACAGCAACTACTATTCCTTAATATCTGTTAACATAAATGGAATCAATTCCTCAATAAAAAGATATAGGCTATTAGACTGGATACATAAACAAAACCCAGCATTTTGCTACATACAGGAAACTCATCTCAGAGACAAAGACAGACACTATCTCAGAGTAAAAGGTTGGGGAAAAACTTCCAAGAAAATGGCCCCAAGAAGCAAGCTCAAGTGGCCATTCTAATATCCAATAAGGTAGATTTTCAACCAAAAGTTATCAAAAAAGATAAGGAAGGCCATTTTTTATTCATTACAGAGAAAATTTGTCAGGAGGAACTCTCAATCCTAAACATATGCTCCAAATATAAGAACAACCATATTCATAAAAGCAACACTACTAAAGCTTAAATTATACATTGCACCCCACACAATAATAGTGGAAGACCCCAACACCCCACTCTTATCAATGGACAGATCTTGGAAACATAAACTGAACAAGCACACAGTAAAATTGAACCAATTGGAATTAATAGACATCTACAGAACATATCATTCTAAAACAAAAGAATACGTATTCTTCTCAGACCTTATGAAACTTTCTCCAAAATTCAACAGATACTCAGTCACAAAACAAGCCTCAATAGATATAAGAAGATTGAAATACTCCCATGCATCCTTTCAAATTACCATGGTCTAAGGCTGTTTTTTAATAAACACAAAGACAACAATAAAACCCATAGACACATGAAAACTAAGCAATGCTCTAATAAATGATAGAATAGTCAAAGAATAAAAAAAGAAAGAAATTAAGGATTTTCTAGAATTTAATAAAAATGAAAACTAAACATACCCAAACATATGGGATGCAATGTAAGCAGTACTGAGAGGAAAACTCAAAGCTCTGAGTGCTCACAAAAAGAAACTGGAGGTGGCTTACACTAGCAACTTGACAGTACAGTTGAAAGCCCTAGAACAAAAGGAATCAGATACAACCAAGAGGAATAGACATCAATAAATAGTCAAACTCAAAGCAGAAATTGACCAAGTAGAAACATAAATAACCATTCATAGAATCAAGAAAACCAACAGCTGGTTCTTTGAGAAAATTAACATAGATGGATAAACCCTTAGCCAGATCAAGTAGAGGGCAAAGAGAGAGTATCCAAATTAATAAAATCAGAAAAGAAAGTGGAGACATAAGAACTGAAACCGAGGAAATAAAAGAAATCTCAGATCCTACTACAAGAGCCTATACTCAACAAAGCTGGAAAATCTGCAGGAAATAGGTGAGTTCCTAGACAAATACCAGATACTAAATGTAAACCAGGACCAGGTAAACCATCTAAATACACCCATAACACCTAAAGAAATAGAATCAGTCATCAAAAGCTTCCCAACCAAAAAAAGCCCAGGTCCTGATGTGTTCAGTGCAGAATTCTATCAGACATTTATTGATGACCTAATACCAATACTCTCAAACCTATTGCACAAAATACAGTCAAATGGAACACTACCTGACTCATTTTTCCAGGCCATAATGACTCTCATTCCTAAACCACACAAAGACCCTACAAGAAAAGAGAACTTCAGAACAATCTCACTTATAAACATTGATGCAAAAAATAATCAACAAAATTTTTGCAAACCAAATCCAAGAACACATCAAAACGATCATTCACCATGATCAAGTAGGTTTCATCCCTAGGATGCAGAGATAGTTTAAATAATGAAATCCGTCAATGTAATCCACCATATAAACAAATTCAAAAAAAAAAAATACCTCATGATCATCTCACTAGATACTGAGAAAGCATTTAATAAAATTCAACACCACTTCATGTTAAAAGTCTTTGAAAGAAAAGGGATCCAAGGCCCATGCCTAAACATAATAAAAGCAATATACAGCAAACCAATTGCCAACATCAAACTTATCAGTGAGAAGCTTGAAGCAATCCCATTAAAATCAGGGACTAGACAAGGCTGCCCACTTTCTACCTACCTATTCAACATAGAACTGAAAGTCTTGGCTGGGATAATTAGACAGCAAAAGGAAAACAAATTGATACAAATTGGAAAGGAAGAAGTAAAATTATCACTGTTTGCAGATGACATGATAATGTATGTAAGTGACCCAAAAGTTCCACCAAAGAACTTCTAAAGCTGATAAAAAAGTTCAGCACAGTGGCTGGATATAAAATTAACTCAAACAAATCAGGAGCTTTACTGTACTCAAAGAACAAACAGGCAGAGAAAAAAATTAAGGAAAAGATACCCTTTACAATATTCACAAACAATATAAAATGCCTTGGTGTAACTCTAACTAAGTAAGTGAAGGACGTGTATGACAAGAACTTCAAACCTCTAATGAAAGAAATCTGGGAAGATCTCAGAAAATGGAAAGATCTCCCATGATCATGGATTGGAAGGATCAACATTGTAATAATGGCCATCTTATCAAAAGCAATATACAAATGCAATGCAATCCCCATCAAAATTCCAACCCAATTCTTCATAGAGTTGGAAAGAGCAATGTGCAATTTCATCTGGAATAACAAAAGACCTAGAATAGCAAAATCCATCCTCAACAATAAAACATCTGCGGGAATCACAATCCCTGACCTCAAGCGATATTACAATGGAATTGCGCTAAAAACTGCATGGTATTGCTACAGAGATAGGCGTGTGGATCAATGGAACAGAATAGAAGATCCAGAAATGAGACCTTACATATATAGTCACTTGATTTTTGACTAAGGAGCTGTAAATATTCAATGGAAATAAGACAGCCTCTTCAACAAATGGTGTTGGTCCAACTGGCACTTAGCATGCAGAAGAATGAAAATAGACCCTTTCTTATCTCCTTGTACTAAGCTCAAGTGCAAGTGGATCAAGGATCTCCACATTAAACCAGGTACACTGAAACAATTAGAAGAGTAATTAGGGAAACTTTAGAACGCATAGGCAGAGGAGAAAATTTCCTGAACAGGACAACAATGACTTGTGCCCTAAGGTCAAATATCAACAAATGGGACTTAATGATGTTGCAAAGTTTCTGTAAGGCTAAGGACACTGCCAAGAAAACTAAAAGGCAGCCAACATATTGGGAAAACATCTTTACCAACCCTACATCTGATCGAGGCCTAATATCCGAGGTATACAAAGAACTCAAGAAGTTAGACATCACAGAATCACACAACCCTATTAAAATGGGGTAAAGAACTAAACAAAATGTTCTCAATATAAAAATATTGAATGGCTGAGAAGCACCTAAAGAACTGCTCGACATCATTAGCCATCAGGGAAATGCAAATCAAAACAACCCTGAGATTCCACCTCACTCCAACCAGAATGGCTAAGATCAAAAATTCAGATGACAGCAGATGTTGGCAAGGATGCAGAGAAAGAGGAACACTTCTCCACTGTTGGTGCGGTTTAAACTGGTACAACCACTCTGGAAATCAGTCTGGCGATTCCTCAGAAAATTGGAAGACTCATTTATTCCACTTCTGCTCATATACCCGAGACACTCCAACATGGAAAGAACCCAGATGTCCTACATTAGATGAATGGTTACAAAAATTGTGGTATATTTACACAATAGAGTACTACTCAGCTATCAGAAACAATGACTTCATGAAATTCTTACGAAAATGGATGCATCTAGAGAATATCATCCTGAGTGAGATAACCCAGTCACAAATGAACAGACATAATAAATAGTCAGTCACTGATAATTGGATACTAACCCCAGAAAGTTCAGAACACCCTAGAAACATCTCACAGACTAGAGGAAGTTCAAGAAAAAACATAGACCAAAAAAATAATAATAATAATAAAATAAAATAAAAGAATGAAAATTCAAAACCATTTTGCTTAATCTTTACACAGCAAGAATACGTTGACTATTTGTAGGTTACATCTTGTTTTACATGTACTTTATCCTCATTGTAACTAGTAAGATTTTAATGCATACTATCAAACCTTTAAAAAACATTAAGTACTGACAAAAATATATTCATACTCTTTTATGCAAAAATGCTTAAAATCTGTACATATATCTTTGGTTTTTTTAAATAAAGTTATTCAATTTATAAAAAAATTAATCTGGTTATCTGATAGCTGTTGATGAAGACATTCATGTGTTTAGAATAAAGTACCTTGTAATTAGTAATGATGATAGGACAATAGAATATCAATATACAGAAAAATCAGAATACCTGTCAGTTTCTGTACCATCTGTATGGTTTTGTTACAGAGATAGAAAGCTTGATCAGTGGAATAGATTTGAAGACCCAGAAATAAAACCACATACACACTTATACATACTTGATATTTGTCAAAAATCCAAAAATATACAATGGGAAAAAGAAAACATCTTCACTAACTGGTGCTGGTCTAACTGGTTGTCTCTGTGTAGAAAAATAAAAGTAAATCCATATTTGTCACCCTACACAAAGCTCAAATTCAAGTGGATCTAGGACTTGAGCATCAAATCAGATACAGAGGATCTAATAGAAGCGAAAGTGTGAAAGAGCCTTAAACTCATTGGCACAGGGCAAAATATTTTTAAAAAAACTCCAGTGGCTCATGCACTAAGTCTAGGATTAGTTGAATCAGACCTTGTGAAATGGGAAAGCTTCTGTAAGGCAAAGGACATAGTTAATAAGACAAATCGGCTACGTACGAACTGAAAAATCTTCTCTAACCCCACACCAGGTACAGGGCTAATAATCAAAATATACACAGAACTCAAGAAGTTAGCCACCAAAACACCAAACAACTTAATCAAACTTTGGGGTATATAACTAAACCCAACAAATCACAACAGAAGAATCTCCAATGGCTGAGAAACACCTAAAGAAATGCTCAAAGTCCTTAGTGATCAGAGAAATGAAAATCAAAATGACCCTGATATTTCAGCTTAAACCAGTCAGAATGACTAAGATCGAAACGACAGGTGCTAACACATTTTGGAGAGAATGTAGAGAAAGAGGAACACTCCTAGATTGTTGGTGGGATTGCAAACTGGTACAGCATCTCTGGAAATCAATTTGGAGGTTCCTCAGAAAATTGGAAATAGATCTACCTAAAGATCCAGCAACATCACTATTGGTAATATACCTAAAAGATGCCACAGGGGCACATGTTTCACTATGCTCATAGAAGCCTTATTTGTGAAAGCCAGAAGCTGGAAACAACCAAAATGTACCATGACAGAAAAATGGATACAGAAAAGGATGTTCATTTACAATGAAATACTACTCAAGCCATTAAGAATAAGGACCTCCTGAGTTTTGCATGTAAATTAATGAGACTGGAAATTATCATGCTGAGTAAGGTAAATCAGACCACAAAGGACATGCACAGTATGTACTCTCTAATATGTGGATGTTTGCCACACACACACACACACACACACCCACACACACACACACACACACACACACACACACAAAACTAGTACAGAATTCCCAAGATAGAGTCCACAGAACTAAAATAAGTCAACAAGCTGAAGGGCCCAATTAAGGATTCCTCAGTCCCACTTAGGACAGAGAAGAAAGCAACCGCAAGAGAAAAGAGACGGAGGCACATGAGAGGGAAGGGGACAGAAGGAGGAGAATATGATCTGTTATTAGCTGGGGAAAAAGACTGAAGCCCTGAGGGGCAACAGAAAGAATGGAAGCAGGAAACCTTGGGAGATAGGGTGTTGGAAGAACCTTCCAGAAGGTACCAGAAACCAGGAAGATAAGAGACTATCAGGACTCCAAGTAGAAGGGCACCCTACATGTAATGCTCTACAGTAGGTAGAGGAAACATGTAGATGCCCACCTCCAGCAGAAAGACAGCACATAAAATGAGGAATTTTACCCACAATCAAAGCTCTGGCCCATAATTTTTCCTGTCTGGAAAAAAAAACCTGCAGGGGTGAAAATGGAGAAGAACCTCGAGAAAAGAAGGCCCAGGGACAGGCCCAAAACGGGATCTAGCTCAAGATGAGGCACCAGGGCTATGGAGCAATCACCAAAAGCGACTTATAATGACAGCCCCCAGAAAAACAAACCACAATAAACAGCTGAAAGTGTCAGATACAGATATTTGCACCCAACCAACCAACAGAAGCTGCTGAAACCTGAGGTCAAATAAGGGGAAAGTGGGAGGAAGATGAGGACGAAGGCAACACTGTAGGAGGACTAGCAATCTCAATTAACCTGAACCCCTGAAATCTCTCAGACACTGGAGCACCAACCAGGCAGCATACACCAGCTGATATTAGTCTCCCAAGAGATACTCAGCAGAGGACTCTCAGGTCTGGGTTAAGTCAGAGAAAATGCTCTTAGCTCTCAATAGATTGGAAGACAGAGAGTTTTGAGCTCTGGCATGGTGGGTACATCTGCATTAAGACAGGGATAGCAGGGAGGAAGTAAGAGATGTAGAACAGTAGGAAGGTGGACTGGGAGGGGAATAAAACCTTGAGTGTAAAAATAAAATAAAAAGAAAAGGAAACGAAAATGAAATTAGAATTCCCCACACCTTGAAATAAAAGAAAAAATAGACTAAATACTTAAGTGTGAGGCTAATAAGAGCATAAACATGAAAATAATGCATAATATTGTTCAGGAAACTGCTGAATGGGAATGTTCTTGTGGATAGTTGAATAGGAAGATCAGTGATAGAAATGATCTATTCACATGTGTATTCAAATATGACCCCAAAATTCCACTTAAGAAAAGTGTCTGGATAAAGAAAATTAACCCAAACAAATCAGTAGTATTACACTTTTCAAAGGATAAGCAAGCTGAGAAATAAATAAGGGGAAAAAAAAACAAACACCCTACACAATAGTCACAAATAGCATAAAATATTCTGCTGTGACTCTAAACAAGGAAGTGAAAGATCTGTATGACAATAAATTCAACTCTCTAAAGAAAAAAAAAATCAAAGAAAACCTCAGAAGATGTAAATATCTCTCATGCTCATGGATCAACAGGATTAAAGTGTAAAAATAGACATCTTACCAAAAGTAATCTACAGATTTAATGCAATCTCATTACATTTTAATTCAGTTCTTCATAGACATAGAGTAATTCTCAAATTCATGAGAAATGAGAAACCAGAATAGCAAAAAATATTCTCAACTGTAAAAAATTTTCTGGGGAAATGACCATTCCTGACCTCAAGCTGTATTACATAGATAAAGTGATGAAAAACTGTATTCCATTGCTACAGATACAGACAGGGAAATAAATGAAATAGAATTGAAGATCCAGAAATAAACCCACACCTCTATGCCCATCTTAACTTTGACAAAAAGACCAAAACCACCCAGTGTAAAAAGAGAGCATTTCAACAAATAATGGTGTTAGTTCAAGTTGTAGTCAGCATGTAGAAGAGTACAAATTGATCTATTCTTATCACCTTGTACAAAGAAAAAGTCCAAGTAGTCCAAGAACCTCCACGTAAAACTCAATACACTGAATCTAATGGAGGATATAGTGGAGAAGAGCCTTGAACAATTGGGCACAGGGGAAATTGTCCTGAATAGAATGGCAGAGGCTCCAACTCTAAGATCAACAACTGATAAATGGAACCTTATGAAACTAAAAGACTTCTGTAAGGCAAAGGACACTGTTAATAGACAAAATGGCAACCCACAGATTTGGTAAAGATCTTTACCAACCCTATATCCAGTAAAGGGCTAATATCCAGTATATACAAAGAACTCAATAATTTAGAATCCAGAGAATAAAATAAACCTATTAAAATGGGGTACAGAGATAAACAAAGAAGTCTCAACTGAGGAATATCAAATGGCTGAGAAATGCCTAAAGAAATTTTCAACATCCTTGGTCATCAGAGAAATGCAAATCAATATGACCATGAGATTTTAATACCGGAATATCTAAGATCAAAAACTTAGATCACAGCAGATACTGTTGAAAACGTGGAAAAAGAGGAACACTTCTCCATTGCTGGTAGTATTACAAGCTTGTACAATCGCTATGAAAATTAGTCTGGCAGTTCCTCAGAAAACTGGAAATAGTTGTGAGGACCCAACTATAACACTCCTGCACATATATCCAAAAGATACTTCAACATATAACAAGGACATGTGTTCCACAATGTTTATATAAGCCTTATTTATAATAGTCAGAGCTGGAAAGAAGTCATATATTTCTCAAAGAAGTAATGGATACAGGAAATGTGGGACATTTACATAATGGAGTATTACTCAACTACTACAAACAATGACTACATGAAACTCACGGGCAAATGGATGGAACTAGAAAATATCATCCTGAGTGAGGTAACCCAGTCACAAAAGAACACACATTGTATGCACTCTCCATCAAGTCGATATTAGGCCAAAAGCTTGGCATACCCACAATGAAACTCATATATCATATGAAGTTCAAAAGAAGGAAGACCAAAGTCTTCATGCTTTAGTTCTAAACTGAAGTGAAGGCCATCCAGAGACTGCCCACCTAGGGATCCATCTCATCTGCTGACAAAAACCCAGACACTATTGCTGATGCCAAGTGCTTGCTGACAGGAGCCTGGTGCAGTCCCCTGATAATTTCTACCAGAGACTAAACAATAAAGATGCTAATGCTCATAGCCGAATACTGGACTGGGCAATGGCACACAATGGAAGAGTTAGGGAAGGAATGAAGAAGCAGAAGGTTATTGTAAACCCTATAGGAAGAACAACAATATCAACAATCTGGAACCCCCAGACCTTCCAGTGGCTAATCAACCAACCAGAGTTCACACGGAGGGACCAATGGTTTCAGCTGCATATGTAGCAGAAGAATGCTTTGTCTGGTATCAATGGGAGAAGAGTCCTTTAGTCCTTTGGAAGCTTAGTACCCATCTTAGGGGTATGCTGTTGGTGATGCAGGAGTGGGTGGCTGGGTGTGGGAGCACCCTCATATCACAAAAGGGTTTGGATGGCAAGACAACATTCATATATTTTACAAACATATGTTTGTTGAATTATAAGCATTGGAGTATAATAATTTACTAAAATCAAACACTGGTTAAAAGTTTTGTACAATGAGATAAAATAAAAATACATCACACAAGAATATGGGACAGTATTGGGAGGGGCTCTAGGGGCACTATAAGTTATAACTGAATAACAGGTTATTGATATATTCTTGTAAATTGGCAATTATGTACACACTGCTTAGCCATCAAGTTTCAACAGGGAGCTTCTAACTTATGTAAGACAGATGCACGTAACAAATATCAGTCTGTCAGAAACAAAATATATACACAGGAATGTGAGTAAGTCATTTCTAGAGAAGAGAGCTGAGAAGGCAGTAGAGTTAGAAGAGAGTAGGATGTGAGAGTTGTTAAGTATATACCATGTATTTGTGAGAAACTGTCAAAGAACAGAGTTAGTTAATGAAATAAGAATATGTAGAATATACAAAATGCAGGTTTTTAAAGAGAATTACTTGTAGTTATGATTGCCTACACTGAAATATATGTTTCATAAGACACACACACATGCACATGCACACACACACACACACACACACACACACACACATAAACTTTATCTATAACCTTGAGTTACTATGCATACATAGAAATATAAAATTAAATATTATCTTACACATTGATAATTTATCCATAATAATAATAATGATAATAGTAATAATATTTATAAGTCTGTGATAAAAACTGGTTCCTTGAACACTATTGTCTGTTACCATTCTCAAGACAGGGTTCCTCCATGTAGCCTAATTTGATATGTTGACCATGTGGAGCTCAAATTCAGAGATGTGTCTACTTTTGCCTCCAAAGTGCTGGAATTAATACATTCACCAAAAGGTGCACTGGTGGTTGTCTGAACATGGCTTTTAGAATTTAAATAAAAAAGGAAAATTACAAAGAAAAACCAAATTAGTGTATTATATAGTGATTACATAGGGTATAATTACAAGAAAATTAGTGTGTCAGAAGAGAGAGAGAGAGTGTGTGTGTTGAAAAGAAACAAAGTAAGAAAAATTCCACATGATCTTATCGATATTTGCAATTTCCCTAATTTACCCTAAAGAAAGATAAAAGGGTCTTCATTGGTCAAGACAATTGGAAGGTCATAACAGAATTATTTTTAGACTAAAAAACATGTAATAATTTGTACAGCACAGTAAATATAATTGGTAATGAGAAATATTCTCATATAAAATAATAATTTCATGCATATGTTAATTCTGAATTTTAATTTACAACTAATATAAAATACTAAAAATATATTGACTATATGGGTAATGCTTCAAATGTCAAGTTAAATAATTAATTAACAATATTGTAAAATAACCATGGAAGACTATAATACAAACAATATTATTTTCCCTTGTAATATTGTGGATGTATTTTTAAAAGCTAAAAATATTGTTAAAAGATGTGTCACAGATTCCTTTGGGGTGAGGGAGGCATAGCATAACTTTTAACTGAACCTGAATAAAGTGTTCTCCATTGGAAAAAATAAATCAATCTCCCTTTGTTATTAACTACATAAACACAAAATTAATTAACAGTTTTCAACTTTCCTCTTTTGATACCCCAGGGAAACAACTTTGGAGAATGCAAAGCCATCAGAACAATTTCACTAATGAAGAATCTTGAGAATTCCAACCCTGAGACACATAACAATTTAATAATGCTCCTCCTTCTGATTATCTCTGGTTTTTATGATGTGAAAATCCTTCTGTGAAGGAATAACTGGGAGAAAAGCTTCAGTAAAGAATGTTTTAAGGGCTTGTATGCTCCAGTTGGGGTTTGTGGGAAAGATAATGAGAAACAGAGAGGATGGCTACAGTGGACTAAAACCTTAGACGAGTACAAGCTGTAAAATGCCTCTTTATTCTATTTTATAAAGACCCTGTATTTTGAAGGAACTTTAATTTTTATTCAGTCTCTTTTTCAGATCTTATTCAATTTCCATCTCCCATCTTTAAAACATTTCTTAATTTTTCCAATTTCATGATCGAAAGATTCCCTTTTCTCCACTCAATGCATTGTGTAACTGGTACAGTCCTATAAGACTTCCTTCACCACTTTTATATTTTATAAATATTCAAGATTCAGTTCTAGAATTACACTTTTCTGTTCATCATGTATTACTCCCTTTAAATAACTGCTTAAGACCCTGTAGTTTTGATTCAGTTTCTTTCCTGTCCTTATATTCATGCATAAAAAATACTGTAATTTTGTCTTTTGTAGGTGATTTTTCACAATATTTATTTCGTTTCCAACATTTCTATTTCTTTGGGTCCTAGTATTTAATAGTCAGAAGACAATTTCCAAAAATCCAAACAATGAGATAGAATAATCAGGACCTCAAACTAATACAGAATATGATTTAACAATGTAAAAGTGACATAAAGAAAATACATAAGGGTACAAGAACCCCATACCTAATCCCTGATGCTCTCCTCCTCTGCTTCTTGTTTCATGGGCCTTTGAAGTTCCCACCAATTCAAGATCACCATGTCCTAGAGTAAATACATTATGTTTACTCGGCCTTTAATGCTACTATCTATCTGTTTGTCTGTCTGTCTATCTATATATCTATTTTCTATATGAGGTGACTATTTAAAACATCAAAAAATACTTAGCCACCAAGTTCTCCCAGTACCCATTCAACCTCTACCTGATAAAAGGTCTACCTAGCTTTTGTATTCCAGGCAATACCCTAAATTTTCAGTCCAGGGTACTGAGTTGTTTTTGTATAAATAATTTGGTCACATTCATTTTCTGACCTATTTGTACCTTTTCCTCTTGCCTGTTACACCTAAAACCCCTCTCCTTCCCATTTCCCTCTTCCCATATGACTCATGCTAGTCAATTTCATGTTCACTCTGGACTCTTGCAGATCTCCCTGTCTTTCTCTAGGCTATCTAGTTTTATATGTATATTTTTATCTATAATAAACACCCTTCTACATCATACCTAGGAGGTATGGCCTTCCCTTTCCTTTTTATTTATATTTTTTACTCATTCTTCAAGTGTGACTTTTTATTTCCTCCATTTTCATGGTTGTGCTTACTTTTATAGTGTATATGAGTTTTTTGGTTTTTATTTATTATGGTAGCATGTGGTTGGAATTAAAAGAAGGCAGAAACAGGTAAAATTAGGCCTGTCATTGGACAAGAAGGAAGAGTAAGTGGCAACAAAGTTTTAAAAAGAGAGAAACAAGCTAGAGCAGGAGAAGCCAGGAGAAAGCAACATGGAGAAATACAGATGAATCTCTTTGCATGTCTCTGCATAGATGCATTTTGTTAAGAATATTTTATGAGGTATGGAATTGTACAGGATGATTTGACTTGTCTAAGTAGGCAAATTGTATCTTATGAGTTTATGCTGTGAACATTTTTCAGAGTATAAATTTGCTAAGTAAATATGAGATAAAGCCATTTTCTGGAGTTTTGAATATATTTAACAGGTTGGAGTGTAGGCAGAGGTTGCAGCTAGCAGAGATGCAGTTGGGAGAGATACTAACAATAGGGTAACAGCCTATGTTGTAAATATATCTTAGCCCTATCTGGCTCTCTAGTGCTGGAGAAAATGCCAGGAAGCAGTGTGGCGAGTTGACACTCTGGAACAACTTGCAGCCCACATAGCTCAGAGAGAACAAGGGGTCAGCTTGGATCAGTGACCAACTGTAACTGGTTGTGCCATATTATTAATACTTACCACAATAGTAGCATTCAATTTCTCAATAGGAAAAGAGTAATTGAACTAAAACTAAGATGAAATTTGGCATCAAGAAGTGATATAGTAGTAGACATATAGTTGCCTGATATGACTATGCTGCTTATTGGTGGGATGTGAACTTTGAGACATTGGATCAGAAAGATGGTTGAACACTTTAAGTATCATGTGGGTGGGTGGATTCTTAATGATCCATATTACTAGGAACGTGCATATTGATGCTTTGAATGTATTGTGTGAACTGTTGGGTCTCTAGCATTATCAGATGGAGAAATAATCAATGTGTGTCATAGAAAGCATTGTGTTTTTAAATTTTTGCAAAAATTCTTGGGCTGCTTTCTGAACTTATCCTAAAAATTTTCTGAGCAGTAAATTGAAAAGTTTTAGATTGATAATGTTGACAAAAACAGCTTACTACTGACAGAGTCGTGTAGGTATTAGTAATTAGTTAAAATTAGACAGATTTATAGTGAATAGAAACAAACAGTAAAAACTATACAAATTAAGTTAAAAAAGAGCATCAAAAATGTAATGCTGGAAGAAAGAGCAGTGCTCAAAGAAATAAAACAACATTTAAAATCTATTGATAAAAACAGGAGTAAAGAATAACCTCAGGGGAAAACTGTACCCTGTAAAATTTCAAAAGCATGAAAAAAATTAAAAGAAAACTTAAGCAGTGAAGGAACCATCAACAGAAAAATCAAGAACTGTATCAAACAAAAGATCAACAAGTAAGTGACAATGGCGCTGGTGAACATGGGCACAAGGGAATAATCTACCATGCTGGTTGGGGGTGCAGACTTGTACAATCATTGTGGCAATCAAATTAGTTTTTCAAAATCTGTGACTATTTCTAAAACAAGAGACATGTATACCACTCTCAGGCATATATCAAAATATTCTCCCTGTACCACAGGGACACTTGCTCAAATATTTTTATACCAGTTAGATTCATAATAGCCAGAAACTAGAAACAGGCTAGATGTGACTTAACAGGAGACTGTATAAAGAAAATGTCATTTATCAAGACAATCATATAGTACGATATACTGCTTAGCAATTAAAAACAACATCAGAGCCAACCCATCACAATCAGAACTCACAGACTGCTGAGCATCCAGAGGAGCCTCAGGAGCACGCTCCTTCCTGTGCTCATGGGTAAGGCCCCACTTTCTCTCCATTGACTATGTGAGGAGAGACTGCCTGGAACTCTCAGGGCATGGGTATCATGGTGTTGCCTGGGTCTGGACACTTTCAGATTCCAATTGTGCCAAGATATGCAGCCTGCCAATTACCATCAGAAATCACAACCCGCCCATAGTGAGTTGAGCACCCAGAACCTATTTTCCTCTGGAGCTCATGGGTCCACAGACCCAAAGGAGAGACAAGCTCCAAACAGAGACAACAAGGTCAATTAACAACAAATATAACAAGATGGCAAGAGGCAAACCCAGGAACATGAGCAAGAGTAACCAAAACAACCTGGCAAATTCAGAACGCAGCTCTCCCAACCTCAGCAAGCAACACAACCAGAAAATCAAGATCTGGGTTTAAAATCATACCTCATGTTGATGATAAAGGGCCCCAAGGAGCATATGAATAACTCCTTTTAAAAAATACAGAAAAACACAGGTAAACAAGTAGAAACCCTTAGAGAAACATGGGAAAACACAAGTAAAAAGGTTAAGGAATTGAACAAAACTATCCCAGATCTAAAAACAAAAACAGATAATAAAGAAAACACAAAGAGAGACAAACTTGGAGATAGAAAACCCAGGTAAGAGGTCAGGAGTGATAGACACAAGCATCACCAACAGAATACAAGAGATGGAAGAGAGAATCTCTGGGGCAGAAGATACCATAGAAATCACTGATATATTAGTCAAGGAAAATGCAAAAATAAAAAAGCACCTAAACCAAAACATTCAGGAGATCCAGGACAAAATAAGAAGACCAAACCTAAGGACAGTAGGCATAGAAGAGAGTGAAGACTACCAATAAAAAGCCCAGTAAATATCTTCGACAAAATTATGAAAGAAAACTTCCCTAACCTAAAGAAAAAAAAATAACTATGAACATACAAGGAGCCTACAGAACTCCAAATTGATTGGACCAGAAAAGAAATTTCTCCTGAAATATAATAATCAAAACACCAAATGTTCAAAACCAGGAAAGTATACTAAAAGCAGTAAGGAGTAAAGGGCAAGTAACATAAAGGCAGACCAAGCAACTTTTATTTTCTTTCCTTCAAGATTGTGAAAGCTAGAAGATCCTGTAAAGATGTCATATAAACACTAAGAGAACACAAATGACAGCTCAGGCTATTATATCAAGCAAAACTCTCAATTACCATAGATGGAGAAACCAAGGTATTCCAGGAGAGTGGACTGGTCTAGCCTCCATCTTGGCCTAGAGTCACAGACTGATCAGACACACTGATATCAGGACTGTTGGCCTGCCCGCAGAGAACTGAGTGCCAAGGGAGACACAAGAGTGCTTTCCTCAATTAGCTGACAGAGTCCAAGCTTTCTCTCCACTGATTGTATGTGGAGGAACCCTGGGAACTCTGGGGGCGCAGGGATCACTGTGCACTCTGGGATTTGACTAGTCCAGCGTTCATCTCGCCCAGATCCACAGACAGATCAGGCGCACGAACATTAGAACTGGTGGCCTGCCCGCAGAGAACTGAGCACCCAGGGGAGATGAAGGAGCATTCTCCCTACAGAACTCATGGGTCTACATCTGCAGAGCTAGTGCTGGTCCTTTACCATCAGAACTCACAGACAGCCCATAGATAGCTGAACACTGATCAGGACTGGTGGCTTGGCCTGCAGGTTGCTGGCCACTCTGAAGAGCTGCAGGAGGGCTCTAACTCCTTAGTGGAGGGGTGAGTCAAAGTTTCCTCCCACTGTCTATCCCAGGAATGGCTGCCCAGAACTCTCATGGTGCAGGGGACTGTGCTGCCTGGAAACAGGTACTACCATGCAATGGCTGAACTGGCCCAGTTGCATTAGAACTGGGCCCTGCCTTTGGAACTAACAGCCTACGCAGAGAGCTGAAAACCCAGGAAAAAGTTACCTCTGGAGATCCACAGGAAAGACAAGCTCCAGTAAGAGACAACAGGAGCTCTTAGCATAACTGATAACAAGATGCAAGAGGCAAGTGCAAGAATCTAAGAAACTGAAACCAAGAGAAACATGCAACCTCATAACTCAGTTCTCCCAACACAGAAATAGAGGATAAACCAATTCACAAGAAAAGCAAGATTCAGACTTAAAATCATACTCCATGATGATGATGGAGATCCTTGAGAAACACATAAAAAACACACTTAGAGAAGTACAGGAAAGCCAGAAGTATACACACAATTTGAAGCCCTTAAAGGGGAAACACAAAATTCATTTAAAGAGCTAACAGAGAGTGTAAACAAACAGATAAAGGAACGGAAAACAGAAATAAAAACAATGAAGAAATCACAAAAGGAGTGGAGGCTTGCTAAGGTTCCAGAACCATCTAGTGCAAAGGGTGAGCAGCCGAGTCCCACCGGGTCAGTGTAGCTCATTGTCGATGCTATGAAGCTCATGGGTAGTAAGCTCAGCTTTCCTGTCTGCTTTCGTGCACTGCTGCAGCTCCTGCCTTAGGTCTGACATGCCATAGCATGGCTTCCACTTTGGAGGATTTGCAGAGAGACCTAGAGGAAGTTAAAGTGCTGATGGAGAAAGCTCTGAATATTCACAGACCCCATGAAGCTCAAAAAGAAGGAATGCCAAGATATGGATGTCTCAGTCCTTCTTAGAAGAGTGAACAAAACACTTACAGGAGGAAATAAAAGGACAAATAGAAGAGCAGATATTGAAGAAAAGATCATCCATAGACCACCTCACTTGGTGATCCATCCCATATGCAGCCACCAAACCCAAGCACTATTGCTGATGCCAAAAAATTCTTACTGGCAAGACCCAGATATAGATGCCTTCTATGAGATTCTGTCAGAGTCATACAGATACAGCTGAGGATGTTTGCAGCTAACCATCAGACTGAACACAGGGACCCCAATGAAGGAGCTAGAGAAAGGACTTAAGAAGCTGAAAGGTTTGTAACCCAATGGGAAGAACAGCCTTATCAACCAACCAAACCTTTCACAGCTCCTAGGGACTAAAAACCCAATAGTGATTAAATGTGGAGTGACCCATGGCTCCATTAGCATATGTAGCAGAGGATAGCATTGTCTGTCATCAATGGAAGGAGAGACATTTGTCCAGTGTAGGCTCATTTTTCCAGTGGGTGGGTATGCCATGTTGCTGAGATGAGAGATGGTGTTGGGAAGAGAGAGCACCTTCATGGAGGCAAGGTGGGGTGCATTGAGGGAAAGGGCATAACATTTCAAATGTAAATACAGTGAATATCCTTTAAAGGGGGTGCACAAAGGCATCATGAAAATTTTTTGGCAAATGGTTGGAACTTAATAACATCAGGCGATTAAGGTAATGCAGACTCAGAATGATGCATATGATATGTATTCACTTACAATTGTACATTAGACATAAAGTGTAGAATAGCCATGCTATACTCCAGAGACCCAAAACAACTAGGTAATAAAAGGACCTAAATGAAAATGTGCGAATTTCACTCATAATTGAAAAATCGTCATCATAGGTGGATAGAGAAAGGGAACTGTGTGTGAGAAGGTATAAGGACATATATAGGAATGACTTTGGGGGCAGTGATGTGGGAGAGAGCTAGGACCAAGAATGAAGATGAGTGTTAGATATCTCTGGAATGAGCTGAAGACCTAGCATAAGTGGAGATTCTAGGAGTCTGTAGGATTAACTCTATCTGAAATTCTTACCAGTAGTGAATACTGAGACTGAACTGGCAACCTCTTGCAGGCAGGTAGGACCTTCAATGACAGGAAGGAAACACCAATCTTCTATAAAACCTTTAACCCAAAATGTATTCTGCCTATAAGTTGCTCAAGGATAACAACAGGACCAAAGACTAAGAGCCCAACCAATGGCGGACCCATATAAGACTCATTCTAATGGAAAGAGTTAAGCCATGACACTAATAATAATGTTCTTCTCTGCTTGAAAACATAAAGCTACCATAACTGTCTTTTTAATGGTTTGTTTATTACTAGATGGAAGCAGTTGCAGAAATCTAAATCCAAACATCAGGTGGGACTCGGGGAGTCTTGAGGAAGAGATGAGGACAGAACAAAGTAAGTAAGAGGGGTCAAGGAAACTGCAAGAAAACATACAATGTCAACTAAACCATAGGGTCTCACAGAGACTGAAGTACCAACCAAAGAACAAGCAACAGTTGGACCTAGCCCCCTCCAACATTTTAACAGATGTGCAGCTTGCTCTTCATGTGAGTTCCTTAACAATTGTAGTAGGGTTTGTCTCTGACTCTGTTGCCTGTCACTAGATACCTTGTCTTTACCTAGATTGCCTGGTTGTGTCTCAGTTGAAGAAGAAGTACTTATTCCTGCTTGGACTTTATGTCCCAAGGTGGTGTCGAAGCCAAGAGGGGATTTCCACTCTCTTAAGAGAAAGATAGAGACTAGTTAAGTTAAGGATTTGTAAGGATGGAACTGGGAGTAAGGGAGAATTGTGGACTATGATCGGAGTGTAACAAAATAATAAATTTTGTAAAAGAAGAAAATATTTTAAATTAATCAAACTTGATAAACATTATTTTATGGACTGATGCTGGCATAGCTTATGGAGTTTTCAATACATTTAATGTTGTGTAACTCAACACTGATTTATGTGGCCATAATATAATTTATCTTGAGTATGATCAAATATCTTATGTGTTAAAGACTGACATATAAACTGACTCTGTTCAAAGGTAATAGGACCTTCAGAAGGTAAGGCTTATTGAGAGAAAATTTGGTAATTTTGAGGTTTTGAGTTTTTCTTCTTTGTCATGACTTTTGAGTTTTTATTTAACTGCTATGGCATCAATGGGCCTATCTGACAATCATAGGCAATACATCTATAGGTCACAAAGCATCTGAGCCAACTAATTATGAACTGAACCTCTAGAATCATGGGGCAAAATAAAGTTTTTCTGTCTTGCAATGTGTTTTTTTCAAGTATTATATGACAGTGATGACAACTTCAAACACACACACCTTATGTGGGGGTGGGTGCTGGGGGCATTTTATACCATAAAGACTTTGTACTCTCCACACCAAAGTATGGACTTAGACTGCTAATTATCTATCTTCCCTGTGGTAGAAACAACTTTTCTGGTTTTTATCTTGTGGTCTTATGTGTGCTAAGCAGATGTTTTACAGCTAAACTATCATCCCAGTCTATAGGCTGAAATTTAATGGAATTTTGGAGAAATATGATATCCCATTTGCTTTTTAAAAAGCACTGTACAAGCAGAATGGTAATAAATGTCTTTACTCATAGTGCTTGAGAGGCAAAGGCAGGATACTCTCTACAAGGTCAGCACCAAGCAAGTCTACAGAGTGAGTTTCAGGTTGGACAAAAATACATAATGAAGCCTTGTCTCAAAAACAAAAATAAAAACAAAACAAAAACAAATTCAAAGCAAAATAAAGTGCACTACACTGCTGAATCCTGTGATACCTTTAAGTTTTTCTCTTTCTTATTCATTCAATGGACATTGAGGAGAAATGCAGAGCTCTATTTGTAAACTAAGCATATGAAAGGTTGGGGATTTAGCTCAGTGGAAGATTATATGCCAAGGAAGTCAAAGGCCTGCTTTTTATCATTAGTTCTGCAAAAATAAAATAGAATAAAACATATGATTCTCAACATCTGCATGCTGCGGTCTATTTTCCATAAAATGTTGATATTAATTGAAACCAGAGCAAAACTTGTATGAAGGGGGTCAATAGATTGACTTTTAAACTGGTAGTATGTTTGAAGTATGTACTGAATTTACAATTCTCCAGGGTCTTTAGGCTATACCCATAGACAAAATGATATTGACAATTTCTAGCTAATGTGTATTAAAGTGAGGAAATCACTTTTAAACCATGGCTATTGGGAAAGTCCCTTATTCTCCAGGCTCATACACATACCTGCAACAATAATTGAGCACATAGGTGTTAAATATCAACTAATTAATAACACTTACAAAAGTCATACCTGAAACCAGGAGGGAGATGTGAAGGGGAAGCACGAGTAGATTTGTAAGAGTGTGTAAAGATTAGCTATGATCAAATGATGTTGTGGATGCATGTATAGCCTTTTTGAAAATAGTAAACAATGTTTAGATGTTTAAATTTTTCATAATTCCTTCACATGTAATTTAATATGATCGAATTTAGTTGCCTTTTCATAAAGAACATAAAGATGTTTGCCTGTTGTGTAATAATGATAAAGAATTGGTCATTGATTCTTAAAAAAACTTCCTTTCATTGGTAATTATCATATAGCTTTGAATGGTAGAAACTAATTCCAACACTGGTGAGTTTGAAGGAAAATCTCTGAAAGTTAAATCCTGTCCCAAAATCTTTGTTCATATGTTCTCTGACGTATAATAAGGATCTTTATGATAAACTCATGCTTTGTTGAATATGTTTAATGTAATAATATATAGTCTTTTTAACATACATTCTTTTGTGACTTTGTAAAACATTTGAAGATGGAGTATTAATTTTTCAACCTGCAGTTATGTGTCAGAATGGAAGTGCATATTTCTGGTTAGTGTTTATTATCTTAAAAACATTTTAAATCATATTTTTAAATTCAGAAAAACAAATAAAATTATACTCCAACTATCAGAGTTCTTGACAAGTATCTGAAAAAAATAACAATTACCAAATGGTAAAATAGGAAGTGGCAGTTCATTTCACAGCCTATTTTGCTTCCTCTTTTTATTTTGAAGTAGATTTTTTATCTTGCACACCAAGCCTGAAACATCTTGCTTGCTGACTGGCTCCTTTTGCTGCCCAAATACTTCTAACTCTATTTGCAAACTTTTTACATGCTTACCCAACCCTGCAATTCTCTCTAACTTAAGACAGTTGTGAACTTTTCTGGACATCTTTTTTCAAAAGTGCATACACAAAAAACACAAAATACAACAACAAGAACAACAAAAACAACCCTCTGGAAACAATGCAAGAGACCTCCCAGAGGACATAGCTTTAATTTTGTCAATCTCCTTAAGAATATTGCTAACCTCTCATAACCTGATCTCTATCACATTCAAAGCAGAATTACCCATTTTGCCTAAAAGCCATGTTGGGTAGACTTAGATTTTTTTTCAAAACCTTAATAAAGGTTTTCCGGTACTTTGACCCACCTTCTAGCCCACCAACCCAAGGTAAGGGAAAAAATGGTAAATAGCATGAGAGGATTTATACTTGTTTAGAAGTAGTTTTTGGGGGGTACTATTTCAGTCTTCCTTGTCAGGATACTAGCAGTCCAATTTAGTAGTGTTATGATACCAAATACAAATCAGCAGCAGTGGCAGGAGCCAGCAGTAAACAACAGGCCTCCAACTGAATTAGCATGAGTCATCAGGAATGACTGGGTCCAGCTGGAAAGCCTTGAAAAATTTTCTGCCATGTGTCTCTCAACAGAGTAAGGATCAGTGAAGACTCAAGACAAATGAAGCCTTGCACACCTAGATTGCAAGTGTGGCACCATCACTTTCCACTGAGTATGAATTTTACTGTCTCCAAATATCTCATGAGGCTTGTCATATGAGTCTTCCTCAGCAAGAAACCATGAGATTCTGCATCACATGAAACAACAAAATTGCTAGCTATAAGTCAAAGCTGCTTCTATTTGTTACAGCATCAGGAACTAAGCATGGGTGTAAGACATTTGTTATCAGAATGAAGTCTAATGGGTTACCAGTATTATTGAATAAACACTGACATTTGGATACTTTTACTGGCACATATGGCATTTAGATTATACTTCCTCATGAATTTACCCTTTTGAAATCACTGATGGTGTGGAATATATCAGCCTAAGTTACATGCCATTAGGCCAAAAGTGGAAAGACCAGAATGGCAGTGCTGGTGGCAATGAACTAAACAGAAAGACTCAGACCAGGGAAAAACAGAAATTTCACAAGGTCAGTTTCTCTTTACCAATAAAATTAATATGATAAGATGGGTATCTGTCTGCCAGGACCTTGCATAATATGTCTCCAAAGGTCAAGTATTTCATTTAAGGGCATGTAGTTCTAGTCAACTGAACAGCATACATTATCTCAAAGACACCCATGTCACAGACTGTTAGATAATTTCCACTTTCTTTTTGGGCATTTTATTTCTCTTTGTCTCCTGAGAGACATTTTTGGCCATTTGATTTCTAATGACCCTTTTTTCTACCCATGAATGGATCTAACTCATGACATCAGCTCTAGCTCAATGTGTGTTTTCTGTAAACAGCTTTTTTCTCCTATTTTCCTGGGTGCATGGATGCATTTCCCATAGAGGATTGCATTTCCTTAGAATAGGACCACTAGACTTTTCACTGTGTGTTTTATAAACTTATGGGAGAAAAATGTATAATTTTACTTTTTTCCTCTCAAAATGCATTTTCTATAGAATAGATTCATGCCCCCTAACATTAATCAAAAAGGTAAAGATCACCATAATTAACAAAATTTTTTTATTATTTTAAAAGCAAAAGGCAAATAAAAATACGAAACGTGAAGATTCTCCAAACTACATATTTACAGGAGACACAGGAGAAGGTGCCAAAACTTTTGTTTTTCTAGAGGGTCATGTTGATTATAGCATCATTATCTGAATGTTTTCACATATAATAATATGGCAAAGTGTTAAATACACAGAGAAAGTCACTGACATACATATTTTTTCTTTTCTACATTTTATTCTCTAGACTCAGTTTGGTAGTCAGATAGTTTTAATCAGAGTTCTCAGAATATATCAATGTTCCTGTCATATAATCATTTAAAAATATATCTATTTTGACATTTAATTTCTTATATATGTTTGTGTACTTTTATTTTTATCTTTATATGTGCATGTGTGTGTACAAGTATATGTGTATATATTCTTATGTATAGATGTATGTATTCTTGCCATTTGGTCTCCTTAAAACTTACTCTCTACAATACGCACAAGTATAATTATTATACTTCATCCCCATCCAATTAATAGGTGTCTGACTTTTCTTAATCAGTAAACTAAAATTCAACCTGTCAGAAATTCACACATAGAATTGTAATTCAAGAATCTCAAAAATAAGAACTGAAATATGCAACATATAATTTTCATTAAGTCTCTATCCTTACACTGTATATTCTAAACACTTTTTCCCAAAGACTGAGGTGTTAAACATCACCAAAACCGTCTACATCTCTAAATCCAGTAGACTGAGGCAAAAGAATCTTAAGTTTGAAAATAGCCCCTTACACAGTAAATATCTTCAACAAAATCATAGAAGAAAACTTCCCTACCCTCAAGAATGAGATGACCACGAGCTTAAAAGAAGCCTTCAGAACTCCAAATAGGTTGGACCAGAAAAGAAATACCTCCCGACACATAATAGTACAAACATCAAGCCCCCAAAGTAAAGAAAGAATACTAAAAGCAGTAAGGGAAAAAGGTCAGGTAACAAATAAAGGCAGACCAATCAGACTCACACCCAATTTCTCAACAGAGACTATGAAAGCTAGAAGAGTCTGGACAGACATCATGCACTCGTTAAGAGAGCACAAGTGCCAGCCCAAGCTGCTATACCCAGCAAAACTATAAATCACCATCGATGGAGAGACAAAGATATTTCAAGACAAATCAAAATTCACACAATATCTGACCACAAATCCAGCACTACAACGAATTATAGGTGGAAAACCCAATACAATGAGGGAAAATACAGCCTAGTAAGAACAAGAAAACCCCTAAACAAGAAAACTAAAACAAGAAAAAAAAAAAACAGACGCAACTCAAACCAAAAAAGCAATAATAGCAGGAAACAGGAACAACTATTCCTTGATATCTATTAACATAAATGGTCTCAAATCCCCAATAAAGAGACATAGACTATCAGACTGGATACATAAACAAAATCCAGCCTTTTGCTGCATACAGAAAACTCATCTCAGAGACAAAGACAGACACTATCTCAGAGTAAAAGGGTGGGAAAAAAACTTCCAAGCAAACAGCTCCAAGAAGCAAGCTGGAGTGGCTATTCTAATATCAAATAAAGTAAATTTCCAACCAAAAGTTATCAAAAAAGATAAGGAAGGAGACTTTTTACTCATTACCGGGGAAATCTGTCAGGAGGAACTCTCAATCTTTAACATATATGCTCCAAATAAAAAATCACCCACATTCATAAAAGAAACCCTACTAAAGCTCAAAAAATACATTTCACCCCACACAATAATAGTGGGAGACTTTAATACACCACTCTCACCAATGGACAGATCAGGGAAACAGAAACTGAACAAGGACACTGCAAAACTAGCAGAGACTTTGAACCAACTAGAATTAATAGATATATACAGAACATACTATCCCAAAGTAAAAGAATACACCTTCCTCTCACCACCCCATGGCACCTTCTCAAAAATTGACCACATAATTGGACACAGAACGAGCCTCCATCGATATAAAAAGATTGAAATACTCCCATGCATCCTCTCAGATCACCATGGTCTACGGCTGGTCTTTAACAACAACAAAGACAACAAAAAGCCCACATACACATGGAAACTAAACAATGGTCTGTTAAAGGATAGCAGGGTCAAAGAAGAAATAAAGAAAGAAATTAAAGATTTTCTAGAATTCAACGAGAAAAAAAAAAAAAAAACACACAACATACCCAAACCTATGGGATGCAATGAAAGCAGTATTGAGAGGAAAACTCATAGCCCTAAGTGCTTCCACAAAGAAACTGGAGAGAGCTCACATCAGCAACCTGACAGCACAGCTAAAAGCCGTAGAACAAAAGGAAGCAGATATACCCAAAAAGAGTAGATGGCAAGAAATAATTAAAATTAGGACAGAAATAGACCAAATAGAAAAAAAAGAACCATTGAAAAAATCAACAAAACCAAGAGTTGGTTCTTTGAGAAAATCAACAAGATTGATAAAACCCTAGCCAGACTACCTAGAGGGCAAAGAGAGAGTATCCAAATTAACAAAATCAGAAAGGAAAGTGGTGTCATAACAACTGAAACTGAGGAAATTCAAGAAATCATCAGATCCTACTACAAAAACTTATACTCCACAAAATTGTAAAATCTGGAGGAAATGAATAAATTCCTAGACAAATACAAGGTCCCAAAGTTAAACCAGGACCAAGTAAACCATCTAAATAACCCTATAACACCTAAAGAAATAGAAGAAGTCATCAAAAGCCTCCCAACCAAAAAAAGCCCAGGTCCAGACGGGTTCAGTGCAGAATTTTATCAGACTTCTATTGAGGATATAACACCAATACTCGCCAAACTATTCCAAAAGATAGAATCAGATGGAACATTACCCAATTCATTTTTTGAGGCTACAATAACCCTCGTACCTAAACCACACAAAGACCCTACAAGGAAAGAGAACTTCAGACCAATCTCACTTATGAACATTGATGCAAAAATACTCAACAAAATCCTCACAAACTGAATCCAAGAACACATCAAAACGATCGTTCATCATGACCAAGAAGGCTTCATCCCTGAGATGCAGGGATGGTTTAACACAAGGAAATCCATCAACGTAATCCACCATATAAAGAAACTCAAAGAACAAAATCACATGGTCATCTCACTAGACGCTGAGAAAGCATTCGACAAAATCAAACACCCCTTCATGTTAAAAGTCCTGAAAAGAACAGGAATCCAAGGCCCATACTTAAACATAATAAAAGCAATATACAGCAAACCAACAGCCAACATCAAACTTAATGGCGAGAAACTTGAAGCAATCCCTCTAAAATCAGGGACTCGACAAGGCTGCCCACTCTCCCCCTACCTATTCAACATAGTACTGGAAGTCCTGGCCAGAGCAATTAGACAGCAAAAGGAGATCAAGGGGATACAAATCGGAAAGGAAGAGATAAAAACATCACTCTTTGCCAATGACATGATAGTGTACTTGAGTGACCCCAAAAATTTTACCAAAGAACTCCTACAGCTGATAAACAAGTTCAGCAAAGTGGCTGGATACAAAATTAACTCAAACAAATCAGTAGCCTTCCTGTACTCAAAGGACAAATGATGTGGAGAAAGAAATTAGGGAAAACGTACCCTTCACAATCATTACAAATACTATGAAATACCTTGGTGTGACTCTAACTAAGCAAGTAAAGGACCTGTATGACAAAAACTTCAAACCTCTAAAGAAAGAAATTGAGGAGGATCTCAGAAAATGGAAAGATCTCCCATGCTCATGGATTGGAAAAATCAACATCTTAAAAATGGCTATCCTACCAAAAGCAATCTACAGATTCAATGCAATCCCCATCAAAATTCCAACCCAGTTCTTCATGAAATTGGAAAGATCAATGTGCAATTTCATATGGAATAACAAAAAAACTAGAATAGCGAAATCCATCCTCAACAACAAAAAAACATCTGCGGGAATCACTATCCTTGACCTCAAGCTATATTACAAGGCAATTGTGCTGAAAACTGCATGGTACTGGTACAGAAATAGGCATGTGGATCAATGGAATAGAATAGAAGATCCAGAAATGAGCCTTCATGTATATGGTCACCTGATTTTTGACAAAGGAGCAGTAAACATTCAATGGAAAAAGGACAGCCTATTCAACAAATGGTGCTGGTCCAACTGGCACTCAGCATGCAAAAGAATGAAAATAGACCCGTTCTTATCTCCTTGTACAAAGCTCAAGTGTAAGTGGATCAAAGATCTCCACATTAAACCAGATACACTGAAACTATTAGATAAGATAGTACGGAAAACCTTAGAACACATAGGTACAGGAGAAAATTTCCTGAACAAAACACCAATGGCTCAAGCTCTAAGGTCAAGGATTAACAAATGGGACTTAATGAGATTGCAAAGTTTCTGTAAGG
The DNA here is from genome assembly GCF_963924665.1 of Micromys minutus. Taxonomy (NCBI): domain Eukaryota; kingdom Metazoa; phylum Chordata; class Mammalia; order Rodentia; family Muridae; genus Micromys; species Micromys minutus. Next base: position 16,045,647 of record NC_137985.1, read on the forward strand.
CTAAGGACAATGTCAAGAAAACAAAATGGCAACCAACAGAAATGGAAAAGATCTTTACCAACACCATATCAGATAGAAGCCTAATATCCAAGGTGTACAAGGAACTCAAAAAGCTAGACACCAGAGAATCAAACAATCCTATTAAAAAATGGGGTACAGATCTAAACAAAATGTTTTCAGTTGAGGAACATCGAATGGCTGAGAAACATCTGAGGAAGTGCTCGACATCCTTAGCCATCAGGGAAATGCAAATCAAAATAACCCTGAGATTGCACCTCACACCAGTCAGATTGGCCAAGGTCCAAAACTCAGATGACAGCAGATGCTGGCGAGGCTGCGGAGAAAGAGGAACACTTCTCCACTGTTGGTGGGGTTGCAAGCTAATACAACCACTCTGGAAATCTGTTTGGAGATACCTCAGAAAATTGGATATAGTACTACCTGAAGACCCAGCTATTCCACTTCTGGGCATATACCCCAGAGACACTTTAATACACAACAAAGATATATGCACCACAATGTTCATAGTGGCTCTATTTATAATAGCCAGAAGCTGGAAGGAACCCAGATATCCTTCAGAAGTTGAATGGATACAAAAATTGTGGTACATATACACAATGGAATACTACTCAGCCACCAGAAACAATGACTTAACCAAATTCTTAAGAAAATGGCTGCTTCTAGAGAATATCATCCTGAGTGAGATAACCCAGTCACAAAAGAACAGACATAATATGCAGTCACTGATAGTGGGATGCTAACCCCAGAGGCTTGCACTCCCCCAGAAACAACTCACAGACTGTATGAAGTACAAGAAATAAAGAAAACAAAAAAATATATACATGTATTTACAAACAAGAAGACTTTGACTGTTTCCATGTTTCATTTTGTTTTGCATGTACTTTACGCTTATTGTAACTATTGGGTTTTCAATTCGTACTATCGGGACCTTGAAAAAAATCAAGTACTGACTAAAAAAAATATATTCACATGGTTTAATGTGAAAAATTATTTTAATGTCTGAAAAAACAGTACTGACAAAAAAGTATAATTTTAAGCACAAATGTTTAAAATCTGTACATTTATCTTTGTTTTGTAAAATAAAGTCGTTAAAAAAAAGAAAATAGCCCCTTATACATAATGAGATGCTAATGATATAGTAAAAGATGACAGCAAGATAAAATAAAGCAAGAGAAAAACATTTATTAGAAATAGATGGATTCCGGTTGAATAGGATATAGAATCTCACCTGACCATTGAATCTGAATAGAGAATGATATATTTTCTTGGCATTAATTAATGAAGAAAGTTAAAAGGCAAAGTTTGTTCTCACGGATATCAAAGGAAAAATGGAAATTGTATAAGATAATTTGTGTGGAAAACCTTATAATCTACAAATTACATTAATCATTGCACTTATCAAACATCATACTGCTTCACTTAATTGAAAGTTTTGTTTTAGGTTTTATAATGTATCAAATACCTGGAGGTCAAAATAGTACGACTAACCTTCTCCTTGAGAGAAGAAGGGTTACACTTTTCCCAGTATACTCATTATTGCCCTTTCTCTTCTCAATTTCATTAAATGATCCTTAGAGATTTGAATAATTTGAGGCATCATTATTAGCTCTGTGAAATTGCAACTGAAAATCTCATAAATAAACCTGTTGTATTCCCCTTTTAGAGTTTAAATATTCTGATCCAGAATAACTTATACCTTATATGTATTTTTTCTCTTCACATTTTCATCAACTACATTGAAATTGCCATGAATCATTGTCTTTCTACCAGTCATGGATATAGAACCTGGGTCATAATCACACACCCAGAAAGAGTGCCAGAGTATATAGCTCACCTATGGCCTTTCTCTGGTGAAAATTATTTACAGCCTAGTAAGTATTAATCTATGCAGTACACAAAAAAGAGAAAGGAGTTGTTACATTGTTGATACTAGAAAAATAATGGTATGTGGTGTATTGTAATCGGTGGGGAAAATGCATCAGTAAGCAATATTTTTATTACACAGTACTAAAAGTCTATGTTATTAGTTAAGCCTTTTAAGTTTATTTATTAGGTAATGTGAGAAATTTCATATAGTTTAGTTTTCTGCCCTTGTAGATTCTAACTTCTTTAAAAATCTTTTCAACCAAACAAGAAACTGATGTTTCTCTATTCTGTCTGCTGTTAAAAATTTCAAGCACCCAGTGATAAAATTAAAGATGAAGATAATCATAGGAAATAAATATCAAGAACCAGGAAATAGGGCATTTTGACACACATGTTACTACATTATTTACCAAGCTGAGATAGGAAGATTTTGGGTTTCAGATCAATCTGGAATCCTGGAATTTGAAGGCATGCCAGGAACTAGACTGCATAGTCAAAAATTGTAGGAAAAATAAAAGACAAAACATGAATGAATAGTGAAACTTTTGCCTAGAACTCCCAAATATTAAAGTATGTATTTTCTTTGAACATATAAATTTAGATATGTCCAATTATTTTTCCATACAACAAAAAGACAGTATCATCATGTTAAATTGAATTGAGAAGTATATTTCATATAACTATTGTAATATATTTTAATATGTGAGATTTTAATTAAATTTCAACTGTTCTCCCTTGCTTTTTTCCTTTCAAACCACAAATAAAAATTTCATACTAAAGTGATATTGTTCATAAATTAGCCTGTTTTCATTATTATTAAAATATCCAAGACTGGTAAGCTTTTTGAGAAAAAGAGTTTATGTATCTCACAGTTTCATATTCTAAATTTTCAAACCATGACTTCAATTGTGTTCACTTTGTGAATAGCCGAGATAAAAATCTGCTGAAGACGAAGTCATAATATGTTATATGAAGAATACAGAGTCTGAAGTCTCAATCTCTGACAAATACCTATCTAAAGGGTGGACTTCTCCTGAGATTTCTTTTCTTCTGTCTCTTTCTGTTTCTGAACTGCTCTTTTTTTCCTCTTCTTTTCTCTTCTCTTTTCTCATCTCTTCTTTTCCCTTTTCTTCCTTCATTTCTTCTTTACTTTCTTCTTTTCTTCCTTCTATCCACTCTACTTTTTTTTCTTTTATATTTTCCTCTTCCCTTTCAACTTTCTGCCTTTTACTTACTGGGATTGAACTTGGATTCTTACATTGACAAGACAACTTCTAAACCACTATTTACATTTAAATCATGGATCCCAGTTCTTAAGTAATCAAAGTAACTACTAAATAATGACAAAGCTCCTAGTACATGAACATTTTTTAATAAACAAATTATATCTAAACATTAACAGTTCTCAGGTATGAATGCTTTCTTATAAATTGCTGGATTACAAAAGTATTCATATAGCCAGTTGCCTTCATAGTACTTAATTAATTACAGTAGTAATATTTTTCTTTCTCAAAGACATACCAGCACCATGGAATCATATAATTTAACAAGTACCTGGGAATTCCTTCTCCTTGGACTCTCAGAGGACCCTGAACTGCAGCCCATCTTATTTGTACTATTTCTGCTCATATACCTGATGACTGTGCTTGGAAATGTGCTCATCATCTTAGCCATCAGCACTAATTCTCACCTCCACAACCCTATGTATTTCTTCCTCTATCACCTTTCATTGGCTGACATGGGCTTCAGCAGTACCACCATCCCAAAAATGCTGATAAACTTGCAGACCAATAGCAAATCCATTACTTACGAAGCCTGCCTAACTCAGGTGTCTTTCTTCTTCCTTTTTGGGTGTATGGACAGCCTACTACTTGCAGTGATGGCCTATGACAGATGGATGGCCATTTGTCACCCTCTACACTACCAAGTCATTCTGAATCCTCATCTGTGTAGATGCTTTGTCATAGTGTCATTTTTCATTAGCCTTATGGACTCACAGGCACACTGCTTGATGGTATTACAGCTAAAATTTTGCACTAATTTAGAAATACCTCATTTCTTCTGTGATGTTCCAGAGCTTCTAAAACTTGCATGTAATGGAAGTATTATCAGCAATGTAGTAATACTTCTTGCCAACATCATTGTTGGTTTTCTCCCTTCCTTGGGAATCCTTTACTCCTATTATAAAATTATATCTTCAATTTTTAGAGCTCCATCATCTTTGGGAAAATATAAAGCCTTCTCTACGTGTGGATCTCACTTGTCAGTTGTTTGCTTATTTTATGGAACAGGTATAGGTGTGTACCTTAGTTCATATGTTTCTAGTTCTTCCAAGGAAAGTGTGGTGGCCTCAGTAATGTATACCATGGTGGTTCCCATGATGAACCCCTTCATCTACAGTCTGAGGAACAAGGATATCAAGAAAGCCCTTCAAAACTTTTTAATCAAATAACATAACTACATGTATAATCAATTAATGTGTAGTTCCTTAAATTGTGTGTCATATAACTTAGTGTAGTATAATGAAAAAGTAGTGATTACAAAAATTTTTGAATATAAAATGATCAAAAATTAATGCATATATAAAGTGAATCAAGGTGTATCTTGCTGAATCTGGAAACGTTACATGTTGTAGACTTATGTTGCCCTGCTTTCTAAATATATAATACTAAAAATTAGCACTGATCATGTTTTTATACAATAAAACTCCAAGGAATCCAAGAAGAAACACTTTGGAATGAGTTGGATTTGATTGCTTTTTATTGTTATGCTTTTACTACATGTACAAAGGTAAAAACGGCTTAATGACAGATATAACAATTTTCAATATTTTCCTAACACAATTCATCAGGATGTAAATATTAAACTATTGATTGTTGTAAAAATATGTTTAATTCAAAAATATATATTTTTGTTACTGACATCAGTTTAATAGAACAGCTGTTTGTAGTACAAAATTTCTTGAGAAAGGAGGCACATTTTTTGATTACTTTATCTGTTTTTTCCTTTTTCTTCTTACCACTTTATTTTAAAAACAGAGGGATACATATAAAAATTTATAAAGAAATTTTGGCACTCCATTACACAAACATTTTTGTCAGTACTTAGTTCTTTTAGAGGTTTGATAGCATGCATTGAAATCCCACTAGTTACCATAAGCATGTAGTACATGTACTCAGAACATAACATGGAAACAGATTTATTGTTGAGTATAGATTAAGCATAACGATCTGTGAATGCCAAAAATCGCCACAAGGCTATTGTCATAACTCTTGGATTATTAATAATTTAACATCCAGGTATACCACACTATGAGAGAGTACTATACATTTATTTATTTTTCTTAAGAAGGACTGAGGCTTTCATTATAATTTTTGACCTTTGTTTTTCAGGAGCTTCATATAGCTTATGAGTTGGATCTGGGATGTTCAGAGATTTCTGGGGTTAGTATACAATTATTAGTGACTGAATATTTGTTTGTTCTTTTGTGACTGGGTTACCTTAATCAGTATAATATTCTCTAGATGCATCCATTTTCTTAGGAATTTCATAAAGTCATTGTGTCTGATAGTTAAGTAGTACTCCATTGTGTAAATGTACCACAATATTTGTATCCATTCATCTACTGAAGGGCATCTGGGTTCTTTACAGCTTCTGGCTATTATAAATAGGACTGCTATGAACATTGTGGTGCATGTGTCCTTATTGTATGTTGGACCATCTCTGGGGAATATGCCCAGAAGTGTAATAACTGGGTCTTCACACAGTACTATGTCCAACTTTCTGAGAAAGCGTCAGACTGATTTCCCGAGGGGTTGTACCAGTTTACAACCCCACCAAAAGTGGAGAAGTGTTCCTCTTTCTTCACATGCTCTCTAGCAACTGTTGTCATCTGTGATTTGGACCTTGGCCAGTCTGACTGGTGGGTGGTAGAAACTCAGGGTTGTTTAGATTTGCATTTCCCTAATTTCTAAGGATGTTGAGCACTTCCTTGGGTGTTTCTCAACCATTCAATATTTCTCAATTGAGAACTTCTTGTTTAAATCTGTAACCGATTTTTAATAGGGTTGTTTGATTCTATAGTGTCTTGCTTTTTGAGTTTTTTGTATACCTTGGATATTAGGCCTCGATCTATTGTGGGGTTGGTATAGATCTTCTCCCACTCTGATGGCTGCTGATTTGCTTTCTTGACAGTGTCTTTAGCCTTACAGAAACTTTGCAATCTCATTAAGTCCCATTTTTTAATCTTTGACCTTAGTGCTCAAGCCACTGGTGTTCTGTTCAGGAAATTTTCTCCTATGCCTATGAGTTCTAACGTTTTCCCTACTTTCTCATCTAATAGTTTCAGTGTACCTTGTTTAATGTGGAGATCTTTGATCCACTTAAACATGAGCTTTGTACAAGGAGATAAGAAAGCGTCTATTTTCATTTTTCTGCACGCTGAGTGCCAGTAGGACCAACACAAATTGTTGACTAGGCTGTTCTTTTTCCATTAAATGTTTACAGCTCTTTGGCAAAATTCACATAAACATATATGTGATGGCTCATTTCTGGATCTTCTATTCTATTCCATTGATCCATGTGCCTATTTCTGTACCAGTACCATGCAGTTTTCAAAACAAATGCCTTGAAATAGAGCTTAAGGACAAGGACAGTGATTCACACAGATGTTTTCTTGTTGTTGAGAATGGATTTCACTATTCTAGGTCTTTTGTTATTACAGATTAAATAGCACATTGCTCTTTTCAACTCAGTGAAGAACTGGGTTGGTATTTTGATGGGGATTGCATTAAATCTGTAGATTGCTTTGGGTAAGATGGCCATTTTTAAAATGTTGATCTTTCGACTCCATGAGCATGAGAGATCTTTCCATTTTCTGAGATCTTCCTTGAATTCCTTTTTTAGAGTTTTGAAGTTCTTGTCATGCAAGTCCTTCACTTGCTTAGTTAGAGTCACACCAACGTATTTCATAGTTTCTGTGAATATTGTGAAGGATATCTTTTCTCTAATTTCTTTCTCCATATGATTATTTTTTGAATATAGGAAGGCTACTGATTTGTTTGAGTTAATTTTATATCCAGCCACTTTGCTGAACTCGTTTATCAGCTGGAGAAGTTCTCTGGTGGAATTTTTGGTGTCACTCCTATAAACTATCATGTCATCTGCAAACACTGATTTTTTTTTTTACTTCTTTCTTTCCAATTTGTATCCCTTTGATTTCCTTTTGCTGTCTAATTGCTCCAGCCAGGAATTCTAGTACTATATTGAATTGGTAGGGGGAAAGTGGGCAGCCTTGTCGAGTCCCTGATTTTAGTGGGATTGATTCAAGTTTCCCACCATTAAGTTTGATGTTGGCTGTTGGTTTGCTGTGCATTGTTTTTATTATGTTTAGGTATGGGCCTTGGATTCCTGTTTTTCCCAAGACTTTTAACATGATGGGGTGTTGAATTTTGTCAAATGCTTTCTCAGCATCTAGTGAGATGACCATGTGATTTTGTTCTTTAAGTTTGTTTATATGGTGGATTAAATTGATGGATTTCCTTATATTAAACCATCCCTGAATCCCAGGGATGAAGCCTACTTGGTCATGGTGAATGCTCATTTTGATGTGTTCTTGGATTCATTTTGCAAGGAATTTGTTGAGTATTTTTGCATCAATGTTCATAAGCGAGATTGGTCTGAAGTTTTCTTTCCTTGTAGGGTCTTTGTGTGGTTTAGGAATGGGGGTTATTGCAGCCTCAAAAAATGAGTTATCTAGTGTTCCATCTGATTCTATTTTGTGGAATAGTTTAGAGAGTATTGGTATTATGTCGTCAATAAATGTCTGATAAAACGCTGCACTGAACCCATCTGGACCTGGGCTTTTTTGGTTGGCAGGTTTTAGATGACTGCTTTTATTTCTTTAGGTGTTATGAGATTACTTAAATGGTTTACCTGGTCCTGGTTTAACTTCGGTATCTTGTATCTGTCTAGGTATTCATCCATTTCCTCCAGATTTTCTAGCTTTGTTGAGTATAGTCTTTTGTAGTAGGATCTGATGATTCCTTGAATTTCTTCAGTTTCAGTCATTATTTCTCCAATTTTATTTCTGATTTTGTTAATTTGGATACTCTCTCTTTGCCGCTAGTTAGTCTGGCTATCAATCTAGTTAGGGTTTATCAATATTGTTAATTTTCTCAAAGAACCAACTCTTGGTTTTGTTGAGTCTTTAATGGTTCTTTGTTTCTATTTGGTTTATTTCTGCACTAAGTTTGATTGTGTCTTCCCATCTACTCCTCTTGGTTGTATCTGCTTTCTTTTGTTCTAGAGCTTTCAATTGTGCTGTCAGGTTGCTAGTGTATGCTCTCCCCAGTTTATTTTTTGAGCACTCAGATCTATGAGTTTTCCTCTCAATACGGCTGTCATTTCATCCCATAGGTTTGGGTATGTCGTGTTTTCATTTTCATTCAATTCTAGAAAATCGTTAATATTTTTATTTCTTCTTTGACCCTGCTATTGTTTAATAGAGCATTGTTTAGTTTTTATGTGTATATGGGCTTTTTGTTGTTTCTGTGGTTATTAAAAACCACCTTAAGGTTATGGTGATCTGAAAAGATGCATGGGAGTATTTCGATCGTCTTATAACCATTGAGACTCCTTTGTGTCCAATTGTGTGGTCAATTTTTGAGTAGGTGCCGTGAGATGCTGAGAAGAAGGTGTATTCTTTTGTTTTAGGATGATATATTCTGTAGATATCTATTAATTCTAGTTGGTTCAAAGTATCTGCTAGTATTGCAGTGTCCTTGTTCAGTTTCTGTTTCCATGATCTGTCCATTGGTGAGAGTGGGGTATTAAAGTCTCCAACTATTATTGTGTGGGGTGAAATGTATTTTTTGAGCTTTAGTAGGGTTTCTTTTATGAATGAGGGTGCTTTTTTATTTGGAGCATATATGTTAAGGATTGAGAGTTCCTCCTGACAGATTTCCCCTGTAATGGGTAAAAAGTGTCCTTCCTTATCTTTTTTGATAAATTTTAGTTGAATATCTACTTTATTTGATATTAGAATGGCCACTCAAGCTTGCTTCTTGTGTAATTTGCTTGGAAGGTTTTTTTCCAACCTTTTACTCTGAGATAGTGTCTGTCTTTGTCTCTGAGATAAGTTTTCTGTATGCAGCAAAATACTGGGTTTTGTTTATGTATCCATTCTGACATCCAATATCTTTTTATTGGGGAGGTGAATCAATTTATGTTAATAGATATCAAGGAATAGTGTTTTCTGTTTTTTGCTATTATTGCACTGGTAGGTTGAATTGTGCCTGTGTGTCTTTCTTTTTTTGATGTTCTTGCTTAGAAGTTTTCTTGTTTCTCCAATGATTATTCCCCTCATTGTATTGGGTTTTCCACCTATAATTTGTTGTAGTGTTGGGTTTGTGGTCATATATTATGTGAATTTAGTTTTGTCTTGAAATATCTTCGTCTCACCATCTATGGTGATTGAGAGTTTTACTGGGTATAGCAGCTTGGGCTGGCACTTGTGCTCTCTTAAGGTCTGCATGATGTCTGTCCAGGCTCTACTAGCTTTCATAGTCTCTGTTGAGAAATCGGGTATGATTCTGATTGGTCTGCCTTTATATGTTACCTGACCTTTTTTCCCTTACTGCTTTTGGTATTCTTTCTGTGCTTTGAGCACTTGGTATTTTGATTATTATGTGTTGGTAGGAATTTCTTTTCTGATCCAACTTATTTGGAGTTCTGTAGGCTTATTTTATGCTCGTGGTCATCTCATTCTTAAGGGTAGGAAAGTTTTCTTCCTGGATTTTGTTGAAGATATTTACTGTACCTCTTAGTTGATAATTTTCACCCTCTTCTATTCCTATTATCCTTAGGTTTGGTCTTCTCATTGTGTCCTGGATCTCCTAGTCATTTTGTGTTAGGAGGTTTTTGATTTTTGCATTTTCTCTGACTGTTTTGTCTATGTTTTCAATGTTGTCTTCGGCCCCTGAGATTCTCTCTTCCATCTCTTGTAGTCTATTGGCTATGCTTGCATTTGTGACTCCTGATTTCCTTTTTAGGATTTCTACCTCTAGGGTTGTCTTTTTTAGTGTTTTCTTTATTGTGTCCATTTCTGTTTTAAATTCCTTCTTTCATGCCTTCATCTTTTTGTTTTTGTTTTCTTCTAGTTCTTTGAGTTCTTTGAGTGTTTTTCTTGTTTCTTCTTTAAAAGCTTCTAATTCTTTATATTTTTCCTCCCATTCTTGTTTAAAGTTCTCTATCATCATTTTGAGGTAAGATTTCCTGTTTGACTCTTCCTTTTCTGGAGTGTTTGACATTCTGCCATTTGTTGTGATGGGATAGCTGGGTTCTAGTGTTGCCAGGTTGTCTTGGTTTCCCTGCGGTACGTTCTTTTGCTTTACTCTTGCCATCTTGTTGTGAGTGATTGGTTCTCACCTTTCCATTGTACCTGGCCTGTGTCCCTGGATCTTCGCTGTTCCTGGTGGTGGATGGTCCATGTGCCTGCTGTCAACCCCAAAATCCTCTGGCTGGGAACGGAGGGCCCAATGTCGGGTTCCTGGTTCCCTGGATCAAGTCGGGCATGAGCACACTTTCTGCATCCTCCCCTATGATCTCTCTGCCCCCTGGCTAGTTGGAACCCATTCTAACCCCATTCTCGCCAGTCCTGTGTCTCTGGGTCTCTGCTCTTCCTGGTGGCCGATGGTCTGAGTGCCTGTTGAGCTGCCCTGCTCTATTTCTATTATTCTTAGCTTTGGCATTCTCATTGTATTCTGAATCTCCTGGAAATCTTTTGGGTTAAGAGCTTTTCGCCTTTTTATGTTTTTACTATTGTCTTCCACTCCTGAGATTCTTTCTTCCATCTTTTGTAGTCTGTTGGAGATGCTTGTGACTCCTGATTTCTTTTTTGCCTTTTTTTTTTTTTTTTTTTTTTTTTTGGTTTTTCACCTCTAGGATTGTGTCTTTTAGTGTTTTCTTTATCATTCCTATTTCCATTTTCAATTCCTTCATCTTTTTTGGTTCTGTTTTCCTCTAGGTTTTTAATTTCTTTGAGGGTTTTTCATGTTTCCTCTTTAAAACTTCTATTTGTTTATGATTGTTTTCCCATTCTAGTTTAAGTGAGTTATTCATGCTCTTCTGAAAGATCTCCATACTCGCCTTGAGGTATGATTTCAGTTCTGAGTCTTTTTTTCTTGAGTGTTTTCATCCTACTGCTTGCTGTGATGTGACAGCCGGATTCTGATGTTGCCAGGTTGTCTTGGTTTCCATTGCTTACGTTCTTTCACTTTTCTCTTGCCATCTTGTTGTCTGTGATTATATGTGGTCTTGTTGTCAGTGATTGGTACCCGTCTCTCCCATGTACCTGAGGGCCCAAGGTTTCAGGAATAAAACTGAATCTGAGTGTTTGGTTTTTGGTGGCAAGCAGTGAGTTCTGTTATCAGTGACTCAGCTCTGTCTTTGTGGGCTCAGATGTGGGAGCTCTGGTGAGTCTGTTCTGGTAGCTCTGCCCTGTACCCACAGGTCCTGAGTACCACTGGAAGAGACCTGGCTCTTTCGCTAGGCCACTACTGACCCTTTTCTCAATAGCACAGTACTTTATGCTCTCTGAGGACTCCTGATTTGTTCTCCCTGGGCCTATGTGTCAGACTCTTCTCTAGTCTCGGTGTAAGAGGGTCTGTAGAGTTGAACTTCAAGCACTTTCTTTCCCTGGAAAATCCAAGCTCCCACTGACAAGGGCTTGTGCCATAGTGTGTGCCTGTGTGTCTAGACTTTGAGCCAGGACTTTCCTGGTGGATCCTGGGTCCCTATGCCAGAGTTCCAGCTCCACTGAACCGGAGGGCTTAGTTTTTCACGTGCTTAGCCTAGACCTCTCTGTGCTTTGACTACTCATGGCACAGTCTCACCAGGCCTGTGTCCCTGGATCTCCACTGTTCCAAGTGGCAAATGGCCTGAGCGTTTGGTCCACACACAAGGGCTTTCTGGGCAGATACAAAGAGCCTGTGCCAGGGTTCCTTCTCTCCTGAATCAACTGAGGGGCAGCATTTTCCATGTGTCCACCTGGCCCTCTCTGATCTTTGGCTACTCACAGTGCAGTCTCGCCAGGCCTGTGTCCCTTGATCTCCACTGTTCTCAGTGGCAAATGACCTGAGATTTTGGTCCTCATGCAATGGCTTTCTGGGCGGATACCAAGTCCCTATACCAGGGTTCCTGTTCCCCTGAAACAACTGAAAGACTGCATTTTCCACGTGCTTAGCCTAGACTTCTCTGTACTTTGGCTACTCATGGCACAGTCTCACCGGCCTGTGTCCGTGAATTTCCGCTCTTCCTGGTGGAAAATGCATTGAGCATTTGGTCTGCATGCAAGCCATTCCTTTTGACTATGTGGTCACTGAAAGCAATTCCATGATTTAGCATTTTTCCCAAGCTTGAGCAGATATAGGAAACACTAATGGAATGCCATAGACTAATAGAATAGAGACAGTAAATTGGATGGAAAACATGTAATAAAAGATATATGGAGAATTGGTGGAGGTAGAGAGAGAATGGGGGTTATATGGATGTATTTCATTGTATATATGTATAGAATTCTCAGATGTAAGAAAAAACTAAATAACTAAATATTTTAATGTGATATTAGAACAGAACATCTAAAAATTTCTGAAATGGCATTGAATGTGCTCCTGCAATTTTGTACTTTGTGCTTCTGTTACTTACTCTGCTCTGCAGTGATATCTATTCATTTAAAATATTGACCAAGTGTAAAAAATAAAAAACAAAAAATGTTGCACATTCTGCTATATGTTTCTCTCAGTCATGGTTATTTTCTTTTTCTGTTTTTGCTGTTGCTATTGTTGTTAAATTTTTAAAATATATTTTTTCAATCTAGTAATTATTTCCTACCTCGCCCACCCTCCTACTGCACCATATACCATTCCTCCTCCCATCCCTAAGATGTTCCAATACCCCTCCACTACACTAACAGAGCTCCCCACTTTCTGGAATTTAAAGTTTCTTGAGGGGTTAGTTGCATCTTTTCTCACTGTCAGGCCAGGCAGGCCTCTGGTGTATATGTCTTCAGTGCCTCATACCAGCTAGTATATGTTGCCTGGTTGGTAGCTCAGGGTCTGAGAGATCTTGGGGATCTAGGCTAGTTGTGACCACAGGTCTTTCTAAGGGTTCATTCTATTGCTTCGCTTCTCCCACTGTTTCCTTAATTCAGTCACAAGGGCTCCAGCTTCTATGTATTGATTGGGTATAAGTACCTGTATCTTACTCTTTGAGCTTCTTGTTGGGCCTCTCAGAGGGTAGCCATGTTAAACCTATATCAGAAAGCACACCATAGTATCAGTAATAGTGACAGTCCTTAGAGCCTCCACTTGAGCTGGATCCCAATTTGGGCCTGTCATTGAACCTTCTCTCCCTCATTCTCTTCTCCATTTTTGTCACTGCAGTTTGTTTAGAAAGGAACCACTCTGAAACAGAGTTTTTGATTGTGGGATGGCAACTCCTTACTTCCTCTTGATGCCCTGTCTTTCTACTGGAGATAGGCTCTACAAATATTTCTCCCTTGGAATCCTGAGCTTTTCTCACCTCTCAAGAATCTGGGGCATTCTAGCAGGTCTCCCTACCACTTATCTTCAAGGTTGACTCTTTCTATTCTTTCTGCTGGCCTTCAAGGCTTCAGTCCTATTCACCACACCCAACCCAATACCTGATCATGTTCCCATTTGCTACTCCCTGTTCTCTCTTCCACACATGTACCTCCCACTTCTTACCCCTGTGATTACTTTCTTTTTCCTCCTGAGTGTGATTGGAGCATCCTCACTTTAGACCCTTCAGCTTGTTAACCTTCTTGAGTTCTGTGGATTTTATCTTGGGTATTCTGTATGTTTTTGACAACATCTACTTATTAATCAGTCCATATCATACATGTCTTTGGGGTCTGAGTTAGATCATTCAGGATATTTTATAGTTCTATTGATTTGCCTGCAAATCTCATGATATCCTCTTTCTTAATATCTGATTAGTATTTCATTGTATAAATGAACTACTTTTTCTTTATCTATTTCTTCATTGTGGAACATCTGTGTCCAGTTTCTGGCTATCACAGATAAGGCTGCTATACCCATAATGGAACGTGTGCTCCTGTGGCATGGTAGGGTATGCTTCCCAAGAGTTGTATAGCTGGGTCTTTCTGTAGATCTACTTCAAATTTTCTGAGGAAACTCCAGATTGATTTCCAGAGTGGTTGCACTACTTTGCAATCCCATCAGCAATGGAGCAGTATTCATCTTTCTCCATATTTTGCCAACATGTTTTGTCACCTGCGATTTTGATCTTAGCCATTCAGATCAGCATAAGTTAGAATTTCATGGTTGTTTTAATTCTCATTTTCCATATGACTAAGGACTTTGAACATGTCTCTAACTGGTTCTCAGCTATTCAAAATTCCTCTGTTTTAAATTCTGTTTAGTTCTGTATCTCATTTTCTGATTACATTGTGGGTTTATTTATTTACTTATTTATTCATTCATTTATTGGTTGTTAGCTTGTTGAGTATTTTATTAGCTCTCTATCAGATGTAGGGTTAGTAAAATTTTTTTACCCATCTGTAGGTTCTAAAGTTTTCCTACTGACTATGTCCTTTGCCTTGTAGAAGCTTTCCAGTTTCATGAGGTCCCATTTATCAGTTTGTGACCTTAGAACCTGAGTTCAGGTTAAACACTTTCCCTTGTGCCAATGTGTTTTATGAACTTTCTCAATTTCTCTTCTCATAGATTTAGTGTATTTTGCTTTATTTTGGGGTCCTTAATTCACTAGTCCTTGAGTTTTGTACAAATGACAATACGGATCTATTTTCATTTTTCCAGTTAGACCAGCACCATTTATTGAAATTGCTTTCTTTTTTATTGTATATTTTTGGCTTATTTGTCAAAAATCAAGTGTCCATAAGTGTGTGGTTTTATTTCTGTTGTCCTCTATTCTATTCCATTGATCTAACTGTCTGTCTCTGTACCATGTAGATCTTACCACTATTGCTCCATAGGTCAGGGATTGTGAATCCCCCAGAAGTTCTTTTGTTGTTAAGAACTGTTTTTACTTTACTTGGTTTTTTGGGGTTTTTTATATGAAATTTAGAATTGCTCTTTTCATGTCTTTGAAGAATTGTGTAGAAATTCTGATAGAGATAGCATTGAATCCATAGATTGATTTTGGTATTATGGTCATTTTTACTATATTAATTCTACCAATCCAAAAGCATGGGAGAGTTCTCCATTTTCTAACTTATTATTCTATTTCATTCTTGATAGACTTGAAGTTCTTGTCATACAGAACTTTCATGTGATTAGATAGAGTTACCCCAAGATATTTGATATTTATTTATAACAATTTAAAAAGTGTTATTCCCCTAATTTCATTCTCAGCCCAGCCCATTTATCATTTCTATGAAGTAGGACTACTGATTTATTTAAGTGAATTTTATATTCAGCCACTTTCCTGAAGTTGTTTGTAAGCTGGAGGAGTTCTCTGGTAGAGTTTTTGAAGTTGTTTATGTATACTATTATACATCATCTGCAAATAGTGATACCATGACTACATTTTGGCCAATTTGTATCTCCTTGGTGTTCTTTACTTGTGCTATTGCTCTAACTAGAAATTTGAGCACTATATTAAATATATATAGAGAGAATGGGCATCATTGTCTTATCGAATTTTAGTTGAATTTGTCAGTATCAGATGTAAATTGATCAAAAATGTCCTTACTTCAGCTTTGATAAACAGAAACATTTTCAATTTATATGGCCTGATTTGCAAATTATCATTATTTTCAGACTGATAAAAATCTTCCCAAGAGAACAGGGCTCGGCCCATCTGCCACCTGGACCAGCATTTCCCAAAGGTTTAAAGACTCATGAGTAGGAGATCTGGGCAGCCAGGGAGCACAGAGATCACTGCGGGGTGCACACAGAAAGCGCGTCCCCACCCTGCCAGATCCAGGGACCAGGAACACAGCATTGGAACCTCTGTTTCTACCCGGCAAATTGGGGTGCAGAACAGGGCTCCGCCAATCTGCCACCAGGACCAGTGGAAATCCAGGGACACAGACCAGATACAAGGGAAAGGCAAGTACATATCACTGACAAGAAGATGGCAAGAAGAAAGCAAAAGAGTATATCCCTAGAAAACCAAGACAACCTGGCAACACCAGAACCCAGCTCTCCCATAACAGCAAACATTGGAATGCCACACACTCCAGAAAAAGAAGACACAGACCTGAAATCATATCTCAAGACGCTGATAGAGATACTTAAACAAGAAAGGGAGGAAAAGCAAAAAGAATCAGACGCTTTTAAAAAGGTAACAAGAAAAACACTCAAAAAACTCAAAGAACTAGAGGAAAAAAGAATCAAAGAGATGAAGGAATGGAAGAAGGAATTTAAAACAGAAATCGACACAACAAAGAAAAGACTAAAAGAGATAACCCTAGAGTCAGAACACCAAAAAAGAAATCAGGAGTCACAGAAGCAAGCATTTCCAATAGATTACAAGAGATCAAAGAAAGAATCTCGGGGGCAGAAGACAACATTGCAAACAAACAAAACAGCCAGAGAAGATGCAAAAAACAAAAAGCTCCTAACCCAATATGTCCAGGAAATCCAAGACACAATGAGAAGACAGAACCTAAAAATAATAGGAATAGAAGAGGGAGAAGAGTATCAACTAAGAGGCACAGTAAATATCTTCAACAAAATCATAGAAGAAAACTTCCCTACCCTCAAGAATGAGATGACCATGAGCATAAAAGAAGCCGTCAGAGCTCTAAATAGGTTGGACCAGAAAAGAAATACCTTCCGACATATAATAGTAAAAACATCAAGTGCCCAAAGTAAAAAAGAATACTAAAAGCAGTTAAGGGAAAAAGGTCAGGTAACATATAAAGGCAGACCAATAAGACTCACACCCGATTTCTCAACAGAGACTATGAAATGGAGAAGAGCCTGGACAGACATCATGCACTCCTTAAGAGAGCACAAGTGCCAGCCCAAGCTGCTATACCCAGCAAAACTATCAATCACCATCGATGGAGAGATGAAGATATTTCAAGACAAATCAAAATTCACACAATATCTGACCACAAACCCAGCACTACAACGAATTATAGGTGGAAAATCCAATACAACGAGGGAAAATACAGCCTAGTAAAACCAAAAAAAACTCCTAAACAAGAAAACCAAAGAAGAAAAAGACACAAACACAACTCAACCCACAAAAAAGCAATAATGGCAAGAAACAGAAACAACTATTCCTTGATATCTATTAACATAAATGGACTCAACTCCCCAGTAAAGAGACATAGGCTATCAGACTGGATACATAAACAAAATCCAGACTTTTGCTGCATACAGGAAACTCAACTCAGAGACAAAGACAGACACTATCTCAGAGGAAAAGGGTGGGAAAATAACTTCCAAGCAGTCAGCCCCAGGAGCAAGATTGAGTGGCTACTCTAATATTGAATAAAGTAAATTTCCAACCAAAAGTTATCAAAAAATATAAGGAAGGACACCATTTACTCATTACCGGAGAAATCTGTCAGGAGGAACTCTCAATCCTTAACATATATGCTCCAATTAAAAAATCACCCACATTCATAAAAGAAACCCTACTAAAGCTCAAAATGCACATTTCACCCCACAAAATAATAGTGGGAGACTTTAATACCCCACTCTCACCAATGGACAGATCAGGAAACAGAAACTGAACAAGGACACTGCAAACCTAGCAGAGACTTTGAACTAACTAGAATTAATAGATATATACAGAACATACTATCCTAACGTAAAAGAATACACATTCTTCTCACCACCCCATAACACCTTCTCGAAAATTGACCACATAATAGGACACAGAACGAGCCTCCATCGATATAAGAAGATTGAAATACTCCAATGCATCCTCTCAGATCACCATGGTCTACGGCTGGTCTTTAACAACAACAAGGACAACAAAAAGCCCACATACACATGGAAACTAAACAACGCTCTGTTAAAGGATAGCAGGGTCAAAGAAGAAATAAAGAAAGAAATTAAGGATTTTCTAGAATTCAACGAAAACGAAAACACAAAATACCCAAACCTATGGGATGCAATGAAAGCAGTATTGAGAGGAAAACTCATAGCCCTAAGTGCTTCCAAAAAGAAACTGGAGAGAGCTCACATCAGCAACCTGACAGCACAGCTAAAAGCCCTAGAACAAAAGGAAGCAGATATACCCAAAAAGAGTAGACTGCAAGAAATAATCAAAATTAGGGCAGAAATAGACCAAATAGAAACAAAAAGAACCATTGATAAAATCAACAAAACAAAGAGTTAATTCGTTGAGAAAATCAACAAGATTGATAAACCCCTAGCCAGACTAACTAGAGGGCAAAGAGAGAGTATCCAAATTAACAAAATCAGAAAGGAAAGTGGTGACATAACAACTGAAACTGAGGAAATTCAAGAAATCATCAGATCCTACTACAAAAACTTATACTCCACAAAATTGGAAAATCTGGAGGAAATGGACAAATTCCTAGACAGATACAAGGTCCTAAAGTTAAACCAGGACCAAGTAAACCATCTAAATAACCCTATAACACCTAAAGAAATAGAAGAAATCATCAAAAGCCTCCCAACCAAAAAAAGCCCAGGTCCAGACAGATTCAGTGCAGAATTTTATCAGACATTTATTGTGGATATAACACCAATACTCGCAAAACTATTCCAAAAGATAGAATCAGATGGAATATTACCCAACTCATTTTTTGAGGCTACAATAATTCTTGTACCTAAACCACACAAAGACCCTACAAGGAAAGAGAACTTCAGACCAATCTCACTTATGAACATTGATGCAAAAATACTCAACAAAATCTTTGCAAACCGAATCCAAGAACACATCAAAATGACCATTCATCATGACCAAGTAGGCTTCATCCCTGGGATGCAGGGATGGTTTAACATAAGGAAATCCATCAACGTAATCCACCATATAAACAAACGCAAAGACCAAAATCACATGGTCATCTCACTAGACGCTGAGAAAGCATTCGACAAAATCCAACACCCCTTCATGTTAAAAGTCCTGAAAAGAACAGGAATCCAAGTTCCATACTTAAACATAATAAAAGCAATATACAGCAAACCAACAGCCAACATCAAACTTAATGGCAATAAACTTGAAGCAATACCACTAAAATCAGGGACTGGACAAGGCTGTCCACTCTCCCCCTACCTATTCACCATAGAACTGGAATTCCTAGCTGAAGAAATTAGACAGCAAAAGGAGATCAAGAGGATACAAATCGGAAAGGAAGAGATTAAAACATCACTCTTTGCCGATGACATGTTAGTGTATATGAGTGACCCCAAAAATTTCACCAGAGAACTCCTACAGCTGATAAACAAGTTCAGCAAAGTGGCTGAATACAAAATTAACTAAAACAAATCAGTAACCTTTCTATACTCAAAGGACAAACATGTGGAGAAAGAAATTAGGGAAAAGGTAGCTTTCACAATCATCACAAAAACTATGAAATACCTTGGTGTGACTCTAACTAAGGAAGTGAAGGACCTGTATGACAAGAACTTCAAACCTCTAAAGAAAGAAATTGAGTAGGATCTCAGAAAATGGAAAGATCTCCCATGCTCTTGTATTGGAAAAATAAACATCTTAAAAATGGCCATCCTACCAAAAGCAATCTACAGATTCAATGCAATCCCCATCAAAATTCCAACCCAGATCTTCATTGAGATGGAAAGATCAATGTGCAATTTCAGAGGGAATAATAAAATACCTAGAATAGCGAAATCCATCCTCAACAACAAAAAAACATCTGCGGGAATCACTATCCCTGACCTCAAGCTATATTACAAGGCAATTGTGCTGAAAACTGCATGGTACTGGTACAGAAATAGGCATGTGGATCAATGGAATAGAATAGAAGATCCAGAAATGAGCCCTCATGTATATGGTCACCTGATTTTGACAAAGGAGCAGTAAACATTCAATGGAAAAAGGACAGCCTATTCAACAAATGGTGCTGGGCCAACTGGCACTCAACATGCAAAAGAATGAAAATAGACCCGTTCTTATCTCCTTGTACAAAGCTCAAGTGTAAGTGGATCAAAGATCTCCACCTTAAACCAGATACACTGAAACTATTAGATGAGAAAGTAGGGAAAACCTTAGAACACATAGGCACAGGAGAAAATTTTCTGAACAAAACACCAATGGCTCAAGCTCTAAGGTCAAAGATTAACAAATGGGACTTAATGAGATTGCAAAGTTTCTGTAAGACTAAGGATATTGTCAAGAAAATAAAACGGCAACCAACAGAATGGAAAAAGATCTTTACCATCGCCACATCAGATAGAGGCCTAAAATCCAAGGTATACAAGGAACTCAAAAAGCTAGACACCAGAGAATCAAACAACCCTATTAAAAAATGGGGTACAGAGCTAAACAAAACGTTCTCAATTGAGGAAAACTGAATGGCTGAGAAACATCTGATTAAGTGCTCGACATCCTTAGCCATCAGGGAAATGAAAATCAAAACAACCCTGAGATTCCACCTCACACCAGTCAGATTGGCCAAGATCCAAAACTCAGATGACAGCAGATGCTGGAGAGGCTGCGGAGAAAGAGAAACACTTCTCCACTGTTGGTGGGGTTGCAAGCTAATACAACCACTCTGGAAATCTGTCTGGCGATACCTCAGAAAATTGGATATAGTACTACCTGAAGACCCAGATATTCCACTTCTGGGCATATACCCCAGAGACACTTTAATACACAACAAAGATATATGCACCACAATGTTCATAGTGGCTCTATTTATAATAGCTAGAAGCTGGAAGGAACCCAGATGTCCTTCAGAAGATGAATGGATACAAAATTGTGGCACATATACACAATGGAATACTACTCAGCCACCAGAAACAATGACTTAACCAAATTCTTAAGAAAATGGCTGCATCTAGAGAATACCATCCTGAGTGAGAGAACCCAGTCACAAAAGAACAGACATAATATGCAGTCACTGATAGTGGGATGCTAACCCCAGAGGCTTGCACTCCTCCAGAAACAACTCACAGACTGTATGAAGTCCAAGAAATAAAGAAAACAAAATAAAAAAAATATTTACAAAACTAGAAAACTTTAACTATTTTCATGTTACATTTTGTTTTACATGTACTTTAGCTCATTGTAACTATTAAGTTTTCAAGGCATACAGTCAAACCTTGAAAAAAATCAAGTACTGACTAAAAAATATATTCATATAGTTTTATGTAAAAATTATGTTAAAATCTGAAAAAAAGTACTGACAAAAAATGTATAATTTTAAGCAAAAAATGTTCAAAATCTGTACATTTATCCTTGTTTCATAAAATAATTTTGTTTTATAAAAAAAAACCTTTAAAAAAAAGAAAGCCAATCAATGACAAAAATTTATTCATATACTTTTATGCAAAAAATGCTTAAAATTTGTACATTTATCTTTGTTTTCTTAAATAAAGTTCTTCAATAAAAAATCAAGTACTGACAAAAATATAAAAAAAAAAAAACACCAATGGCTCAAGCTCTAAGGTCAAAGATTAACAAATGGGACTTAATGAGAATGCAATGTTTCCGGAAGGCTAAGGATATTGTCAAGAAAACAAATCTGCAGCCAACAGAATGGGAATAGTTCTTTACCAACTCTACATCAGATAGAGGAATAATAACCAAGGTATACAAAGAACTCAAAAAGCTAGACACCAGAGAATCAAATAAACCTATTAAAAAATGGGGTACAGAGCTAAACAAAACGTTCTCAATTGAGGAATATCGAATGGCTGAGAAACATCTGAGGAAGTGTTAGACATCCTTAGCCATCAGGGAAATGCAAATAAAAACAACCCTGAGATTCCACCTCACACCAGTCAGATTGGCCAAGATCCAAAACTCAGATAACAGCAGATGCTGGCGAGGTTGTGGAGAAAGAGGAACATTCTCCACTGTTGGTGGGGTATTAAACTGAAACATCCACTCTGGAATCAGTCTGTCGATACCTCAGAAAATTGGACATAGTACTACCTGAAGATCCAGCTATTCCACTTCTGGGCATATACCCCAGAGACACTTTAATATACAACAAAGATACATGCACCACAATGTTCATAGCAGCTCTATTTATAATAGCCAGAAGCTGGAAAGAATTCAGATCTCCTTCAGTAGATGAATGGATACAAAAATTGTGGCACATTTACAAAATGGAATACTACTCAGCCACCAGAAACAATGACTTAACTAAATTCTTAAGAAAATAGCTGCATCTAGAGAATATCATCATGAGTGAGAAAACCCAGTCACAGAAGAACAGAAATAATATGCAGTCACTGACATTGGGATGCTAACCCCAGAGACTCGGACTTCCCCAGAAACAACTCACAGACTGTGTGAAGTTCAAGAAAAAAAGAAAAGAAAACAAAACACAACAAAACAAAAAGTCATCCTCAATCCTTACACACCAAGAACACATTGACAAATTCTGGGTTACACCCTGTTTTACATGTACTTTTTGCTCATTGTAAAAAAAAAAAAAAAAAAAAAAAAAAAAAAAAAAATTAAAAAAAAAAAATTAAAAAAAAAAAAGCCAAGCACTGACACAATTCTATTTGTATACATTTATGCAAAAATGTTTAAAATGTTTTTATCTTTGTTTTTTAAAATAAAGTCTTTAAAAAAAGCCAAAAAATATTTTCCTCAGAAAGCCATTTATAATGTGAGCTTTGTTTTTCTTTAATATTTCTTTTTTGAAATCTTTTGAAGGCTTGAGTTTGGCTTAGTGTTTAAGAGCACTGACTTCTCTTCCACAGGTCTTGATTTCAAATTCCAGCCACATGGTGGCTCACAATCATCCGTAATGAGATATGATGCCATCTTGGTTTGTCTGATGACAGCTACAGTGTCATATATAATATACAAATATTTTTAAATCTCTTTTGTAAACTTGTGATTATGTTTCTCTAATCCTGACTTCTACAAAATTATTTCCCACTCTCCTGTCCATGTAATTTCATGCTCTTGTTTCAACCTTCCTTAAAACCATAAACAAATAAAATATTAAAAATACATTTTAAAAAATAAACAAAACACAAATACAAAATAAAATATATAATCAAGAGAGATAAAAGTATTCAAACAAAGCAAAGTGAGACAGTCTATTTCATTTTCTGTAAGCCAACTATTCCTGGGCATGAAGCTTAACTTAAATAGTTATTATCATACTCATTTTAAATGTGTTATTTCTTTGACTTAGTTTTGAGACTGTATCTTTGGTACATTTTGATTGCTGGGAACAGACATTATGGCCAAGACAACTATTATAAAGGAAATATTTACCTGCAGGCTCACTTATAGTTTTTGTTGACAACTCTATGATCTTTATGATAGAAAGCAGAAAGTCATGGAGTACATTCATAGCTGAGAACTTTACATCTTTGTCTAAAAGCAATAAGCAGAGAAAAATAGAGACAGAGGGAGACAAAGATATATTAACTAATACAGACAAAGAAAAGCAGGAGAATGGAGGGAGAGAGAGGGGGAGGAGGGATGAGAGAAAAAGAGAGAGAGAGGAGGATAAGAGATGAAGGCAAGGCATGAGATGGGAGAAGAGAAAGAAGATAGAATAGTCTGGTCTAAATATAAGCCTTTGAAGTTTTAGATCCCACCCAGGTGAAGTACTTTTTCCAAGACCACACCTACCCTAACAAAACAAAACCTCTTAATCCTTCTTAACCTGATCAAGAACTTTTATTATTTCCTGGTAGTTAATAATTCAAATGTTTGATACTGTGGAAAACAAGTCTGATTCAAACACCACTGTTCATTTCTTGTGTTTATAGGAATTATATTGGTTTTTTGATTATGATGTATCCTGTTACTTTTCTGAAACCGTTTAACAGCAATAGAAGTTTTCATGTAAGATTTTATTTATGTACAAAATCATGTCATCTAAGAATATTTTTTTACTTAATCCTTCACTGTGTTTATCCCATCTACGTCTTGCAATACTCTTACCATTCTAGCTAAGATGTGAAGTACTATATTGTTTATACATGAAGAGATAAAGAAGCTATTAGTACCTTATTAAAGATTTTATGGAGTGCTATGAGTTTCTCTCCCTTTAGATTAATATATGCTGTAGGTTTGCTCTAATTGCCTTTATTATGCTGAAGAATAATCCTCATATTCTTAGACTCTCTGGACTTTTATCATGAAGAAATGTTGAATTTTTAAAAATACTGTGGCATTTAATGACACTATTCTGAGATTTATCATTTAGTTTGTAATGTGATAGATTATACTTATTAATTATTGTATGTTGAATCGTCATACCTGCATACCTGACATGAAGCCAATATTATAAGTATGAATTATCTTTTTGATATGTTCTTTAATTTGGATTACAAGTATACCATTGACAATCTTTGCAACTGTTTCATGAGATACTTGTCTCATGTCAATGAGACAAGTGAATAAGGCAGGGTAAAAAAGAAAAGAAAATAGTAAGAGATATACATTAACCAGTGTTTGGAAAGAATAGAATGGAAATTTTAAGGTTTAATGAATTTGTTTGATGACTTTTTTATCCAAGCAAAACAAAAAACTAAGATTTCATAAGGAAAAACTAGGATTTCATAAGGAAGAAAGTCAAAATACTATTCTTCAAAAATACAGTGCTTAAAATTCAAATCAAGGTGAGGCAGTCACCACCATCAGGATTCAGGGCCTGCCACAGACTAATGAGCACCAAGAAGAGCCTCAGAAGAAATCTGTCACCCAAGCCCACAGAGACAGAACCTGGTCACTGCCATCAGAACTCACTGCCTACCCACGAACAGCTGAACTCCCCGAAGCAATCTCCATCCTAAGCCAATGAACCCTCAGACCCACAGAAGGGACAGGATCCAGTCAGAGACAACAAGATCACCTAGCATTACAGATAAGAAGATGGCAGGGGGAAAGTACAAGAACCTAAGCAATAGAAACCAAGACAACCTGGCAACATTAGAACCCAGATTTCCCACCACAGCAAGTAGTGGATTTCCCAACATACTAGAAAAGCACAATATGGACTTAAAAATTATATTTCATGAAGATGATTTAGGTCTTCATGAAGCTCAGAAATAACTCCCTTAAAGAATTACAGGAGAAGTGATAGAACAAGTAGAAGGAAACACAAAAATCATGTACAGGAATGCAGGAAAGCAAAACCAAACAGGTGAAGAAATTAAAAATGGAATGAAAACAATTTTAAAAAGCACAAAGGTAACAAATCTGGAGGTAGAAAACCTAGGCAAGAAATCAGGAATCGAAGATGCAATTATCACAAACAGACTATAAGATATGGAAAAAAGAATCCCAGGGGCAGAAAACAACATAAAAAAAAAAAAAAAAAACGCTGACACAACAGTTAGAGAAATCCAAGCCCTAAAATCTAGGATATCCAGGACACAACTGAAAGACAAAACCTAAGAATAATAGGTGTAGAAGAGAGTGAAGATTCCCAACTGAAAGGCCCAGAAAATATCTTCAACAAAATCATGGAACTTCCCCAACCTTAACAATGAGATGACACATGAATATACAGGAATCTTATAGAGCTCCAAATATATTGGACCATAAAAGAATCTCCTCCCAACACAGAAAAGAAAAAGATCAAATGTTCAAAACAAACAAATAAACAAAATCGCTAAAAGCAGTAAGGGGAATAGAACAAGGCAGATACATTTGAATTAAACCAGACATCTCAAAAAAAAAAAAAAAAAAAAAAAAAAAACTATGAAAGCTAGAAGATTCTGGACAAACCCTAAGAGAACAGAAGTGGTAGGTAAGGTTACTATACTAGTAAAACTCTCAATTACTATAGATGAAAATAACAAGATATTCCATGACAAACAAAAATTTACATAATATCTGTCCACAAATCCAGCATTACAAAAGATAATAGATAAAAAAATTCCATCACATCGAGGAAAATTACCCTCTAAGTAAAGCAAGAAAATAATCATCTTGCAAGATAATCAACAGAAGAAAGGCACACAAAAAAAGTTCTACCTCTAGCAACAAAAACAACAGGAAACAACAATAAATATTCCTTAATATCACTTAACATCATTGGAATTAATTTCCCAATCAAAAGACATAGATTATCACACTGGACATGTAAACAGGATCCAGCATTTTGCTGCATACAGGAGACTTATCTCAGAGACAAAGACATTACCTGAGGGTAAAAGGCTGGGAAAAAACCTTCCAAGAAAATGATACCAAGAAAAAAGCTGGAGTAGCCATTCTAATACCAACTAAAATAGATTTTCAACCAAAAGCTGCCAAGAAGTTAAGGAAGGACACTTTTTACTCATAATAAAAAAATCTATCAAGACAAACTGGCAATCATCTGTTCTACAAATACAACGACACCCACATTAATAAAAGACATCATATTGAAGTGCAAATGGTATATATCACCACACACAATAATACTAGGAGACTTCAACACACCACTCTCATCATGGACAGATAATGAAAGCATAAATTGAACAGAGACACAGAGAAACTAGGAGAGGTTATGAACCCACTGGAATTCACAGACATCTACAGAACCTTTCATCCTAAAACAAAAGAATATATCTACTTCTCAGCACTTCAGAGGACCTTCTCCAAAATTGACCATATAATAGGTCACAAAACAGGCCTCAACAAATATAAGAAGATCAAAATACTTTCATGCATCCTATCCGATCATTATGAACTAAGGCTAGTCTTCAATAACAACAAAAACAACAAAAAGCCCAAATAGAAGCTGAACAATGCACTACTCAATGATATCATGGTCAAGAGAAGAAATTTTTAAATATTTTTTTTAGAAATTAATGAAAATGAAAGCACAGCATACCCAAACTTATGGGATGCAATGTAAGCAGTAGTAAGAGGAAAACTCATAGCTCTAAGTGCCTCCAAAAAGAAACTGGAGAGAACATTCACTAACAGCTTGACAGCACACGTGTATGCTCTAGAATAAAAAGAAGCAGGTACACCCAAAAGAAATAGACAGGAGGAGATAATCAAACAAAGTTGAGATCAACCAAGTAGAAACAAAAAGAATTATACAAAGAATCAACAAAATCAGAAGCTGGTTCTTTGAGAAAATCAACAATATTGATAAACTCTTATCCAGACTAACTAGAGGGCAAAGAGAGCATATCCAAATTAATAAAGTCGGAAATGAAAGGGGAGACATAACAACAGAAACTGAGGAAATTCAAGAAGTTATCAGATCTACTACAAAATGCTATACTCAACAAAACTAGAAAATCTAGAGGACATGGACACATTTCTAGACAGATACCAGGTACCAAAGTTAAATCAAGATCAGATAAACCAACTAAACAGTCCCATAACCCCTAAAAAATTGAAACAGTCATCAAAGGCTTCCCAACCATAAAAAGCTGAGAACCAGATGTGTCCAGTGCCAAATTCTATCAGGCCTTCACAGAAGACCTAATACCAATACTCTCCAAACTGTTCGACAAAATTGAAACCAAAGGACCACTATCCAACTCATTCTTTGAAGCCACAATAATGTGCGTACCTAACCACAAAAAGATCCTATAGTGAAAGAGAACTTCAGACCAATTTCCCTCATTAACATGGATGCAAAAATACTCAATAAAATTCTTACAAACTCGATCCAAAAGTATATCAAAATAATCATTCATCATGATCAAGTAGGCTTCATCACAGGAAGATTCAGGGATGGTTCAATATATGGAAAATCATCAATTTAATCTAGTTTATAAACAAACTCAAAGAAAAAAACACACAATCATCTCATTAGATATTGAGAAAGCATTTGAAAAGTTTCAAGATCCCTTTATGTTAAAAGTCTTGGAAACACCTTAGTCCAGAGCCACAGGAATATCAGGCATGCTGCCATCATGACTCACGGCCTGCCCAAAGAGAACTGAGGGCCAGGGGAGATGCAGGAAACCTCTCCTTGTGGAGCCAACAGGCCTCTATCTGTACCCAGAGCTAGAGTGGACCCATTTCCATTGGAACTCACAGCCTGCCCATAGAGAGCTGAACACTGATCCGGACTGGTGGCTTGCCCGCAGGTTGCTAGACACATGGAAGAGCAGCAGGAGGGTTCTGATTCCTAAGTAGAAGGATGAATCCATGTTTTCTTTCCACTGTATATCCCAGAAGAGGCAGACCAGAAATCTCAAGGCACATGTGCCATTGCTGCCTGGAAACAGACACTTCCAGACCAAAGTCAGAGCTGGCCCAGTTGCAACAGGACTGAGCACTGCTATCAGAATTCAGAGCCTAGCCAGAGAGCAGAACACACAGAAACAATCCTCCTTTGGAGACCTAGAACCACAGACCCACAAGAGAGACAAGCTCCAGTAAGAGACAACAAGATCACCTAGCATCACCTATAACAAGATGGCAAAATGCAAGCCCAAGAATCTAATAAACAGAAACCAAGACAACCTGGCAACATTTGAACCCAGTTTTCCCAACATAGTATTGATACAGAGATAGGCAGGTAGATCAATGGAACAGAATTGAAGACCCAGAAATGAACCTACACACTTATAGTCATTTGATCTTGGACAAAGTAGCTAAAAACATTCAATAGAAAAAGGACAGCCTCTTCAACAATTGGTGTTGATTCAACTGACATGATGCAGAAGAATGCAATTCAATCCATTCTTATCTCTTTGTACAAAGCTTAAGTGCATGTGGATAAAATAAAACCAGCTACACTGAACCTAACAGAACAGAAAGTGGGGAAGAGCTTAGAACAAATAAGCACAAGGAAAATTTTCCTGAATAGAACACCAATGGCTTTATGCTCTAAGATCAAGAATTGACAAATGAGACCTCATGAGATTGCAAAGTTTCTGTAAGGCTAAGGGCACTGTCAAGAAGACAAAGTGGCAGCCAAAAGATTTGGAAAAGAACTTTATTAATCCTACATCTGATAGAGAGCTAATATCCAGTATATACAAAGAACTCAAGACTTTAGACTGAGAAAGTCAAATAATTCTATTAAAAATTGGGTACAGAGCCAAGCAAATAATTATCAACTAAGGAATACCTAATGGCCAAAAAGCACTTAAGAAAATGGGGAACATCAGGGAAATGAAAATCAAAACAACCCTGAGAGTCCACCCCACACCTGTCAGAAGGGCTAAAATCAAAAACTCAGATGACAGCAGATTCTGATGAGGATACGGAGAAAGAAACACTCCTCCACTGTTGGTGGTGTTGTAATCTGGTACAACCACTCTGGAAATCAGTCTGGAAGTTCCTCAGAAATTTGAACATAGTCCTACCTGAAGACCCAGCTATTCCACTCCTGGGCATATACCCAGAAGAAGTTCCAACATATAACATGGACACATGTTCTGCTATATTCATAACAGCTATATTTATAAAAGCTAAAAGTTGGAAAGACCCAAGATGTCTTTCAACAGAGATATGGATACAGATATTGTGGTACATTTATACAGTGGAGTATTGTTTAACAATTAGAACCAATGACTTCATGAAATTCCTAGGCAAATGGATGAAACTAGAAACTATCATCCTGAATGAGGTAACCCAGTCACAAAACACACACACACACACACACACACACACACACACACACACACACGCTGTATGTACTCACTGATAAATGGATACTAGCCCCAGAAAGCTTTGAATTCCCAAAAAACAATTCACAGACCTTATGAAGCTCAGAAAGAAGAAAGACTAGAATGTGGATGCTTCAGTCGTTCTTACAATGAAGAACAAAACACTCATGTGAGGAAATACAAGGTCAAGTGTAGGAGCAGAGATTGAAGAAAAGATCATCCAGAGGCTGTTTCACCTAAGTATTTACCCCATATGCAGCCACCAAAGCCAAGCACAATTGCTGATGCCAAGATGTGCTTACTGACAGAAACCAGATAAGGAATGCCTCCTAAGAGTCTGTGCCAGTGTTATACAAATACAGCTGAGCATGCTTGCAGCTAACCATCAGACTGAACATGCAGAACCCCAATGAAATAGCTAAGAAAAAAAAAGGATTGAAGGATTGCAGAAATACTTTGCAACCCCATGTGAGGAACTACATTATCCACCAACCAAACCCTCCACAATTTCTATCGACTAAACCACCAAACAATTGAGTACACAATTAGAGACCCATGGCTCTATTAGCATATAAGCATATGCAACAGAGAATATAGTTGTCTGGCATCACTGTGACAAGGGAATTTGGTCCAGTGAGGGCATGTTTCCCTAATGTAGGGGAGTGCCAAGTCACTGATGGGGGAGAGGGTAGTTGAAAGAGGGAGCACCTTCACAGAGGCAATGGGAGAGGGATGGAAATGGAATTGGGAGAAAGAGGATAACATCTGAATTGTAAATACATGGAAATTCAAAAATAATTAAAAAGAATGAGACAAGTAAAATATTAATAATAATAACTTTTAAAGTATTGGCACCAATTCTTGTAAAATTCTACATTAGAATCATCTGGCCTGGGAATTTTGGTAGTCTTTGCTGCTTCTGTGAGTTATAGGTCATTTAAAATTGTTTATATGATCTTGTTTTCACATTGTTAAGTGGTAATGTATAGAGAAATAATATCTATTTATTTCAGATTAATCTAACTTGGTGGAGTACAGGGTTTTAAAATTTGTCCTTATAACCACTTAGATTTAATTGGTGTCTCTTGTTATATGCCACTTTTCATCTCGAGATTTTTTTTTAATTTAGACATTCTGTCTTTGCCTTTCTGTTAATTTGGATGATGGTTTGTTAAGCTTATTGATTTTGTCTAAAAATAAACTTTTTTCATTTGTTTTTGTTTATATTTCATGACTTTTGCAACAAGTATCAGAAAAATTAATGCCAAGAAAGTCAATCACTTATCTAAAATTATATTGACCTGTGAAAAGTGGAAATTACAAACATACATCAAGATGTCAACCTTAAATGGAATACTGATGTGTTTCTAAATGTCAAAACTACCTTTATATCTTAAATTACAAATACATTCTAACCTTTAAAGGTAAATAAAAAATACATTACAGAAATATTATACACACATGCATATATATATATATATATATATATATGTATATATATATATATATATATATATAAAAATTTCAAGTTGACATGAACTGAAAATAGTCCAGTGTTTCTATAACCAATGAATGGATAAATTATATATTTATATATTAAATATAAAATTATAAAACAGTCATTCTCAGTGAAATGAGTCAGGCTCTGAAACCTGAATTTGTATGTTTCTCATTTTAATGTTAGTTTTGTATATTAAGTTTTCTGCATTTAATAAAAAATAGCTGGCAATAAAGTATTTCAAGGAGAGTTGTTGAATGTATGTGACATAGAAATTAGGCAGCCCTGAATAAAGACAAAATGGAAATTATGGAATGGGAGGGAACAAATTTGGTTGGATATGAGTGATTTGTTAGATGAATGAATCTGGAAATTGTAAAAATGTGTAAATATTTTTTGGGTTATAAGGATACCTACTACTATACAAACATCCTAAATTATATGTTTATACATTCATGCTCATATACAAACCCCAAATTAAGTTCATCAATTCACAAACAAAAAACAAAATAAAGAAATAAAGAAAAGAAAGAAAGGAGATATGTAACTAGAAAGATAATGGGGTAAAAACTTGGGAAGAGAAAGGGGAATTCATTGGGTTGAAAGGAGTATAAGAAAGAGTGGAGGGTTAATCTAGAACAGAATGCCTAATATACATTTATGAAAATCTCAATGAATAAGTGAAAAGCAATGAATTTAATTATTATGGGAATGTCTATTGAATACTAAGATCATCAAGCAGTAATTGGTTCTGGAATTAAATGAAATGTACATTAGATCAATTGTAAAACCTGTAGTCTGATTGTTGAATTATTACATATTGCTAATGTTTCAGAATAGTAGCTTAACCACTTGCGCATGGTAACCACAGACACACACACTACACCCACCATACACATACACACACACACACACACACACACACACACACACACAAACTCACTTGTTTACAAACCTAAATATCATCCATGTTAAGAAATTATTCAAATTTCTGAAGTGAAATTTGGCTCCAATTTGTTGAAATACTTACTTGACATCATACATTCATCCCAACCACAGAGATACTGTTTTTAAAAAGAAATAACCAAAATTGAAACAAACAAACAAGTGCAAAAGCTGATGCATAATTTATTCAAGAACTTGAAAAGTATTGTGGAAACAAACAGATTTTATGCTGTATTCCAAGCCAGGAAATACGATATTAAAAAAAACTACTGTGAAATCTCCTCAGGGCATTACTGACATCTTTATTCCTCAGAGTGTAGATGAAAGGGTTAAGCATAGGGCTCACTGCAGTGTACATCAGTGAAGCCACTGCATTCTTTCGTGGGGAATGTGATGCAGCTGAGCCAAGGTACACACTGATCCCAGTTCCATAAAATAAACACACTACTGCCAGATGAGAACCACAGGTGGAGAACGCTTTATATTTGCCACTTGAGGAGGGGATTTTCAGAATGGAGAAAACAATTTTGCAGTATGATAAAATGATCCCTAGGACAGGAAAAATGCCAAGTATGACACCGATAAAATATATCACTATGTTACTGCTGAGTGTATTAGTACAAGCAAGATTAAGGAGTTGTGAGGGGTGACAGAAGAAATTTGCAATTTCAACATCATTGAAGCACGTAACGTGTAAGGCAATTAAATTGTGCAGCTGCGAATCAAAAACACTGACTGAAAAAGAGAACAAAATTAATTTAGCACAAAACTGAGGGTTCATAATGACAGTGTAATGAAGGGGATGACAGACGGCCACAAATCGGTCATAAGCCATTACAGTTAGAATCATGTCATCCATACATACAAAAAGTAGGAAAAGAGACATTTGTGTCAAGCAGCCTGCATAGGAAATGACTCTGCTATGCATTTTGATGCCCACAATCATCTTTGGGATGGTGGTGGAAATAAAAAGGATATCGATCAAAGATAAGTTGGACAGGAAAAAGTACATGGGGGTATGGAGGTGTGAGTCAAAGATGATAAAAAGGATGATGAGCAGGTTGCCAAGCACTGTGACCAGGTACACTGACAGGAATAATCCAAAGAGGAGAAGCTGCAGTTCTGGATCCTCTGAGAGTGTCAGGAGATGGAATTCTAAGACATCTGTTAAATTCTTTACATCATTATTAATCATCTCCCTTTTGAAAAAGAAAATGTATTTAAATAATGAGATAAATAAAAGAGTACCCACAACCCCTTATGTTCCTCATGCAGACACTCTCAACTAAAGTGCTACTTGAATTTTATAAATCTTGTTAATGCATTCGATTGTTAACAAGGACAGCATGACTAGAATCTTTTCCTAAATGTTTTCTATTACATTTACATCCTCAAAAAAAGTTCACATTAGAAGCATATAATTAAATCTTAGGAAAATAGCAACCCCAGAAATGAAGAATAAACTAGTGATGATAGTCAAGTAGTGACCATTCTTAGAAAAAATATAGACAGTAACAGAAGTTTATTTAAGAAAATTATTAATTAAGAAGAAAAATACCCATGGACCAGCTTAAGAATATTATAAAATTGTTTTGAGAATTTGTACATATTCTATAACAATAAAAATTGTTTTGTTCAAACAGTGTAGTAAAGTTGACAATGTGTCATTTACAGGTACCATTTTCTTTTATCAATTATTTATTCCTGATTTTTTTACACTCAAAGATGTGGTTTCTCACACAAATATTATTTGTATTTCAATATAAGTAAACTAATATTGAAATAATAATTTCTTCCTTACTTTGACTAATCCCCAGTTTTCTGATATGGCTTAGTACCTAATATTACTGGCAACAAGATTGAAAAAAGGGCTGGAAAGTGGGGATATTACTTCACTATATAGGCTTTCTGCACATTTGGTCATTTAATTCAGGACTAATCATGTAAGCTCATTTTCATCCTTCAGATAGATCAAAAAAGTACTTCACAGACACCTCCAAGTGCTTTAGTTATATCATTTTATTACATTTAAATTGACATGAAACTAACTTCAATTTTAATATTTATTTATTCCATGTCATATCTTTATAGTAGTCAAAGAATATGCTTGACCATTTTTCTAATTATTCTCTAACATAAAGTTGAATAATTTACTTTAAGAAAAGTCTAAAACCTCATTTACTAGACTTAAACTTATTTGTAATAAATATACTTTAAAATCAAGTATTCTGATAAGTTGTACACAATTACTTAATTTCCAGTTTAAGGCATATATTCGTGTTCAGCATTTCTTACTATTAATAGGTTATGAAAAGCAAAACAGAACATAAATAAAATAATGAAAATATACCTAACAATAATGCTCCATCATGTTTAAAATGGGAAAAATATTTATATCCTTTCTATACCTTTATAAAGACACTTGACTAAGAACTTAATTTTTTAGTCAGAGTTTCTCAATTTTCACACACACACACACACACACACACAATTTCTTAATTTAATGTATAATTTTAAGCAAAAAATGTTTAAAATCTGTACATTTATCTTTGTTTTGTAAAATAAAGTTGTTTAAAAAAAGAATAAAACCAGTGTAACTCAAAAAAAAAGATAGAAACTAATTACATAACAGTAACATTCAAGATATTTGTTTCCTTCCTTCTAACTGAAGATGAGAAGTGCTGTCTTAGAATATTTCCTGACATTCAGGAAATGCTTAATGAAGCTTTGTTACAGTCAATTATGGAACTCTACATAGTAATACTGACATATCTCATAATATTTGCATCATAACTAACATTTTTTTCAAAATATAAAGATTACATATGGATCTTTAAACTTTCTATCTTCATATTATTTCATCTGTGTAATTGGAATTATTTTATGAATTTGATGTATGTATACTAATATTGATTTTACATCCCTCCAAAAACATTTCTTAAAGTTATTTATACAAAGGTACCTACTGCTTATATATGCAAAATATTGACAAGTAGGTTTAGTCTCACTGGAGAAAACATGTATCTATTGTAATGATTGCTCTTGTATACAAAGTAACTTTGAGAGGAACAATATTCAATATAAGCATATTCCCAATGAAACATCTTCAAAATATCTATGTATTTTCAGTTCACAAAAAGAATATTATTTATTTTCTTTTGAAATTTTTATTGAATTTTTGCACTATATTTTGATTGTGCTTTTCTCCTCTCCCATTACTTCTCATATAATTCCCATCCCTAACCAGTAAAATGTATGCCTTTTATTTTTTTCTGTGTGAAGAAGACAAAAATATACAAAAACATAAACAAAACAAAACCAAAAGAAACAAAAACAAACAATCTCGCAAAACTCAAACTCACAATGCAATGTACAAAAAAGGTCTCATTAGAGAAAAAAGATCTAAAAAATTTCTCAACACAATACAAAAAGTTTATAAAAACAAAACTAAGTTTATTTTGTGTTAGCCGTCTATTTCTAGTCATTGTGTCTACCCTTAAGTAATAGTGTACTAATTTCACAGACTCTAAGACCAAAAATTAATGAATAGGACTACAAGAAAGTTAAAAGAAAAACATAATTAAATCAAACAACAGATTACTAAATGGTCAATTATATATCTATTAGAGCACTAATAAATAAAATATATAAATAATCAAAAATCTGGGCTGATGAAAAAAATAACTCAATGAAAATGAGTGCTAAAAAGCAAAGAGATCTCAGAAGGTAAAAAATAATTGCTGGACTGATTTCCAGAGTGGTTGTACCAGTTTACAATTCCACAGAAAATTGGACATAGTACTACCTGAAGACCCAGTGATTCCACTTCTGGGCATATACCCCAGAGAAGCTCCAACATACCACAAAGACACATGGACTACAATATTCATAGCAGCCCTATTTATAATAGCCAGAAGCTGGAAAGAACCCAGATGTCCTTCAGTAGATTAGTGGATACAAAAATTGTGGTACATTTACACAATGGAGTACTACTCAGCTATCAGAAACAATAACTTAACCAAATTCTTAAGAAAATGGCTGCATCTAGAGAATATCATCCTGAGTGAGATAACCCAGTCACAAAAGAACAGACATAATATGCAGTCACTGATAGTGGGATGCTAACCCCAGAGGCTCAGACTGCCCCAGAAACAACTCACAGACTGTGTGAAGCTCAAGAAAAAAAGAAAACAAAACAAAACAAATAAAAAATTATGCTCAATCCTTACACACCAAGAAAACGTTGACTAATTCTGGGTTACATCCTGTTTTACATGTACTTTTTGCTCATTGTAAATAGTAAGACCTTAATGCAGAGTATCAAACCTTAAAAAAAAAAGAAAAAAAAAGCCAAGTACTAACAAAAATGTATTTGTATACATTTATGCAAAAATATTTAATTTTTTTCTTTTATCTTCATTTTTTAAAATAAAGTTTTAAAAAGACTATTAAAATATTTATTAATCTAGTACAAAGAATGTACAAGGGTACAAATTTTAGCCTATTATTATTTTTAAAATTTTGTTTTAATTTCTTAAAATGTATGAAAAAATATAAAGATGATAATTCAAAGTTATACTCATATTTGTACTATCCCTCAACTAAGAATTTATTCCAGAAAGTGTCTTAAACCTTAAACCACCCTCTAATCCATTAACCCATGTTCTTCCCTAAGAAAGAAACACCATAATAAAGAAATAAGTAAACAGTTTTAAAAAAAAGGAAAGAAAAATATAAAACCATTATGCTTAATCTTTACACACCAAGAAAACTTTGACTAATTCCAGGTTATATCTTATTTTACATGTACTTTATGCTCATTGTAACTAGTAAAATTTAAATGCACATTATCAAACCTTTGAAAAACCAAGTACTGATAAAAATGTTTTCATATACTTTTATGCAAAAATGCTTTAAATCTGTACATTTATCTTTGTTTTTTAAAATAAAGTTGTTCAGTTAAAAAAAATAATTGCTGGAAAATGCTTAGGGAATTTATCAATCTCTTAATCATCAGAAAAATGCAAATCAAACCCACTCTGAGATTTGAAATTACAACTTAAAATGACCAAGACACATAAAGTAAATACAGCTCATCCAGATGAGGATATTGGCAAAATAGAGTATCTATTGCTTAGGGGAGCACAAATTGTATGGTCACAAATGAAATGTAATGGTTCCAAAAGAAGCTAGGAATGATCAATAAACCTTAAAAACCATCTATACCACTGGAGTATACTTGGGCATATATACAAACAAGAAGATTAAGTATGTTCACTGTGCTCTTATTTCCAGTGAAAATCTACTTTTGAGGTCATTTTCTATCAATTTTGCTAGTTTACCTCTAAAAAAAAATTGCACTTATACTCCACTGTTCTATTAACTAAGATTTCAGGACAACTTTATACTGGCAGTATGTTCAGTTTAATAACACACAAATAAATTTCCACATGCCTAGGTAGTAGGGCTGCCAACTTTTCCAATAGAGATAACAATGCCACGAAATGGAGTTCAAATTCTAAATGTGTTTGCTGCAATCCAAATTCTCAAAGAATATATGAAAGATCAATAATAAACACTCAAATGATAGAATTCAATAGTATCTTTAAAATAAATAGAAAAAACTTGAAGAGAATGTACAAATTTCTTCTCACTTCTCTAAGCCATTTGTATTGCTTAGTGGTAAAGGGGAAAAAAGTCTACCTATGTAATATGTGTAGAATCTGAAATAAGCCTTGAAATTAATATCACCAAAAATCTGTGATCATGAAAATAAATTGATTGTGGTACTTTTAATTTTATAAAATATAACCTCACCAGAATATTTTCATTCTCATTCTTCCAATCTTTCCCATCTACACTTCTTATTTCCTCAAAACTGATCACGGCAGGCTCAAAACATATGATATTTTCATATGGGAATAATTAGTTGATGAATACAGTTTTATATGACATTAAAACAACCATAACACGTCTCAGTCTAAGATACACAAGTCTATGTTTGCCAGTGTGTGCTTTCCTTTTGTGGAGTGAAATTTCTATCACCATTTTAATGGCTATATGAGAATGTGTAATTTTACCTTACAAATAGGAAATTTTTATCTTGTCTTTAGTTTAATCAGAAATTACTTAAAGGATTACTGTGCAGCCAGGAACAAAGCTACTCGTCTGAAGTGGCATTAATTCTGAACATTTGGAAGCTAAGCCATAAAAGAGTTTATTCAATGGTTAATAAATGTTATTATGTTCTTATTTCCTGTATCTTGTATTATAGACCTCAGAGAATTAGAAATAAAGTAATTTATTTATCTTTCCAAAAATATAGAGGTACTTTGAATAATATATCACTTGAAAGATGTGTACATTTGCATAATTATTCCAATGACAATATCTGTCAATTTCAGGCAAGATATAATATTGGAATATAAGATATAATATGCTATAATAATATATAGTATAATATATAAAAGCACTATATGGAGAACCTATTAGACTTTCTTTAATTATACAACATGAGTTCCTCCTAGAAATGAAATTTGATACTGGCTTCCCACACATAGAATTGGAACCAATAAGACTAAAGAGTAAAGAATCACAGTCTAATGTAGGGACACACCCACGTAACTTCAGTACTTAGGATGCTCATATAGGAGAATCACAGTTTACATGAGATTCACCAATTTAGTTTATCAATTTCCAGTCACCATGAAAATTTTAGTTGGTGTCTAGAAATTCTCACCAGTAATATTAAAGATATTGTTTTATGACTTCTTCCAAGTTCCTCAGCAGGAATAAAAATAAACATAATAATCATTAGGTTATTAACATTTAATGTGTTGCTTGAGTTAAATTGCATTTGCATTTGTCTCCTGCATATTTCAGACCCAAGCAAATTTGTCTTACACTGCCCTCCAAGGTATGGAGATCTCTCTAATGAGAAAGGAAAAGAAGAATAAAAGAACTTTAGAGTAAAACTTTTGTGCCCATGAGAACAGCTAGAGAGTAAACTATTTTCAACAAATTCTTTTATTGTTTGCTGCATTATTTAAGTGCCTTGGTAAAGAAAATCAGAATTTTGGGAAGTTAATACATGGAGGAATGGTGCAATTAGAATTCCATTAGACTACCTATTGGATTTCATGTGAGCCCAGTTGGAAGATGTCATTTTTATCTTACATTAGTCCTTCTTTTAACTGGAATCTTTACACAAGATATCACTCATTCTGCTCTGCAAGGGACTCTTGATATTAGGAGTTCTAGTTGACTACATTAAGAAGATTTCCCAGTAGATTTATGTTGCCTGTTCTCAGTATCCAATTTGAAGATGTTTTGTTTTTAGCTATAAATAATTTGCTATTCTTTATTTTGGTTTGGAATATTGTAGATAACTCTTTGGAGCATACAGAATATAAGACTGGACACTTGTGGACTAAAGTAATCAAAGAGATAAATGTTGAAGGCTGTACATGTATCCTAGAGTGGTTAGAAGAAACAATTCTAAGTTATAATGTGCTGTGATTATCCAACTACATTTTTTCTATAGATAATACAACTATTAACTCCAATGATTTCAATTAAATTCCAAAAAAAAGAACATAAGGAGATTTGGTATCTTTCTGAGATATAGGAAGTAAAATGGTTGGTTTTATTAAATGTCTCCTGCTATTTGTTATGGCCTAGAAACTTGTGGCCATCATAAATCCAAACAATACATACATGACTTAATTTTTTTCTACCTTACAATTGTGGAGCAGTTGACTTGAAGTAATTAATGTTTAATTTTTTAATACGTGACAGAAAGACATCATATAAAAAGAGTTTATACATGCAAAATACAATTAAAAAAACTATTTGATGTTATGGTGAATAGCCTAGTCCTACTTTTTCTCACCATGGACATTATAGACATTTTCAGATTAATATGAAATAATTTAGAGGCATTTGTTTCATATGAAATTTCTATATGTAGAATCAGGGTCAATGAAAAGCTCAAATGAGGCATCTAGTACATACAGTACAGAAGAATATACATTTAATAGTCCAAATTACTGATATTATTTTTGTTAGTACTATCTCATCTTTATACCAGAATTGTGGTTTGTCTGCACAACACATAAGGAAACATTTCAGTGTTCTTTTGATCTTCCATATTCTCTGTACCTACCAGTTTAACCTACTGTTCTGTCCTCTCATGGTTAAGTGTGGATGCATTCACCATATCACAACAGGTCTTGAGCCAAGATCAATATAAATGGTGACAATTAATAGTTTCCTTATATATTTATTCATAGAAAGAGAAATGTGTCAATTCTCTGCAAACATAAAAATGAAGAACTGAAAGCATAGGGTGATTGTTGATGCACTAGGACCTGGAAGATTAAATGCACAAAGCTCATCATTATCCAAATTGGTTCGATTTGTTTGTCTTAGTCTCTAAGGACTTCCTAAAATTTATGTTGATAGAATAAGAAAATAAAATGAATATCAGCACACACTGTTGGAGATTTATTTTCCTTTATTCTAGAAAAGCTCTTAAGTATTACTTCTTTCCTTTACTTCTGTATCTAATTGTCAATATTTTTGTGTACTAAAGACCAAAAATATATGTCATTTTGTGCATTTAAGAGGTATTTAGATACTCAGTTATACTTTTATTAAAGAAGGCATGCATTTAAAATCTTCAATATAAGTATAGTTAATTACAAAATTCTGTCATATTAAATGCATTACCTATAATTCAAAACAATCAGAGTCATATATTACTAGAATATTTTCATGCATGAATTAATGCAAGAGTACAAATATGCATGCTAAAAATCAATTAGTTTTCCAGGCAATATTAGAATGAATGATGTAAGTCTTCAGATCAGATCATTTAGTTGCAGTATCTATAAGATTTTATTATGATTTTTACTTTTCCATAAGTAGAAAATATTATAATTATGTCTTCACTGACATACATAATCCACTCCTCATTTCATTCTCTTTTTTTCTCTATTGGTAGTCTCTTTTCTATTCCAAAATAATTTTATCTCTTTTTATATGTGCTCTGTGTGTGTGTGTGTGTGTGTGTGTGTGTATGTGTGTGTGTGTGTGTGTGTGTGTGTGTGTGTGTGTGCTTAAAATATAGCTTCCATATAAGTAGAAAACATTCACAAATTTGTCTTTTTTGTTCTGGTTCATTTTACCCTTGAAGAATGAAAGTACTCTATTTCTAGTAAAATATATAGATCTGATGATAATTCAATTATTTGAATTAAGAGAAAAGTCATTGAATACACACA
This sequence comes from Micromys minutus, assembly GCF_963924665.1. Taxonomy (NCBI): domain Eukaryota; kingdom Metazoa; phylum Chordata; class Mammalia; order Rodentia; family Muridae; genus Micromys; species Micromys minutus. The sequence continues at coordinate 16,086,989 of NC_137985.1, forward strand.
GTATATTTCTTTATCTTTAATTAACATGTAGGTAAATTCCACATCTTAGCTTTCTTTGCTTTATACAGGAACTCATTTAGTGACTGTTATGAATGTCAAAATAATAAATGTGTGGATTGCAGGAGTCTTCATATTGTTTGGATATGCATTCCTTTGCACTTATTTCCTTGGTTTTGTAGATATGTTTTGTTTTCTTTTTTTAAACAACCTTATTTTACAAAACAAAGATAAATGTACAAATTTTAAGCATTTTTGCATAAAATTATACAATATATTTTTGTCAGTACTTCTTTTCAGATTTTAAAATAATTTTTACATAAAACTATATGAATATATTTTTAGTCAGTACTTGATTTTTTTAAAGGTTTGATAGTATGCATAAAAAACTTAATAGTTACAATGAGCATAAAGTACATGTAAAACAAAATGTAACATGGAAATAGTCAAAGTTTTCTTGTGTAAAGATTTTTTTTGTTTTGTTTTCTTTTCTTATTTTCTTGGAATTCATACAGTCTGTGAGTGGTTTCTGGAGCAGTGCGAGCCTCTGGGGTTAGCATCCCACTATCAGTGACTGCATATTATGTCTGTTATTTGGTGACTGGGTTATCTCACTCAGAATGATATTCTCTAGATGCAGCCATTTTCTTAAGAATTTGGTCAAGTCATTGTTCCTGGTGGCTGAGTAGTATGCCATTGTGTAAATTTATCACAATTTTTGTATCCATTCATCTTCTGAAGGATATCTGGGACCTTTCCAGCTTCTGGCTATTATAAATAGAGCTGATATGAACATTGTGGTGCATATATCTTTGTTGGATGCTAAGTTGTCTCTGGGGTATATGCCCAGAAGTGGAATAGCTGGGTCTTCAGGTAGTATTATGTCCAATTTTCTGAGGTATTGCCAGACTGATTTCCAGAGTGGTTGTATTAGTTTGCAACCCCACCAACAGTGGAGAAGGGTTCTTCTTTCTCCACAACCTCACCATCATCTGTTGTCATCTGAGTTTTGGATGTTGGCCAATCTGACTGGTGTGAGGTGGAATCTCAGGATTGTTTTGATTTGCATTTCCCTGATGGCTAAGGATGTCGAGAACTTCCTCAAATATTTCTCAGCCATTTGACATTCTTCAGATGAGAACCTTTTGTTTAGCTCTGTACCCCATTTTTAATAGGGTTATTTGATTCTCTGGTGTATAGCATTTTGAGTTCTTTGTATACCTTAGATATTAGGCCTCTATTTGATGTGGAGTTGGTAAAGATCTTTTCCCATTCTGTTCGCTGTCATTTTGGTATTTTTTTTTTGACAATGTCCTTAGCCTTACAGAAGCTTTGCAATCTCATTAAGTCCCATTTGTTAATCTTTGACCTTCGAGCTTGAGCCATTGGTGTTTTGTTAAGAAAATTTTCTTTTGTGCCTATATGTTCTAAAGTTTTCCCTACTTTCTCATTTAATAGTTTCAGTGTATCAGGTTTAATGTGGAGATCTTTGATCCACTTACACTTGAGCTTTGTACAAGGAGATACGAAAGGGTCTATTTTCATTCTTTTGCACGCTGAGTGCCAGTTGGACCAGCACCATTTGTTGAATAGGCTGTCTATTTTCCATTGAATGTTTAAGGCTCCTTTGTCAAAAATCAGGTGACCATATACATAAGGGCTCATTTCTGGATCGTCTATTCTATTCCATTGATCCACATGCCAATTTCTGTACCAGTACAATGCAGTTTTCAGCACAATTGCCTTGTAACATAGCTTTAAGTCAGGGATAGTGATTCCAGCAGATGTTTTCTTGTTGTTGAGGATGGATTTCGCTATTCTAGGTCTTTTGTTGTTCCATATGAAACTGCACATTGATCTTTCCAATTCCATGAAAAACTGGGTTGGAATTTTGATGGGGATTGCGTTAAATCTGTAGATTGCTTTTGGTAGGATGGCCATTTTTAAGATGTTGATCTTTCCAATCCATGAGCATGGAAGATCTTTCCATTTTCTGAGATCCTCCTCAATTTCCTTCTTTAGAGGTTTGAAGTTCTTGTCGTACAGGTCCTTCACTTGCTTAGTTAGAGTCACACCAAGGTATTTCATAGTTTTTGTGACGATTGTGAAGGGTACCTTTTCCCTAAAATCTTTCTCCACATGTTTGTCCTTTGAGTATAGGAAGGATACTGATTTGTTTGAGTTAATTTTGTATCCAGCCACTTTGCTGAACTTGTTTATCAGCTGTAGGAGTTCTCTGGTGAAATTTTTGGGGTCACTTAAGTACACTATCATGTCATCTGCAAAGAGTGATGTTTTTATCTATTCCTTTCCGATTTTTATCCCCTTGATCTTTTTTGGCTGTTTAATTGCTCCAGCCAGGACTTCCAGTACTATGTTGAATAGGTAAGGGGACAGTGGGCAGCCTTGTTGAGACCCTGATTTTAGCGGTATTGATTCAAGTTTCCCACCATGAAGTTTGATGTTGACTGTTGGTTTGCTGTATATTGCTTTTATTATGTTTAAGTATGGACCTTGGATTTCTGTTCTTTCCAGGACTTTTAACATAAAGGGGTGTTGAATTTTTTCAAATGCTTTCTCAGCATCTAGTGAGATGATCATGTGATTTTGTCCTCTGAGTTTGTTTATATGGTAGATTACATTGATGGATTTCCTTATATTAAACCATCCCAGCATCGCAGGGATGAAGCCTACTTGGTCATGATGAGTGATCATTTTGATATGTTTTTGAATTCGGTTTGCAAGGATTTTTTGAGTATTTTTGCAACAATGTTCATAAGTGAGATTGGTCTGAAGTTCTCTTTTCTTGTTGGGTCTTTGTGTGGTTTAGGTACGAGGGTTTTTGTAGCCTCAAAAAATGAGATAGGTAGTGTTCCATCTGATTCTGTCTTATGGAATAGTTTGGAGAGTATTGGTATTATATCTGCAATAGATATCTGTTAAAATTCTGAATTGACCGATCTGGAACTGGGCTATTTTTGGTTGGGAGGCTTTTGATGACTTCTTCTATTTCTTTAGGTTTTATAGGGTTATTTAGATGGTTTCCTTGGTCCTGATTTAAATTTAGGATCATCTATCTGTCTAGGAATTCGTCCATTACCTCCAGATTTTCCAATTTTGTGGAGTATAGGTTTTGTAGTAGGATCTGATGATTTCTTGAATTTCCTCAGTTTCAGTTATTATGTCTCCACTTTCCTTTCTGATTTTGTTAATTTGCATACTCTCTCTTTGCCCTATAGTTAGTCTGGCTAGGGGTTTATCAATCTTGTTGATTTTCTCAAAGAACCAACTCTTGGTTTTGTTGATTTTTTCAATGGTTCTTTTTGTTTCTATTTGGTCTATTTCTGCCCTAATTTTGATTATTTCTTGCAGTCTACTCTTTTTGGGTATATCTGCTTCCTTTTGTTCTAGGGCTTTTAGCTGTGCAGTCAGGTTGCTGATGTAAGCTCTCTTCAGTTTCTTTTTGGAAGTACTTAGGGCTATGAGTTTTCCTCTCAGTACTGCTTTCATTACATCCCATAGGTTTGGGTATGTTGTGTTTTTGTTTTCATTGACTTCTAGAACATCGTTAATTTCTTTCTTTATTTCTTCTTTGATCCTGCTATCAATTAACAGAGCATGGTTTAGTTTCCATATGTATGTGGGCTTTTTGTTGTCTTTATTGTTGTTAAAGACCAGCCGTAAATCATGGTGATCTGAGAGGATGCATGGGAGTATTTCAATCTTCTAATATCGATGGAGGCTCGTTCTGTGTTCAAATATGTGGTCAATTTTCGAGTAGGTGCCATGGGGTGCTGAGAAGAAGGTGTATTCTTTTACTTTAGGATGATATGTTCTGTAGATATCTATTAATTTCAATTTGTTCAAAGTCTCTGCTAGTTTTACAGTGTCCTTGTTCAGTTTCTGCTTCCATGATCTGTCCATTGGTCAGAGTGGGGTATTAAAGTCTCCCACTATTATTGTTGGGGTTGAAATGTATTTTTTGAGCTTTAGTAGAGTTTCTTTTATAAATGTCAGTGCTTTTTATTTGGAGCATATATGTTAAAGATTGAGAGTTCCTCCTAACAGATTTCCTCGGTAATGAGTAAAAAGTGTCCTTCCTTATATTTTTGATAACTTTTGGTTGGAAATTTACTTTATTCAATATTAGAGTAGCCGCTCAATCTTGCTCCTGGGGCTGACTGCTTGGAAGTTATTTTCCCACCCTTTTCCTCTGAGATAGTATCTGTCTTTGTCTCTGAGATGAGTTTCCTGTATGCAGCAAAAGTCTGGATTTTGTTTATGTATCCAGTCTGATAGCCTATGTCTCTTTACTGGGGAGTTGAGTCCATTTATGTTAATAGATATCAAGGAATAGTTGTTTCTGTTTCCTGCCATTATTGCTTTTTTGTGGGTTGAGTTGTGTCTGTGTCTTTTTCTTCTTTGGTTTTCTTGTTTAGGAGTTTTTTTGGTTTTACTAGGCTGTATTTTCCCTCGTTGTATTGGATTTTCCACCTATAATTCATTGTAGTGCTGGGTTTGTGGTCAGATATTGTGTAAAATTTGATTTGTCTTGAAATATCTTCATCTCTCCATCGATGGTTATTGATAGTTTTGCTGGGTATAGCAGCTTGGGCTGGCACTTGTGCTCTCTTAGGGTGTGCATGATGTCTGTCCAGGCTCTTCTAGATTTCATAGTCTCTGTTGAGAAATTGCGTGTGATTCTGATTGCCCTGCATTTATATGTCACCTGCTCTTTTTTCCTTACTGCTTTTAATATTCGTTCTTTGCTTTGTGCACTTGGTGTTTTTACTATTATGTGTTGGGAAGTATTTCTTTTCTGGTCCAACCTACTTGGTGTTCTAAAGGCTTCTTTTATGCTCGTGGTCATCTCATTCTTGAGGGTAGGGAAGTTTTCTCCTACGATTTTGTTGAAGATATTTACTGTGCCTCTTAGTTGATACTCTTCTTCTTCTTCTATTCCTATTATCCTAAGGTTTGGCCTTCTCATTATGTCCTCGATTTCCTGGACATTTTGGCTTAGGAGCTTTTTTTTTTTTTTTTTTTTTTTTTTTTTTTTGCATCTTCTCTGGCTGGTTTGTCTATATTTACAATGTTGTCTCCTGCCCCCGAAATTCTCTCTGTCATTTCTTGTAATCTATTGGAAATGCTTGCTTCTGTGACTCCTGATTTCTCTTTTAGGTGTTTTACCTCTAGGTTTATCTCTTTTAGTGTTTTCTTTATGGTGTCAATTTCCATTTTAAATTCCCTCTTCCATTCCTTCGTCTCTTTGGTTCTGTTTTCCTCTAGTTCTTTGAGTTCTTTGAGTTTTTTCTTCTTTTCTCTTCAAAAGCTTCTGAATCTTTTTGCTTTTCCTCCCTTCTTTTTTAAGTATCTCTATCAGCATCTTGAGGTATGATTTCAGGTCTGTGTCTTCTTATTCAGGAGTGTTTGGCACTCCGATGTTTTTTGTTATGGGAGAGCTGGGTTCTGGTGTTGCCAGGTTGTCTTGGTTTCCTTGTGATATACTCTTTCACTTTCTTCTTGCCATTTTGTTGTCAGTGATATGTTCTCGCCTTTCCCTTGTATCTGGTCTGTGTTCCTGGATCTCCACTGTTCCAGGTGGCAGATGGGCTGAGCCCTGTTCTATGCCTCAGAGTCGCCGGGTGGGAACAGAAGTTCCAAAGTTCTGTTCCTGGTCCCTGGATCAGGCAGGTCAGAGGGTGCACTTTGCGTGCACACTCCGCAGAGATCTCTATGCTCCCTGACTGCCTAGATCTCCTACTCACCAGTTTTTCAACCTTTAGGGGCTGTTGGTCTGTGTGGCAGATGGGACAGGCTCTGTTCTGTGCTCTGAAGTGTAGATATGTTTTGTTTAAGAAACCTCCATATTATGTTCCACAGTAGTTGCACTAAATCAAATTCTTTCCAATATTAATATGGCATCCTTTGTCCCGTACCTACACAAGCTTTAATTTTCTTGGTCAATTAGTTTAACAAGCCATTTTGCCATGGTTTACTTAAAATCTTAATGAATCCTTGGAGTAGTCAAACTATAAATCTCAACATCTGCTTGGGAATGAAAAAAGGGGGGGGGGGGGAATACCATGTCACATGTTGATAAAGAGGTCAGATACACAACCAAAGCCACCATGTGGTGAACAGTGAGGCTCTAGAGAAATTGTAAGAGATCTACCAATGTTGAAGAAATCAAATATGTAAAGAAAAATAGACTATAACAAGAGATAGAAGAAAAAAGTTATGTCTCTTTCTTTAGAAAAGTACTAACTTCCTAAACTACATAGCCGTGGCCCTACAAACTACTGCACCAAAAAGTAACAATGTATATTTGTCAGAAATAATAAGAATTTCTTTAAAAGACTGTTTAGTTCACCTACCTCTTTAACATGGCTTAAAGTTAACCTACAATCATAAGGGTAATTCCTTGTTTACCTGAAATAGAATATGAAAGGAAACCTGAAATATAAGATAAAATGAGTAGTGCTTTTATTTTAGTTGTATTTATTTTTGCTTATTCATGTTGAATCCTACTTACTGCTCCCTCCTAAACACATCTTCCCACAGTCCTTTCCACATCCCCACTCCCTTTCTCTGAGCAGGTGACAGGTAGCAAGCTATTTTTCCACATTGGCATATTACCTTTCTGTGAGGCTAGGCACATCCTCACCCACTGAGCACAAACAAGTTAGACAAGCTAGAAGAAAATATACGTCATATAGGCAACTGCTTCATAAATATAAGATGAAATGAATACTATTTGTCATACAGTTTATTATATTCTAAAACTGTTATACTTCGTTCACATGTTACAGGATAGTTGACCACACTATGAACCCCAAGTTTGTGTTATTTATAAAACAAAAAAACAAACTAATTTATTTCTACTAACTCTGTAACTCAGCACTAAGCACACACCTTTAATCCCTCTATGTGGAATACAGACATGCCCTTAGTACACACATTTAAGAGCAAACAATGAAGGTGAAGTTAGTTTTAAGAACAAAAAGCACCCATGTCTGAAATTGATGTCTAATTGAGAGACAAAGTGATAAATTGGAGAAAGAAATGACAGAATATTATTGCCCAACTCTCAGGAGAAAAGAGAAAAAAGAGGAGGAACAGCTCAGAGAGAGAAACAAAAGGCATTTTTATATGTGCAATTGTACAGAGAAATCAGAGAGAGAACAAGCTAAACATAACTGAACAAATAATGAACAAGAGAATGAGAAGGAGCTAGAAGACTAGAACAGATTATCAAATTAGTTTGTGGCCAAGGAGAACAAAAAATCAATGGCTGAGTGAGAAACTAGATTGAATCAGTCAGCTTAGAGAAGAGTTTAAGTCATAACACCTAAGTTGAATTAACCAGCCAGAGATCAGAAAGAGCTAATTCAGCAGCAAGTCTAGCAAATCTTAGAGACTGAAAACAAGATTTTAGGAGTAGCCTAGGTTAGCAGACTGGCAGTAAGCCTTGAAGACAATTTTCTGAGGTGAATTAAAGGTACATTTACATTCATGATATTGCTTTACATTTATACTGCATGTATATACCAAATTGTTTACATTTAGACAGAAATTGCCAAAACTGGAAGTAATTTCAGGTGGAGAGCCCCTTTCATAGTCATATAAGAAGCATGTTTGATTTTTCATAATAATTCACAGACTAGGGTAGGATCCATCACTTAAGTTTTATCTGTCATTTTTGATAGAGACACTGAAGGACATATTTAATATAAAGATATTTGTTGCAGTAAATCCATGGGCCACTGATTGGGTTGGTCCCACTGTCTCTCTACCACATGTTCTCTGAGCTTCCCTCTTCCGGGTGTCTTGCTTTTAGCCCCCCTCTTTACATGATCCCCTAGGCAGGTAATTATCATGCCTGGTACACACACACACACACACACACACACACACACACACACACACACACACACACACATCTCATTCCACAGGCTCCAGCATTTTCACTCTCTGCAGGCAGCAGAGCTGGATCCACACACTCAAGCAACCTCTCAGCCCTTGTTTTCACACACTGTCTTTCTTCCACAGCTTGGTAAAATCATGGCTTGATAATCAATAATTTATCAATCAGATTTATATGTTATATTCTTAGTCCACGATACATCCAAACAACAAATTCACTGCCAATTAATAAAGATATAAATTGCCCACCTAGACAAGATAAAATCAGTCTAGTTCACCTTGATCTGAACCATCTTCCTCTGCTGTCTCCATCTTGATTCTTTTCTCCTTCCTCTTATCTCCCTCCTTACAAAAACTTTGTCCCCACCTTGTGCAACTTTGGACCAGGCTGGGTGCTGAAAGCCCCACACAGTGATCTCTAGTCAGGGAAGGGAGCAGCTTCTTCCACCTCAGCTGCTGAGTCTGGCTGGGCACGTGGGTTCAGGTAAAGAAGGGAAGCCTCAGACTGGGAAGGGGGAAACTGATTGTACTGCTTCCATACTGGGTCCAGCCTGTCCCTGCTTCCACTGCTGCCATGAGATGTCAGGCCAGGCTGAGCCAAGCCAGCAGGATGCTCTGGCACAGGATGCAGGAAGCTAAAAGAAAGGTAATCTCTTCCCAAATGGTGGTGTTAACAGTTCTTATAACAGAAGCTCTCAGACAACAGAACGTTTTTTGCACACAACTTAACTTTTGGACAATCCCCTTATTACAGTTGTTCAGATGATTTAGAATCTGACAAGCAGTGCTTCCTATTGGTTTGACCTGAGGGCTTGGAATAATCTGTCTACATATTTGGGGATGTGTTCTTGCTTCTGCCTGGGGCTTAGTGACCTGTGGCCATGTCCTCATCTGTATAGGAGAGACTTGGGGTATAACTAATGCCACTTTATGGGGGCCAGTGCAGTGTTTATGGCTGCATGAAGAGGCCTGATTTCTCATGAAACTAGGAATCACCTGTCATCCCTTAGGATCCTCTGGGGCTTCACCTATCTTGCCTGAACACCAGTCTATTCCTCACCACTGCCAATTGCCCCACTTTACCCCACTCTCCACTGTCCAATCATGTATCACCTTGGCATCAACCTACAGATGTTATTGGTTACCTTTGGGTTGATGCCATTAAATTCTCTAATTAAATTTTTTTCTTAACCTAAATGTAATTTTAACTCTAACAGAATGATTTTAAGAAAAAAAATGAGGCATATGAACCAAAACACACTACAGGATGTAGAAAGTCATGTGTATACTTTAATATGACATTGAGGACTAAGATAGATGTCCTACTGTTATAACAAATTAAGAATTTTTATAATCAATGTTTTTTAATAATTATTATTGTAAAACATTATTAGAAATAGGGTAAAGTATAAGAAAGTATAGAACGTATGACCAATCCAGCTCATTCAGTCAACACCGTCTTGAGGGACTGAGGATTAAAGAAAGAAAAGACAAATAGACAACACAATAACATGATCCCAGCAAGTGCTAGACTGTGTTTCATTTCTCTCAGTCTTATTTTATATCATCCTAAGTATAATAAAAAGTATGGTCAGTTCTAATGCATAAACAAATTAGTCAAGGAACAAATAAGGCATAAACAAATGTCCTGAGGTTACTGTTTCAAGGGATGTATCAAGATGATAAAGATACAAGAAATACACTCTTCAACTGTATTTTGCTTGAGTCTACTTCCTTGTCCTAGCACAATGTCAAATATTCTTGCTAATTTTATAGAAGTGACACCAAAATCTCTTTACATCTCACCTTTTTTTCCTTAGATTACTTTTCATTTAATTAGCAAGTATATATATTTTCATCATTTCAGAAGTCCAAACACAGAAAAACATTGGTCCATTTATGAATTACACATGCAGTTCTATAGGTTTACCAAATAATTCAGTATATTATTTTTAAAAGCATTTTTGCATAAAATTATATGAATACATTTTTGTCAGTACTTGATTTTTTTACAGGTTTGATAGTATGCACTGAAATCTTACTATTTCCAGTGACAATGAAGTACATGAAAAACAAAACATAACATGGAAATAATCAAAGTTTTCTTGATGTATAAAGATTAAACATAATGATTTTTAAATACCAAGAATTGCACAAGACTACATTCTTAGCTCTTGAATTATTGATGAATTAAGGTCTAAGTGTACTCCACTCTGAGAGGGTGCTATACACTTTTTTTTCTAAGAAGGACTGAGGCTTAAACCTTTTGGTCTTTTTTTTTTTTTTCTTTTTTTGTTTCATATGGCCTGTGAGCTGTTTCTTGGGTATTCAGAGCCTTCTGTGACTAGTATCCAATTATCAGTGACTGCATGAACAAGACTGTGTCTATTTGTATTGTTCTAACAAGAATGTCTTCCTTACTCATCACTGAAAATGCATTCTTTAAAGAAATTCATCTTACACATCATTGACTGCCATCCTGTTAAATTAATGGCTTTGTCTGGAAATCAATTTTAAGTTTCAAGACATGTGTTTTGGCTGCCAACATGTTGCTGTTGTTACAGCCAAATTTTATCAAAATGAGCAGGAATAAAAGTATTCTGGGGACAAAACAGGGCACGTGGTCAAACTATATATGCCAATATTGAATCTTTATCAAAATGGAAATAATGGCCATAAGCCATAAGTAATTTTATCAGCAATATTTACAGAATCAAAACTCAGTGGAGCAGCATTTCTTTAAATTCATAATCTTAGTATGCAAAGTCAAAATATCTGGAAAGTTGTTATAATTATGCCAAATACACTGTGTCTCTGAATATTTTTCCAATTATAGAGACTGTCCCTGTTTCAGCAATATTATCCACTGGTTATTATAAATATGTACAATTAATTACTTTGTGCTTGATAATATTTAGACATTTTCTTATCATTTATAAAGGTAAGTACACAAAGTCATGGATACTCAAATGAATTTCTACAGAAGGTTGAAGATACAATGACCATCATCAGCCTGAACTATCTTTCCCTGAAATCCTTTCTATGTTCAATATTCTAACACAGAAGTGTTTCCCAATGAAAAAAGGAATAGTAACAAACAAACAATAACACATTATTGTCTTCTGGCAATCCAAGCAGTTGAGACTGGTTTAACTTGGGATTTTATAGTAATATAAATCTCTAAGGCATATGATTACAACCTTATTACAAAATGGAGCTTTGTTTACACTTTTAAAATCAATTCTATTCAATTTCTATTAGGGTACAAATATTTTCCTATTTTCTGTTGTAGTAAATATTAAAAGGATGGATAAACCTCTTATTGGCCCCTAAGGTCTTACTCCATGGGGGTGCTCCAGTGTGGAGCTGAGCACACAGACTCTGTCACTCAGTCCAAAAGCCACACTCTGCATGAGGTTCCCTCCCCAGGTGGTTTACTCCACCCTGTTGCTTCTGTCCTGGAGTCCCTCCCTGCTGTTTTTCCCCCACCACTTGACACAAACATGACTCCAAAGCCCAATAGTTTTTCAAGCTCTTTAAATATTAAAAGGATCCTGTCTTTTTTTGACTAGATGGTTTTAGCTACTTTGTCAAAGAACAAATTATTATAAGAGTGTGGGTTCATTTCTGGGTCTTCAATTCTGTTTCACCATTCTACTGCCTGTCTCTGTACTAATACCATACAGGTTTTATCACAACTGCTCTGTAATACAGCTTGAGGTTGGAGATGATGATTTCCCCAGAAATTCTTTTATTGTTGAGAATAGTTTTTGCATTTAATTCATAATCATGTAAACCATCTAAACAGTCCCATAACCCCTAAAGAAATAGAACAGTCATTAAAAATCTCCCAACCATAAAAAGCTCAAGAGTAGATATATTTAATATAGGATTCTATTAGACCTTCAAAGAAGACCTAATATCAATACTCTTCAAATTACTCTGCAAAACAGAAACAGAATAAACACTACCCAATTTGTTCAATGAAGCTACAATTACGCTTATACCTAAACCACACAAAGATCCAACAAAGAAAGAGAACTTCTGACAAATATTCCTTATGAACATCAATACAAAACTGTTCAATAAACTTTTTGCAACTGAATCTAAGAATACATCAAAATGATCATTTATCATGATCAAGTAGGCTTCATCCATAAAATGCAGGGATGGTTCAATATATGGAAATCCATCAACTTAATCCACTATATAAGCAAACTCAAAACAACAACATGATCATCAAAATTCAATACCCCTTCATGTTAAAAGTCTTAGCAAGATCAGGAATTCAGGGCCCATACCTAAATATAGTAACAGCAAACCAGTATCCAACATTAAACTAAATGAAGAGAAATTGAAGTAATCTCACTCAATTAAGGACTAGACAAGACTGCCCATTCTCTTGCTACCTATTCAAATATAGTACTTGAAGTCCTATCCAGAGCATTTAAACAATAAAATGAGGTCAAAGAGATACAAATTGGAAAGGAAGAAGTCAAAATATCACTATTTTCAGACAAGATTCACACTCCAGGATGCTGAGATTATGGGACCTTCCATTCCAGCTTCTTGTCTGATTCTAATTGAACTACATCAAGTATTCATCTTTTAAAGACTTGCTTCCAGAGCTTTTCCAGAAAAGCTAGGTTTCCTATTCAACTTTTCAAACTATCATACTCAAGATGTCAGCTAAGCAATGGAATTTCTCAGCACATAGTGACTGGAAGGCATATGATATCATCTAGCTCTACATTAACAAAGCCAATTTTCTTATTTTACATTGGGCTTCCTAGAAGAAAATTATTCACCCCAGTTAAGCTGGAAGCAGCTAAAAGAAGATTGTCATTCTGGTTTCTTCTGTTAGGAAAGATCATTCTGGTTATTTTATGAATTATAGACATGTAATATTTTACAAATGTATCTTTGGACAGGGAGGAAGCTAGAGAGCTTAGACTCAGGGTTTCTACCTTTCCTTTCCTCTTTTCTACCATTCCTTATTAGGTAAAGGGGAAGGGGGTGGAAAAGAATGGAGGTGACATTGTAATATCATAGAAATTAGAGAAATAGACAAATAGAGATATTTTATCAAAATCAACCTTACACAGAACATTACACATACATCTTACATTAGTAAAATTTTTTATAATTTATACTTTTGAAGTGATAATTTCTTACATTGGTACTAAGCTTATTTGATAAATATTTAAGTTTTTCTATTGGTATAAATTTCTTATTGATATAAAATTTGGTTCAATATTCTTACTCTCAGATAAACGTTTTGCCCATACAACACATTTAAGAATACAGGGCTTAGACAAAGATCTTCTATAACTTCTACTACAAACAGTTTTTAGATGTGTAAGCAATTCAAGTTAAGGGCTAGATAGCAAACACGTGGTTCTGAGTTAATTAAAATGCCGTTTTTGAGATAGTTTAATTAAAATGGCTGAGAGTAGCCAAGGCTGAACAGTTCACAAATGACTTGATAAATGGTCTTCAAAGGCATCAGAGGTCCACAGAATATATTTATGGCCATTTCTTTATAAATATCATTTGACTAGAGACCTGTCTACTCCTGACAGCACTCCTTTCTTGGATTCAACGAGAAAATTGAGAATCAATGTAGTTACTCCTGTTGTGGTGAGACAGTCACTAGGCAAAGAATTGCCTCAATTCATCTACAGAAAAAATATTGGTCAGAAAAAGAACGTACTATGCAGAATAGTCAACTGATAATCTTGGCCAAGACAGGGTAATCAGTTCTTCAAAATTCTATGTTATAAAAGTCAGTTATATGATCCTGTGCCAGAAGTCTGTAAACTGATGCTCTAATTTTTTGAATAAGGAGGGACCAGGCGATCTGTGGTCTCTACAAATTGGTGAAGTTTTGGAAGCTAAGTTTTGAGCTTCTCATATTTTCAGGTAATATTAGTCATTCTTGGATTTCTGACATGTATGAAGACTGGTTGTTATCTCATAGCAAAACCAATGTTTAGCATTGAGAAAGATAGTGGAGATTTGACAGAATAATTTGCAGATGGTATTCAATATAAAGCCAGGATATCTTTGATCCACTTACACTTGAGCTTTGTACAAGGAGATAAGAAAAGGTCTATTTTCATTCTTTTGCATGCTGAGAGCCAGTTGGACCAGCACCATTTGATGAATACGCTGTTATTTTTCCATTGAATGTTTACGGCTCCTTTGTCAAAAATCAGGTGACATGAGGGCTCATTTCTGGATCTTCTATTCAATTCCATTGATCCACATTAAACCAGATACACTGAAACTATTAGATGAGAAAGTAGGGAAAACCTTAGAACACATAGGCACAGGAGAAAATTTCCTAAACAAAATACCAATGGCTCAAGTTCTAAGGTCAAAGATTAACAAATGCGAATTAATGAGATTGCAAAGTTTCTGTACGACTAAGGATATTGTCAAGAAAACAAAATGGCAACCAAGAGAATGGAAAAAAATCTTTACCAACACCACATCAGATAGAGGCCTAATATCCAAGGTATACAAGGAACTCAAAAAGCTAGACACCAGAGAATCTAATAACCCTATTAAAAAATGGGGTACAGAGCTAAACAAAAGGTTTTCAGTTGAGGAACACCGAATGGCCGAGAAACATCTGAGGAAGTGCTCGACATCCTTAGCCATCAGGGAAATGCAAATCAAAACAACCCTGAGATTCCACCTCACACCAGTCAGTTTGGCCAAGATCCAAAACTCAGATGACAGCAGATGCTGGCAAGGCTGCGGAGAAAGAGGAACACTTCTCCACTGTTGGTGGGGTTGCAAACTAATACAACCACTCTGGAAATCAGTCTGGCGATACCTCAGAAAATTGGATATGATACTACCAGAAGACCCAGCTATTCCACTTCTGGGCATATACCCCAGAGACACTTTAATACACAACAAAGATATATGCACCACAATGTTCATAGCAGCTCTATTTATAATAGCCAGAAGCTGGAAAGAACCCAGATGTCCTTCAGAAGATGAATGGATACAAAAATTGTGGTACATTTACACAATGGCATACTACTCAGCCACCAGAAACAATGACTTAACCAAATTCTTAAGAAAATGGCTGCATCTAGAGAATATCATCCTGAGTGTGATAACCCAGTCACAAAAGAACAGATATAATATGCAGTCACTGATATTGGCATGCTAACCCCAGAGGCTTGCACTCCCCCAGAAACAACTCACAGCCTGTATGAAGTCCAAGAAATAAAGAAAAAAAATTTACAAAACAAGAAGACTTTTACTATTTCCATGTTGTGTTTTGTTTTGCATGTACTTTATGCTCATTGTAACTATTAGGTTTTCAATGCATACTGTCAAGCCCTTGAAAAAATCAAGTACTGACTAAGAAATATATTCACATAGTTTTATGTAAAAATTATTTTAATATCTGAAAAAACAGTACTGACAAAATGTATAATTTTAAGCAAAAAATGTTTAAAATCTGTACATTTATCTTTGTTTTGTAAAATAAAGTCGTTTTAAAAAATAATAAATAAATAAATAAATAAATAAATAAATAAATAAATAAATAAATAAAAAGCCAGGATATAAGTCAGACTTAGAATTAGAAGTTTTTTTTTATGTTAGGATAGATGGCAGGATGCTTTATTTAATCAACAAAATTGATGTACTTGGTGTTAAGTGTATCTTATACTTTTAAATTGTAGAATGGTAATAATTATACTTAATTATATCTGAGATAAAACAGACTTTTAATTGGACAAAAGGGGGAATATTGTGGATTGTCCTAGCCCTAGTGCTGTTTGTATTGTAATGCTGATTCAACTTCCCCAAGAGGGGCTGCCTGAACAAGGAGAGAACTGTATACTCAAGTGACTTCATACAAACTTACTCCCCATTTTAACTTGTAAAACAAAGGCTAGAGCCAGTGATTGGAAAGAGAAAGGGAGGTGGAGCTAAAAAGTTTTGGGAAGAAGAGGAGAGTGAGAAGTAGGTGAGCTGAGAAGCAGAAAAAGAAGAAAACTAAGAAGAGGAGGTAAAAGGAAAATGGACCAGAAACACATGGCCTAAGGAGACCTCAAGTTATATGGGATCTCATAGCTGGAATATAGTAGTGTAGTGGTAGATCTGCCCAATTAAGGCACATAGCTTGTATTCATATTAATTGAATCATGCATTCATTGCACAAACTCATTTTGGTAAGAGATGTACCACAACAGATGGCTGGCATATAGAATGGAAACAAGCAACCCCAGGATCCAGGAGGTGAGGGGACCCTCCAGAATGTACTAGAGACCTTGAAGGTGAGAGACTCTCATGATTCAAAGGACCCTTAAGACTCAAGCGACCTTAGGTGAAATGTACTACAGTTTGGAAAGGAAACAAGTAGAGACCACCTCCAGCAGAAAGACAGGGTGTCAAGTGGGGATTGGGGTTGCCATCTCACAGTCAAAAATTCTGACCCATAATTAGTCCCATGTGAAAGAACTTCAAGGACAAAACTGGAGAAAAGCCTGAGGAAAAGGAGGTTCAGCAATAGGCCAGAATTGGAATCCAGCTCAAGGGGAGGCCTGAAGCCTGAAGCCGTTACCGAGGCTACGGTATGCTCATAAAAGAGGACCTATCATGACTGCACTTTGAAAGACCCAACACACAGCTGAAAGAGTCGGATACAGATATTTACACCCAACAATGAACAGAAGCTACTGACCCTTGTTGGTGAATGAGTGAAAATCTGGAAGAAGCTGTGGAGGAGGGCAACCCTGTAGGAGTACCATCAATCTCAACTAATCTGGAACCCTGAGATCTCTCAGATACTGGGCCACCAAACAGGTAGCAGACACCAGCTTATAGGAAGACCCAAAAACATATACAGCAGAGAACTGCAGTGTTTGGACTCAGTCAGAGAAGATGCACCTAACCCTCAAGAGACATTCATATATTTTCATATATTGAACTTTCATTCATCCCTAACATAAACTATACTTAATTTTGACAGATTGTGTCTTTGATGTGTCCCTGGATTCAGTTTGTGAGTATTTTAGTAAGTATTGTTGCATCAATATTTATAAAAGCAATCAATCTGATGATCTTTTGTGAGTCTTTGTGTTGGTTTATTATCACTGTGATTGTGGCCACACAGAATGAGTTTATCAGTGTTCCTTCTGTTTCTATGTTTAATAGTTTAAGGAGTATTAGTATTTGCTCTTCTTTGAAAGACTGGTAGAATTGTGAATAAAAACTATTTTGGCAATGGATGGTTTTGGTAGAGGGATACTTTTAATGAATTTTTTATGTTTCTTTAAGGATTACAGGGCTGTTTAAACAGTTTATCTGATATTTGTTTAATGTTGGTAAGGACCCATCCAGTTAATTGATTCTTATGTTCAAACTCCATCATATATCCAGCTTGTTCTCAGTTTAAACTTGGTAACTGGAAACAACATATCTTGTAGTGGAAACCAACACATCCTCAAGTAACAAACACTCCACCCTTGATAAGAAAATTCCCCATCTTTATGTCCAGGGCAAAGGACTCAAGTTATAAGAAAGTTTGTGATGTTAGCCAATTTTTTATGCCAACTATGCTTTCTGAAATGTTGACTAATCAAGTAACTACCAATTTGAAAAGCCCCTTACCCAGCTTAATCTGTATATAAAGCAAGGCTGATAAAATCTCATTATCTTCCATACTCGTTCACTGTGTTAGAGAGGTTGAAGAGGGTAGAGAAGTTGGAAAGGTTTCAGCTCAAGCTTCAATAAAAACACTGCTTTTGCATATGAGTTGGACACCTTGTGGTGTTAGGTGGTCTGTTGGGACCCTGAGGTCTGGGAATAAGAATTAGGGGTTTCTCTGAGATCCCCATGTCCACTCCCACAGGACTCCAGATCCTTGGGGAAAATAAATTTGGTTGACATCTAACTGAATATTTGACTTTTTCTGTCATAGTAATTCTGTAAAGTGGAAATGATTCAGATATGCTGAATCCCCCAGAGCTCCAGGGGCTCCAGGGGTCAGGAAACCTTCCAGAACACTCAGTAAGGGACTAGATTCCCTTAGTTTCTTTGGAGAGACCCCACAGAGTATGCCCATCTCATAGTACTCAGCCATTCACTCATTTTTGCTTTTGGTATTGTGATTGATTGACATTAACATTAGTACATTTTTCTGGCTGTTGTTTATATAATGCATGACTTGTCTTCTTGTGTTTGAGTTTAGAAATGAGGGAACAGACTCATGACAGCCATGACTGTTTTTCTAAACAAATTTTGAGACTTCAAGAATAGGGTTAGAGATGTAGATCTAGAAGTTAGAAAGGACAGACTAATGACGTTGTTCAGATCAGAGTGGCCAAATTTCAAGAAGACTGGCCTAAGGAGGGAACTTGGAATTCCTCACAATCTAGAAGATCAAAAATATCATTTACAGTCAATTTGGACACTTTGACAGAGTACCCTACATTACCACCTAGCAATATCTTATAAACATGACTAGCTGAAACCTCTTCTTCCACTGAATTACATCCTGGTGGTTAAATAAAACAAGACAGAGAAAAATAAGCCAAAAGTCCCCCTTTTGCCTGTTTTGTAGGATAATAGGATGTAGAATGCCTGCTGTCCTTCTTTCTCCCCTGCTAGCAGTGTTAACCACTGGTCCCTGATGCCCCACAACAAGCACTAGGTAGCTGAAGCTGCAGCAGCTATAAGGCCAGGAGGAGCAGAAAGAGCACCCACATCCACTACACACTAGAGAAAAGGCAGCCAGGGAGCAGACCAAAAAGGGCGACCAGATACTACCATGGCCCTCCTCCTGAGAACCACAGCATCACCAGATGACCAGGAAGCCAACCTATGCAATACTGGCCTTTTTCTACTAGTGACTTATATAACTGAAATATGCAAAACACCTTTTTTTCCAGGAAAGACAGAGGCTTCATAAACCTTTTAGATTCATTGATTTTTTTACAACTTTATTTTAAAGAACAGAGATAAATGTACAGATTTAAGCATTGTTTGCATAAAAGTATATAATACATATTTGTCAGTACTTGTTTTATTTTTTTTAAAGGTTTGATAGTGTGATCAAGATCCCACCAGTTACAATGAGCAAAAAGTACATGTAAAACAAGATGCAACCTGGAAATAGTCAAAGTTTTCTTGGTGTGTAAAGATTTATTTTTTTAACAATGAGCAGACAGTACATATAATACAGGATACAACCCAGAATTTGTCAATGTGTTCTTGGTGGGTAAGGATTGAGCATGACTATTTTTTTTTGTTTTGTTTTGTTTTGTTTTCTTGCACTTCATACAATCTGTGAGTTGTTTCTGGAACAGTGCGAGCCTCTGGGGTTAGCTTTCCATGATCAGTGACTGCATATTATGTCTGTTCTTTTGTGACTGGGTTATCTCACTTGGGATGATAGTCCCTACATGCATGCATTTTCTTAAGAATTTGGTTAAGTCATTGTTTCTGATATCTGAGTAGTATTCCATTGTGTATATGTACCACAATTTTTGTATCCATTCATCTTCTGAAGGACATCTGGGATCCTTCCAGCTTCTGGCTATTATAAAAAGAGCTGCTATGAACATTGTGGTGCATATATCGTTGTTGTGTACTAAAGTGTCTCTGGGATATATGCCCAGAAGTGGAATAGCTGGGTTTTCAGGTAGTACTATGTCCAGTTTTCTGAGGTATCTCCAGACAGATTTCCAGAGTGGTTGTATTAGTTTACAACCCCACCAACAGTGGAGAAGTGTTCTTCTTTCTCCAAATCCTCTCCAGCATCTGTTGTCATCTGAGTTTTGGATCTTGGCCCACCTGACTGGTGTGAGGTAGAATCTCAGGGTTGTTTTGATTTGCATTTTCCTGATGGCTAAGGATGTCTAGAACTTCCTCAGATATTTCTCATAATTCGATTTACCTCAGCTGAGAAAGTTTTGTTTAGCTCTGTACCCCATTTTTAAGTAGGGTTATTTGATTCTCTGGTGTCTAGCTTTTTGAGTTTTTTGTATACCTTGGATATTAGGCCTCTATCTGATGTGGTGTTGGTAAAGATCTTTTCCCATTCTGTTGGCTGCCATTTTGTTTTCTTGACAATATCCTTAGCCTTACTGAAGCTTTGCAATCTCATTAAGTCCAATTTGTTAATCTTTGACCTTAGAGCTTGAGCCATTGGTGATTCGTTTAGAAAATTTTCTCCTGTGCCTATGTGTTCTAAGGTTTTCCCTACTTTCTCATCTAATAGATACAGTGTATCTGGTTTAAGGTGGAGATCTTTGATCCACTTACACTTGAGCTTTGCACAAGGAGATCAGAAAGGGTCTATTTTCATTATTTTGCATGCTGAGTACCAGTTGGACCAGCACCATTTGTTGAATAGGCTGTCCTTTTTCCATTGAATGTTTACAGCTCCTTTGTCAAAAATCAGGTGACCATATACATGAGGGCTCATCTTCTATTATATTCCATTAATCCACATGCCTATTTCTGTACCAGTACCATGCAGTTTTCAGCACAATTGCCTTGTAATATAGCTTGAAGTCAGGGACAGTGATTCCCACAGTTGTTTTCTTGTTGTTGAGGATGGATTTCGCTATTCTAGGTCTTTTGTTGTTCCATATGAAATTGCACATTGATCTTTCCAATTCCATGAAGAACTTGGTTGGAATTATGATGGGGATTGCATTGAATCTGTAGATTGCTTTTGGTAGGATGGCCATTTTTAAAATGTTGATCTTTCCAATCAACATTTGTGGAAATTTACTTTATTCGATATTAGAATAGCCACTCCAGCTTGCTTCTTGGGGCTGTTTGCTTGGAAGTTATTTTCCCACCCTTTTACTCTGAGATAGTGTCTGTCTTTTCTCTGAGATGAGTTTCTTGTATGGAGAAAAAGGCTGGATTTTGTTTATGTATCGAGTCTGATAGCCTATTTCTCTTTATTGGGGAGTTGAGTACATTTATGTTAATAGATATCAAGGAATAGTTGTTTCTGTTTCCTGCCATTATTGCTTTTTTGTGGGTTGAGTTGTGTCTGTGCCTTTTTCTTCTTTTGGTTTTCTTGTTTAGTTTTCTTGTTTTCACTAGGCTCTATTTTCCCTCATAGTATTGGTTTTTCCTTCTAAAATTCATTGTAGTGTGGGGTTTGTGGTCAGATATTGTGTAAATTTTGATTTGTCTTGAAATATCTTCATCTCTCCATCTATGGTGATTGATAGTTTTGCTGGGTATAGCAGCTTGGGCTGGCACTTGTGCTCTCTTAGGGTGTGCATGATGTCTGTCTAGGCTCTCCTAACTTTCATAGTCTCTGTTGAGAAATCGAGTGTGATTCTGATTGGTTTGCCTTTATATGTTACTTGACCTTTTTCCCTTACTGCTTTTAGTATTCTTTCTTTGCTTTGGGTACTTGGTGTTTTGACTAATATGTGTCGGGAGGTATTTCTTTTCTGGTCCAACCTATTTGGAGTTCTGAAGGCTTCTTTTATGCTTGTGGTCATCTCATTCTTGAGGGTAGGGAAGTTTTCTTCTACGATTTTGTTGAATATATTTACTGTGGCTCTTTGTTGATACTCTTCTCCCTCTTTCTTCTATTCCTATTTTCCTTAGGATCGGTCTTCTCATTGTGTCTTGATTTCCTGGACTTTTTGGGTTAGGAGCTTTTTGTTTTTTGCATCTTCTCTGGCTGTTTTGTCTATGTTTACAATGTTGTCTTTAGCCCCCGAGATTCTCTCTTCCATCTCTTGTAATCTGTTGGAAATTCTTGCTTCTGTGACTCCTGATTTCTTTCTTTTTTTTTTTTTTTTTTTTTTTTTTTTTGGTGTTCTGTCTCTAGGGTTATCTCTTTTAGTGTTTTTTTTATTGTGTCAATTTCCGTTTTAATTTCCCCCTTCCATTCCTTCATTCCTTTGGTTCTATTTTCCTCTAGTTCTTTGAGTTCTTTGAGTGTTTTTCTTGTTTCCTCTTTAAAAGCTTCTGAATCTTTTTTCTTTTCCTCTCGTTCTTGTTTAAGTATCTCTATCAGCATCTTGAGGTATGATTTCAGGTCTATGTCTTCTTTTTCTGGAGTGTTTGGCATTCCAATGTTTGCTGTTATGGGAGAGCTTGGTTCTGGTGTTGCCAGGTTGTTTTGGTTTCCTTGGGATATACTCTTTCACTTTCTTCTTGCCATTTTGTTGTCAGTGATATGTTCTCACCTTCCCCTTGTATCTATCTGGTCTGTGTCCCTGGATCTCCACTGGTCCAGATGGCACATGGGCCGAGCTTTCTCTTTCCACCACATTTCTCATTGTAACTGAGAACCAACTTCCAATATTGCAGTTCCCAAATCTTTTCCAGTTTTGGAGTAAAATTCTCTTCTAAGCTGCCCATAAATTTAATTTCTGTTTCATTTATGGTGAACGCATACCATATGAAACAGTTGCTTTCATGCTTCTCCATCTGCTAGTAATTCTTCTACAGTAACTGGAAAAACTAACGGTTGTTTTCTAACAACCTTGGTCTGCCACTCTTCAGTTTCATCTGTGGTGGCATGGTAGGTTCTTGTACAATTTCTTCTATCGTTAAGGATATTTTGTTATTTCCATCTATAAATCTTTATAAGGCTTGTAGTTTATTAATCCACGTTCATGTTTAGTACAGAAAATTTTATGGCTATTAGGGATAAAATATAAATTACCAGAGTGATGGTAAATATAATTAGTATATGTCAATCTCAGTGAAATTGTGTATCTTTGCTTTTTTTACTTGTATTTTGTAACCATCCAAAGCAGCACTATACAGGATCCTAATGCCCTGTAATGTGATATTTTCCATTTCTAACATAGAAAATGTTTTTTTCTTTTTAGTATTATATAACTCTTTCATAGAGATCTTCCCGGGTATCTTATGGAATCTGAATGCTTCTCAGATTATACACTGGTGGTATTTTTCTCTCCCTATGGTTTTACGATTTTTGCAGCAGCAAATGTCAATTTTCTTTGTTTGTTGTTGTTTTTGTTGTTGTTTTAGTTTTGGTTTTAACAAAATATAAATCATTCAATTTTAGCAATGAGGACTTGGAAGCAAGATGCTGAGGTTAAAAAAAAACCTGCAAGACTAGAAACAGTGGAAATCCTGAGACACAGGTCTGGTGAGACTGTGCTGTGAGTAGCCCGGGCACAGAGAGGTCTGGGACAAGTGCAAAGAAAGCATGACCTACCCCATTGGTTAAGGGAAGCAGGAACTCTGCCGAAGGGATTTGGTTTACACCTGCAGGGCCCTTATGTGCAGAACAAATGCTCAGGCCATCTGCCACCAGGAACAGCAGAGATCCAGGAACACAGGCATGGTGAGAGTGTGCTGTGAATAGCCGGGGCTCAGAAAGGTCTGGGCCAAGCGCCCAGAAACCATCCCCCACGGATTGGTTCAGAGGAGCAGGAACTCTGCTGTAGGAACTCTGTTTCCACCCAGAGGGCTCATGTGTGCAAAACTGGTGCTCAGGCAATTTGCCACAGGAACAGCAGAGATCCAGGGAAGGAGACCTGGTGAGACTGCACTGTGAGTAGCTGGGATGCAGAGAGGTCTGGGTTGAGCACCAGAAAGTGCGACCCCCATTGGTTCAGGGAAGCAGGAACTCTGCCATAGGGATTTGGTTTCTACCCAGAGGGCCCTTGCATGCAGAACAAAGGTTCAGGCCATCTGCCACGAGGAACAGCAGAGATCCAGAAACACAGGCCTTTTGAGACTGCATTGCGAGTAGCGTGGGTGCAGACAGGTCTGGGCTGTGTGCGCAGAAAGCGTCCTCCCCACCCAGATTGGTTCATGAGAGGAGGAACTCTGCTATAGGGATTTGGTTTCCCTCCAGAGGCCCCTTGGGTGCAGAACAAAAGCTCAGAACATCTGCCACGAGGAACAGCTGAGATCCAGGGACATAGGCCTGGTGAGGCTGCGCTGTGAGTGGCTGGGTCACAGAGAATTATGGGCCATGTGACCGGAAAGCTCATCTGCCCATTGGTTCAGGGGAGCAGAAACTCTGCTGTAGGGACTCGGTTTCCACCTGGAGGGCCTGTGCATGCAGAACAGGCACTCAGGCCATCTGCCACTTGGAACAGTGGACATCCAGGAATGAAGGCCTAGTGAGACTGCGCTCTGAGTTGCACCATCCCTGATGCCCCCCAATTGGTACAAGAAAGTAGAAACTCTGCAGTAGGGATTCAGTTTCCAACCTGATGGCCCTTGAGTGCAGAACAAATGCTCAGGCCATCTGAAACTGGGAATAACAGAGATCCAGGGACGCAGACCAGGTACACAGGAGAGACAGAAACCAATCACTGACAACAAGAACATGTATAATCACGGACAACAAGATGGCAAGAGGAAAGCAAAAGAACTTACCCAAGGGAAACCAAGACAACCTGGCTACACCAGAACCTAGCTCTCTCCCATCACAACAAACAGCAGAATCCAAAACACTCCAGAAACAGAAGACTCAGACTTAAAATCATACCTCAAGATGATAGAGATGCTTAAACAAGAACAGGAGGAATAGCATAAAGAAATAGAAGCTCTTAAATAGAAAACAAGAAAAAACACTCAAAGAAACCAAAGAACTAGAGGAACATGGAACCAAAGAAATGAGGGAATAGAAGACAAAGTTTAAAATTAAAATGGAAACAATACAGAAATCACTAAAACAGACTACACTGGGTGTAAAAAAACCTAAAAAAAAATCAATACTCACAGTTGCTGGCCTTTAATAACAACAAAGACAACAAAAATCCCATATACATGTAGAAATTAAACAATGCTCTATTAAACTATAAGAGTGTCAAAGAAGAAATAAAGAAATTAAAGATGTTTCCGTAATTTAAAGAAAATGAAATACCAACATACCCAATCCTATGTGAGGCAATGAAAGCAGAACTGAGAGGAAAACTCATAGCTCTGAGTGTTTCCAAAAAGCAACTAGAGAGAGTATACACAAGCAACTTGACAGCAAAGTTGAAAGCTCTAAAACAGAAGGAAACAGATACACCCAACAGGAGAAGATGGCAAAAAATAGTCAAACTCAGAGCAGAAAGTGACCAAATAGAAACATAAAGAACCATTCAAAAAATCAACAAAACCAAGAGCTGGTTCTTGGAGAAAAATAACAAGATTGATAAACCCTTAGCAAGACTAACTAGAGGGCAAAAATAGAGTATGCAAATTAACAAAATCAGAAAGAAACGTAGAGACATAACAACTGAAACTAAGGAAATTCATGAAATTATCAGATCCTACTACAAAGCCTATACTCAACAAAGCTGGAAAATCTGGAGAAAATGGATGAATTCCAAAATAGATAGCAGTTACTAAAGTTAAACCAGGAACAGGTAAACAATCTAAATTATCACATAACACCTAAAGAAATAAAAGAAGTCATCAAAAGCTTCCCAACCAAAATAAACCCGAGGTCCAGATGGATTCAGTGCAGAATTCTATCCTACATTTATTGACAACCTAATATCAATACTCTCCAAATTATTTCACAAACTAGAGTCTTATGGAGCACTACCTGACTCATTTTTTGAGGCCACAATAACCCTTGTTCCTAAACCACACATAGACTCCACAAAGAAAGAGAATTTCAGACCAATCTCACTCATGAATATTGATGCAAAAATACTCAACAAAATCTTTGCAAAACGAATCCAAGAACACATCAAAATGATCATTCACTATTATCAAGTCATCTTCGTCCCTGGGATGCAGGGATGGTTTAATATATAGAAATCCATCAATGTAATCCATCATATAAACAAACTCAAAGGAAAAAAACATGCTCATCTCACTAGATGCTGAGAAAGCATTTGATAAAATTCAACACCCATTAATGTTAAAATGCTTGGAAAGAGCAGGAATCCAAGGCCCATATCTAAACATAATAAAAGTAGTATACAGCAAACAAATAGCCAATATCAAACTTAACGGTGAGAAACTTGAAGCAATCCCACTAAAATCAGGAACTAGACAAGGCTGTCCAGTCTCCCCCAACCTATTCAACATACTACTGGAAGTCCATGTTGGAGCAATTAGACAGTTAAAAAAAATCAAAGGGATACAAATAGGAAAGGAAAAAGTAAAAACATCACTCTTTGCAGATGACATGATAGTGTGTGTAAGTGACCCCAAAAATTGCACCAGAGAAATTCAACAGCTGATAAACAAGTTCAGCAAAGTGGCTGGATATAAAATTAACTCAAACAAATCAGCAGCCTCCCTCTACTCAAAGACAAATATGTGGAGAAATAATTTAGGGAAAAGATACCCTTCACAATAGTCACAAAAACTATGAAATACTTTGGTGTGACTCTGTCTGACAAGAACTTCTAATCTCTAAAGAAGGAAATCAAGGAAAATCTCAGAAGATGGAAAAATCTTCCATGCTCATGGATAGGAAGGATCAACATTGTTAAAATGGTTATCTTACTAAAACAATCTATAGATTCAGTGTAATCCCCATCAAAATTCCAACCCAATTCTTCATAGAGTTGGAAAGAGCAATGAACAATTTTATTTGGAATATCCAAAGACCTAGAATATCGAAATCCATCCTCAACAACAAGAAAACATCTGTGGGAATCACCATCCCTGACCTCAAACTATATTACAAGGCAATTGTGCTAAAAACTGCATGGTACTGGTACAGAGATAGGCACATGTATCAATGGAATAGAATAGAAGATCCAGAAATGAGCCCTCCCATATATTGTCACTTGATTTTTCACAAAAAAGCTGTAAACATTCAATGGAAAAAAGGACAGCATCTTCAACAAATGGTGTTGGTCCAACTGGCACTCAGCATCAGAAGAATGAAAATAGACTCTTTCTTATCTCCTGGTACAAAGCTCAGGTGGAAGTGGATCAAATATCTCTACATTAAACTGGGTACAGTGAAGCTATTAAAAGAGAAAGTAGGGAAAAGTTTTGAAAACAAAGGCACAGGAGAAAATTTCCTGAACAGAACACCAATGGCTTGTGCTCTAAGGTCAAACGTTGACAAATGGGACTTAATGATGCATCTATATATTATCCTGAGTGAGACAACCCAGTCACAAAAGAACAGACATAACATGCATTCACTAATAATTAGATAATAACCCCAGAAAGCTCTGAACACCCCAGCAACAACTCACAGACTATATGAAGTTCAAGAAAAACAAAGGCCAAAAAAAAGAAAAGAAAAAATGCAAAATTATTATGCTTAATCTTTACACACCAAGAAAACTTTGACTAATTCCAGGTTACATCTTGTTTTACATGTGCTTTATGCACAATGTAACTAGTAAGATCTTAATGAATACTATCAAACCTTTAAAAATACAAATACTGACAAAAATGTATTCATATACTTTTATACAAAATGCTAAATATCTTTACATTTATCTTTTTTTAAATGAAGTTTTTCAATAAAAAAAATAAATAACACAGATCTTTCAGAGTGCATCTTTGTAGACAGGTTTAGGGAGCCAGAACAATTTATCCTAAACCACTCAGGTAACTGGATATATAACCTGGGCACCTTGACTTTTGAGTTGTTCTTTTCCATGGCAATAATGCAATAAATCACTTTAGGCAAGTTAAAAAAATCAAGTACTGACAAAAATGTATTCATATACTTTTTATGTAAAAATGCTTAATATCTTTGTTTTTTAAAATAAAGTTGTTCAATTTTTTTAAAAAATTAAATAATATAAAAAATAAAACTGCAAGTTTAGAGAAAGCTCATAACTAATCTTACTGCTCAGACCATGTCTGAAGAAATTTCTTCTCTCATGCCATCTCAAACAGCCTCCTTTAAACTGAATATCTTTCAATATTACTACTTTTATGCCTTTCTAGACATTCTTCTGACTCCCTATTACTCTCTATGTTTTTTCCTTAATAATCATATGATCACTTCTTGTAACTTGATGCTTGTTCTTCCTCTTAACCAATGGTTAATTTTATTTAATCCAATATTCAAGCAGAAAGCTCTAAGTAAGAAGGTGTGTGCTAAGACTGGGGACACACAATTATATACAGTATTTTTTGAGTAAATAACCAATCTCAGGGTTCAAAGTTTTGTCAAATACCCTGCAATGGGAGAAAGACAAACTCCACCATGCTTCTGAAAGGTACAGTGTCTGAAGTCACATCTGATCACTTTCAAACAAAATTTTCTCTTATCATAGATGACAACTGCATAATTCTATGGGTTTCAAATTACCCAATTAGAAAGAATATTGCTAGGTATAGAATTTATTTTGGAAAAATTAATAGCAATAGTTTTCTACTATGTACAAATACTTCTGCAGCCATGATCTCTCCCTCTCCTTCTTATCATTCTCTCCCTCTCCCTCTCTACCTGTCTCTCTTTCTCTCTCTCTCTCTCTCTCTCTCTCTCTCTCTCTCTCTCTCTCTCTCTCTCTGTGTGTGTGTGTGTGTGTGTGTGTGTGTGTGTGCATGCCTCATTACCTTCTGTTTATTTCAGGTTTACACAATATCAGGTATGAACTTCCAACCATCAGTGGACCATCCATAATACCTCCCAAGCATAACTCAGAAATATTCTGAAAAAAGATTTAGAAGAAATGAAAAGGCCAGAAAAATTTGAAGATTACTATTGTGAAGTGCTAGACATTAAATAGCTATTAAACTCTTGAATCAACAGCTGATGTGATACAGGACTTCCACAAAATTGGGCCTGTCAAACCCTGTTGTGGAAGCAGAAAAAGATAACCAGGTGCTTTTGTAGGTAGGGTTTCATTGCTGTGAAAAGATACTACGACCAAGACAACTTTTATAAAGACATTTAATTGAGGCTGGCTTACAGTTTCAGAGGTTCAGTCCACTATTATCATGGCAGGAAGCCTGGAAGAATCTAGGCAGACATGATACTGGAGAAGAAACTAATTGTTCTGTATCTTTGTCTGACTTTGGCCAGGAAAGTCTGACTCTTCTTCACTGAGTGAAGCTTAAGCATAGGACCTGAAATTCCACCCCACAATGATTCACTTCTACCAACAAGGCCACACCTACTCTAACAAGTTCATGCATTCAAATAGTCTCACTTTTGATGGGCCAAGAATATTCAAACCACCACATTTCACTCCCTGGCCCCATGATCTTTTTCAAACACATGAGTCTATAGGAACCATGTATACCCATGGAATGATCCAAGATATTTTTTTAAAACCCATACTCTTTAACAGTCTCAACAATTTTAAAATTTTTCTTCTGAGATTCATCCAATCTCACAATTTTAATCCCCAATAAAATCAAAATCAAAAAGTAGATCACTACAAACAACATTACAAGATATACATTACCATTACAAAATGTCATAATGAGAAAATATTGCACCTAAGCTAGACCAAAAATGATTGGGACAAAATCCAAACTTGGCATCTCCCTGTCTAATGTAATATCTTTCTTTGTATATCCAACTACTTTCATTTTTGACTGTAACAAACTTCTCTTTCTTGGGCTGGTTATATTCCTTATTAGCAGCTTTCCTTAGCAAATATCCCATGGATCTGGTATTTCTAACATCATGGGGTCTCCAAGGCAACTTCAACCTTATGGCTTCTTATTGTAGTGTCTGATCCACATGTGACCTTTTGAACTACTTGAAAGGACTTGTGTCACTTCCCCAACACTGCCTGCTGTAGCACTATATACTCTGGTTGATTCCACTCCTCTGTTCCTGATATTCTTGGAAGTCACATCATGGTACTAGCTTCTCCAGTATTCTGGTGTATTTCACTGAAATTGGGCTTAAACAATAGCTTCCCATAGGCTTTCTTCATCATGTCAAGGCCCAACTTCTCTGCATAAACCCTTAAGTCCTGGACCATAAACTTCAACTGAGACTGCACCTTCAACAATGATTTGTGCTTCCCTCAAAGTGCTAAGTCACAGCTTCTCCCCATGAACCCTTCATGACTTCAAAGCCAATGCCACCTAAGTGATTCTTAAACATTACAGAGCCCTCTGGCAGAATAAGGGACAAAATCTCTGGAAAAAAGCTTCTTTGTCATCTTAGAAACAACTGCCCAGAAGTTTCCACCTCAGTGGTGCTGCTATTCTTCATCATTACTAATTTCTCAGCTCTGGGTAAGCAGCATCAGTTTTCCCAGTAATCCCCTCTAATCTTTACTAAAGCTAGACCCACATGGCCAAAGATACTAAGTTCTGCTGCTTGCTGAAGCTGGAACATGGCCCACTTGGCTCCTTTTGAACTTGCTCTATCAATTGACCTTGAAGTCAGAGATCTACGCGCATCTATCTCCTAAATTCTGGGAATAAAGTTGTATACTACCACACCCAAACCTAAGCTTTTCTCTAATTTGAACTTGTTCTGTACCAGGTTGGCCTTGAGATCTGCTTTTCTCTGTCCCTGGAGTTAAAGATGTATACCTAAGTTTTGATGGCCATAATTCCTCAGGATCCATATCAAAAGCCTATGTCTTCCAGTCTCAATATCTAAACCACAGGTGGGCCATCCACTTCTGGATTATAGTTCACTTCAGACTAAAAGTCCTAATGAAAACAATAACTGTGAATAAAAATGCCTAATAATACTATCTCTTGTTCAACTTTAAAGATATAAACTATGAGCTCATTTTGCTTGGATCTTGCCCTGAAGTTATGAATTCTTTCATCTGCTTATCTCCTTGAATAATAGATTCAACATTATTCACCTTCCTGGTGCTGCTTTATCTTTGAACCATACTTTTATTTCTAATTTTTTTCTTTTTAAGCTTCCTGTGCTTGATCAAAATATTCTTTATGAGAGTAAACAGGAAGACAGTTTCTGCTAGACTTCACTGAGAATTCCTTTATCAAGGCAGCTGATTTTTTTTCACCTTAGGTTTAGCTTCAGACAAGGTAAAAGGGCAGCTATATCCTTCTCCAAAACATCATAGGGATAAGCTTCAAGAAAGATCCTAAAATTTCTAAGCTATGAAACCACTCTAGCAAGGGCTACACAGTTCAAATTACCTTCAGCACCAACGTCTTTCATATTACTTACTAGGATGTCTCATTAAGCCCCACTTAAAGCACCCCACTGTGTCCCAAATCCAAAGACTCAGAATCTACATTCCTCCAAATAAAAACATAGTCAGGCCTATTACAGGAAGACCCCAGTTTGAGGTAGCAAATTTTGTCTTGGGATTCTATTACAGTGAAGAAACATCATGACCAAGGCAACATTTATAAAAGATAACATTCAATTGAGGCTAGATTACCATATCAGAGGTTCAGTCCATTGTCATCATAGTGGGAAGCATGGTAGTATCCAGGTAGACATGGTCCTGAAGAAGAAGCTCTATGCTTTGCATCTGGTCTGTCTTCTGCCTGAAGAAACATACTCATCTGCACTGAGTAGAGCTTAAACACTTGGTGGGACCTCAAAGCCCACATCTACAGTGGCTCATCTCTTCCAACAAAGCCACATCCACTTTAAAAAAAGCAGAACTCTTGATTGTGTCACTTTGCTCCAGATGGGCCAAGAGTATTCAAACCACCCCAGACCTTACACTTCTCTGAAGTTACAGTTGATGGAGGAGAGAAATACATTTCAATGAGATATCCCATGTAATATCCTAATGTTTGTTTAATCATAACCTATCCCCTAGGAAAAACAAAAAATACTATCAAGTTAAGTTTAAAAATATTAAGCTTCCAAAAAATGATTTAAAATTAAGCCCATTGAACTCGTGAGCCATAATTCACATCATGTTTACCTGCAAACTTTAAACATTATTCACAGAAAATTAAAGCATTTTCTGTAAAAGAAGTACACAAATGTAAAGTTACATAATCTTTCAGAATAGTGTACTTCAGGCATGTGATTTTAAAATATAAGAAAGACCCAGGAGAGGTATGCTCATAAAATTTGCCTTAAACCTCTCAGTAATAATTTATTTCTGATGTCATTGATACATGATAATGAAGAGGAAACTCTGGTGGAAAGTTTTCCAAGGGAACCCTTCACATCTTTGTTTCTTAGGGTATAGATAAAGGGGTTCAGCATGGGGCTAATCACAGTGTACATCAGTGAAGCAACCATTCTTCTCTGCACAGAACTGACCACAGAAGAGCTGAAGTAAACTCCAAATCCTGTCCCATAAAATAAAGAGACCACACAAAGGTGAGATCCACAGGTGGAAAAGGCTTTGTACTTACTCACAGTAGAGGACATCCTTAACAATGATGAGACAATCTGTGAGTAAGACATAAGGATTCCTGTCATAGGAATCACACCCAGTAAGGAAGTCACCACATACATAAAGGTATCGTTGATATGAGTATCAGAGTTGGATACCTTGAGAACTTGAGCTAGTTCACAGAAGAAATGTGGAATTTCTGTGCCTCTGGAGAAGTTCAGTTCATTCATCAATAGAACATGAATCAGGGAGACCCAGAACATTATGAACCAAAACATCAGAATCAGAAGGACACACAAACGAGGATTCATAATAACAGTGTAGTTGAGGGGGTGACAGATGGCTACAAAGCGATCATAGGCCATTAAAGTGAGTAAAAAATTATCCATTCCAGCAAAAGTATTAAAAAAATATACCTGTGTAATGCATTCTTTATAGGAGATGTCTTTTCTCTGTGACTGCATGCTCACAAGCATCTTTGGTATTGTGGTTGAGGTGAAACAGATATCAATAAAAGAAAGATTGGACAGGAGGAAATACATGGGTTTTTGGAGGTGTGAGTCAAAGATGACAGCCAAGATGATAAGCAGGTTCCCAAGCACTGTGACCAGGTACATGAACAGGAACAGGCCAAATAGAATGGGTTGCAATTCAGGATCATCAGAGAGACCCAGGATGAGAAATTCTGTTATGTGTGTGTGGTTCTCTATTTCCATATGACTTTTGTATCTGCTTGAGATAAGGTAAGGATAGTTTTCAAATAGTGGTAAAAACATATTTAAAAGCAACCCTTGACAGCATGTCATTCATGTGACTATGACTATTATTCATTTATCCAAATCAATTTTTCTGACCACTCTTTAATATGTATAGTTATTCTTATTTTTCATTTAGCTAAATATCTCTAACCTTTATCATTATATAAATGCCATTCATGGAATTTTTTCTGTATTAACATGGGTATAGAAAATTTATTCTTACCAAACCCCCTAAAACATTTGAAGTAAATTAATTCATTTTTCTTTATAATTGCAATAGTGTTTTGCTTCTATTTGTTTAGTAATATTCACTGAGATTTTTCCACAATAATCTTCATGAGTTTGTTCTGAGTCCTTAATCACTTTCTTAGCACATGATGATTGCAATTATTATGTTTGAGGTTAAAAATACATTACTAGCAGTATATTTTAATGGCATCAATTTTCATTATTATACTATTATTAATAAAAATAATCTACTACCTTATAATAATTATTTTGGGTACATAAAAGTCCAAAAGGAAATCTTGATCTGTGATTTATAACTTTAACTTTTTGTCAGGTTTGTTTAACATAACTTTGATTCATTTATTGACATCAGTGTAAACTTGATAAAATCATGAGAATGTTTTATCTTTGTCAGGAAGAATTTTCATTAAGAAGACACTATTAAGAGGAGCATTTGCAATCGATGGTACATTTATCAGTATAAATACAATAGATGTTCTTTCTATTTGAAACCATGAACAATTTATAATTAATGAGGTTTAGTGAATAATGAGGAAATTTATTCTTTTGAACAATTGCTTCAAAGTGAATATCTCTGGGAAGAGAAAATAGTATGTGGAGTACAGATAAGTGAGTAGGAAACAAGAAAGCACACGGTTGGCATAATAAAGAAGGACAATGAGTTTTCTTTCATGTGTGCTCATATGTCTATAGAGAGGAGTAGCGATACATTGTTGTGAAATACAAAACACTAATGGTCAAAATATATGATCAATGAATCTGGTTAAAAATACTTAAGACTGTATGCCAAATCATCATAGAAAAATGCAGATTCATGAAACACAAATTATCAGAATTATAATGATAAAAAGTGTTTGAATTATGCATGCCTGAGAATGTAATTTAATTTAGAACAAAATACATGCAAATAAGGGATGTTTAAGCATAGATAAAAAATAGAAATAAACAAAAGAGAGGTTTGAGGCTGAGAAAATAGTATGATATTACTCTGATGTGGTGGCCTGGAATTGGTGAAAATTTTAAAGGCCAGTGAAATAAGAAACAAAGGAAAAGGGCATCAGGGACAAGATATGGAATTCCTGCACTGTCTTCTGTATTATCTTTATGTCACTTTAATATTTAATCCATTGTCTTTATTAGTCTGAAATGATGATTGTTATGTATCATTATTTGCATATTTGGAGAATTGTAGTTTGTCTATTAAATTTTAGAGCCTAAATAAATAGAAATGTTAGAAGTAAAATAAATACCAAAAAGGAAGCAACTATAAATGAGCATTCTTATAAGAACTTTTATAGCTGAATGTGAGTGCAGGAAAGATAGTGACCCAAAATAAAAATACATTAACAATTATTCAAAGGTAGTACATAAGATAAACGTAACTTATTATTGTAAAAATTAATATTAATAGTTATGAAGTATGAAACCTGGCAAAAAATATCTTACATGATTCTACAAGTCACACAAAGAAGCAGCAAATAGATTGTCTTCAGAAAATGAAATCAGAGAAAAAACTTAATATATCAATGAGGGAGAGCATGAAATAAAATCTGAAAAAGAGACCCTTGATGGGCCTTTGATGTAAACAGGTACTTTCCAGTTTCCACTCCTCAACAGGTCTATCCTACTACACGCATTATTTCTGTGTTTCATATCTACCCCACAAACCTTGACAAGAGCATATCAGTTTTTCCAATGTTTGTTAGTAAAGCTTTTTGTTCTTAAGTATCTGTTCATAGAAGAATCAGATGAGCTTTTACAACACAGATATTGAAGATAGAGAGACAAGAAGAAGGAACATTTTTAAATTACCATGTATCCCATGGTTTAAATTCCCAAAGCTCCTCATTAGTTTAATTGTTCTATTGTCCTTAAACTCTCCAAATTAGTTTCCCTGGAGTACAGAAAAAGAGGAAAGTTGAAAACTGTTAGTAAATGTTGTGCTTATGTAGCTCATAGCAAAGGGGAATTGATTTATTTTCTTCAAGAAGAACTTTTTATTTATGTTTGGTTAAAAGTCATATTACATCTCACACAAAATGTTAATTCTGAAACAAGCCATCTAAGGAAGTCTGTGACCAATATCCTTAAGAAATATTTCTAGATTTGAAAAATACTATAACAACAATATTAAAAAATGATATTCTTTTTTATTATAATCATCCTTATTTTGTTTTTTAAATCATGTTAATTTTGTAACTTGACAGTTAAAATCTTACATATACAGTACATACAATATGATTACTCAAACAATTTTTCATTAGACATAAATTAAACCTGAGAATTAATATATAAATATATATTCATATATTATATTAATAAATGTTCACAATAAGTAAAATATATATTCATATATATAATTATTATTTTATACTAGAACATTGCTCATAAGCCATATTTTCAAAATACATTATCACTACTTATATATACTCTTATGTACAAATTAATATGTATTCCTGTAGTTGAAATGTAATTTTGTCATCATTGACAAGTATTTGTCTAATATGACCCTTCAACTAGACTTGACACTTAAATAAACTATTCACTAACTAATCTAAGGAAAACTGGAGAAATTCTAAATATCAATGAAATCATAAAATGATGTTAAATTTTCTTTACTGTCCTTGATTTATTTCAACACACACACACACACACACACACACACACACACACACACACACACAGTTCTCTTCTGCCATACATTTTTTAAATTTTATCCAATACCTCACTAAGTAATATTATAATTTGATTTATATTTGCTGTTTTCCTTTTTTGTTAACAAATCTAAAAACTGTTCACCTGGTACTGGTGCACCTGGAGGTACATGCCATACCAGCACTTGGAAGAAAAATGCAGACAAATTGAGTGCAGTCTGGTCTACAAAGCAAGTTTGAGAACAGCAAGGGCTAATCAGAGACTCTGTCTTAAGAAGACAAATAACTTAATTAAAGTTTCTTTTATGAATGTGGATTCTCTTGTATTTTGAGCATAGATGTTCAAGATTGAGTGTTTATCTTGAGGTATTTTTCACTTTGATGAGTAAGAAGTATCCTTATTTGTCTTTTTTTTTTTTTTTTTTTTTTTTTTTTTGATCACTTTTGGTTGAAATTTTATTTTATTCTATATTATGCTGGCTACTTCAGATTGTTTCTTGGGACCATTTGCTTGGAAAGTTTTTACCTAACATTTTACTCTGAGGAAGTGCCTGATACTGAAGTTTTACTCTGAGATAGTGTGTGTCTTTGTTAATAAGATGAGTTTCCAGTATGCAGTAAATCACTGGATCCTGTTTACATATCCAGTCTAATGGACTATGTCATTTTGTTGGAGAATTGAGTCAATTGATGTTAAAGGATATTAAGAAATAAAAATTGTTGTTTTCTGTTATTTTTATTGTTAGAGTTAGAATTGTGTTTGTGTGCTTTCTTCTTTAGTGTTTGTTGCAAAAAAATTAGTTTCTTGATTTTCCTAGAGTATATATTACACCACAAATAATAGTAGTGGAAGACTTCAACACCCCATTCTCATCAATGGACAGATTATGGATGCAAAAACTGAACAGAGACAGAGTGAAACTAACAGAAGTAATGGTACAAATAAATTTAACATCCTAAAACAAAAGAATATACCTTCTTCTCAGCACCTCTCAGCACATTCTCTAAAATTGGCCATATAGTCGATCACAAAACAGGCCTCAACAGATACAAGAAAATTGAAATAATTCTGTGCAATCTCTCAGATCACCATTGACTAATAGCAACAAAAGCAACAAAAAGCCCACATACATATGGAAACTTAACAATGCTGTACTCAATGATAGCATGATCAATGAAAAAATAAAGAAAAGAAACAAAGATTTTTTTTTAGAATTTAATAAAAATAAAGGCACAACATACCCAAATTAGTGAGATACAATGAGAGCAGTGCTAAGAGGAAAACTCATAGTGCTGAGTGCCTCATTACACTGACAGCTTGATAGCACAATTGAAACCTGTAGGACAAAACAAAGCAGATACACTCAAGAGGAGTAGACTGCAGAAATAATCGAACTCAGATCTAAAATCACCCAAATAGAAACAAAAGAACTATACAAAGAATCAAAAAAAAAAAGAAACTAACAGCTGGTTCTTTGAGAAAATCAACGAGAATGATAAAGCCTTAGTCAGACTAACCAGGTGGCACAAAGTATTCAAATTAACAAAATCAGAAATGAAAGGGGAGACTTAACAAGAGAAACTGAAAATTCAGGAAATCATCAGATCCTAGCACAAAAGCCTATAGTCAACAAAACTAGAAAATCTAGAGGAAATGAACACTTTTCTAGACAGATACCAGGTACCAAAGTTAATCAGAATCCCATAAACCATCTAAACTGCCCCATAACCACCAAAAGATATAAGTAGTCATCAAAAACTTCCCAACCAAAAAAGTAACCAGGACCTGATGGGTTTAGCACAGAATTCTATTAAACCTTCATAGGAAACCTAATACCAATACTCTCCAAACTATTCCACAGAGGAAATACTATCCAACTCATTCTTTGAAGTCACAATACACTTATTCCTATATCACACAAAGACCCTAAAATGAAATAGAAATTACGCTAATTTTCCTCAAGAACACTGATGCAAAAATACTCAATAAAATTCTTGCAAACTGAATTCAAGAACACATCCAAACAATCATTGCCATGATCAAGTAGGCAAGTATGTAAGGATGCTTCAATATATGGAAATCCATCAATGTCATCCACTATATAAACAAATTCAAAGGAAAAAAATCACGTAATCATTTCTCTAGAGGCTGAGAATGCATTTGATAAAATTCAACACTCATTCATGTTAAAAGTCTTGGAAAGGTCAGGAATTCAAGGCTCTTACTTAAATTCAGTAAAAGCACTATACAGCAAACCAGTAGGCAACAACAAAATAGGTGGTGAGAAAGTTGAAGCAATCCCACTAAAAATATGTAACTAAACAAGGCTGTCCAATCTCTCCCTACCTATTTAATATAGTACTGGAATTACTAGCCAGAGCAATTAGACAACAAAAAGATGTTAAAGGGATACAAATTTGAAAGAAAAAGTCTAAATATCACTATGTGTAGATAATATGATAGTATACTTAAGTGAATCAAAAATTCTACCAGAGAACTTTTACAGCTGGTAAACAACTTCAGTAAAGTGGCTGGATTTAAAGTTAACTCAAACAAATCAGGAGCCTTCCTCTACTCAAAGAACAAACAGGCTGAGAAAGAAATTAGAGAATCAACACCCTTCACAATAGTCCAAAAAATTATAAAATACCTTGGTATGACCTTAACCAAGCAAGTGGAGGATCTGTAAGACAAGAACTTCAAGTATCTGAAGAAGGAAATTGAAGAAGACCTCTGAACATAGAAAGATCTCCCATGCTCATGGATTAGAAGGATCAGCATAGTAAAAATGGGCTTAAGGCAATCTACAAATTCAATGCAATCCCCATCAAAATTCCAACCTAATTCTTCATAGAGTTAGATAAAGTAATTTGCAAATTCATTTGAAGTAATAAAAAAACCCAGGATAGCAAAAACTATTCTCAACAATAAAAAAACCTATGGGGAAATCCCTGACCTCAAGTTGTACTATAAATCAATTGTGACAAAAATTGCCTGGTATTGGTACAGAGATGGGCAGGTAGATCAATGGAATAGAATCAAATACCCAGAAATAAATGCACACACCTAAATTCATTTGATCTTTGCAAAAGGAGCTGAAATCATTCAAGCAAAAAAAAGAACAGCCTCTTCAACAAATTGTGTTGGCTCAACTGGCAGTCAACCTGCAGAAGAATGAAAATAGATCCTTTCTTATCTCTTTGTACAAAGCTCAAGTGCAAGTGTATCAAAGATCTCCACATAAAAGCAGGTACACTGAAACTATTAGAAGAGAAAGTGGGTAAAACATTAGAACACAAATATACAAAGAACTCAAGAACTTAGACTTCAGAGAATCAAAAAATTCTATTAAAAAAGGGGTACAGAGCTGAACAAAGAATTTTCAATTGAGAAATATAGAATGGATGAGAAGCATCTAAGGCAATACTCGACATCCCTAATCATCAAGGAAATGCAAATTAAAACAACCCTGAGATTCTACCTCACACTAGTCAGAATGGCTAAAATTAAAAACTCAGATGATAGCACATGCTGGCGAGGATGCAGAGAAAGAGGAACACTCCTCCATTGTTGGTGGGGTTGGAAGCAGGTACAACCACTCTGGAAATCAGTCTGGTGGTTCCTCAGAAAATTGGACATACTACTACCTGAAGACTTGGTTATTTTTGGCATATACCCCAAAGATGCTACAAGGTAAAAGAAAGACACATACTCCACCATGTTCAAGCAGCCTTATTTATAATCTTCAGAAGCTGGAAAAAAACAGATGTCCTTCAGTAGATAAATGGATACAGAAGTTGTTGTATATTTACACAGTGGAGTACTACTCAGGTATTAGAAACAATGACTTTATGAAATTCCTAGAAAAATTGATGAATCTAGAAAATATCATGCTGAGTGTGGTAACTCAGTCACAAAAGAACAAACACAATATGCAGCCACTGATAATTGGATACGAAACTCAGAAAGCTCTGAATACCCAAGAAACAACTCACAGACAATATGAAGCTCAAAAAAGGGACAAAATGTAGAAGCCTCAGTCAATCTTAGAAAAAAATAAGTGTATAGCACCCTCTCAGAGTGGGGTACACATAGACCTTAAATCATTAATAACTCAAGAGCTGAGAAGATACCCTTGTGGCAATTTTTGGTATTTAAACATCATTATGTTTAATCTTTACACACAAAGAAAACTTTGATCCTTTCCATGTTACATTTTATTTGACATACACCTAATAATCTTTGTAAATAGTAAGATTTCAATGCATACTATCAGACCTTTAAAAAATCAAATATTAACAAGAATATATTCATATATATTTATTCTAAAATGCTTTTAATAATCTGTACATGTATTTCTGCTTTTTAAATAAAGTTGTAAAAAATAAAAATAACAGTAAACAATTACTATTCCTTAATATATCTTAATATCAATGTAATGAATTCTCCAATTAAAAGACATAGACTATCAGACTGGATATGTAAACAGTTCCCAGCATTTTGCTGCATACAGGAAACTCATCTCAGCAACAATGAAAAGCACTACCTCAAGCACTACCAAAAATTTTCCAAACAAATAGTCTCAAGAAACAAGCTGATGTAGCCATCCTAAGATCGAATAAAATATATGTTCAACAAAAAGATAAGGAAGAACGCCTTTAAGTCATCACAGGAAAAGTCTATCAAAATGAACTCTCAATCCTGAACATCTATGCTCCAAATACAAGAATGTCCACATTCATAAAAATAACTCTACTAAAGCTCAAAGTATATATTGTACCACACACAATAATAGTGGGAGGCTTCAACACTCCATTCTCAATAATGAACAGATCATGGAAACATAAACGGAATAGAGACAGTGAAACTAGCAGAGGTTATGAACCAATTTGAATAAACAGACATCTACAGGACATTTCATCCTAAAACAAAAGAATATACCTTCTTCTCAGCACCTCTCAGAACCTTCTCCAAAACTGACCATATAGTCAGCCACAAAACAGGCCTCAACAGGTACAAGAACATCAAAACAATTCCATGCATACTATGAGATCACCATGGACTAAGGCTGATCTTAAATAACAACAAAACCAACAAAAACCCACATATGCATGAAAGCTGAACAATGCTCTACTCGGTGATAGCTTGGTCAAGAAAGAAATAAAGAAAGAAATCAAAGACTTTTTAAAAATTTAACAAAAATGCAGGCACGATATAACCAAACTTATGGGATGCAATGAAAGCAGTGCTAAGAGGAAAACTCATAGCTCTGAGCACTTCAGGGGAAAAAAATAAACTGGAGAGAAAATACACTAGCAGCTTGACAGCACACCTGAAAGCTCTAAAACAAAAAGTAGCAGATATACCCAACAGGAGTACATGAAAAGGAGTAATCAAACTTTGAGCAGAAATCAACCAAATAGAAACAAATACAAAAAATGAACAAAATGAAGAGCTCTGGTTCTGTGAGAAAATCAAAATGATTGATAAACCCTTAGCCAGACTAAATAGAGGGCATAGAGAGAGAATCCAAATTTTAAAAAATCAGAAGTGAATGGGGAGATATAAAAACAGAAAATGAAGAAATTCAAGAAGTCATCAGATCCTACCACAAAAGCCTATACTCAACAAAACTGGGAATCTAGAGGAGATGGACAACTTCCTAGACCATTTATCCTTGCACATTTAAACATAGTAGTCAGTCAGATGAGCCACACTGTCAAACTGTTTAAGCTTGGACATGACACGTAATATAGAATCCAATCTGAATTTCCCTTCTTGGTACTCAATCCACCGGACAGGCCCAGAAGCCACCCAGAAAGGAACTGTTCACCTATACCTGACCAAACCTCTGTATACATCAGCACTGACTCTGCAGTATTTCTGTCGACTCACCATTAACAAATGTACATGTACAGTCTGGGGACTGCCTTTACCAACAAGACTAAAAGATTACTTGGAAGAATATAAATTCCAATAAAACACATGCCTCATATAGAATATCTCCAAATGCAGCTATGTAAAAGAGAACCAAGAGGCCCTCCTCTGGATAACTCTGCAAAATTCTTTCTTAAGGACAGTTGAGCTCAACCTAATTTAAAGGTGTGAAGATATTGCTAAGTATTTTTAAAGTTTCTCGTAGGTAATTTCAGCTGGATGATGTTTCCTTTCCTATGGCTGATCAAGACCAAATGACCCTTTTAAATGGAAAACAAAATATACCAAGGAAAGTCCAGAGAATTTTCCTGTCAGAATGACTTACTTGCCTTTTTTTCCAAGATCCCTTTGCACTAGGTCAGAAGTCCAAGCACCGCAGGCAAGAAAGACTTCCATATGGATAGCTGAGGGAGGAAAAGACCCTGGCTGACCCAGGCTGCAACTTTATCCACTTCTAGATGCCTGCCGATCAATCTGTGTAAAACAAGTTATCGTGTGCATCCTGATGTATCTAGTAGGAGTTCCATTAAGATGATTATGCTTGAATTTATATTTTATTTTATGCAATTAATCATTTCAACCAAAAATAATCATCACCATAAGATTCTATATTTGTCATTTTTACTACATGTATGAACTCCTCCATGAATGAGTACTATAGTAATCCATTTCAAGGCAGCCTTAATTCATAAACCTTTCAAACTCATGAAAACAGAAAAGACTCCTCTCTTTTTTTTCAAGGTTAAAGAAAACAATGTCACATGACACAGGTGCAACTCAATTCACAAAAACACAAAACCAGTGCAGACGGAGATTTTTACCCCTCAGCATAGCTGTGAGCCTTAACCTATTGCCATTGCTATTTTGGAAATGGCTTTCGAAATTTCCAAGTTGTCCTTGAATTGTCTGACCATGGACATCAACAGCTGTGCCCTTCTACCATGTAGAAAACTATGACTTATTTTTCTTCCAGATACAAGGGGGTACCTGCCTGTTTTTCAAAGTGTCTAATTATTACTATTACTATTTGATTTAAATGTATTAAATAAAAGCAAACCTGACTTTTAAAAAAAGAAATAGAAGCAGTCAAAAGCTTCCCAACCAAAAAAAAGTTCAGGATGGATAGGTTTAGTGCTGAATTCTATCAGACCTTCATAGAAGATCTAATACCAATACTCTCCAAACTCTTCCACAAAATAGAAACAGAGAAAACACTACACAACGCATTACACTCATTCCTAAACCACACAAGTCCCTACAAAGAAAGAGAACTTCAGACCAATTTCCCCCATAAACATTAATGCAAAATTACACAATAAAATTTTTGCAAACCGAATCAAAGAAAACATCAAAATGATCACTCACCATGATCAAATAGGCTTTATTCTGGGGATGCAACAC
The DNA here is from genome assembly GCF_963924665.1 of Micromys minutus. Classification (NCBI taxonomy): domain Eukaryota; kingdom Metazoa; phylum Chordata; class Mammalia; order Rodentia; family Muridae; genus Micromys; species Micromys minutus. Next base: position 16,130,094 of record NC_137985.1, read on the forward strand.
TGGTTCAATATATAGAAATCCGTCAACATAATCCACTATATAAACAAACTCCAAGAAAAAAAAAACACATGATCATCTCTTTAGATGCTGACACCCCTTCATGTCAAAAGTGTTGGAAAGATAAGAAATTCAAGGCCCATACTCAAACATGGTAAAAGTGATATATAGCAAACCAGAAGCTAACATCAACCTAAATGGTAAAATACTTGAAACAATTCCACTAAAATCAGGGACTAGACAAGACTGCCTACTCTCTTTCTACATATTAAATATAGTACTGAAAGTACTAGCCAGAGCAATCAGACAGCCAACAGAAGTCAAGAACATACAATCTAGAAGGAAGAAGTCAAATATCACTATTTGCAGATAACATAACAGTATGTGCTTGAGTGACCCCAAATATTTCATTAGAGAAATCCTACAGTAGATACACAACTTTAACCAAGTAGCTCGATATAAAATTAACTCAAACAAATCAGTAGCCTTCCTCTACTCGAAGGATAAACAGGATGAGAAAGAAATTAGAGAATCAACAACCTTCACAATAGTAACAAAGAATATAAAATACTTTGGTGTGACGCTAACCAAGCAAGTAAATGATCTGTATAAGAACTTAAAGTCTCTAAAAAAAATTGAAGATCTCAGAATGTGGCCAGATCTCCCATGCTCCTGGATTGGAAAATTCAGGATAATAAAAATGGCCATCTGGCCAAAATCAATCTACAGGATCAATGCAATCTCCATAAAATTTTCAACTCAGTTCTTCATTGAGTTTGAAAGAGGAATTTGTAAATTCATTTGGAAAAATAAAAACCCAGGATAACAAGCACTATTCTCAACAATAAAAAAAAAAAAAAAAAAAAAAAAAAAAAAAAAAACTTCTGGGGAAATCACCATCTCATATGTAAAGTATTACAGATTAATTGCTATAAAAACTGCATGGTACTAGTAGAGAGACAGCCATGTAAATCAATGGAATATAATTGAAGACCCAGAAATGAATGCACAAAGTTTTGGTCACTTGATTTTTGACAAAGGAGTTAAAAGGATTGAATGGAAAAAGGACAGCTTCTTTAACAAATGGTGCTGGTTCAGTTGATAGTCAGCATGCAAACGGATACAAATTGGTCCTTTCTTATCTCCTTGTACAAAGCTCATGTCCAAGTCAATCAAAGACCTACATATATAACCAGGTACACTGAAACTAATGAAACAGAAAGAATTGGAATTTAGAAGGCAGTGAAAAAAAGAGATTTCTTGAACAGTTTTCTGTGTTCTCAAGGCAGGGTTTCTCTGTGCAGTCATAGCTGTCCTTAAACTTCCTCTGTAGACCAGGCTGCCCTCAAGCTTAGATATCTGCCTGGAGCTACCTCTCAAGTTCTAGAATTAAGGCATGCATCACTAGGTGCACCAGCACCAAGCTGAACACTGTTTTGAGATTTGTAAATAAAGGAAAAGAAAACAAATAAATACTAGATGATCATATTATCTAGTGGGTAAAGTAACATGAAAATTAGTATGTCAGAAAAAATGTGTGTGTGTATTTGTGTATGTGTGTGTTTGTGTGTGTGTTGAAATGGACCAACATAAAGAAAATGGAACATTATCTCATTGATATTTGTTATTTCTTCAGTTTACCTTAGAGAAGTTCATGAGAAATTTATAAATAGCCAGTAGAGTTGAAGGGTCATATTAGATGAAAAATTACACTTTGACTATGGAAATGTATGATAGCATGTATAAAAGAATAATTATAATTGGTGATACACTAGTTTTATACATACATGAACAACACACTAATGTGAAATAATGATTGCATGCATATGTTAATCTCAGGTTTAATTTAGGACTTATTTAAAATACTTCTAAACATCATATATTATGGAATACATATATAAGATTTTATCTGTCAAGTAACATAATTAATTAACAAGGTTGACAAATAATCAGGGATTATTATAATACAAAGAGTATTACTTTCTTCTGTAATAGCGTGTATATAACACTTCTCAAACCCACTAATGTTAAAGGAGACATGTTACAGATTTCCTTGGATTGTTCGTTAGGATCTTGTGGGGTGTGAAAACATAGCATGATTTTAATAAGACCGAAATAAAGAGTTCTTCCTCAGAGATAATAAGTCAATCTCTCTTTGATATTAACTACATAAACACAAAATTGACTAATAGTTTTCAAGTTTACTTTTTTATACCCTAGGGAAACTTTTAGAGAGTGTAAAGACAATAGAACAATTAAACCAATGAGGAGCTTTGAGAATTCAAGCCCTAGGACTCATGTCCATTTAATAATGCTCCTTCTACTCCTTTTCTCTCCACCTCCAGTATCTGTGCTATGAAAACTCATCTGATATGCCTTCTCTGAATACATAACTGAGAGAAACTGCTTCAGTAACAATTACGGGAAGAGCTGGTATGCTCCAGTAAGGGCTGGTAGGGTACATAAGAAAAGCAGAGAGGATGCATGCAGTTGACTAGACCATAAAAGAATATAAAGTGCAAAGTGCCTGTTCTATTATTACAAACATTTCACCGAGTCTCTTTTCCATCAATCTATCTTTGATATATTACTTATATTACAATTTTATTTTCTGAAGAGAATCTATTTATTCTCCACTCAATTCTCTAACTTGTAGAGTCATATAAGACTTCCTTTTTCCAATTTCATATTTTATGTTCAAGATTCATTTCTAAAATTATACTTTCCTGTTTGTCATATGTAACTCCTTTTATATAAACTTTAATGAATATTTATATTTACTTTTTTCTTTACTAATATTTATATAATTTTTTAAATTTGTTTTGTTGGTGATTTCTCTACAACATTTGTTTCATTTCTAATATGTAGGCTCTAAAATAAAATAGGCAAAGTACATTCACCAAAAATTGTAAGTAATGAGACAAAAATTCATGATCTCCAGCTCATAATGAATGTGAATTCACGAATGTTAGATTGAAATAAAGAAATTTTAAAAAGACAGTACATTAACCTCATACCTTGGCCCTGATGCCCTCATCTTTTTTTTCAAATTTTACATTTTTATTAGATACTCTGTATTTACATTTGAGATGTTATTCCTTTACCTTGCCCCATTCCCCTCCATTTGCCTTTAAAAAGGTATACTCTCTCCTGATCACCCTCTGCACCCCATTGCCTTGGCATTCCCTTACATTGAGAAAACATGCCCTCCCTAGAACAAATGCCTCTTCTCACATTGATGAGCTATCTTATTTCACTGGTCAATGAAATCCTCACAAATTCCAGGTGACCACATCATAGAGTATATATGTTCTGTTTTCCCAGCCTTGAATGCTTCTCTTCCCCTCCCCCCATTCTTTCTCATTTGTCTCTATTGCTTTATGTTCTCTGCTTAAACATTCCTACTTCAAAGAAGCTATTACTTTTCATTCTCTTACTGTCACAGGATAAAATACTTTACTACTTTGCAGGTGTTTGTGCTAAATTAAATAACATTCTGAAGCGTTCATAATACCAACACATTTGATCATTAAAAAATGGCAATGTATGTGTAATAATTCACTTCTATTTTTCTACAGTGATTTTGTTTAAAATACCTTTCAATATTTAAAATCAAATAAACTGATTATATATTTTAACCTTTAGTGCTCTGGATTGCACCGCAATTTTTGGAAATATTATCACACATAAAAATGCAATTTCCTCTGCTTTATTATACTGGTGGTATGCTGTCTTGTTTTCTACTCTCGTTACCATAATCCACATACTTTTTCTTTTCCCAGAGACATTCGCTTAGAAGAAGTTTTTGAAAAGAAGTAGCTTCAGCAACTTTTACTAATTGTAAGTGGTTCATGGATTTCAAATAGGAAAAACATCTATTACAATAATGATGCATCATGAGTTGCTACTGATTAAGTTAACAGGGTATAATCAATGATAATTATTCCTGACAAATTGAAAAGTTCTCATGATTTTCTCATTTAAACTGATGTCAATAAACAAATCAAAATTATGTTTAAGAAACCTGATAAAAAGTTTAATTTCTAAATCACAGTGAATAAGTTATTTGTGGAATTTTGTGTGCCAAAATAATTATTATAAAGTAGTAATTAATACTAGCAATAATAGTATAAAAATAAAAAACAATACCCTTTGAAATATAGTGTTCAGAGGACATTTAAAAATATCAAATATAGGAATACCAATCATCGTGTAGTGAGAAAATAATTAAGGATAAAAACATGAAGATAATAACAGATAAACATCATATAGTAGAGATTATTGAGCTATTAAAAATAAACTATCACAATTATAAAAAAAATAATGTAATTCAAATGTTTTAGATGGTTCACTAAAGAATATATTTCCCACATAGGATAATATAAAAATGCATTAACAGCAGTTGTAGATAATAAATGAGATATTTAGCTAAATTTAAAAAAATGAAGAACTACACATATTTTTAAATGGTCAGGGAAATTAAGTTGATTTAGTAAGTGACAATCATTGTTAGAATGAAACATAGGCTTTCAAGAGTTATTTTGTGATGTGTCAGTAGCTATTATTTGAAAACCATCCTTACCTTACTTTTAACAGATACAAAAGTTATATGGAAGCAGAGAACCACACAATGACAGCAGAATTTCTCATCCAGGGTCTCTCAGATGATCCTAAGCTGCAACCCATTCTCTTTGGACTATTTCTGTCCATGTACCTGGTCACTGTGCTTGGGAACTTGTTCATCATTCTGGCCGTAAGCTCTGACTCAAATCTCCACAACCCCATTTACTTCTTCGTCTCCAATCTTTCCTTTATTGACATCTGTTTCATCTCAACCACAATACCAAAGATGCTAGTGAACATGCAGTCACAGAGAAAAGACATCTCCTACATAGAATGTCTTACACAGGTATATCTATTTAATACTTTTGTTGGGATGGATGATTTTTTACTGACTGTAATGGCCTACGATTGCTATGTTATCATGAACCCTCAGATGTGTGGACTTCTGGTACTGATGTTTTGGATTATCATGTTCTGGGTCTCCCTGACTCATGTTCTATTGATGAATGAACTGAACTTCTCAAGAGGCACAGAAATCCCACATTTCTTTTGTGAACTGGCTCAAGTTCTCAAAGTATCCCACTCTGACACTTACGTAAATAATGTCTTCATGTATGTGTTAACTTTCTTACTGGCTGTGATTTCTGTGACAGGAATATTTATGTCTTACTCACAGGTTGTCAATTCTTTATTAAGGATGTCCTCTACTGTGAGTAAGTACAAAGCTTTCTCTACCTGTGGATCTCACCTCTGCGTGGTCTCTTTGTTCTATGGGTCAGCAATTATAGTTTACTTCAGCTCTTCTGTGCTTCATTCCACCCAGAAGAAAATGATTGCTTCACTGATGTACACTGTGATCAGCCCCATGTTGAACCCCTTCATCTATAGCCTGAGAAACAAAGATGTGAAGGGAGCCCTTGCTCAACTTTTCATCAGAGTCACCCCTTGCCATTTTGGATCAGAGACTTCAAAACTGAATCCATACTAAGAAATATAAGGAAAATATTATGAAAATACTGCTCCTGAATCTTTTTCTATTAAAAAAATCATATACTTAATCTACACTACTCTGAAATTTTATGTAACTTTGCATTTGTGTACACTTTACAGATAACATTTTAAGAAGATATATGTCTGTGTATGATATTTAAAATTGCAGTCATTTTTATATTTTTTTATATTTTATATTTGGTGTTAAATATGGCTGATGAAGTCAAAGGAGTTAATCAAAGTCATTTTGGGGATGTTAAGTTTCTTCACCTTAATTTAATAGTATCCTTGCTTTTTCTAAGTGAAATGTTTTAAAAAAATACAAATACCAAAATACAGGAATGACCATTTAAAAAAGGCATTTTGGCCAAGGCTTATTTTTTATTATTTTTTTAGAAGAGATGCCTTGTTTCTTGGCATTCCAGACTAAAGACCTTTCTGTACCAAGTTATAGTTTAGTTACAGTTAAATGAAGAGATGCATAAGATGATTCTTAATAAAATAGTTTCTGTTTCTATTCTTCCTGTGATTGTGTTTTTTTAAAAAGAAAACACATTTAGATTTATTTTTATAAACACACACACACACACACACAGCCATGTACACAACTCTGTGTATTTTTTTAAAAATATTTTTGTTACTGTGACAATTAAAAAATAAGGTAGTTTTAGGGTTGTTTATTCATGTGACTAATTAAAACTGTACTTATTATTGATAACTGTAGTACTACTGAAAAACAGACCTGAACTTAAATATTGGCTCTACCATTGATGAATGTTTATGCATATCTGTATATAAATCTATCTATATATATATATATATATATATAGATATATACATATATGTATATATAGTGCATTCTATAAATATGTTAAATTATATATTTGATAAACACCATGAGATAATATGTAGGATTTAGTAGAGTTCTCAATATTATCTTTAAAGCATGTTCTTGAGGGTCATTCCCATTGCAGCTAAACAATTCACTTAATCTTAATTAGTAGGCCTGACTTTCTGTACTGGACTCCATGCATCAGTACCAATAATATGTGATATATTTCAAAATTTTTATCCTTTGTTTTACATTCATTGTTTTTCCATGGTTACTTTTTTATTATTATTTTTTCAAATACATTCTTTAAGATTGTAATTAAGTATTTGTGGGTACATATACATACACATATGTATATATGTAACAATAATATAGGAAAAGAGGCTATTAATTTGAGGGGATAGGAAAGAGACCAAGAGGGGCTGTAGGAGGGAAAGGGAAATGTGATACAGTTCTATTTTAATTAAAATATATTCTTTTTTGTTGTTGAACTTCACAAAGTCTGTGAGTTGTTTCTGGGGTGTTCAGAGGTTTCTGGGGTTAGTATAACATTATCAGTGACTGCATATTATGTCTGTTCATTTGTGACTGAGTTATCTAACTCAGGATGATAGTCTCAAAATACATCCATTTTCTTAGGAATTTCATTAACTTATTGTTTCTGATAAATGGGCAGTACTCCATTGTGTAAATGTACCACAATTTTTGTATCCATTCATCTACTGAATGACATCTGGGTTCTTTCCAGCTTCTGGCTATTATAAATAGAGCTGCAATAAACATTGTGGTGCATGTATCTTTGTTGTATTTTGGAGCGTCTCTGGGGTAAATGCCCAGAAGTTGAATAACTGGGTCTTCAGATAGTACTATGTCCATTTTTCTGAGGAACCGCAAGACTGATTTAAGAATGGTTATATCAGTTTACAAGCTAACCAGAAGAGGAGAAGTGTTATTCTTTCTCCACATCCTTGCCGGCATCTGTTCTCATCTAAATTTTGAATCTTGGCCAATCTGACTGCTGTGAGGTGGAATCTCAGGGTTGTTTTAATTTGCATATCCTTGATGGCTAAGGATGTTTAGCACTTCCATAGATGTTTCTCAGCCATTTGATATTCCTCGATTAAAAACTTTTGTTAAAGTTTGTACCCCATTTTTAATAGGCCTGTTTAATTTTCTCATATTAGTCCTTTATCTTCTGTGGGGTTGGTAAAGATGTTTTCCCACTCTGTTGGCTGCTGTTTTGTTTTATTGACAGTGTCTTTACCCATACAGAAACTTGGAAATATCATTAAGTCCCATTTGTCAATCTTTGACCTTAGAGCTCGAGCCATAAGTTTTCTGTTCACGACATTTTCTCCTGTGCCTAAGAGTTCTAAGGTTTTCCCTACTTTCTCATCTAATAATTTCAGTGTACATGGTTTAATTTGAAGATCCTTGATCCACTTGCACTTGAGCTTTGTACAAGGAGATAAGAAAGGATCTATTTTCATTCTTCTGCATGCTAAATGCCAGTTGTCCAACACCATTTGTTGAATAGGCTGTCCTTATTCCATTGAATGTTTACAGGTCCTTTGTCAAAAATCAGGTGGCCATAAATGTGAGGTCTCATTTCTGGATCTTCTATTCTATTCCATTGATCAACGAGCCTATTTCTGTACCAGTACCATGCAGTTTTCAGCACAATTGCCTTGTAATATAGCTTAAGGTCAGGGATAGTGATTCCCGCAGATGTTTTCTTGATGTTGAGGATGGATTTCACTATTCTAGGTCTTTCATTATTAGAGTTGAAATTGCACATTTCTCTTTCCAATTCAGTGAAGAACTGGGTTGGAATTTTGATGGGGATTGCATTGAATCTGTAGATTGCTTTTGGTAAGATGTCCATTTTTAAATGTTGATCCTTCCAATCATGAGCATGGGAGATCTTTCCATTTTCTGAGATCTTCCTCAATTTCCTTCTTTAGAGGTTTGAAGTTCTTGTCATAGAAGTCCTTCGCTTGCTTAGTTAGAGTCACACCAAGGTATTTAATATTTTAGTGACTATTGTGAAGGGTATCTTTTCCCTAATTTCTTTCTCCACATGTTTGTCCTTTGAATATAGGAAGGCTATTGATTTGTTTGAGTTAATTTTATATCCATACATTTTGCTGAACTTATTTATCAGCTGTAGGAGTTCTCTGGTGAGAGTTGTGGGGTCGCTTAAGTACACTATCATGTCATCTGCAAAGAGTGATGCTTTTACTTCTTCCTTTCCAATTTGTATCCCTTTGATGTCCTTTTGCTGTCTAATTGCTTTGTCCAGGACTTCCAGTTCTAAGTGAATAGGTTGGGGAAGAGTGTGCAGCCATGTCGAGTACCTGATTATAGTTGGATTGCTTCAAGTTTCCCACCATTAAGTTTGATGTTGGCTGTTGGTTTGCTGTCTATTGCTTTTATTATGTTTAGGTAAAGGCCTTGGATTCCTGTTATTTCCAAGACTTATATCATGAAGTGGTGTTGGATTTTGTCAAATGATATCTCAACATCTAGTAAGATAACCATGTGGTTTTTTCTTTGAGTTTGTTTATATGGTGGATTATATTGATGGATTTCCTTATATTAAACCATCCCTGCATCCCAAGGATGAAGCTTACTTGATCATCGTAATGATTGTTTTGATGTGTTCTTGGTTTCGTTTTGCAAGGATTTTGTTGAGTATTTTTGCATCAAGGTTCATAAGTGAAATTGGTCTAATGTTCTCAAAACTTATAGGGTCTTTGTGTGGTTTAGGAATGAGGATTATTGTAGCCTCAAAAAAATGAGTTAGTTAGTGTTTCCTCAGATTCTATTTTGTGAATTAGTTTGAAGAATATTGGTATTATGTTGACAATAAATGTCTGATAAAATTCTGCACTGAAATCATGTGGACCTGGGCTTTTTTTGGTTGGGAGGCTTTTGATGTCTGGTTCTATTTCTTTAGGTGTTATGGGATCATTTAGATGATTAACCTGGTCCCGGTGTAACTTTGGTATCTTTTATCTGTCTAGAAATTCATCCATTTCCTCCAGATTTTCCAATTTTGTGGAGTATAAGTTTTTGTAGTAGGATCTGATGATTTCTCAGTTTCAGTTGTTATGTCACAACGTTCCTTTCTGATTTTGCTAATTCAGATACTCTCTCTTTGCCCTTAGGTTAGTCTGTCTAAGGGTTTATCAATCTTGTTGATTATCTCAAAGAACCAGCTCTTGGTTTTGTTGATTCTTTCAATGGTTATTTTTGTTTCTATTTGGTCTATTTCTGCCCTAATTTTGATTATTTCTTGCCATCTACTCTCCTTGGGTGTATCTGCCTCCTTTTGTTCTAGAGCTTTTAGCTGTGATGTCAAGTTGCTGATGTATGCTCTCTCCAGTTTCTTTTTGAAAGCACTTAGGGCTATGAGTTTTCCTCTCAGTACTGCTTTCATTGCATCCCATGCGCTTGGGTATTTTGTGTTTTCATTTTCATTGAATGCTATAAAATCCTTAATTTTTTCTTCTTTGACCCTGCTATCATTTAATAGAGCATTGTTAAGTTTCCATGTGTATATGGGCTTTTTGTTGTCTTTGTTGTTATTAAAGACCAGCCTTACACAATGGGAATCTGAAAGGATGCATGGGAGTATTTCAATCTTCTGGTATCGATTGATGTTCGTTCTGTGTCCAATTATGTAGTCAATTTTTGAGAAGGTGCCAAGAAGTGCTAAGAAGAAGGTGTATTCTTTAGTTTTAAGATGATATGTTGTATAGATATCTATTAATTCCAGTTGGTTCATAGTCTCTGCTAGTTTTACAGTGTTCTTGTTCAATTTCTGTTTCCATAATCTGTCCATTAGTGAGAGCGGGGTATTATACTCTCCCACTATTATTGTGAGGGGTAAAATGTATTTTTGAGCTTTAGTGGGGTTTCTTTTATGAATATGGGTGCTTTTGTATTTGGAGCATATATGTTAAGGATTGAGAGTTCCTCCTAACAGATTTCCTGTGTAATGAGTAAAAAGTGCCCTTCCTTATCTTTCTTGATAACTTTTGGTTGAAATCTATTTTATTAGATATTAGAATGGCCACTCCAGCTTACTTCTTGGGGCCATTTGCTTGGAAGGTTTTTTTCCCAACCTTTTATTCTGAGATAGTGTCTGTCTTTGTCTCTGAGATTAGTTTCCTGTATGCAGCAAAATGCTGGGTTTTATTTATGTATCTAGTCTGATAGCCTTATCTTTTTATTGGGGAGCTGAGTCCATTTATGTTAATAGATATCAAGGAATAGTAGTTGCTGTTTCCTGATATTGTTTCTTTGGTACGTTCTATTGTGCCTGTATATCTTTCTTCTTTTTGTTTTCTTGCTTAGAAGTTTTTTTGTTTTTTTTTTTTATGAGGTGATTTCCGTCATTGCATTGGGTTTTACACCAATAATTCATTGTAGTGCTGGATTTGTGGTCATATATTGTGTGAATTTAGTTATTGTTGGAATATCTTCCTCTAGCCACCTAAGGTTATTGATAGTTTTGCTGGGTATAGCAGCTTGGGCTGGCACTTGTGGTCTCTTAGGGTCTGCATGATGTCTGTCCAGGCTCTTCTAGCTTTCATTGTCTTTGTTTAGAAATTGGGTGTGATTCTGATTGGTCTGCCTTTATATGTTACCTGAAATTTTTTTCTTACCACTTTTAGTATTCTTTCTTTGCTTTGGTCACTTGGTGTTTTGACTATTATGTGTCAGGAGGAATTTCTTTTCTGGTCCAACCTATTTGGAGTTCTGTAGGATTCCATTATGCTTGTGGTCATCTCATTTTTAAGGGTAGGGAATTTTTTCCAGGATTTTGTTGAAGATATTTACTATACCCCTTAGCTGATATTCTTCGCGCTCTTCTATTCTTATTATCCTTAGGTTTGGTCATCTCATTGTGTCCTGGATCTCCTGTACATTTTGGGTTAAGACCTTTTTTGGTTTTTACATCTTCTCTGACTGTTATATCTATGTTTTCAATGATGTCTTTGGCCCCCGAGATTCTCTCTTCCATCTCTTGTAGTCTTTTGGAAATGCTTGCATCTCTGACTCTTGATTTCTTTTTTAAGATTTCTACATCTAGGATTGTCTCTTTTAGTGTTTTCTTTATTGAGTCTATTTTTGTTTTAAATTCCTTCTTCAATTTCTTCATCTCTTTGGTTCTGTTTTCTTCTAGTTCTTTGAGTGTTTTTCTTGTTTCTTCTTTAAAACCTTCTAATTATTTATGCTTTTCCTCCCATTCTTGTTTAAGGATCTCTATCATCATCTTGAGGTAGGATTTCCTGTCTGAGTCTTCTTTATCTGGAGTGTTTGGCATTCTGCTGTACGTTGTGATTGGAGAGCTGGGTGCTAGTGTTGCTAGGTTGTCTCGGTTTCCCCTGGGTACGTTCTTTTGCATTTCTCTTGCCATCTTGTTGACAGTGATTGGTTCTCGCCTTTCCCTTGTACCTGGCCTGTGTTTCTGGATCTCTGCTGTTACTGGTGGTAGATGTTCTGAGTGCCTGTTGTGCACCCCAAAAGTCCCAGGTTGGAAACAGAGAGTCTGATTCCACCAGTTCCCTGGATCCCTGGAGCAATCTGGGCAGGAAAACACTTTCCCTGTTCTCTGCTGAGATCTTTCTGCCCCGTGGCTAGTTGGAATCCATTTTCACCCTGTTCTCATCAGTCCTATGTATCTGACTTTCTGCTTTTCCTGGTGGCAGATGTCACAAGTCTGTCTCTTTATGACTAACTATGTGCTACATGCATTCAGAGGTCCATAGAGGCCAGAAAATGGTATTAGATACCATGTATCTGGCGTTTCAGGATGTTGGGAGCTGTCCATTATGGGTGCTAGAAACTGAACTCCACTTTAATGGAAGAGTAGCAAGTATTTTTAAACACTGTGCCATCTTTGTGGACTCGGTTTTATTTTTCTTTATTTGGCCACCTTTTATAAATGATTAGAAATCAAAGATTAAAATACAGAAAAATGTCATTGAGAGTCATCACTTCCCTGCTCTCTGAGTCCTCTATGGTAAGGAAAGCTTCCCTGAGCATCCTGTTATAAGATAGATACCTTCATTCTCCTAACACCTCTCTGCCCACCTTCATGAGACCTGTGGATTCTGAAACATGCAGATAATCTTCTCTTTGAAATCCCATTATCCCCATGGACTGACGCCTCTGGGACAAACCAAGATGCCCTTTTCAGTCTCCTAATAAGGGGAACCTTCATTTTCCTGCCACCTTTCCACTCCCTTTCAACATACCTCCTGATCCTGAAACATACAAGTTATCTTCCCTTCCTGTGCCCAACTTTCCTGATCACTGAGTCCTCTGGAGGACCTCAAGCTTTCCTGGGTAGACTGGTATCTTATCCCACCAACTCCATGCTCACATCATCAGATCCTGACTCATACAGACTTGCTGAAACAGAAAAATATGGCCCAAAGATACTCATCTGAGACTAATCACAAAAGAAATATTGAATTTAACTACTTGCCCATATCTACTATGACAGGAACATTCAAGTACCAAAGACAATTAGATAGCTAAATGTCATTTAAAAAACAAAATTTTTTAAAATTTCAGGGAATTTGACATTTAAAATTTACAGCTACTCTACAAGAGCAATCCGTGGATATGCTAACACCATTCAAACACAATAAAGTGACAATAAATTCAAACTTTATAAAATAGAAAACGCCTTTATAGAAGAAAAGAAAAATCCTTTACAGAAAGAAAAAAACTTCATGAAGTAATTATTTTAATTAACTGAGTATTTCTCTGTTGTGTAAATGTACCACAATTTCTGTAGTCATTCTTCTGATGAAGGACATCTGGGTTTTTTCCACCTTCTGGCTATTATAAATAAGGCTGCTATGAACATAGTGGAGTATGTGTCTTTCTTATATGTTGGAGTATTTTTAGGTATATACCCAGAAGTGGTATAGCTGAGTCCTCAGGTAGCACTATGCCCAATTTTCTGAGAAACCTCCAGACTAATTTAGAGAGCGATTTTACCAGTAGCAATTTCAACAGCAATGTAGAAGAGTTCTTCTTTCTCCACATCATCACCAGCATAAATGTCACATTAGTTTCTAATCATAGCCATTCTGACTGGTTTGAGATGAAATATCATGGGTTGAGGTTTAATTTTGGTTTGGTTTAGTTTGGTTTGGGTATTTTGTTTTTGAGGGGTTGGTTTTGTTTGTTTGGTTTAGTATTTTGTGTTGAATTTCCCTGTGAACCTAACTGTGGACCTATAAAAGTTTACTTTTAACAATTATTTACATGACCTCAGTCTTGTAGAATGTTTAATGTTATTGCAGCTCTTCCTGAGAACTTGAGTTAATGTGCAATCAGATAATCAGAAAAGGGAAGATTACAAATTGTAGCAATAAATATACCAAAAATAATACTATTTTTAAAACATTTCACTAGAGAACTCCTAAACCTGGAAAACAACTTTAGCAAAGTGGATGAATATAAAATTAAATCAAACAAATCAGCAGCCTTTCTCTACTCAAAAAATAAAAAGGCTAAGAAAAAAATGAGGTAAACAGCACTCTTCACAATAGTCACAAATAGGATAAAATACCTTGGTGAGACTCTAACAAAACAAGTGAAAGATCTGTATGATAAGTCAAATCAGCATCCTTTCTCTACTCAAAAAATAAAAAGACTAAGAAAGAAATGAGGTAAACAGCACCCTTCACAATAGTCACAAATAGGATAAAATACCTTGGTGAGACTCTAACAAAACAAGTGAAAGATCTGTATGATAAGTCTCTGAAGAAAGAACATGAGGAGGACCTCAGAAAGTGGAAAGGTCTCCCATGCTCATGGATTGTCAGGATTAATATAGTAAAAATGGCCATCTTGCCAAAAGTAATCTACAGATCTAATGCTATCCCCATCAAAATAGCAACTCAATTATTCACAGATTTGAAATTCTCAAATTTATTGGGAATAACAGCAACAAAAAAACAGGACATTAACAACTATTCTCAACAGTAAAAAAGCTCCTAGCAAAATCACCATTCCTGACCTCAAGTTGTATTAAAGAGAAATCATGGTAAAAACTGCATACAGAGACAGGTAGGTAGAACAATGGAACAAAATTAAAGACACAGAAATAAAGCCACACACTTATGATCACTTGATCTTTTACAAAGGAACTAAAACCATCCAGTGGAAAAAAGCATTTTCAATGAATGATGCTGGTTCAACTTGCTGTCACCGTGTAAAAGAATGCAAATCGATCTTTACTTATATCTTTATACAAAGATCAAGTTCAAGTGGATTGAGACCTCCACATAATACCAGATACAGTGAATTTAATAGAAGAGAAAAATGGGGTAGAGCCTCAAACTCATAGACACAAGAAAGAAATTCCTCAACAGAACAACAATGGTTTATGCTCTAAGATCAGGAATTGACAAATGGGACCTCACAAAATTGAAACGCTCTGGTAAGGCAAAGAACACTGTCAATAGAACAAAACAGCCAACCAATAGATTAGGAAAAGATCTTTGCTAATACTACATTGATAGAGGGTTAATATCCAATATTTATGAAGAAATAAAGAACTTAGAGTCCAGAGAACCCAATAACCATATTTTAAAATGGGTTACAGACCTAAACAAAGTATTCTCAACTGAGGAATATCAAATGGCTGTGAAACACCTAAATAAATGTTCAGAAACTTTGTTCATCATGGAAATACAAATAAAAACAACCCTGAGATTTCACTTCACACCATTCATAGTGGCTAAGACCAAAAAATGCAGGTGACAGCAGGTGTTGGAAATAATGTTGAGAAAGAGGAAAACTCTTCTGTTGTTGGTGGGGTTTTAAACTGGTACAACCACACTGAGGAAATCAGTCTGGTGTTTCCTCAGAAAATTAAATATACTGCCACATGAGGACCCAGCTATATCACTCCTGGGCATATACCCAAAAGATGCTCCAACATGTAGCAAACACATACATTCTACTATGATCATAGTAGCCTTATTTATAATGCCAGAAACTTTAAAGAACTCAGATGTCCTTAAGCAGAGGAATGAATACAGAAAATGTGGAAAATTAACACAATAAAATACTACTCAGCTATTAAAAACAATTACTTTAGGAAATTCTTAAACACATGGATGGAACTAAAAATATTAAGCTTTGTGAATAACCCAAGGACATAAGAACATACATACATGTTATGCACTCACTGATAAGTGCATATTAGTCCAAAAGCTCAGAATACCCAAGATACAACTCTCAGAACACAGGAAGCTTAAGAAGAATAAGACATAAATGTGGATGCCTCAGTCCTTCCTAGAAGGGACAACAAAATAGTCCTAGGAGAAAATACACAGAAAAAAAAAAGTGGAGCAGAAACTGAAGGAAAGGCCATCCAGAGACTGCTCCACCTGTGGTCCATCTCATATGCAGCCACCATACCCAAGCACTATTGCTGGTGCCAAGAAATGCTTGCTGACATAAGCATGCTCCTGAGAGGTTCTAACAGACCTTTACTGATACAGATTAAGATGCTTTCAGCCAACCATCAGACTGAATAAAGGGACCTCAAGGGAGGATATAACAAAAGTACTAAAGGAGTTGAAGTGTAGATAGCTGCAAGGTGGCGCGCCCTGATAATGGTGCTGGTTTCTGCCTTTCACCTCCTTGATGGCAAGTGCTCTCAGTAGTAAATAAGAATTTATTGGCTGTGCCTGTTCAGCTTGGCCGCTTCCGCATTGAAGCAGCCTATCTGCAGTGCCCACGTGGCTTACAGAGGTTGGCTGGCACAAGGGGATTTAAGCCTGGGCTGATGTTCCCCTTGGGGCGGAGACAGAGACAGAAGCAGAAGCAGAGGCTTGTTCAAGGATCCTGAATAAACTGCTTGAAGAAGATCTCCGGGTCCTGTCTTCCTTGCTGGTCGAGGTTGGGCGCAACAAGTGGTGCCGAAACCCAGGAATCTCTGCTCACGATCAGAACTTCTTGCAGTTAGGGCAGCACTGGATAGTTCCCAAGGTAAGGTGGGACTATAAAGACTGCAAGAAATAAAGAAAACAAAAAAATATACATATATTCACAAAACAAGAAGACTTTGACTATTTCCATGTTGCGTTTTGTTTTGCATGTACTTTACGCTTATTGCAACTAGTAGGTTTTCAATGCATACTGTCAAGCCCTTGAAAAAAATCAAGTACTGACTAAAAAATATATTCACATGGTTTTATGTAAAATTTATTTTAATGTCTGAAAAAACGGTACTGACAAAAATGTATAATTTTAAGCAAAAAATGTTTAAAATCTGTACATTTATCTTTGTTTTGCAAAATAAAGTCGTTTAAAAAACAAACAAAAAAAAAGACTGCAAAAACAAGCAGCAATAAAGTCTCAGGCATCCAGCAAGGAAGTTTGCAGTAGCATCAGCAGCGAACTGAAAGTGAAAGGGCTCTCTCAGCAGCAGCAAACCAAAAGTGAAATGGTTCTCACTGCAGCAGCAAACTGAAAGTAAAAAGATTCAGGATGGGAACTTCTCAGTCTCATCCAATTTTTCTGGCTCTTCAAGAGCTACTCTTGTCAAAGAAAAACCTCAAAATTAAGAAGAGCACCCTAGAAAGGTTTTTGAATGAATGTGACACCATTGCACCTTGGTTCAGAGTCTCAGGAAACCTAAATGTGGTGTGCTGGGATAAGTTAGGGAAAGATCTGGATTTTGCTTGGGACCAAGGGACATTAAAGCCTGGAGTCCGGCCTGTGTTGAGGCTGGTGCATAGCTGCCTTGAAGACCAGGAATGCTGCAAAGAGGCAGTAGAGAAAGGGCAGGTTACCTTAGAGATGCTCCAAGAGGAGAGATCTGAAGAAGTAGGGAGCAAAGAAGTGACGGAGACAAAATGGTTAGACACCAATGAGGAATTACAGGCTTTAATAGAGAGGGTAGAAAAACAGTCTCTGAGAGAGAAACAGAGAAAGGGGAAGAAAAAATTACAGCTCAGGGAGGAAGAAGAACCCCCTGGGGAGATACCATCTGCCCCCCTCCTTACAATTATTATGGGTTGGCTCAGACTGGGATCCAACAAAGTTTGCAATATTTTGGTATGCTTCTGGCATTGCTCATAATATCATATTCCAGTCAACAGGTTAAGACCTTATATGGCACTTTGGATGAATGGGTTATATTGCATTTTGGGTTTGATGGGCTGATAGATAGTCATTATCCAAATCACCCACTATGGTCATTTTTTAAGGAACATCTGTGGTTTTTCCTAGGATAACCTCCCCTTGTCCACTTTGAGGAGCACCAAATGTGTTCACAGATGGTTCTAAAACACGCTGCAGGGCCTATATGATTGAACACAAAAACCCTGTATTATGTCTATTTCAACCGGGATCCCCCCAGATTGTAGAGTTAAAGATTGTAATTGAGGTATTTAAAAAATGTTATTTTGCATTCAACTTAATTTCTGACTCAGCTTATATAGTGAATGCAGTTAAGAGATTAGAGTTGGCAGGACCTATTAAATTGACTAGTACTATGTGTGCCTTATTACAGGAATTGAAAAAAATAATTTGGTTAAGAAAAATGTTTTTATATGCAGCATATTAGAGCACATACCAGCTTGCCCAGACCTTTGAGTGAAGGAAATTATGTTGTGGATCATTGGACTAGGATGTTGTGTGTTTTCCTAAGCTCATCCCTAGATCAAGCTAGACAGTTCCATCAGCAATTTCATGTAAATGCTAGGACCCTTCAACAGTAGTTCCATATGTTTAGAGCCGATGGCAGACAGGTGGTCTTGGATTGTCCGCAATGCGTGATTTATAGTCACCCACCTGGTGTCGGGTGAATCCTAGAGGACTGATGCCATTAAAAATATGGCAGATGGATATCACACACATTTCAGAATTTGGAGACTTGAAATATGTTCATGTGTCTGTGGACACCTGCTCAGGTGTTATTCATGTCACACCTTTGAGCAGAGAAAAAGCTCCCAATGTCATTGGACATTGTTTAGAAGCCTGGGCTGCGTGGGGAAAACCACAACAGCTAAATACTGATAATGGACCAGCCTATACGGCACAGTCATTCACTTCCTTTTGTAAACAAATAGAAATTCAACTTAATCATGGCTTACCCTATAACCCTCAGGGACAGGGAATTGTAGAACATGCTCATTGTACCCTGAAAGAATGCTTAATAAAACAAAAAGGGGGAATAGGTCAAGGCAGGACCCCCAAGGAAAGAATATCCTTAGCCCTTTTTACTCTCAATTTTTTTTAATTTTGGATGTTGATGGCCTCTCCACCACTGACTGACATCAGTGCCGAGGAGGAGGCTTGAAGGGCTATATCAATGGAATGATGTGGTCACTGGATTGTGGCATTGCCCTGATCCAGTATTGGCATGGGTGAGAGGGTCTGTTTGTGTGTTTCCCCAGGATCGACAAGAACCATTGTGGGTCCCTGAGGGACTTGCAAGGAAGTGCAACAAACATGAAGATTCTGCTAATGCTGAAGATCATTAGCCTGGTCTGGACACCAGCATAGGCAGTGCCATGATGGGGGATTCTATCTGTGTTCCTGAGACCCATGCTGATACATCATGATGCAAAATTGTATCCCTGCTTCTTTAGTACCGATAAGAGTTTAGATTTGTCCTTCTTGCCTTTAGATAGAGAGCTTGTTAGCATTAATATACATAAAAGTTTTAGTTTGGCAGGGAGCTTATGTTTTTGTAGGGTAAGGAATATTAGTGATAGTAGTAAGTGCATATCCTTATATAATCAATCTGCGGCTTGGTTTGATGTCCCTACTACTAATACCAGGTACTAAGCCAATGCTTCTTGGGTGAGTAGATGGTGGCCTGCTAAAAGTACACTTGAGAAACCGGTACCCCACCACCCTAAGTGGGCTCCCCATTGCTCTAGAGAGTGGCTACTAGACTGTCCTCTTGGATTGCTCCTGCCATGAATCATCTAAAAGGGTGTGCGGGAATGGGAGCCATGGCTGGCCTCTTGTTGCTTGCCTCCTTTGTGGGCCTGTGGTGCCTTTGCAGGATAAAGTTTGCTCATAAACCTCATGCAGCTATGGTTGTCCAGGCATTAATAGCCACTGAGGCAGGACAGTCCCCCCTAGCATGGCTTACAGTCATGCACCAAGAATAAAAGGCCTCTTGGCATGCTAGAGAAATAATCAATGAAGGATAAGGTCACCAACCTAAGACAGGGATCAAACCAATGCTGTTCGTCTCCCAAAACAGGTAAGGGGAACTGCTACAGGGTCAACCTAGGACAGGCATTCTCTTGCCAAAAACAAAGGGGGGGGATGTAGAGAGCTGCGGGGTGCCATGCCCCGAAGATGGCACTGGTTTCTGCCTTCCAACTCCTTGATGGTGAGTGCTCTCGGTAGTAAACAAGTCCTCATTGGGCTGTGCCTGTTCAGCTTGTCTGCTTCTGCATTGAAGCAGCCTATCTGAAGGACCCACGTAGCTTACATGGGTTGGCCAGCCCCAGGGGATTTAAGCCTGCGATGGCGTATCTTCAGCGACAGAAACAGAGGCAGAACCAGAAGCAGAAGCTTGTTCAAGGATCCTGAATAAACTGCTTGAAGAAGATCTTCCCTGGGTCATGTCTTCCTTGCTGGTTGAGGTTGGAGTGGAAACCGAAGGTGCTTGCAACCTCATAGGAAGAACAACAATATTAACCAACCAGACACCCCAGAAACTAAACCTCCAACCAAAGAGTAAACATGTGGGTGCCTTAGAGAATAGAATTGTTCAGCATCAATAGGAGAAGAAGCCCTTAGTCTTGTGAAGGTGTTGAGTTGGGAGTGGGTTGATGGGAAGGCAAGCTTGCTTATAGAGCAGGGGCATAGGGATTGGAGTGGGAGAGGAGAAACCATGAAAGAGGATAACATTTAAATATAAATACATAAACTATTCAATAAAAAAGTATCACAAAAAAAGATGTCTCAGAATAAAGGGATGTCTTGAATACTGTTTCAGTTTGTTGACATTCTCAAGGTAGGGTTTTTCCATGTAGCACTTACTATCCTCAAAGGGATCTATAGATCAGGCTATTCTCAAACTCAGAAATCTATCTGCCTCTGCATCCTTAGTGCTGAGTTAAAGCACCAGGTGCACCAGACCAAGCTAAACACTGTTCTTAGATTTGTAAATAAGAAATGAAAATAACAAGTGAATACAAAACTATTGAGCTACTATATTATCTAGTGACCTGTTGTATAAAATAACAAGAAATTTTGTATGTTAGAAAATGTCTGTGTGTGTGTAAGTGTGTGTGTATTGAGACTCATGCACACACACACTCAGAGACAGAAAGAGAGAAAGAGAGAGAGAGAGAGAGAGAGAGAGAGAGAGAGAGAGAGAGAGAGAGAGAGAGAGAATTGAATTATACCAAGTTAGTAAGGAGAATCCTACATGATTTCATTAATACTTGAATTTCTCCACTTTAGCCTAGAGAAATAGATGAGTAGGTTGTAAGTGACAAGTGCATTTGGAGGGTTTTATTGAACAATCACGTGTCAAAGATGACAGAATTACATTTTGACTATGGGAGTATATAATAGTGTGTGAGTAAATATGATTAGTGGTAATATATTTACAAATGTGGCCCATGAGCAATATTCTAATATAAAATAATAATTGTAGGTATAACTTAATATTCAGGATTAATTTATAAGTAAAATAAAGTACTTCTAGATATTAATGCTATGGATTATATATATATATATATATATATTACTTTATTTGTCCAGTTAATTAATTCAGAAGATTAAATATAAAACCTGGTTGATTATAATACAACAGGCAATACATTACTTAAAAAAAGTAATCAATCTCCGTTTGCTATTATCTACATAAACACAAAATTGACTAACAGTTTCAACTTTTATATTTGTTGTTGCTGTTACTGTTGTACTCCAGGGAAACTAGTTTGATGTGTATAAAGAAAATAGGACAATTAAACTAATAGGGTGCATTGAGAATTGAAGCTCTGGGACATATGACAATTTAATAATGTTCCTTCTTCTCCTTATTCCTCTATCTCTAATATTTGTACTGTGAAAATTTACCTGATTTTTCTTTGAACAGATAATCGAGAGGAAACTGCTTCAGTAAAAAATATTGGAAAACCTGGTATGCTCAGGTTAGGGCCAGCGAGGTAGGTATGGGGAGCAGAGAATTGCATGTGGGAGGACCCAACCCTTAGAGTGTAAACTGTGAGGTAGCTGTTTATTACGATAAAGAATCTTTACTTCAAAGGTATTTCACTTTTCACTGAGTTATTTTTTAAATCTTATAACCTTTCAATCTATCATTGATGAATTAATTTTTTTCCAATTGTTTTTCAAAGAAAATCTATTCTCCACTCTTTTGTGTGACTTACAGAGTTAAGTAAGTTCATTTGGCCTGTTTCCTGTTTCAGAATTATTCAAGATCAATTTCTAGGATTATAATTTTCTCTTCATACTATGTCACTCCCTTTAAATAAATGTTATTGCATTTTAATTAAGATTAACTATTTTTTTCTGTATTTACAATCAGGTATAAAGAATATTGTAAGATTTCTCCTTTGTAGGTAATTTCTCCTTAATATTTACTTCAGTTCTAACATTTATATTTATTTAGGCCTAAAATTTAATAGGCCACATGCAATTATCCAAAAATGCAAATAATGAGACAAATGCAGAAGGCAGTCCATAATCCCCAAACCATGTCCCGGATGCCCTTCCTCTGCTGCTTAGTTCAGTAATCTTTAAAATGTCTACCAATTCCTGATAAGAACATCGTCATACAGTTTGGCCTTGAATAACTCTATCTATCTACCTAGCAACCTAGCTACATTTCCTCACTTGGTTCCCGTGCCTTTTGGCCTCTAATTCAGAGAATGTTTCTATCTCAGAGAAGAGAAAATCTGGTAATTTATATGTCTAAAAAGATTCATATAAATATTCAGTTACTAACAGGTATAGATAATAAAGAAGAGAGCTATTTAGCTATTTTGAAAATAATAATAAACTACATATATTTGAGAATAGTAAAAATTATTCACTAGATTAAATAAATGACACTCATTATCAAAATGAGAGATAGGTTTCCAAGGGTTATTTTATGATGTTTCAGTGGCTATTATTTGAAAACTAAACTTACCTTTGCTCTAGCAGATACAAAGGTTATATGGAAACAGAGAACCACACAATGACAGCAGAATTTCTCATCCAGGGTCTCTCAGATGAACCTAAGCTGCAACCCATTCTCTTTGAACTGTTTCTTTTCATGTACCTGGTCACTGTGCTTGGGAACTTGTTCATCATTCTGGCCGTAAGCTCTGACTCAAATCTCCACAACCCCATGTATTTCTTTCTCTCCAATCTGTCCTTTATTGACATCTGTTTCATCTCAACCACAGTACCAAAGATGCTAGTGAACATGCAGTCACAGAGAAAAGACATCTCCTACATAGAATGTCTTACACAGGTATATCTATTTAATACTTTTGCTGGGATGGATAATTTTTTACTGACTGTAATGGCCTACGATCGCTATGTAGCCATCTGTAACCCTCTTAAATACACTGTTATCATGAACCCCCAGGTGTGTGGCCTTCTGGTACTGATGTTTTGGATTACCATGTCCTGTATCTCCCTGACTCATGTACTGTTGATAAATAAACTGAACTTCTCAAGAGGCACAGAAATCCCACATTTCTTTTGTGAACTGGCTCAAGTTCTCAAAGTATCCAACTCTGACACTTACATAAATAATGTCTTCATGTATGTGATGACTTTCTTACTGGGTGTGATTCCTGTGACAGGAATATTTATGTCTTACTCACAGGTTGTCAATTCCTTATTAAGGATGTCCTCTACTGTGAGTAAGTACAAAGCTTTTTCTACCTGTGGATCTCACCTCTGTGTGGTCTCTTTGTTCTATGGGTCAGCAATTATAGTTTACTTCAGCTCTTCTGTGCTTCATTCCACCCAGAAGAAAATGATTGCTTCACTGATGTACACTGTGATCAGCCCCATGTTAAACCCCTTCATCTATAGCCTGAGAAACAAAGATGTGAAAGGAGCCCTTGCTCAATTTTTTATCAGAGTCGTCTCTTGCCCATTGTGGATCAAAGACTTCAGAATTAAATTTATACTGAGACCTGAGAAGTAAAATTTATGAACATACTTCTTCTGAGTTATTTTGTATTCTAAAATATATACCTAATCTACACTATTCTAAAAGTATATGTAACATTGGATTTGTGGACATTTTACAGAAAATATTTTAATTCCATTTTATAATGCTTAAAAATTGAGGTTGTCAGGTACACTGAAACTGTTAGAAGAGAAAGTGAGAAAAAGCTTAGAACACATGGGCACAGGGAAATTTTCCTTCAACAGAACACCAATGGTTTATGCTCTAAGATCAAGAATCGATTAATGGGACCTCACTTGATTGTAAAGTTTTTGTAAGTTTAAGGACACTGTCAAAAAAACAAAATGGCACCCAACAGATTGGGAAAGGATCTTTACCATCCCACATCTGATAGAGATATAAAATGCAATACATAGAAAGAACTCAAGAAGTTAGACTCCAGAGAATAAAACAGTTCTATTTAATAATGGGTTATAGGGCCAAATGAAAAATTATCAATTGAGGAATATTAAATGGCTGAGATGCTCCCATGGAAATGCTCAACATTCCTAGTCATCAGGGAAATGTAAATCAAAACAACCCTGAGATTATACTTTACACCAGTTAGAATGGCTAAGACCAAAAACTCAGATGACAGTAGATGCTGGCAAGGATGCAGAGAAAGAGGAACACTCCTCCACTGTTGGTGGGGTTGTAAGCTGGTACAACCACTCTGGAAATCAGTCTGGCAGTTCCTCAGAATATCAGACATAGTACTACCTGAAGATCCTGCTAATCCACTTTTGGACATATACCCCAAAGATGCTCCAATATATAATAAGGGCACATGCTCCACCATGTTAATATCAATCTTATTTAAAATAGCCAGAAGCTGGAAAAAACCCAAATGTCCTCCAGTAGTTGAATGGATACAGAAATTGTGGTACATTTACACAATGGTGTACTACCCAGCTATTAGAAACAATGACTTTAGAAAATTCCTAGGCAAATGGACATCATTCTGAGTGAGGTAACCCAGTCACAAAAGAACAGACATAATATGCAGTCACTGGTAATTGGATACTAGACCCAGGAAGCTCTGAATACTCCAGGAACAACCCACAGACCATATGAAACTCAAAAAGAAGGAAAGACAAAATGTGGAAACCTCAATTCTTCTTAGAAAAAAAAACTATAAGTACCCTCTCAGACTGTGGTACACCTAGACCTTAAATCATTAATATTTAAGAGCTAAAAATGCAGCCTTGTGGCAATTCTTGGTATTTAAAAATCATTATGTTTAATCTTTACATACCAATAAAACTTTGACTGTTTCAATGTTCCTTTTTGTTTTATATGTACTTTATGCTCATTTGTTACTAGTAAGTTTTCAATGCATACTATCAAACCTTTTTTAAAAAATCTGCTGTTGCTCTACATCTTACCTCTCCCCACCCACCAAATTTTCTCACCCCACTCCTCCTCTTCCTTGTACCCAAGAAGATGCTTCCCACTACCAGACCTCCCCATTCCCTGTGGCTTCAAGATCTTTGGGGATTTTATGCCAGGGGCTTCAGACCAGTTTATATATTCTGCCTGATTAATGGCTTAGTGTCTGGGAGCTCTGGAGAGGCCTGGTTAGTTGAGACTGCTGGTCTTTGCTTGGGGTCCCTCTCCTTTTGAGCTTCTATCCTTCTCACAATTTACTATAGGGATCCCAAAATTCAGTCTAATGTTTGAGTGTTAGTATCTATGTCTGTGTCAGTCAGTTGTTGTTGGTCCCTCTCTGAGGACAGACATGCTAGGCTCTTATTTGTGAGCATAGCATAAAATCAGTAATAGTTTCAGCCCTTGGTACCTCCCTATGAGATCTATCCCAAGTTGGTTCAGACTGAACATCCTTTCCCTCAGTATCATCTCCATTTTTGTCCCTGAAGTTTGTTTAGATAGACACAATGTTTGGTCAAAACTTTTGAATATGGGTTGGCATTTCATTCCTTCCAATTGAGGCTCTGTCTATCTATTGGAAGTGGACTCATTCAGCTCCTGCTCCACAATGTTGGTCATTTCATCTAGGGTCACTCCCTATGAGACCTGAGATTCTCTCACCCAGGTCTCTTATATTTTCTAGAGGGTCCTCCCCATCTCCCAGTTCCCATAGATACAGATCCTCTGAGATTCTCTTCTGTCCCCACCTCTAAATCTGACCCTGTACCTCTGTTCCCCTCCCTGTCTCATCTTCTACCCAGGTCCCTCCCTCTGTCTGCTTCACATAATTATTTTCCTCACCTTTCTAAGTAGGATTGGAGTATCCTCACTTAGGCCTTCCTGCTTATTAAAAATTTTAACTTCTGACCGTTCTATCCTAAGTATTCTATACTTTGGAGTTAATATGCAATTATCAGTGAATAAATACCCTGCATGTCCTTTTAGGTATTGTTTACCTCACTCAAGATATTCCCTAGTTCTATCTAAATAGTACATAATCGTATAAATGAATACACATTTTCTGTATATATTCTTTGTTTGAGGGATATCTGGGTTAGTTCAAGCTTCGATCTATTACAAATGAAGCCAATATGATCATAGTAGCGCATGTGTGTCTGTTGTATAGTGAGGCATCTTTCAAGTCTATGCCGAAAAATGGTATAACTAGGTCTTCAAGTAGATTTATTTGTAATATTATAAGGAACAACCAGATTGAGTTTAAGAATGTTGTACCTGTTTGTAATCTCACCAGCAATGGAGGAGTGTTCCTCTTTTTCCACATCCTCTCCAGCATCTGTTGTCACCTGCGATTTTTTTTCTATTTTAAATTATTTTATTGGATATGCTTTGTATTTACATTTCAAATACACTTTCTCCTAACACCCATCCTTGCTCCCCCTCCACTTGTTTCCAGGAAGGTGCTCCCTTTTCAAATCACCCTCTCCACCTCAGTGCCTTGGCATTCCCCTATACTTTGAATATGCACCATCACTGGACCAAAGACCTCTCCTCCCATTGATGCCAGACAAACCTATCCTCTGCTACATAAGCAACTGGAGCCATGGGTCTCTGCATGTGTGCTCATAGGTTGGTGTTTTAGTCCATGGGAGTTGTGGTGGGTTTGGTTGGTTGATTATGTTCTTCCCATGAGTTTGCAAATTCTTTCAGCTCCTTCAGTCCTTTCTCTAGCTCCTTCAATGGGGTTGCCTTGTTCAATCTGATGGTTAGATTCAAGCATCCTCAACTGTATTAGTATGACTTTGGCAGAGCTTCTGAAGACATCCATATCATATTCCTGCTAGTAATCAGTTCTTGGCAACAGGAATAGTGCTTGTGTTTGGTGGCTGCATGTGGAGTGAATTGCCCAGGTGACGCAGTCTATGAACGATCTTCTTTTCAATCCCTGCTCCTCTATTTAAACTTGTATTTTCTCTCATGAATGTTTTGTTCTCACTACTAAGAAGGGATGAGAATCCACATTCTGGCCTTTCTTTTTTTAATTTTTATTTTATTTTATGTTATTTATTTTTGAGCTTCATAAGGTCTGTGGATTATTTCTTGGATATTCGGAGCATTCTGGGGCTAGTATTTGTTTATCAGAGAGTGTATACCATGTGTGCTCTGTTGTGACTGGGTTACCTCACTCAAGATGATAGTTTCTAGTTCAATCTATTTACCTAGGAATTTTGTAAAGTCATTGTTTATAATAGCTGAGTAGTACTCCATTGTGTAAATGTACCATGATATCTGTATCCATTCCTCTGTTGAAGAACATCTGGGTTCTTTCCAGCTTCTGACTATAAGGTTGCTATGAACATGGTGGACTTTGTATCCCTGTTATATGTTGGAGCATCTTGGAGTATATGCCCAGGACTGGAATAGCTAGGTCTTCAGGTAGTACTATGTCTAATTTTCTGAGGAACCACCAGACTAATTTCCAGAGTGGTTGTACGATCTTTCAATCCTACCAACAATGGAGGAGTGTTCCTCTTTCTCTACATCCTAGGCAGCATCTGCTGTCAACACATTTGAAAATATTGCCTGATTCCTTGTAAGCCATACTGCATACCAACTGTTGTTAACCTCTTTCATTTGTTCTATATTATCAGTGGGTTCAACACGATTGTTATTAATTTCTCTCATTTTCATTAACACTGTCAACACTGTAATTATTTGTGATCTTTTGTAATATTTTGTGATCAATAGTAACAGTCCCCTAACTTATACTCCTGTTCATGATTTATCATAAGACATGTCACATTTGCTACAGTGCACTGCAAAAGTGTTGTGTTCTTCATAAATGCTTCATTCCCTGTGATTAGCATCTCTCAAAAATTGCACAAGTTAAACAAAACTAAAAATGATACTGACCTGTTATGTGCATATTTACATGCACATTTAAATTTGTAGGTGTGGGGATACAAGATGCTTTGCTACTGAACACCAGAGTAAGTTACTTTTGTGAAAGCAACTAAAACTGATAATATGATCGTTTTCTGTGGAGGCTACTCCTATTGTACTACTTTCGACAAATTAAGTCAGGAGAATTAAGATTTTAAAGAAAAGAGCTCAGTGCTTATCTGTTTGTGAAGCAAGAGAAAGCACGGGGGTTTGGTGAAGATGGTGGGTAATGCCTTATTTCCAGTATCCTGAGATATTGCCTATTAAACTGTCTGCCTCATTTGAACAGCGCTCCCATTATTTGCTCTAGCACTGGTGATGGCAGAATCCAGTATAAACACCTTGCCTTGTCAAGGTTGGGCTGAGATCTAACTTTGCAGTCTGTCCAAGCTTATCTTAGCCTTAAGAAACCATTACATCATTCCTCGTCCTTATCCTATCTCATATGTCTCTTGAAATATTATGTAGTCTCACACTCAAGCTAAAATGACATCTGAAATTATCCTTGATTTTATTAACCCGCTAACGTCTTCGTAAGTTGTGAAAGTCATTGCCATTATTTTAATTATGTTTTATATATCTCGTGTAGCACTTAATTTCTGCCTCAAGTTTAGCTGTTCATGAACATGTTTGATTTCTCTAAGACATTAAATCTTTGAGTGAAAGGCCAATTTACTCTCCGGCTATAAATACAATGAGATACAATGGAGTTGAATCTTACATAAGTTTTGTTTTAAAGTCAATATTTAAAGTTAAAATTATACAGTGCCAAAAATGTCCTGAAAGTCCGTAAGGTGGGAAGAGCAGATATTATCAGGTATTTATATGCCACACAACACCCCTTCATGTTAAAAGTCCTGAAAAGAACAGGAATCAAATTCCCATACCTAAACATAATAAAAGCAATATACAGCAAACCAAAAGCCATCATAAAACTTAACAGTGGGAAACTTGAAGCAATCCCACTAAAATTAGGGACTCAATAAGTCTGACCACTCTCCCCTTACCTATTCAACATACTACTGGAAGTTCTGGCTGGAGCAATTAGACAGAAGAAGGAGATCAAGGGGATACAATTCGGAAAGGAAGAGGTAAAAATATCATTCTTTGCAGATGACATGATAGTGTACTTAAGCAACCCCAGAAATTCCACCAGAGAACTCCTACGGCTGATAAACAAATTCATCAAAGTGGCTGGATACAAAATTAACTCAAACAAATCAGTAACCTTCCTATACTCAAAAGACAAACATGTGGAGAAATAAATTAGGGAAAAGATACCCTGCACAATAGTTACAAAAACAATGAAATACCTTGGTGTGACTCTAACTAAGCAAGTGAAGGACCTGTATGACAAGAACTTCAAACCTCTAAAGAAGGAAATAGAGGAAGATCTCAGAAAATGGAAAGATTTCCCATGCTCATGATTTGGAAGGATCAACATTTTAAAAATGGCCATCCTACCAAAAGCAATCTACAGATTCAATGCAATCCCCATGAAAATTCCAACACAGTTCTTCATTGAGTTGGATAGCTCAATGTGCAATTTCATCTGGAATAACAAAAGACCTAGAATAGTGAAATCCATCCTCAACAACAAGAAAACATCTGCGGGAATCACTATCCCTGACCTCAAACTATATTACAAGGCAATTGTTCTGAAAACTGCATGTACTGGTACAATAATAGGCACGTGGATCAATGGACTAAAATAGAAGATCAAGAAATGAGCCCTCACATATAAGGTCACCTGATTTTTAACAAAAAAGCCGTAAACATTCAATGAAAAAAGGACAGCCTATTCAACAAATGGTGCTGGTCCAACTGGCACTCAGCATGCAAAAGAATGAAAATAGACCCTTTCTTATCTCATTGTACAAAGCTCAAGTGTAAGTGGATCAAAGATCTCCACATTAAACCAGATACACTGAAACTATTAGATGAGAAAGTAAGAAAAGGCTTAGAACACATCAGCACAGGAGAAAATTTTCTGAACAAAACACCAATGGTTCAAGCTCTAAGGTCAAAGATTACCAAATGGGACTTAATGAGATTGCAAAGTTTCTGTAAGGCTAAGGACATTGTCAAGAAAACAAAACAGCAGCCAACAGAATGGGGAAAGATCTTTACCAACACCACATCAGATAGAGGCCTAATATCCAAGGTATACAAGGAACTCAAAAATCTAGACACCAGAGAATCAAACAACCCTGTTAAAAAATGGGGTACAGAGCTAAACAAAATGTTCTCAATTGAGGAATATCGAATGGCTGAGAAACATCTGAGGAAGTGCTCAACATTCTTAGCCATCAGGGAAATGCAAATCAAAACAACCCTGATATTACACCTCACACCAGTCAGATTGGCCAAGGTCCTAAACTCAGATGACAGCAGATGTTGGTTAGGTTGTAGAGAAAGAGGAACACTTCTCCACTGTTGGTTGGGTTGTAAACTGATACAACCACTCTGGAAATAAGTCTGGCGATACCTCAGAAAATTGGACATAGTACTACCTGAAGACCCAGCTATTCCACTTCTGGCCATATACCCCAGAGACACTTTAATATACAACAAAGATACATGCACTTCAATGTTCATAGCAGCTCTATTTATAATAGCCAGAAGCTGCAAAGAACCCAGATGTCCTTCAGTAGATGAATGGATGCAAAAATTGTGGTACATTTACACAATGGAATACTACTCAGCCACCAGAAACAATGACTTGACCAAATTCTTAAGAAAATGGCTGCATCTAGAGAATATCATCCTGAGTGAGATAACCCAGTCATAAAAGAACAGACATAATATGCAGTCACTGATAGTGGGATGCTAACCCCAGAGGCTCGAACTGCCCCAGAAACAACTCACAGACAGTGTGAATTCCAAGAAAAAAAAACAAAACAGAACAAAAAAGTCATGCTCAATCCTTACACACCAAGAACACATTGACAAATTCCGGGTTACACTCTGTATTACATATACTTTTTGCTCACTGTAGAAAAAAAAAAGAGAGAGAAAGAGAAAAAAAGCCAAGCACTTAAAAAAAAAAAGTATTGATTGATATTTTCTACAACATTCTTTTCTTTCTGTTAAACTCTCTAAAATGTTTTTCTAAAGTCTTGGACAACCAGGTGACTATTGCCTGCAAATTTTTCACTGCCTTATTTACCATGTGAAAGGAGTTTGGTTAAATTCTGTGTATTAGAAACACTGTGCTTCTTCTTTAGATGTTTTCTGTACTATTGTTTTTTTCTAGGAAACCCCATTGTGGTTTTATTGTTTCTATTTGCCCTTTTACCAATAAAAGACGGTCTATGGAAAAAAAAAAAGATAAAGAGGTTTTGTCTTTGTTTCCTCAGGAGAATAAATACTGCAGATGACATCAATATATAGATGACAGAAGATTCCTCATGAATAAGGATGACATCATTCATCAGACAGCTTAGTCATTCAGCTCAAACTAATTTATGAAAACTAATAAATACCTTTCATTTAAACAGGCATGAATAATAAAAATACAAAATAAACAATATTTTAAAACGATAAGTTACCAAACTCACACTTGCCTTACTGGCATGGAAAAAAATGAGTTTTGTTTAGCCATGAACTTTAATTCTATGTTAGAACTTTAGACTGAAGGCTGTCCTGTGGTCTGCATCATCTTGGTTTTATTCTTTTATTTAAAAAAGATACTTTTGTTTCTTTGTACCAAAACTTAGTCAAAATATTTTAAATATTTTAAGTAAATTTAAAGGGTTCCTAGAGTTCAAACTTGTTTCCTAGGTCTTTAAGTATTAGAGTTAATTGCACCTAAGATAAAATATTTGAATGAGGTAGTGAAAGCACAAGCCTTGTATCTCAGCTGAAACAGGCATATCTCCATAAGTTAGTTGTTTTCTAAATTATAGAGTTATGGTATACAAAGTTTACCACACTTTAATCAGACCTCCCAGGGGCTAAACAGATACAGCTTCTAATTGGTATGTTTACACATTAGAGAAATCACACATTATCTTTACAGATTATTATAAAAATCCTCTACAGTGTTATTAGAAAGGCAGCTAATTCCCAATGTGGACAGGAAGAAAGAGCAGCTTTTGTGACTAACACCTCATCTCTGTGTAACCCTGACCAATATTGCACCATTTAATACCACAATTATGAATATTTTAGTTATCAGTGAATAGCAACTATGAACTCTTTTAGAGAAAAAAAACAAGTCCACCAACATTTGTCTATTGGCTTCTATTGCAAAAACTTTCCATATATGAGGAATAAATATTCTGTCTTGAGAAACAGATTTGTATTTTAAAAAGCATGTAGAACCTTATACTCAGTCATTACCACCAACTCTATGATCATAAGGGCAGAGTTCTTCGTAGACTTATATATGAAAGAAAAGGTATTCCAGTGGAGCTGGTACCTATCTGAATTCCTTCATTATCAGGATGTGGTATCAAAGGGATTTGTGCTCTCCCATACTGAAGAAATAGCTAAGTTGCCTAAATTGCTTAACCCTCTCTGAAAATAGCTATTAGACTTATTATAGTGGGGACAAATGCAATGGTCATAACATTTGTTAAGGCATTGTTTACTAATGGTTCATCAACCAGTAATAGAACCAAAATGTAAAACAGCTTATAGATTGGAAGATGTAATGGTCAATACTAAGGAAAAACTACATAATTAGTACTATCTAGTTGTTTAACTAGAAAAGCAAAAGGAAAATCGTTATCTACTCCAATCCATTGTGCTTATATAATTGTATAGTTTTATGGTCATCAAAATGGAAAACCACTAACTGGCAAATAAAGGGCAAAGGTTTGGTCATGGGAGACATGAATGGAAATGGTAAAACTTTGCAAAAATATCAAATTTTATATAACTCATACAGGCAAGACAGACAAAGTCTAAAAATAGTGAATCATAGACAAATTAGTATCATGTTCAACTGAGTCCATAATATTAAAATTTTCCAGGAATCAAATTTAGAATAAACTAAGAAGAATAATAAATTATACACTCTAAAATCTTGGAAGTCTACCTTGATACTAAAATATAAGGAGAAATGGAGAACCAACTTAAACCAGAATAACTTTATGAGAATAGTAATAATAAAGAATTCATAACCATTAATAGTTCATCCATAAGTCACACCATTAATTATAGCACTATGGAATCTCAGGCCTTTAATCCCACCACTTGGGAAGCAGGAGCAGGAATATTGTAATTATAGTAATTTAACTTTAAAAGCCTCTTGAAGAAAGGCAGACACCAGGACATAAGTCAGCTTTCCTTGGCTCCATTTTGGCTTTTTTTTAACTTCTCAGATCCTCTTCCATTTTCCTACCTTTTCCCCACCTACCTCTCCCTGTTCAATCATATAGAAACTTAACATAAATATACAATGGGGCACAACATTCTAGTTTTGCAGAATTCACTAGAGCAGAAGGAGAAATAAATAAGAAAGTCAGATATAGTAGAATAATAATGCATACCAAGACCAGCTGAAATGTAGTCACATACAAATGAAATCTACATAGCTGCTGTCCAGTGCTAAGGTTAAGAGAAATGGAAACAACTGTTTTTTTTTTTTTACAAAGAGTTGCTGCGAGGAGCTTCTTAGATGTCTCCATTCTGGCCTACTGCAGGTAGTCTCTTATTTCAGATGGTGGGTTCCCTGGAGAGATGTGTCTCCTGCTTCTCAGGGTCCCAGACGTCATTCTTTTTTACAAAAGGCTTCTGAGATATCTCTACCCAGGCCACTGCTGGCAGCCCCTGAAATGGTATGCTGTCCCCAGCAGTCTTTTTACCTCTTTCTTCATGATTATAATATTTACCTCATAATCTGATTTGTCATTAATTTATTGCAGTCTGTTTATAAAACAAATGTTGTGTCTGTCTATGTGTCTGCCTTATTTTGCTTAAAATTTTAATATTTCCTCATGTATACTTTCTAGCATTGCATTTCTTTATATCTTGTTGGACTCCATTGTGTAAATACATCCCATAATTTCTCTTTCCACTATCATGTGAATGGGAATTGAGACTGATTTTATAACTTTTCTACTTTGAATAGTGTCAGAATATATATAGTTCTACAGTTATCTCTTTGTATGATGACATTACATCATACAAATACATAAATAGGAGTGCTATGGACTGTTGCTACAGTAGTTTTATTTTGACTTTGCATGTGCATGTCTGTATCTGTGAGAGAGAGAGAGAGAGAGAGAGAGAGAGAGAGAGAAGAGAAGAGAAGAGAAGAGAAGAGAAGAGAAGAGAAGAGAAGAGAAGAGAAGAGAAGAGAAGAAAAAGAAAAAGAGGGAGAAGGAGGAGGGGAAGAGGAAAGGGAAGAAGAAGAAGAAGAAGAAGAAGAAGAAGAAGAAGAAGAAGAAGAAGAAGAAGAAGAAGAAGAAGAAGAAGAAGAAGAAGAAGAAGAAGAGGAAGAAGAAGGAGAAGAAGAAGAAGAAGAAAAAGAAGAAGAAGAAGAAGAAGAAGAAGAAGAAGAAGAAGAAGAGAATATTTTCCCTAATGACTATATTCATTTGAATTCTTGTCTTCAGTGTATGTTTTTTAAAATAGATATTCTTTCAAAGATTTTTAAATCTATGTGTGTTCTGTAGTAGAAATACTAAGAAGAAAGATGACACTTTAGTGTAGTTTTATAATTGGTATTTCATAATTGTTCAAAATGTACACACAATTAAATATATGCAATAAGTTTGAACATATTATCCTCTAGTCTCCCTACCTTCTCATATTGTCCTTCTTCCCATTTCTGTTTGTAAATTAAACTCATTGTTACACTGTACTTCAACAAATGAGTTAACCAATATGAATATCAAACACATTATCTAGGAAGAACAGGAGTTCCTCATAACTTCATGAATTTAGTTATACTCAGTACCATGTTAAGACATCCCATATGTAAAACTGTTCAGCTTGTAGAAACAAAAGTTCACACCTTAAAAAATATTAAGTTACAAAGATAAAAGCTGATACTCACAGAAGTTCTAAATTTCAGGGCCTAACCTGCTAGAATAGCAAAAATGTGGAATGAAATTCTTATTTTATTTTATTTTATTTATTTACATTCTATTTCTTGCCTCCCCCTTCAAAAAGTTACTCATCCTCTTTGCCTCTGAGAGA
The DNA here is from genome assembly GCF_963924665.1 of Micromys minutus. NCBI lineage: Eukaryota > Metazoa > Chordata > Mammalia > Rodentia > Muridae > Micromys > Micromys minutus. The sequence continues at coordinate 16,165,175 of NC_137985.1, forward strand.
TTGCTTCCATGCCACTACCAGGCCTCCCCATTTCCCAGGACCTCAAGTCTCTTGAGGAATAAGCTCATCTCCCACTGAGGAAAAAACAGGCAGACCTTTGCTATGTTTGTGCCTGGGACCTTGGATCAGCCCATGTATGCTCCTGGTTGATGGTTCAGGCTCTGTGAGCTCCCTGGGTAAGTTGAGACTAATGGTCTACCTGTGGGTTTGCTTTTCTCTGCAGCTTCTTCAATTCATCCCATAATTTAACCATAGGGGTCTCTGACTTTAGTCCAATGGTTAGGTATAAGTATATGCTTCTGTCCCAGTCAGCTGTTGGTAAGGCCTCTCATAGAGCCATGTCATGCTACCATCTTTAAGCACATCATAGCATCAGTAATAGTGTCAGGCCTGGTGTCTCCTCCCCCAGAATGAGATGAATGCCAAGTTTGGCTGGTCATTAGATCATTTTTTCTTCAGTCTCTTCTACATTTTGTCCTTGCAGTTCATTTAGACAGGAACAGTTCTGGGTCAGAATTTTTGACTGTGTGTTGGTAACACTGTCCCTCAGCTAGGTCCCATCTAACTACTGGAGGTGGATTCTTGAGTTCTCTTTCAGCAGTAGTGAACATTTTGACTAAAAATACCCATATTGAGTCTCTCAACTCACAGGTCTCTGGTAATTTCTAGAGGGTGAGAACTTCTATGCTATTCTGCTTTTCTCCAATCATTCTCTTGACCCCCTGGGCTTCTCTCCTGTCTCTGCCTCCTATTACTGATCCTGTTCTGTAGGGTTGGTAGTCCCAGGTCCACTATGCCTTTTCTAAGGACTCCACTGGGTGAGGCTGGACATAGGGAGTTTGACTGTGCTTACCCTACACCATCACCACATGGGTGCTGGGCTGTATAGAAGAGCCAAGGTACCACTCAGAGGTAGAAAAGCAGAGTCTGAGGCATGGGACAACTGGAGTTGTTTCAGGGGTCTCTGTGCATTTGAAAAGCCTAGAGCCATGGAATTCTCAGGCTCTTGGACACCTAAGTGTCACTGGAAGTTGCAGAAGAGCTGAGAATATAATCTGTCTCCTCAGGATGAATATAGTCTGGGGCTGAAGCGGGAAAGTGGGGAGCTCTGACTGGTTCTTTAAGGAAAGTCCTTGACTTGACAGTAGGTAGCAGGCTTGGACTCAATGTAGCTGTTGTAGCTGAGAGCACAAAGAGGCCTTCTATGAAAGACTAAAGTGCAGGTCTATAGGCAAAGGTCTTCTTCATGGCTCACCATAGTGAATGCTGATGAAAAGAGGCAGTCCATGATTTTAAGGTATTTATTGTCATTGTCAAAAGTAGATGTATAAAACCATATCCCATTTCTCAGGGTGGGCCTTTTGCAGGGAAGAATGTCTGGGAATGGAAGTTTATTGGATAAGCCCTCTAGAACTCTAAGTACCTCAATAGAATGGCAATCTCTGTTTTGAGCCTAGGATACCACAGGTTACATTTTTTCTTTCATCTACATGTGAAAAGGTTTAGATAATTGCCCTTATGTAATTGATAACCACAAACTTATGGGGGCCTGTGGCTAATAACAGGTGCTTGGTACCCAGGAGCAGGCAAAGCTTCTACCATCCCTTCAGGGTCTCCTAGGATTCGAGCCTTAAACTCAACTTGGGACCAGGCCACCTTGCATGGTTCCACACTGTTTGCTTTACACCCTCCTACTCCTATCTCCCACCCAGGTACCTCATCCCTCTGCCTCACAATGACTATTTCCTTCCCGATTCTAAGTGAAATTGAAGCATTCTCAATTGGGCCTTTCTAATTCTTATACTTTTTAAAATTTGTGGATTGTATCCTAGGTATTCTGTACTTTTTGGCTAATATTTACTAAGGATACATGTTCTTTTGGGTCTGAGTTACCTCACATAGGATATTTTCTAGTTTAATCCATTTGCCTGTAAAATCTATAATGTCCTCATTTTTAATGACTGAATAGTATATTACTATGTAAATGAACCACTTCTGGGAGAATCCCCATCCCTGACCTTAAGATGGACTACAAAACAATAGTGATAAAAACTGCATAGTATTGGTACAGAAACAGAGAAGTCGATGAGTAGAATAGAATCAAAGACATAGAAGTAAACCCACATACCTATAGACATTTTATCTTTGACAAAAAGCCAAAAACATACAGTGGAAAATCAAACCATCTTCAATAAATAGCTCTGGTCTAACTGGCTGTCTGTATGTAGAAAAATGAAAACTGATCAATATTTATTACCTTGCACAAAGTTCAAGTCCAAGTGAATCAAGAACCTCAACATAAAACCAGATAGAATAAATCCAGAAGAAAGAGTGGAAAAAAACTCAGATTCATGGGCAAAGGGGGAAATTTCCTGATCAGAACAGCAATGGCTCAGGATTTAAGAACAACAATTAATAAATGAAACCTCATTAAAGTGAAAACATTTTGTAAGGCAAGCGATTACACCAATAAGACAAATCAGTAACCTTCAGATTTGAAGAACACTTCACTAAGCCTACATCTGAAAGAAACCTAATATCCAAAACATATGAAGAACTCAAGAAGTTAAACTCCAAAACAACAAATAACCGAATTTTAAAATGGGGTAAAGAGTTCAACAGTGAATTTACAACAGAATAATATTGAATGACTGAGAAGTACTTAAACAAATGTTCAACATCCTTGTCATTGAAGAAATGCAAATCAAAACAATCCTGAGATTCCACCTCACAACAGTCACAATAGCTAAGATCAAAATTGCAGGTGACAACACAGGTAGGCAAGGATGTGGAGAAAGAAGAACACTCTTCCATTGCTGGTAGAATTGCAAATTGGTACAACCACTCTGGAAATCAATTTGAGGTTCCTCAGAAAATTAGAAGCAGTTCTACCTGAAGACACATCTATACCACTCTTAGGTATATACTCAAAAATGTCCCTCAGAGACATGTGATCCACCATTTTTATAGTAGCCTTATTAGTAATATCCATAAGCAGGAAACAACCCAGATATCTTTCAACTAAATACTGAAAATAAAAATCTTAATGAGTTATATATATTCACACTTTATACTTTGCAAAACAATTTAGTTCAAGTTTCTACATATATACAACAGTAAGGTTGTAGGAGAGCTGAAAATGTGCTTCAGATCTGAGATTGTACAAGGTGACAAATATGAATCTATTTTTATATTTCTAAATACAGACAAGCAGTTAGACTCACACAATTTCTTGAAGATGCTTTCTTTTTTCCATTGTATAATTTTGGCTTCTTTGTCAAAGATCATGTGTTTCTAAATATGTGGTTTTATTTGAGAGACTCCAATTCTATTCCACTGATCAATGTGTCTGTCTCTGCACCAATACAATGCAGTTCTTATCAATATTCCTCTGTAGTAGAGCTTGAAGTTAGGGATGGTGATTCCCCCAGCCATTCTTTGATTGTTAAGAATTGTTTTTACTATTCTGGTTTGGGTTTTTTTCCCTTTCAAGATGAATTTTAGAATTGCTCTTTCCATGTCTTTGAAAAATAGGGATTTTTATGGAGATTGCATTGAATTTGTAGATTGCCTTTGGTAGGATGGCCATTTTTTGCTATGTTAATTTTGCCAATCCATGAACAGGGAGATCTCGCCATTTTCTGAAATCTTCTATTTCTTTCTTGAGGCTTGAAGTTATTTTCATACAAATATTTTACTTGTTTGGTTAGAATTACCCCAAGATTTTTTTATTATTTGCGACTATTGTGAAGGGAGTTGTTTCCCTAGTTTCTTTCTTAGCCTGATTATCATTTATATAAATGAAGGCTACTGATTTTATATATGGTCACTTTGCTGAAGTTATTTATCAGCTGGAGAAGTTCTCTGGAGAATATTGGGGTTGCTTATGTATACTTTCATATCATCTGCAAATAGTGATAACTTTATTTCTTCTTTGTTAGTTTGTATCCCCTTGATCACTTTTTTTTGTCTTATAGTTCTATCTAGCACTTCAAGTACTTCAATGAATAATATGCACAGAGAGGGCATCCTTGTTTTGTCCCTAGTTTTAGTGGGATAGATTCAAGTATCTCTCCACTGAATTTGATATTGGCTGTTTGTATGCAGTAAATTGCCTTTATTATGTTTATGTATAGAAATTGAATTCCTGATCTCTCCAATACTTTTACCATGAAGGGGAGTTGCGATTTGTCAAATGCTTTTTCTGCACATAAAGAGAGGATCATGTGAGTTTTTTCTTTGAGTTTGTTTATATGGTAGATTATTTTAATGGATTGTTGTATATTGAACTAAACTGATCACGGGGTAAAGCCTACTTGATTGTCAAGAATGATAATTTTGATTTAGTCTTGGATTCAATTTGAAATAGTATTTTTCAATCTGAAAATTGAAAATTTTCAGAGTATTTTTACATCAATACTCATAAGTGAGATTAGTCTGAGGTTTTCTTTTTTAGTTGGGTCCTTGTGTGCTTTAGGTATCAAAGTAACCTTAGCTTCACAGAATAAATTAGGTAGACTTCCTTCTGTTTATATTTTCTAGAATAGTTTGAGAAATGTTGCTATTAGGTGTTCTTTGAAGGTCTGGTAGAATTCTGCACTAAATCCATATGATGCTGCCCCTTTTTTTCCTTCAGTTGGTTAGTTGGGAGGTTTTTAATGACTTCCATTTTCTTACACAATATAGGCTTGTTTAGATATTTTAAGTGCTCTTTATTTAACTTTGGTATGCAGTATCTGTCTAGAAAAACATTCATTTAATCTAGATTTTTCAGTTTTATTGAGTATAGGCTTTTCTAGTAAGATATGATGATTTTTTTTTAAATTTTTCCCTTTCTGTTATTATGACTCCCTTTTCATTTATGATTTTGCTATATTTTGTAACAAAATTATTTTACAAAATAAAGATAAATGTACAGATTTTAAGCATTTTTGCATAAAATTATACAATACATTTTTGTCAGTATTTTTTTCAGACTTGAAAATAATTTTTACATAAAACTGTATGAATATATTTGTTAGTCAGTACTTGATTTATTTAAAGGTTTGATAGTATGCATTGAAAACTTAATAGTTACAATGAGCATAAAGTACATGTAAAACAAAATGTAACATGGAAATAGTCAAAGTTTTCTTGTTGTATAAAGATTTTTTTGTTTTGTTTTGTTTTGTTTTCATTATTTCTTGGACTTCATACAGTCTGTGAGTTGTTTCTGGGGCAGTGCGAGACTCTGGGGTTAGCATCCCATTATCAGTGACTGCATATTATCTGTTCTTTGTGACTGGGTTATCTCACTCAGAATGATATTATCTAGATGCAGCCATTTTCTTAAGAATTTGGTCAAGTCATTTTTTCTGGTGGCTGAGTAGTATTCCATTGTGTAAATGTACCACAATTTTTGTATTCATTCATCTTCTGAAAGACATCTGGGTTCTTTCCAGCTTCTGGCTATTATAAATAGAGCTGCTATGAACATTGTGGTGCATATATCTATGTTGTGTACTAAGGTGTCTCTGGGGTATATGCCCAGAAGTGGAATAGCTGGGTCTTCAGGTAGTATCATGTCCAATTTTCTGAGGTATCGCCAGACTGATTTCCAGAGTGGTTTTATTAGTTTGCAACCCCACCAACAGTGGAGAAGGGTTCCTCTTTCTCTGCAACCTCACCAGCATATACTGTCATCTGAGTTTTGGACCTTGGCCAATCTGACTGGTGTGAGGTGGAATCTGAGGGTTGTTTTGATTTGCATTTCCCTGATGGCTAAGGATGTCGAGTACTTCCTCAGATATTTCTCAACCATTCGGGTTCGGTCTTCTCATTGTGTCCTGGATTTCCTGGACATTTTGGGTTAGGAGCTTTTTGTTTTTTGCATCTTCTCTGGCTGTTTTGTCTATGTTTACAATGTTGTCTTCTGCCCCCGAGATTCTCTCTTGAATTTCTTGTAATCTATTGGAAATGCCTGCTTCTGTGACTCCTGATTTCTTTTTTTGGTGTTCTACCTCTAGGGTTGTCTCTTTTAGTGTTGTCTTTATTGTGTCAATTTCCGTTTTAATTTCCCTCTTCCAATCCTTCATTTCTTTGGTTCTGTTTTCCTCTAGTTCTTTGAGTTCTTTGAGTGTTTTTCTTGTTTCCTCTTTAAAAGCTTCTGAATCTTTTTGCTTTTCCTCCCATTCATGTTTAAGTATCTCTATCAGCATCTTGAGGTATGATTTTAGGTCTTTGTCTTCTCTTTCTAGAGTGTTTGGAATTCCGATGTTTGCTGCTATAGGAGAGCTGGGTTCTGGTGTTGCCAGGTTGTCTTGGTTTCCTTGGGATATACTCTTTTGTTCTTGCCTTTCCCTTGTATCTTGTCTATGTCCCTGGATCTCCACTGGTCCAGGTGGCAGATGGGTCCAGCCATGATCTATGCCTCAGAGTCGCCGGGTGGGCACAGAGGTTCCAAAATTCTGTTCCTGGTCCCCGGATCAGGCAGGTCGGAGGGTGCGCCCTGTGTGCGCACTCAGCAGAGATCCCTTTGCTCCCCGGCCGCCCAGATCTCCCACTCACCAGTCTCTCAACCTTAGGAGCTGGCAGTTTGCGTGGCAGATGTGCGGGGCTCTGCTCCGCGCCCTGAAGTCGCCGCTGGGTGGAAACAGCAGTTCCAAAGTTCTCTTCCTGGTCCCTGGATCAGTCAGGTCGGAGGGTGCGCCCTGTGTGTGCACTCCGCAGAGATCTCTCTGCTCTCTGGCTGCCCAGATCCCCCACTCACCAGTTTTTCAACCTTAGGAGCTCAATTTAGCTATTTTGTATACTGCTTCTCGCCTCTTTAGTTTTTTTGGCTGGGGATTTATCTATTTTGCTTTCTATCTCAAAGAAACAGCTTTCGGTTTGTTGATTATTTTTACTGTTTTCTTTTTGTTTCTATTTGGTTGATTTCAGCCCTGAGTTTGACTATTTCCTGCAATCTACTCCTCTTTGGTATGTTTGCTTCTTTTTGTTCTACAGGTCCCAGGTGTGCTTTTAAGTTGCAAGTGTAAAATCTCTCTAGTTTTTTCACCAGGGCACTTACTGCTATAAATTTTTGTCTTGTCATTTCTTTCATTGTTCCTCATAAGTTTGAATATGATGTGTCAACATATTTATTAAATTACAGAATCTATTTAATTTCATCCTTTATTTCTTTCTTTGCCATGTAATCACTGAGTAGAGATTTGTTTAGTTTCCAAGTGTATGGAAGTTTCTGTTTATGCAGTTTTTGAGGACCAGTCTTTGGCGATGGTAATATGATATGATCCATGGGATTATTTATCATTTCTTGTATCAGATAACGTCTGTTTTACTAATTATATTGTTGATTTTGGAGAAAGTACTATGAGGTGCTGAGAAGTTATATTCTTTAGTTTTAGGGAGAAAATGTTCTGTAGTTATCTATTAAATTCTTTTGGTTTATAACCACTATTAGTTTCACCCTGTATCTGTTTAGTTTCTGTTTTAATAACCTGTCCATTGGAGAGGGTGGGATGTTGAAATCTTCACTTTTATTGTGTGTAATTAATGTGGTTTTTGCTTTTGTAAAGTTTTTTCTATGAATGTAGGTGCCCTCACATTTAGGGCATATATGTACAGAATTGAGACTTTCTCTTTGTGGATTTTCCTTTTGATGAATATGAAGTGTCTTTCCTCATCACACTTGATAACTTTTGGTTGAAAGTCTATGTTGTTAGATATTTGGATGGTAACTCCAGCTTGTTTCTTAGAACTACTTGCTTGAAAGGCCTTTTCCCATCCTTTTACTCTGAGATATTATCTGTCATTGCTATTGAGGTGTTTTTCTTCTATGCAGCAAAATGCTGGATCTTGTTTACATATCCAGTTTGTTAGTTTATGTCCTTTTATAGGTGTTGAATTCATTAATATTTAGGTATATTAAAGACAGATGCCCATTCTTGTTATATTTGTTTTTATAGGTAGCTTTATGTGCTTGTGGTTCTCTCTTTTTGGGTTTGTTGTGAGATGCTTAATGTCTTGTCTTTGGTACAGACACCTCTCTTGTGATGGAAGTTTCCTTTCAGGATCCTCTGTAGAGCTGTATTATTGGACCGATGCTGTTTGACTTTAGTTTTGTCCTGGAATATTTTGGTTTCTCTATCCACATTGATTCAGAGTTTGGCTTGATATAGTAGCCTTGGCAGGCATTTGTGTTCTCTTACTGTCTGTATGATGTCTGACCAGGCTCTTCTTGCTTTTAGTGTCTCTGTTGAGAAGTTTAGTGTAATTCTGATAGGTCTACCTTTATATGTTACTTGGCCCTTTTCTGTTGCAACTTTTAACATTCATTCTTTGCTCTGTGAATTTAATTTTTTTTAATATGTGAAGACAAGATTTTCTAATCTGGTCCCATTTGTTTGGTGTTCTATAGGCTTCTTGTACCTTTAAAGCCATCTCTATCTTTAGGTTGGGGAGGTATTCTTCTATGACTTTGTTGAAGATGATTTCATGTCCCTTGAGCTGGGAATCTTCATTTTCCTCTATTCCAAATATTCTTAGACTTGGTAATTTCACTGTGTCCTGAATTTCTTGAATGTTTTTATTAGGAGTTTTATACATTTTGTCTTTCCTTTGATGGTTGTGTCAATCTCTTCTATGGTATCTTGTTCACCTGAGATTCTTTATTCTATCTCTTGTATTCTGTTGGTGATGCTTACACCTGTAATTCCTGATCTATTTCCTACTTTTATCATCTCCAGATTTACATTCATTTGGGTTTTCTTTATTCCTTCTACTTCCATTTTTAGTTCTTGGACAGCTCTAGTAAATATCTTCACCTGTTTGATTGTGTTTTCCTGTTTTTCTTTAAGGGGTTTATTTGTTTTTTTTTTAAGGCTTCTAACTGTTTAACTGTGTTTTCATGCATTTCTTCCAGTGAATTGTTTATATCTACATACCTACAAACTCCTCCAACCTCTAAGGTTTCAGGAACATTGTAAAACAGGTGGTGGAGAAATTATAAAAGACACAAGAATTTGCTTTGAGATCAAATATTCTGAAGCTATTCCCACAAACTTTCACTAATATTGCCACCCAAATGTGAGCTGAACAAGGATGCCACCCATATCAAACTGATGGGAAGAAGCCTATGAACTCTGAACCCTACCCAAAAACTTAAACACAAGTGAGGAACGCTGATAGGGTTAGTATGGTAGGGTTAGTCCCAAACATGGAGGGGAAAACCAACTAGTTCTCTAATACAAAATAGAGAACATTTGAGAACATACTACAAATCAAATTATATAGAGACTTCACTGTCTTCCTATCTATTCAATATAATACTTGAAGTTGTAGATAGAGCAATACGACAACTAAAGGAGATCAAGGGAATACAAACTGCAAAGGAAAAATGTGGTGGGTTTCCCATATGCTGTTTGCTGGTGTTAAGTTTACTTCCTCAGGAGGGGCTCCCCTCTGACAGGCTCAGGTACTCAGGTAATACTATGTGAATCTTTTTGTCCTTCTTTACTGCTCAAGTAAAGGGCAGAGCCTGTGATTGTACAGGGGAAGTAAGAGACAAGAGGGGAAGTCTAAAAGAGAGGAAGAGAGAGAGGAGGAGAGAGAAGGGCGACAAGAAGATGGATCAGAACCACGTGGCCAGGAGAAACTGCAAGAATCAAGGGTATCACAGCTGGGAAATAGGTTGGTGTGGTGAGAGATGTACCCAATCTCTCTGGTAGCTTATAAATGTTAACTTGAAGGTGTGTTTTTATACAGGATTGCTGGGGATGAAAAGTTACAACAACTGGAGCACCAAAGGCTCGCCAAGAACCCAACTAACCGGAGATAAAAGTCCACTCTCACCCCCCCCCAAAAAGAACTGCAAACAAACAAACAAAAAACAGGTAGGGCTATACGCTAAAGCTTCAGCCATGCATAAATTAAACTCTGAGTTCATCTAAGGAACTACTGAGAAGCATTTGGAGGTTCCCAGAGTTTACACAAAAGACCAAGGACTCTGGGGCACTGTTACCTGTAGAACAAACAGTCCTTATGGCTGAGATTTGGCCGCTGCTGAAAAAAGTTATTATCCTTCTAAAGCCTTCTCACAGGCACAGTGGGCCTGAGCCTTCCTGTGTTAGTTTACCCCATATTCCTGAAGTCTAAACAGGTCTCAGATCACAGGACAGACCAGGCCACTCTATCAACTGAGACTTGGTGTGTGAACACAACATGCCACCAAAGCAGGCCACTCCAGAAGTAAGCTGCAGTGTACTGATTCAAACAGCAGAGGGAGACAAAGATACAAGCTCCCGATGAGGTACCAAGATAATTTTTTCATAAAGATGAGAAATAACTGCCCGGGTCTCTGCAGCTCTGAACTTGAGCCCTGAGCAAGCCTTGGGAACTAGTACCCAATCCTAGAACACCCAGAGAAAACCTGTCACCCAGGTGCTCTAATTCGCCCAGGATCACAGTATTACAGGGACACAGGATCACAGGAACACAGGTGTGCTAACAGGCCCAGGATCACAGAGGACATTCAACTCCCAGGAGATCAAACACACCCAGGAGCACTGAAGCTCTGACATGTACGGCTGAAGTTATGGGTTACTCATTGGTAAGTGATTTAGTCCCTGAGAGCTCAGGGGGCAGTGGGGTCTGGTTGATTGGTATTATTGTTCTTTTATGGGGTTTCGAACCCCTTCCTTTCCTTTAATCCTTTATGTAATTCCTTCCATGCTCAGTCCAGTGGTTGGCTTTGAGAATCCACCTCTGTATTAGTCAGATTCTGGCAAAGCTTCTCTGGAGACAGTTGTATGAATCTTACAAGCAAATTTAATTCTTTAAAGACATTTGTGCAAGGTGTAAAGATCGGTTAAAGAATTTTTGTTTTTTATTTGTGAAAGTGTAAGGCAATCACCGTTTTTATAAGTTACCTTGATCAATAACCAAATTGTAATTAAATCTTCATCCCTGCCATGTGAAGGATGGCATGATCGATTTTAAGTATTCCATAGCCAATAGGATTTACTGGCTAATTTTAGCTAAAGTTTGGGGTATAGCTTTTTTTGCACATGAACACACTTTATTTTATGATGTACTAACTTCAAGCAGGTCTTAATGGGGCAGCTGTGGTGGGATGCACCTGTCATCCCAGCATATGGAAAAGAAAGCAGGAAGATATCCTGCCCAAGACCAACCAGCCTGGACCACTACTTAAGTCAGCTCTTTACTACATTTCTTCTCAGACCCTCATACAGCATATTAGAGACCACTAGGCAACATAATTCCATTGGAACTATTCTCATCCTATTGTGAGTCCTGCCTCACTCTGTTCTCAACAGAGCCTACACATAGGAGAGTCTGCATGTCAGTTGTGGTTGCTGTGGTTAAGATGGGGAGGCTAAGGCATAGAAACATTAAATATGTTCCCCAGAGTCTCATCAGCTGAGTGGGAGTCCTGCAACTACAAGCCAGTGTCTGGACAAAGGTAACCCTGAAGGTGGACAGAGGGACCAATTTTCACCTTGATTCTCTTCAAGTTAACTGAAAAACAAAGGTATCAAAAACTAAGCTTTCAGCTACAGTGTAGTGAGAAAAAAAGTCGCAGGGCACTGTTGTGAAAACCCTAGAGGCTATGACATTGACCTCAAGCCCTGCAGTGTTTATGGCCATTTCCACCTGCTCTTAAGAATAGGCACAGCTGTCCTTTGAGAATATGGTCCTCATCTCTGGGATCTAGTGGTGCCTGACTGCTCACGGCTACGAATGAGGCATGCAAGGACGCCAGAATACACCAAGTGGCCTCCTACCCAACTCTCCCAAATGGGGCTGACTATGCTCTTATCAAGGAAGTCAATGGACTCCTCGCTTGCGCAGAAGTGGTTGGATGGGGCCTTCTTCTCACGGTCCTGCTCCACATCAGAGCCCCTGTGCACAAGAGTTTGTACTGGTGGGGGACCAAGGCATTTCAGACAGGGAGATCCTTTAGCCTGTGCCTCTGCTCAGAAGGGATTGCTCAGAAGGATCATGGGGGACGCTGTCGTGTCAAAATTGAGCGTCACCTTCTCCTATTTGTCTGTCTTGGAAGTGGCGGCGCCGGGGTTGCTAGAATCGAGCAGCATTTGGTACCGGCTATTGGGAGTGTAAGGTGTCCTGAACGGGAAGTAATTAAAACCTTCAAACTACTTCCGTATGTTCACATAAACTTCCATCTCTTGCATGGTGCTGTTGAAGATATTTTTAGTCTTTTTCACAGAAAAGGAGATTTCTTTAGACATGAGGTAGCAATTATTGACAGGAACCCAGGTTCTGTCCTGATGCCCAGAGAAACGGGCGTCAATCTGCCCGTCTTTGTCTCTCATAGCTTTCGCTGGCCAGAATGGAAACCTTTTCAGTTTTGCCCAGACCAAAGGGTGCAGATTGCTACAGGGCTCACAGAACCAGTTCTCTCATTTCTGTCAAGCTGCAAGGTGACATTCTGGACATACTTCAATTTCATTCATTTCGTGCTCACATATTTTGATGCCAACCTTTGCTTTTTGCGTCAACTGTGGTTTCCTCGATTATAAATAATACATTTGTGCAGGATCCACTTGGCGTCAGCCAGGAAGGCTTCTGTACAACCATACATCTTCTTCTTTGCATTCTTTACAAAGGTCCATGGAGTAGAAACTATATTCTGCATATTCGGTGTGTTGCTCCAATGGAACAGGCTTCTGGAATGCTTCCGTTTCTGACTGCTTCATTTTCTGAATGGCAAACTTGAGCATGGCCATGGCTTTGCTCTATGTCTCGATGAATTCTGCTACTGTAATCTTCTCACATTCAGGACAAAACCAGTCCCCTCTGGTTCCGATGTCAGTCTCAGACATTTAGCGTGATAAACCTGGGGACAGAGTTCTCAGCAAAGCACTTATTCTTCCCAGTGACAAACCCAGCAATAGAAGTCAGTCTGTCCGTCCTGTGGTACAACATCAACAGGGTCTGTGGCGAATGGCTGCTTCATATAGTAAAATGGACCATGCCTTAGTTCTGACTGCTGCGTATTGCCACTGTTCAGTAAGCCTGGTTTCTTTTTCTTTTTAATGGGGCTTGTGGATGAGTCTTGGGACGAATGGCCATTGGAGGAATGTGGAGGGCTAAAAAACTTCCGTTTCTGGACCATCTCTGTAGAACCAGGATCTTTGGAGCGAGTAGAGATATTCATTCTCTTCACCACCTCCTGCTCAAATTCTATTTCCTCTTCAGCTAAGCTTCCCGACATCTTCCATCTCTGTCTCCTGAGACTGTATAGCAACTATAGACATTTTTTTATGTTTAAGCCAGTTTCAAGGCTATTTCCTTGTGGAAGGACAGTTAGCAATTCATTTTAACTGTCCTGTTTTGCCTTCTGGAATTTTTCTTTTCTGTCTGTAGCCAAGATCTTCAGGGTGTCTCTCTTATCATATCTTACCCTTTAAAATAAGTCCACAGCCTTTTCTATTTTCTTGTCAATACAATTGTAGAGATTCTCTCTCAAAATACATTTCCTTGGTATAGCAACATGAAATTTATTGGTTCAATTTGGCAACTTCATTTTTCTGAAGACCTGCTATTCCCTGACCACTCTCCAGGGGATTATTAACATTATTAGTGGAGAAGGGGATCTGAGTAGCCAGGGGGCAGAGATATCTCTGCTGAGCATGCTCAGAAAGCAGGCTCTTGCCCTGCCTGATCCAGGGACAAGGAACAGAGCATTGGACCTCTGTTCCCACCCGGTGGCTTTGGGGCACAGAACAGGGCTTGACCCATCTGCTTCCTGGACCAGCAGTTCCCAGAGATAAAGTCCTGGTGAGAAGGGGATCCGAGTAGCCAGGGTACAGAGAGATATCTGCCAAGCACGCACGGAAAGCCCGCCCCTGCTCAACCTATCAAGGGACCAGGAACCCAGCATTGGAAACTCTGTTCCCACCCTGTGGCTTTAGGACACAGAATAGGGTTAAGACCATCCTCCACCTGGACCAGCAGAGATCCAGGGCCACAGGCCAGGTACAAAGGAAAGGCGAGAACATATCACTGACAACAAGATGGCAAGAGGAAAGCGAAAGAGCGTACTCCAGGGAAACCAAGACACCTTGCAACACTAAATCCCAGCTCTCCAATCACAGCAAAGAGCGGAATGCAAAACACTCCAGGAAAAGAAGAGTCAGACATGAAATCCTACCTCAAGATGATGATAGAGATCCTTAAACAAGAACGGGGGGGAAAGAATAAGGAATTAGAAGTTTTAAAAGAAGATTCAAAAAATCACTAAAGGAACTCAAAGAACTAGAAGAGAACAGAGCCAAAGAGATGAAGGAATGGAAGAAGGAATTTAAAACAAAAATAGACACAATACAGAAAACACTAAAAGAGACAACCCTAGAAGTAGAAATCCTAAAAATAAAAATCAGGAGTCACAGATGCAAGCATTTCCAAAAAACTACAAGAGATGGAAGAGAGAATCTCTGAGGTCAAAGACAACATGGAGAACATAGACAAAACAGTCAGAGAAGATGCAAAAACCAAAAAGCTCCTAACCCAAAATGTCCAGGAGATCCAGGACACAATGAGAAGACCAAACCTAAGGATAATAGGAATAGAAGAGGCAGAAGAATATCAACTAGGAGGCCCAGTAAATATCTTCAACAAAATTGTAGAAGAAAACTTCCCTACCCTTAAGAATGAGATGACCACGAGCATAAAAGAAGCCTTCAGAACTCCAAATAGGTTGGACCAGAAAAGAAATTCCTCCTGACACATAATAGTCAAAACACCAAGTGCCCAAAGCAAAGAAAGAATACTAAAAGTGGTAAGGGAAAAAGGTCAGGTAACATGTAAAAACAAACCAATCAGAATCACACGCAATATCTCAACAGAGACTATGAAAGCTAGAAGAGCCTGGACAGACATCATGAAGACCCTAAGAGAGCACAAGTGCCAGCCCAAGCTGCTATACCCAGCCAAACTATCAATCACCATAGATGGAGAGATGATGATATTTCAAGTCATATCTAAATTTATACAATAGCTGACAGAATACCCAGCACTACAACAAATTATAGGTGGAAAACCCAATACAATGAGAAGAACTACATCCTAGTAAAAACAAGAAAAATCCTAAGCAAAACAGTAAAATAAGAAAGAGGCACAGACACAACTCAACCTACAAAAGCAATAATAGCAGGAAACAACAACCACTATTCCTTGGTATCTATTAACATAAATGGACTCAACTCCCCTATAAAGAGACATAGGCTATCAGACTGGATAACTAAACAAAATCCAGCATTTTGCTGCATACAGGAAACTCATCTCAGAGACAAAGACAGACACTATCTCAGAGTAAAAGGTTGGAAAAAAACTTCCAAGCAAACAGCCCCAAGAAGCAAGCTGGAGTGGCTATTCTAATATTGAATAAAGTAAATTTCCAACCAAAAGTTATCAAAAAAAAGATAAGGAAGGACACTTTTTACTCATTTCAGGGGAAATCTGTCAGAAGGAATTCTCAATCCTTAACATATATGCTCCAAATACAAAAGCACCCACATTCATACAAGAAACCCTAGTAAAGCTCAAAATATATGTATTTCACCCTGCACAATAATAGTGAGAGACTTTAATACCACATTCTCACCAATGGAGAGATCATGGAAACAGAAACTGAACAAGAACACTGTAAAATTAATGGAGACTATTAACCAACTGGAATTAATAGATATCTACTGAACATATCATCCTAAAACAAAAGATGAGGATTGTATTGAATCTGTAGATTGCTTTTGGTAGGATGGTCATTTTTAAAATGTTGATCAATTCCAATCCAAGAGCATGGGAGATCTTTCCAGTTTCTGAGACTTTCCTCAATTTCCTTCTTTAGATTTGAAGTTCTTGTCATACAGGTCCTTCACTTGCTTATGTAGAGTCAAGGTATTTCATAGTTTTTGTGACTATTTTGAAGGGTGTCTTTTCCCTAATTTCTTTCTCCACATGTTTGTCCTTTGAATATAGGAAGGCTACGGATTTGTTTGAGTTAATTTTGTATCCAGCCACTTTGTTGAACATGTTTATCAGATTTAGGAGTTCTCTGGTGGAATTTGTGGCGTCACTTAAGTACACTATCATTTCATCTGCAAATAGTGATGTTTTTACTTCTTCCTTTCCAATTTGTATCCCCTTAATTTCCTTTTGCTGTCTAATTGCTCCAGCCAAGCCTTCCACTACAATGTTGAAGAGGTGGGGGGGGCAGCCTTGTCGAGTCCCTGAATTAGTGGGATTGCTTCAAGTTTCCCACAGTTAAGTTTGATGTTGGCTGTTGTTTCTTTTATTATGTTTAGGTATTGGCCTTGGATAACTTTTCTTTCCTGGACTTTTAACATGAAGTGGTGTTGGATTTTGTCAAATGCTTCTCTCAGCATCTAGTGAGATGACTATGTGGTTTTGCTCTTTGAGTTTGTTTATATGGTGGGTTAACTTGATGGATTTCCATATATTAAACAATTCCTGCATCCCAGGGATGAAGCATACTTGAGCATGGTGAATGATCATTTTGATGTGTCCTTGGATTTTGTTTTCAAGGATTTGGTTGAGTATTTTTGCATCAATGTGCATAAGTGAGATTGATCTCAAGTTCTCTTTCCTTGTAGGGTCTTTGTGTGGTTTAGGAGCGAGGGTTATTGTAGCCTCAAAAAAATGAGTTAGGTAGTATTCCATCTGATTCTATCTTGTGGAATAGTTTGGAGAGTATTGGTATTATGTCCGAAATAAATGTCTGATAAAATTCTGAACTGAGAGGCTGAGAAACTAGTGGGTGGGAGACCTGGGCTGCCGGGGAGCAGAGAGATCTCTGGGAATGCACACGGAAAGTGCAACCCTGCCTTGCCCTGCCCTGCCCTGCCTGATCCAGTGACCGGGAACAGAAATTTAGAACTTCTGTTTCCACCCAGCAGCGACTTCAGGACACAGAGCAGAGCCTGGCCTATCTGCCACCCAGAACGGCGGCTCATAGAGGCTGAGCAACTGGTGTGTGGGAGACTGGGCTGCCGGGGAGCAGAGAGATCTCTGCGGAGTGCACAAGGAAAGTGAACCCCATGCCTTGCCCTGGCCTGCCCTGCCTGAGCCAGCGACCAGGAAAAGAAAATAATCCCATGCATCCTCTCAGATCACCATGGTCTACGGCTGGTCTTTAACAACAACAAAGACAACAAAAAAACCCACATACACATGGAAACTAAACAGAGTTATGTAAAATGATAACAGGGTCAAAGAAGAAATAAAGAAACAAATGAAGGATTTTCTAGGATTCATTGAAAAGGAAAACACATGATACCCAAAACTATGGGATGCAATGAAAGCAGTACTGAAAGGAAAACTCATAGAGCTGAGGCTTCCAAAAAGAAACTAGAGAGAGCTTGCAAAAGCAACTTGACATTACAGCTAAAAACTCTAGAACAAAAGGAAGCAGATACACCAAAGAGGAGTAGACGGCAAGGAATAATCAAACTTGGGGCAGAAATAGACCAAATAGAAACAAAAAGAACCATTGAAAGAATCAACAAAATCCAGAGCTGGTTCTTTGAGAAAATCAACAAGATTGATAAACCTCTACCCAGACTAACTAGAGAACATAGAGAGAGTATACAAATTAACAACATCAGAAAGGAAAGTAGAAACATAACAACTGAATCTGAGGAAATTCAAGAAATCATCAGATCCTAATACAAAAGCCTATACCCCACAAACTTGGAAAATCTGAAGGAAATGGATGAATACCTAGACAGATACAAGATCCTAAAGTTAAACCAGGACCAGGTAAACTATCAAAATAATCCCATAACACCTAAAGAAATAGAAGAAGTCATCAAAAGCCTCCCAACCAAAAAAGCCCAAGTCCAGACAGGTTCAGTGCAGAATTTTATCAGACATTGATTGCGGACATAACACCAATACTTTCCAAATTATTTCAGAAGATAGAATCAGATGGAATACTACCTAACTCATTTTTTGAGGCTACAATAACCCTCTTTCCTAAACCACACTAAGACCCTACAAGGAAAGAGAACTTCAGACCAAACTCATTTATGGACATTGATGCAATAATACTCAACAAAATCCATGCAAATCGAATCCAAAAACACATCAAAACAATCATTCACCATGACCATATAGGCTTTATCCCTGGGATGCAAGGATGGTTTAATATAAGGAAATCCATCAATGTAATCGATCATATAAACAAATCAAAGTACAAAATCACATTGTCATCTCACTACATGCTGACAAAGCATTTGACAAAATTCAACACCCTTTCATGTTAAAAGTCCTGAGAAGAACAGAAACCCAAATCCATAACTAAAGATGATAAAAGCATCATACAGCAAACCAACACCCAACATCAAACTTAATGGTGGGAAACTTGAAGCAACCCCACTAAAATTAGGGACTCGACAAGGCTGCCCACTCTCCCCCTACCTATTCAACATAGTACTGGAAGTCCTGGCTGGAGCAACTAGACAGCAAAAGGAAGTCAAAGAGATACAAATTGGAAAAGAAGAAGTAAAAACATCACTCTTTGCAGATGACAAGATAGTGTACTTAAGTAACCCCACAAATTCCAACAGAGAACTCCTACAGATGATAAGCAATTTCAACAAATTGGCTAGACATAAAAGTACCTCAAATCAGTAGCCTTTCTATATTCAAAAGACAAACATGTGGAGAAAGAAATTAAGGAGAAGACACCCTTCAAAATAGTCACAAAAACTATGAAATACCTTGTTGTGATTCTAACTAAGCAAGTGAAGAACCTGTATGACAAGAATTTCAAACCTCTAAAAAAGGAAATTGAGGAAAATCTCAGAAAATGGAAAGATCTCCAATGTTCATGCATAATAAGTATCAACAATTTAAAAATGGCCATCCTACCAAAAGCAATCTACAGAGTCAATGCAATCCCCATCAAAATTCCAACTCAGTTCTTTACTGCTTTGGAAAGATCAACGCGCAATAACATCTGGAATAACAAAAGACCTAGAATGGAGAAGTCCATCCTCAACAACAAGAAAATGTCTGCGGGAATCACTATCCCTGATCTCAAGCTATATTACAAGGCAATTGTGCTGAAAACTGCACGGTACTGGTACAGAAATAGGCACATGGATCAATGGAATACAATAGAAGATCCAGAAATGAGCCCTCACGTATATGCTCACCTGATTTTTGAAAAAGGAGCTGTAAACATTCAATGATAAAAAGACAGCCTATTTACTAAATGGTGTTGGTCCAACTGGCACTCAGCATGCAGAAGAATGAAATTAGACCCTTTCTTATCTCCTTTGACAAAGGTCAAGTGTAAGTAAATCAAAGATCTCCACATTAAACCAGGTACAGTGAAACTGATAGAAAAGAAAGTAGGGAAAACCTTAGAACTCATAGGTACAGGAGAAAATAACCTTAATAGAACACCAATAGCTCAAGCTCTAAGGTCAAAGATTAACAAATGGGACTTAATGAGATTGCAGGGTTTCTGTAAGGCTAAGGGCATTGTCAAGAATTCAAACTGGCAGCAAACAGAATGGGAAAAGATCTTTACCAACTCCACTGTTGGTGGGGTTGCAAACTAATACAACCACTCTGGAAATCAGTCTGTCGATACCTCAGAAAATTCTACATAGTACTAACTGAAGACCCAGCTATTCCACTTCTGGGCATATACCCCAGAGACACTTTAATACACAACAAAAATATATGCACCACAATGTTCATAGCAGCTCTATTTATAATAGCCAGAAACTGGAAAGAACCCAGATGTCCTTCAGAAGATGAATGGATACAAAAATTGTGGTATATTTACACAGTGAAATGCTACTCAGCCACCAGAAACAATGACTTAACCAAATTCTTAGGAAAATGACTGCATCTAGAGAATATCATTCTGAGTGAGATAACCCAGTCACAGAAGAACAGACATAATATGCAGTCACTGATATTGGGATGCTAACCCCAGAGGCTCGCCCTATCCCAGAAACAACTCACAGACTGTATGAAGTCCAAGAAAAAAACAAAACGAAACAAAAAAAAGAGTCATGCTCAATCCTAACCCACCAAGAATACATTGACAAATTCCAGGTTGTACCCTGTATTATATGTACTGTCTGCTCATTGTAAAAAAAAAAATGTTTACACACAAAGAAATCTTTGACTATTTCCAGGTTGCATCTTGTTTTACATGTATTTTATGCTCATTGTTACTGTTGGGATCTTTATCACACTATCAAACCTTTTAAAAAAAACATGTACTGACAAAATGTATTATATAATTTTATGCAAAAAAATGCTTAAAATCTGTACATTTATCTTTGTTTTGTAAAATAAAGTTGTTAAAAAATTTAAAAAAGAAATGATAGAAAGTGTATTTGCAAAATGAAAACCAGTGCTATTTTTGGAGTGTTATTTTTACATAGGGTAAGTCAATTAGCATAATAATTGTATTTTACTTGTTTTGAAATTCAAATTTATATCTTTCTGGAGAAAGGGTGTCTGATCCAGTGTCTGGTATATATATATTCTTTGCTTCTTGATGTGTCCTTGCTCTTGGGAACTATAAAGAACTCAATTTTCCAAAAGAAGGTCAGAAATAAATATTATAAAATATTTACATCTGTTCAAAAAAAAGAAAACTTCCCTAACTGAAAGAAAGTGATGACCACAAATATACAAGAGACCTACAGACCCCCAAATAGATTGAACCAGAAAAGAAATTCTTCATGACATTTAAGAGTTAAAAAATATCTTCAAAACAAAGAAAGTATACTAAAAGCAGTAAGGGTAAAAGGACAGGTAACATATAAAGTGAGACACATAAGAATTACATCACACTTTTTAACAGAGACTATGAATGCCAGAAGATCCTGGAATGATGTCATACATACTCTAAGAGAACACAAATGCCAGCCCAGGCTACTATATTCACAAAACCCTCAATTACCATAGATGAAGAAACCAAAATATTCCAGGACAGAAACAAATTTACAAAATACCTGATCACTAACTGCTTGACAGCACAACTGAAAGCTGTAGACCAAATAGAAAGAGATATGCCAGTGTGGTGAGGTGGGAGTAGGTGGAAGAGAGAGGAAACATCCTCATTGAAGCAGGGGAAGGGGGGATGAAAGAGGGAATACATGGAAAGGAGGATAATATTTGAAATGTCAATATATAAAATATTCAATAATAAAATAAAAAAAGACTTAAGGATAACAACAACACAAAAGTGTAGTATATAATAAATAAAATAAATATAAATAAACTATATATAACAATGTAATTATACATTATATTAAAAAGTGCTTTACAGACAATCATGCTGAGAAAGAAATTAGGGAAAATATTCCCTTCACAATAGTCACAAACAATATGAGAGACCTTGGTGAAAGACCTGTATGACAAGGACTTAAATTTCTCAAGAAGGAAATTGAAGAAGATCTCAGAAGATGAAAAGATCTCCTATGCTCCTGAACTGGAAGACTCAACATTGTAAAAATGGCCATCTTACCAAAGGCAATCTACAGATACAATGCAATCCCCATCAAAATCCCAACTCAACGCTGTATAGTGTTGGAAAGAGCATTTTGCAAATTCATCTGGAATAACAAAAAACCTAAAATATTGAAATACATCCTCAACAACAAGAAAATATTTGCGGGAATCAGAATTCCTGTCCTCAAGCTATATTACAAGGCACTTGTGCTAAAAACTGCATGATACTGGTACAGAGATAGGCAGGGTAATCAATAGAGCAGAAAAGAAGATCCAGAAATGAACTCTCACACATATGGTCACTTGGTTTTTGACAAAGGAGCTGTAAACATTCAATGGAAAAAGGACAGCCTCTTCAACAAATGGTGTTGGCTCAACTGGCAGTCAACATGCAGAAAAATGAAAATAGACCCTTTCTTATCTCCTTGTACAAACCTCAAGTGCAAGTGGATCAAAGATCTACACATAAAACCAGGTACCCTGAAACTAGAGAATACCTTAGAACACATAGGCACAGGGGAAATTTCCTAAACAAAACACCATTGGTTTGTGCTCTAAGACTAAGGATGGGGAAAGGGGACTTAATGAGATTGCAAAGTTTCTGTAAGGCTAATGACACTGTCAAGAAAACAAAATGGCAGCCAACAGATTGGGAAAAGATCTTTACCAACCCCACATCAGTTAGAGCTCTAATATCCAATATACACAAAGAACTCAAGAAGTTAGACACCAGAGAATCAAACAATCCGACTTAAAAATGAGATACAGAGCTAAACAAAGAATTCTCAATTCAGGAATATCAAATGGCTGAGAAGCATCTAAAGAAGTGCTTGACATCATTAACCATCAGGGAAATGCAAATCAAAACAAGCCTGAGATTCCATCTCACACCAGTCCAAATGGCTAAGATCAAAAACTCAGATGTCAGCAGAGCTTTCTTGGGAGAGTATATGTTTATAAATATGTACATACAACATGTGTTCTTATGTTACTGGGTAACCTCACTCAGGATGATAGTTTCTAGTTCCATTCATTTGCCTAGAAATTTCATGAAGTCATGGTTTCTAATAGCTGAGTAGTACTCCACTGTGTAAATGGTCCATGCTTCGGTTTCCATTCATCTACTGAAGGACATCTGGTTTCTTTCCAGGGTCAGGCTATTATAAATAAGTCTGCTATAAACATGGTGGAGCATATGTTCTTGTTTTATGATGGAGCATCTGTGGTGTATATGCCCAGGAGTTGAATAGCTCTGTTTCTGTTGTTATGTCTCCCCTTTCATTTCTGACTTTATTTGGATAATCTTTGTCACCTCTAGTTAGTCTGGCTAAGGGTTTATCAAGCTTGTTGATTTTCTCAAAGAACCAGCTCCTGGCTTTGTCAATTCATTGTATAATTCTTTTTGTTTCTCCTTGGTTGATTTCTGCCCTGAGTTTGATTATTTCCTGTCGTCTATTCCTATTGGGTGTATCTGCTTCTTTTTGTTCTAGCACTTTCAGCTGTTCCTTCAAGCTGCTACTGTATGTTCTCTCCAGTTTCTTTTTGGAGGCACTCAGAGCTATGAGTTTTCCTCTTAGTACTGCTTTCATTGCCTCCCATAGGTTTGGGAATGCTGTGTTTTCATTTTCATTAAATTCTAAACAATCCTCAATTTTTTATTTATTTCTTTTTTGACAATGTTATCATTGATTAGCACATTGTTCAGCTTTTGTGTGTATGTTGGCTTTTTGTTATCTTTCTTGTTATTAAAAACCAGCCTTAATCCATGGTGATCTGATTGGATGCATGGGAGTATTTCAATCTTCTTATATCTGTTGAGACTTGTTTTGTGAGCAACAATATTGTCAATTTTTGGGGAGGTACTATGAGGTTCTGAAAAGAAAGTGTGTCCTTTTGTTTTAGGATGAAATGTTCTGTACATGTCTGTTAATTTCAATTGGTTCATCACTTCAACTAGTTTCACTGTGTTCTGTTCAGTTTCTGCTTTCATGATGTGTCCATTGATGAGAGTACGGTGTTCATGTCTCCCACAATTTTGATGAGTAGTACAATACAGGCTTTGAGCTTTAGTATAGTTTCTTTTATGAATGTGGGTGTTCTGGTACTTTTGTATTTGGAATATAGATGCTCAGGATTGAGAATTCATCTTGATAGATTTTTCTTGTGATGAGCAAAAAGTGTCATTCCCTATCATTTTTTACTATGATTTCATTACACATTTTTTCCTGGGTTTTTTTGTTTTCTGAGCTTGGAGTTTTTTGTATTTCTTTTTTCCATAGTTTCCTAGATTTTATGGATTTTATTTGTGTTAGGAATATTTGAGTTTTAAATTTTCTTTGACCAATCAATCAATTTTTTCTATAATGTCTTTAAGGCCTAAGATTCATTGATTGATCTCTTATATTCTTTTCATGTCTGCAGATGTTTATCACTTGCCTATATTTTCCATTTCCATAATTCCCTGTTTGTGCTTTCTTTTTTTCTGTCTATTTCCATTCTCAGGTCTTGAACAGTTTCTGTCATCTAGTTTGTTTGGATTTTTGTTTGTTTGTTTGTTTGTTTGTTTTTCTTAAACTTAGATATTCTTCAAGGGATTTGTTGATATTTTTATCATTTTCTTTGGATTCTCTATTTTTTCAAGAAACTTTTTTCATTTTTCTTTTAAGGATTTTTATCATACTCATAAAGTTAATTTTTAAGATCGGTTTATTGTGCTTCATCAGTGTTGCACTATTCAGGTCTTATTGTTGTAGAATAGCTCACCTTTAGTTTTCCTCGTTGCCTTAGTTTTTATTGATGTTGTTCTTTGTTTGGAATTTAGGTGTCTGGGTTTGGTATAATTATAGGTCTAGGTGCTGATTTTGAGTTTGTCCTTGCTGGATGAATTATTTTATTCCTTGGTTTCTGTTTTCTTTTTAGTCTTCTTATTTTTGTGGCTTGGATTTTTGGTAGATGTCATGGCCTCTGATGGAGCAGGTAATTTCTGTCCAACTTAGATCTATGCTTCTGGGGGCTAGGTTGACTGTTGCTGCAGCAGAGAGTCACTGAATGAGTTGTGGTGGGATAAAGTGATGAGGAGAAGAGTAACAATTGTGTTTTCTTTATTGCTTCTATTTCTCTTTCTAGGTCTTAAATAGTTTCTCTAACCTATATTTTTTGTTTGGTTTGGTGATTTATTTGGTTGATTAGTTGGTTTGTTGACTAGTTGGTTTGGTTGTTTGTTATTTCTTCAATATTTGATGCTGAATGACTAAAGGAGGTCCACTGTGGGGTTGTCTATTTGTGGTTCTAGAGGCTGATTTGGTATCTGGTCTAGCAGGGAGTCCCTGCCTGATTTCACCTATTTGCCTTTCTGGCTTGCTTGGCCTCCAAGTGTTCTTCAAACTGTTGTAGCCTATACTGTTCTTCTGACTGGGATGTCCTGCAACTCTTTTTCTGACTGGCATAGTTTGCTCCTAGGCAGCAGAAATCTGGTTAATTGGAATTCAAGGCACAACAGTGGGAAAAGAAACCAATGGAACAGGGTGGAGGACAAGGGAGTACGTCTTTTGGAACCATATCTAGAGAATTGGGGCAATTTTGGGGGGCAGGTGAGTCATTCACCTGTTTTTATGACTGGCACAGTCTACACCTGGGAAGCAGGAGTTTCTTCAAGTTGTATCCAAGGGGAGAACAGTGGGAAGAGACTCTGCTAGGGTTGGATAAGGAGCAGAGCTATAGAATAGATCTTTGGAAAAATAATCCAAAATCTAGGAAGTTAAGTAGTTCCAAAGGCAAGTGGATTACTCACCTGTACTTTGGGATGGCATGGTTCCTCCTGGGCAGTGAAAGTTCCCTCAAGTAGGGCCTGGGCACATAGAAGCAGAAAAATATGGCTGTTTCTTAAGTACCTTCAAATTTCTTCAATATTTCTTATGTAAATGAGTTTTTTTGAAATGATCAGTCAGTGATTTAATGTGAAAAATAATTACATGCCTCTCTGATTCTTGATATTACAGTTTTATCTATTTGAGAGAATAATTCTATATAGAAAACATTGTTTTCATAGTAAGAGTTTTATTTTAAGTATACACATATTAAGAGTAAATACTGCATTTATAAATATTTGTTATAAGTACAAAGACAACTAGATATAGTCAATCATACCTATATGACTTTATATTTTGAAATAAAGTCAGGATAAGTGTGATTTTGAGGATGGCATAGGCCATCCAAGGATCTAAAAATAGGTAAGTTAAATAGATAAGATTCTGCTTCAAGAACACATTGTAAACTACAAATAAATTCCCCAAAAACAATTTAAATTTTATAATATATAAACCTCATGGTCAGATAAACCCTTTGTTAGATACAGAGAAAATGGAAAAGTATATATCTTAAAAATAAAATAATAGCTACATGTAAACCATCCATTTATTTTGGTACATATATGTCTGGCTGACAAAATGACTATGTTAAATATATGTTATTGATTGTTTATTTTTTAATATTTTCTATTTTGAAGACTTGGCTTTCTTAATATCCTTCAAGAGATTTGAATAATGTTTGTTTGCCTGTTTTTCTTTTCTTCAAGGAATGTACAGAAGCACAAACATGTAATGAATCTTGTGTCTGAATTCTATCTCCTTGGAATCTCATAAGATTTAGAATTATAGCTCACAGGTCCAGTATCCTAGACAAATACATATATGAATTAGTTTATAATTTAGCACAAATAAAGCTGGGTTTAGTAGTTATATGTTGGCTACAAGAAGGCTCAGTAGAAAAATCTGTTCCATTATTATCATGAAATCCTCTAGTTTTGCAGAGCAATAAAACAATAATTGACATAATTTTAGTTATGAGGATGGTGAATTTGTAAATGACAACATGAATATTTTTACCTATGCTTTGAAAAAAAAGTTGTCAAAAAAGTTCTGAATAGACACTCTGCTAACACAGTGTCACCTCAAACATGAAGCATCTTTTCCAGTATATTTTGGATTAAAAGGATGGAGCATAAGTGCAGATTTATAAATCCTACCTTTTAATACATTAGATTCATAACTT
This sequence comes from Micromys minutus, assembly GCF_963924665.1. Taxonomy (NCBI): domain Eukaryota; kingdom Metazoa; phylum Chordata; class Mammalia; order Rodentia; family Muridae; genus Micromys; species Micromys minutus. The sequence goes on from NC_137985.1 coordinate 16,191,752, forward strand.
GAAATTTTCATAATCATTTCAATATTGTAATAGTAATATAAAAATTACTGTGTTAATATTTCTTTCTGTATAAGAAAATGAAATGTTTCCGATGTATCATGTTGATTCTTTCACAACAATGAGAATAAACTTGATGCAATTAAAGTGTATAATATGTTTATAGTCATAAGTATATTATAGTATATTGTCTCCATATGTATGTGCCACTTGATTAGAAATAACTGTTCTACCTAGACAGGCCCAAAGTTAGGAAACTATTTCCTTGTAGCATAAATTTCTGAATCAGATTTGTGCCAAGTTCCTGACAATTAGTAAAATCAAAAGAGTTAAAATTTTAATGTACATGGAACCACAAAAACAAATTTATACAAAATAGTTTAACCTATGTACAGAGAGCCAACAGCCATACTCTGGCTATTCACTTTCTCCTGTTGTTCTACAATTAATATGAATTCTGTAGAGATTAATACAACCTGGTCCCATTTGTATAATTATGAGTTCCTGCACTGAACTTCTAAGATCATAGAATGGTCCGTAATAAGCCTTTAGATGTTCCTGACCGTATTTATATCTATCCTGGAGACAGAAAGTAGCCTTCATCTGAAAGTAGGTTGGTTTTGAATCTGCATTGTCTCTTCATGATTCAGAATAACAGTGGCTTGACTGAATAAGTGCTGAGAGATGGTAGATATGAAAAGGATTATTAATATTTTCAAACCTGACGGTATATAGTAGGGAATAATACTGATAGAACCTATTTTATTATGATATCTATGCCACTTTAATTGAGGTATCAGACACCTTATTCAATTCGGTTTTCAACAACTCTGGCTCTATGATACATGGGTATATCAAAATTAGTAACCTATAAGAGAATATCCAGATTTCAAATTTTGTATTCATACTTCATTAAACTTTAAAATAATTTTGCATATTTTAGATATTTAAAAATGTCCCATTATCATTGTTTATTGTTACTACCAGTAATTATAATGCATCATATCTACAAAAATATTCAAACTCACAGTACTATATGTACCTAAACAAACACATTTTGAAGGCCTAAAATATGACTTCTGATATTTGAATTAATGGTGTCAGTACTATGGAAATGTAGATATGTAAAAAAAATCCAGTTAAATATATTGACTAATGAGACTGAGTACTTCTTGTCATTTTCCTAAAACATTTTTTACTGTATATATAAAGTAACCATAGAAAGTAGGTATTAATGATATGTGTCCTGTATGTTGGGAAACTGATATTATTTGTAAGTAATTTAATTTACCTTTTATTCTTTTATCTTTTGCACATGTCCTTTAATGGGGTTAAATTAGCTCATGTACTTTATGTTGTTTAGTTTTCCTCATTCATACACTATGAGCTGACAAAATAATGAGCTCTGCTTTCTGTAGTACAGATGAAGAGGAAGGTAGGCAATCCTGTGCACATAAGTCAAAGTGTGCATGAAGTCTATTAGTTAGAAATAAGAGGGTTTGAATGTTAGCTCGGTGGCTTTTCTTTATTCTGAGGATTTTAAGTATGAATCATGGGTCTTAGAGTAAGACAAATATGACAATGCTGACACAGAACACAAGGTTGAGTTTCTAAAAATCAGGTGGCATATTATCTGTTTTGATACAAATAAACTTATATAAGTTCTTGTTTTAATCTCCAAAAATACTTCATATAATTTGCATTTTTATTTAACCAGGAATAATGAATTTCAATGCTACATTTGTTGTCAAAGATATAATTATCTTCAACTATTACACTTTCATGAACATTTGAAAATTATCAACGCCAAAGCTGTAAGTTGCATATTAAATAATTTAAAAATCATCTACCTAAGAGGTAAGTAAGAATGATGCTTAATTCCTGGGGGTAACTGGTATACTACAGTGTTTAAAAGTATAAATTATGATCTTTATTTTAAAGAAATATTAACTTCCTACATATCCATACTGTCTCAAACTTTTTCTGTTATTCTCAAAAACATATATCAATTTAAAATTTTGTTGTGATATATTTGGTCAACACAATATTGGATTTAAAATTATGTTTTAAGTGTAGCATGAACTTTGACCATGTTCATTCCTTAACACATTTTCTGCTTATCTCCCCTCTCAATGTGTCCATCTCCATTTCTAAAATAATAGGTCTTCTAGATTTTTTGCTGCCTCAATATCCCAGGCATAGATTTTACAAGACTTAAATGATGATATGACTGTATCAAATAATTTAATGTTCAAATTGTGCTTTCCACTCTTGAAACATATATGGACGGACATTATATATATAATATATAATGCATGGCTCATATGCATGTGTTAAAATTATTTTGTGTACCTGAGGAAGGGAATAACACACAAAACAATAATGAAATAATTCAAAGATTATCTTTGTAGAAACCATCAATACTTCTGTATTTATATGGAAAACTTTAAATGGAGGTATTTGTACTCAAATTGTTTAGAGTTCAAAGTGATTTTATAGTTGACTTACTTATTTTGCAATTATTTCTTTTCTTTGTAAAAGGATAGTGATAAAAATAAAAATGAAAAACACAACACATGTTTCACAATTTTATCTTCTGAAAGTATCTGATGATCCAGAACTGCAGCCCGTTTTGTGTGGATTACTCCTATCCATGTACCTGATATCAGTGCTTGGAAACCTGCTCATCATCCTGACTGTTAGCTCATTCTCCAACCTCCACACTCCTATGTATTTCTTCCTCTCCATTCTGTCCTTGGCTGACATTGGCATTATTTCTACGACAGTTCCAAACATGGTTGCAGAGCTTCAAATCCAAAATCCAGCCATATCCTATGTGGGCTGCCTGACTCAGATGTCACTTTTTATAATTTTTGCATGTATGGATAGTATGCTTCTGACTGTGATGGCATATGACAGGTTTGTGGCCATCTGTCATCCCCTGCATTATGCAATAATTATGAACTCTTGTCGCTGTGGCATGTTAGTTTTAATTTCCATTTTAGCTAGCCTTTTTGAATCCCTGCTTCACAATTTGGTTGCCTTACAATTTAAGTGTTTCAAAGATGTGGCAATTGCTAATTTCTTCTGTCACCCTTCTCAACTTCTAAATTTAGGCTGCAACAACACATTTAATAATAACATACTTATGTATGTTATTGGTGTCATACTAGGTGTTTTTCCCTTATTGGGGATCCTTATCTCATACTTTAAAATCATTATTTCTATTCTGAGAATAACCTCTTCTAGTGGCAGGTATAAAGCTTTCTCTACCTGCGGGTCTCACCTGGCAGTGGTATGCTTATTTTATGGAACAGGGCTTGGAGAGTATTTTGGTTCACTTTTGTCTCATTCTTCTGGAAAGAATGTGGTGGCCTCATTAATGTACACTGTGGTCACTCCCATGCTGAATCCTTTTATCTACACTCTGAGGAATCAGGACATTAATGATTGCCTAAAAAGGCTCCATCTTTGTACTGTTTAATCACAGACCCAATAAATTTAACTTGATAAGTTGGAAGCAATTTCTTTTCTTTTACTGAATATTTTCTTTATTCACATTACAAATGTTAGTTTCCCCTCCACAAAACCTCTATCTCCTCCCCCTTCTGCCTGCTTCTATGAGGATGTTTCCCCACCCACCCATGCACCCACTCCCTGCAGCCTCCCTGCGCTGGCATTTCCCTACACTAAGGCATTGAGTCTTCACAGGACCAAGGGCCTTTCCTCTCATTGCGACCCAACAAGGCCATCCTTTGCTACATATGCGGCTAGAGCTATGGGTTGCTCCATGTATACTCTTTGGTTGGTGGTTTATTCCCTGGTAGCTCTGGGGGTTGGGGTCTAATTGGTTGATATTGTTGTTCTTCCTATGAGGATGCAAACTCTTTCAGATCCTTCAGTCCTTTCTCTCACTCCACCATTGGGAACCCCTTTCTCAGTCTAAGGTTGGCTACGAGCATCCACCTCTGTATTTGTCAGGCTCTGGCAAAGCCTCTCAGGTGACAGCTGTATCAGGTTCCTGTCAGCATGTACTTCTTGGCATCCACAGTATTGTCTAAGTTTGATGACTGTATATGGGATTGATCCCCAGGTGGGGTAGTCTCTGGATAACCTTTTTTTTCAGTCTCTGCTCCATGCATTGTCTCCAAATTTTCTCCTGTGAACATTTTCTCCCTTCTAAGAAGGACTAAAACCTCCACACTTTGGTCTTCCTCTTATTGAGCTTTATGTGGTCTGTGAATTGTATCTTGGATATATTTTAATAACTAACCACCAAGAATTATGTTACTGCAGCATTGTTTCCATGATCTTTCTAAAACTTGATGAATGTAATTCATTTGTTTCTATCCACAATAAAATAGTGCTTTACTGGTGTGGTAATAGAATAATTTATTTGTTTGCTTGCTATTTATCTACTTACTTGTTTTGTTAAAGCAAGGTCTTTATAATACAGACTGAAATGAAGCTTCTGTATCTGAGTCTTGTTCTTAAATGCTAAAATTAAGGTGTGTGGCACAACACCCAATTGAATTTAATAGTTTTTAAATTTCCAAAAATCCAGTTTCAAAGGAAAATTAAATATATGGGTTAAATGATAAAGGTTGCTAAAAATTGTGAATGTGACCAAAATAAGCCCCCTGGAAATTGTCACAGCCATTTGTTTTTCCTATGAACACCTTATACTATGAATATTAGGAATAAAACCAGTTGACACTGAAAAAAATTAACCCAATTTACATAATTACAATATTAATTTTACTTCTAAGTAGAAAGAGAATTCCACCACTTTTGTGGACATTTGTATATTCATTTTCTCCTTCACTAATTCTTTCATATTGTCCTCCTCTTCTTCCATATCTTTTTTCTCTGTTTCCTCTTCTCAATCAATTACAACACATGAACTTATTTGATTATTTCTAAGCACTGTATATCAAATTTCAAATATTAGGTAGAGGAATTATCCAGTGTCTCCAAAGCCAAATTTGGAAATGTCTAACTATAGTGGGCTCCATTACAGGATCTGTCTTCTCCTTTTCATTTTTGTTCTCCTGTTCTTTTAATGACAAACATCAAAAAGGAGTCTTGAGAGTTTGGTCAGGATATTTTAGTATATGTGCACTTGAACTGTATTTATAGATTTTTAGTCATGTAAAACACAATGAAAATCACTCAGTACCCAAGGAGGTAAGGATAAAGAAATGTCAGAAGAATTTTTTCTTTATCATAAAGACTAACTCTGAGCAGTGTATAGAAGGATAGGCTTAAAATGTGTAAAATTTAAGGCATAGGACTTATTACATTTTAGGTAGTGGTTGATGTAGGCATCCTAGGAATCTTATTCAAAACATACTTTCATCTATTGCTGAAACATATTTTATCTATTTCATCTACAAACATCTCATCTAGGAAAACAAAATATATCCTGATAAGCTCATCCATAAAAGTATAAAATGATTTTAGTGTGATTATGAAAATGAGGATGATGATGAAGCACTATGCACAATTTAAACAATTAAGAAGTATGCTGCTGATTTCCAAGCTCTGAGCTCAAGAGCTCTATTCTATAGATCAGTATTTAATCTATCTGTCTGTCTATCTATCTATATAACTATCTATCTACCTATTTATCTATCCATCTACCTGCCTACCTACCTATCATCAAGTTTTCTACTTGTCTTTCCTATATTATATGTGTTACATTAGGTTTACTTTATATTAAAGAACAGAAATTGTGTGTAAATTATTATAGTTCTTAGGAGAAGAAATCTGCAATTATTTTTGCATTAGTGGTATCTTTTTACAAATCATAGGCTGTGTATTAAAAATTGATGTATTTTTCTATTGAGATAAACCCATATGAATTTTATTTCCTTGTCGCTCTAGAAATAGAATCCTCCCTCATTTTTCCACTTTAATATCAGTTTGTTTTGTTGTGTTCTGATTTGGTTTTATCTCAAAGAACATCACTGGCAGAAATTTGCCTCTTGGTTAATAAAGTAACTAAAACCATTGTAAGACAAGTAGGGTGCTTAGCAAGATGGGTACAATTAGGAAAGCACTAATGATGTAGGCCTTCACTTTTTTGATCACTTAATCTTATAAAGTAATGTTGTGTCCCCAACTTATAAACTTTTATAAAATTTTAGAGTAGAAAAACTAACACATTCAGAAATCTACTGTTTCAAATGGAACCAAATGTAAAAACATAAGAAATATGTTTCCCATATAATTTATAAAATTGTATGAATTTGATACAAATAAACATGTATAGAACCATATTAAACACTTGAAATATTTTATATATTAAAATCACTGATGTGTGTTTTATAATAATTGTGCATTTGTAGACTTATAGAAAATATTAATGTGTGAACTGCCTAGTTTTTGTCTACTTGACACAAGCTAAAGTTATCTGGGGGAAAAAAGAAACCTCAGTTTAGAAAAATGCATGCATAAGATTTGGATGTAGGGCATTTTACTACTTAATAATTGATGCAAGTGATTCCATGCCTGGGCTGGGGCTGGAGGTCCTGGGCACCATAATAATGCAGGCAGAGCAATCTGTGGGGAGAAAACCAGTAAGCAGCATAACTCTAGGTCCTCAGCATCAGCTTTTAACTACAGGTTTCTACCCTGTTTGAGTTCCTACCCAACTTCCTTTGATGATGAACACTGCTGTGGAAGTGTAAGCCAAATAACTCCTCAACTTGCTTTTAGTCATGGTATCTCATCACAACAGCAGTAACACTAAAAAAATGTTTTTCTTAACAGAATAGTTATTAAAATTTGAAGTTAACAAAACAAATTTAGAAGATGTATATCATAATTTTCAACAAAACTGATAATCATTTACTGGCTTTAGAAATATTTTCCATATATTGAAACTAAACTAGTAATTTTTATCTCCTTCAACTATGTAAAAATATTTTGTGTGGATTATTTTAATATTGAAATATAACTTGATAATGGTAAAGAGTACATACTCCTTACCCTAGATATGATAATAAAATAATCATGAGCTTTCTAGTCCTTGAATTTGTTGAAACATGAAAAGGAACAGACACATTCCTGTACCTGAACAATATATAGTACTGACAGATAAAGGCACTCAGAACTTTGGCCTCCACTGCAAAAATTTGGTGCATCTCTCGCATTGGGACAGACACGTAAAATGTCCACAGATCTCTCAGTTCCAACACTTCTTGAATCCATTTCTATTAAGAAACTGGACAGAGTTAAAATCCAAACACTACAAACATCTGTGGCCGTATGCTTAAGTGTCCTGCTTAAAATGTAAGCATAGTCCCATTTCTCACACTCATTTACAGAAAGAGGTACAGTGTGCTAGAATTCTTCTCTGTACAAATGAAAATGAACACACAACACATCAGAACCTCTGGCTGAATGCATTTCTGAGGGGGAACGTTTATACTTACAACTCAAAGCGTTAATATTATAAATCAAAGCTGTAACAAATTAATAACTTAATGATTCACTAAAGCCTGAGAAAATAAAAACAATCCAAACACAAACTAATGAAAATAAAACAAATAAGGTTGGGAAAGCAATAAATAAAATAGAAACAAAGAAAATAAAATGGTTAAAATGAAGAGTTTATTCTTGAAAAAATAAGTAATATTGACAACCAATTACCCAAATTAAGCAAAAGAAATAGAGAAAATGCAAAGTTGAATCAAATTATATATGTAAAGAGTACCATTACAACATATACCAGTAAAATCCAGAACATCACAGGTCATACATTAAAAAAATATTTTAATAAATTAGGAGTCCTAAAATTGTATAAATTTCCAACTGCATATGAACTACCAATGTTTAGGCAAGGAAAAATAAAACAGACTCATCACAATAAGACTGAAGCAGTTAAAAACCTGGCTTAACATAAAAATACCTCCAAACATCTATCTGTACATCCTTATATGTTGTTAGTCAGAGTAGCCTCTGATGAATCCTAACTACTGTAGGGTATTTTCCTATCTCTTAGTTGCCAAAAAAATTAGATAAGATCATATTTCTGCTTTATAAAAGAAATTAAGCTGTAGTTAATCTTGAAGCTTTCTCCTGCTGGCTAGATTTCATAGTGTTGAAATGCTATGTAGGTTTCAGGGAGAGTTAAAAACCTATTGGTGTTACTCAGTAAGGAAATATACAGATGAAAGTGTCAATCTGCAATGATTACTGATACTATTGTAGCCTAACTGTAATAGAGGTAACCAACTGCTATCAATGTAGCTTGAGGTACCCTTCACAAAATGTAATGCATCTGCATTACTAATACTGTAAACCTGACCAAAATCCATAAATTGGAATTTCACAGACCAGAAAGGATTCAATACTCTTGTTTAGCTAGAAAGAACCCAGATACCGCACATTGAAAGAAGTCATACAGAAAATGTGGTTCATTTACACAATGGAATACTACTCAGTGGTTAAGAATGGGGACATCATGAGATTTTGGGGCAAATGGATGGGACTAGAAAATATCATTCTAAGTGAAGTAACTCAGACCCAAAAGGACATGCATGATATGTACTCACTAATAAATGGATGTTAGCAAAAAAACAAAAAAACCAAAACAAAAACTACAGAATACCCAAGATACAATCCACAGAACTAAAAAAAGGTTAACAAACAGAAGGGCACAAGTAAATATGGCTCAATACCACTTGGGGTGGGAGGGAGAATAAAACACTCACGGGAGAAAGAGGGAGGAAGGAACCTTGTTAGGAGAAGGAGAGGGGAAGAGAAAATGGTGTATATGATCAGGTATGGGGGAGGAGGAGACAGGAGACAAGATGCTGAAAGCCAGCAGAATGAATGAAAACAAGCAAACCTTCTGCTCGGACCATCCGCCAACAGGAACAGTAGAGACCCAGAGACACAGGCCTGGTGAGAAGGTGTTCTAACTAGCCAGGGAGCAGAGAGATCTCTGCCGAGTGCTCAGAAAGTGTGCCCCAGCCCACGTTGATCCCGGGATCCTGACACCCAGCATTGGGTGCTCTGTTCCCAGCCGGCGGTTTTTGGGTGCAGAAAAGGCACTTCGTCCATCTGCCACCAGGAACAGCAGAGATTCAGGGAAAGGCCTGGTGAGAAGGTATTCTAACTAGCCAGGGGGCAGAGAGATCTCTCCCAAGCACACAGAAACTGCGCCCCTGCCCTGCTTCATTCAGGGAACCAGGAACCCAGCATTGGGTGTTCTGTTCAAAGCCAGTGGCTTTTGGGGGAAGAACAGGCAGGCAGACCATCCACCACCAGGAAGAGGGGAGATCCAGGGACACAGGCCAGGTACAAGGTAAAGGCAAGAAAACAGGATGACAAGAGGAAACCAAAAGAACTTACCCCAGGGAAATCAAGACAACCTGGTAACACTAGAACCCAGCTCACCCATCAAAGCAAACAGCGGAATGCCAAACACTCCAGAAAAAGAAGATTCAGACCCAAAATGATACCTCAAGATGATGATAGAGATCCTTCAAAAAGAACGGGAGGAAAAGTATAAAGATTTAGAAGCTTTTAAAGAATAAAAAAGAAAAAAAACTCAAAGAACTCAAAGAACTAGAAGAAAACAGAACCAAAGAGATGAAGGAATTGAAGGAAAAATTTAAAAAAAAAAAATGGACACAATAAAGAAAACACTAAAAGCGCAATCCTAAAGGTAGAAATCCTAAAAAAGAAATCAGGAGCACAGATGCAAGCATTTCCAACAGACTACAAGAGATGGAAGAGAGAATTTCAGGGGCCAAAGACAACATTAAAAACATAGACAAAACAGTCAGAGAAGATGCAAAAACCAAAAAACTCCTAACCCAAAATGTCCAGGAGATCTAGGACACAATGAGAAGGCCAAACGTAAGGATAATAGGAATAGAAGAAGGGGAAAAATATCAACTAAGAGGCAGAGTAAATATCTTAAACAAAGTCATAGAAGTAAACTTCCCTACCCTTAAGACTGAGATGACCACAAGCATAAAAGAAGCCTACAGAACTCCAAATAGGTTGGACCAGAAAAAAAATACCTCCTGACACATAATAGTCAAAACACCAAGTGCCCAAAGCAAACAAGGAATACTAAAAGCAGTAAGGGAAAAGGTCATGTAGCATATAAAGGCAAACCAATCAGAATCACACCCAATTTCTCAAGAGAGACGATGAAAACTAGAAGATCCTGGACAGATATCATGCAGACACTAATTGAGCACAAGTGCCAGCCCCAGATGCTATACAAAGAAAAACTCTCAATCACTATAGATAGACAGACTAAGATATTTCATCTGAGGAAGTGCTCGACATCCTTAGCCATCAGGGAAATGCAAATCAAAACAACCCTGAGATTCCACCTCACACCAGTCAGATTGGCCAAGATCCAAAACTCAGATGACAGCAGATGCTGGCAAGGCTGCGGAGAAAGAGGAACACTTCTCCACTGTTGGTGGAGTTGCAAACTAATACAACCACTCTGGAAATCTGTCTGGCGATACCTCAGAAAATTGGATATAGTACTACCTGAAGACCCAGCTATTCCACTTCTGGGCATATACCCCAGAGACACTTTAATACACAACAAAGATATATGCACCACAATGTTCATAGCGGCTCTATTTATAATAGCCAGAAGCTGGAAGGAACACAGATGTCCTTCAGAAGACGAATGGATACAAAAATTGTGGTACATATACACAATGGAATACTACTCAGCCACCAGAAACAATGACTTAACCAAATTCTTAAGAAAATGGCTGCATCTAGAGAATATCATTCTGAGTGAGATAACCCAGTCACAAAAGAACAGACATAATATGCAGTCACTGATACTGGGATGCTAACCCCAGAGGCTTGCACTCCCCCAGAAACAACTCACAGACTGTATGAAGTCCAAGAAATAAAGAAAACAAAAAATATACATATATTCACAAAACAAGAAAACTTTGACTATTTCCATGTTGCGTTTTGTTTTGCATGTACTTTACGCTTATTGCAACTAGTACGTTTTCAATGCATACTGTCAAGCCCTTGAAAAAAATCAAGTACTGACTAAAAAACATATTCACATGGTTTTATGTAAAATTTATTTTAATGTCTGAAAAAACAGTACTGACAAAAATGTATAATTTTAAACAAAAGATGTTTAAAATCTGTACATTTATCTTTGTTTTGCAAAATAAAGTCGTTTAAAAAATAAAAAAAGAAAAAAGAAAACAAACTAAAACAAAACAAAAAAATCTTTACACAACAAGAAAACTTTGACTATTTCCATGTTACATTTTGTTTTACATGTACTTTATGCTCATTGTAACTATTAAGTTTTCAATGCATACTATCAAACCTTTAAAAATATCAAGTACTGACTAAAAATATATTTATACAGTTTTATTTTAAAATCTGAAAATTATTTTAAAATCTGAAAAAAAGTACTGACAAAAATGTATTGTATAATTTTATGCAAAAAATGATTAAAATCTGTACATTTATCTTTGTTTTGTAAAATAAAGTTGTTAAAAAAAAGAAACAACTTTAAAAAAAAGATATTTCAAGACAAATCTAAATTTATACAATATTTGAACACAAACCCCACACTACACTGAATTGTAGGTGGAAAACCCAATGCAAGGAGGGGAACTACATCCTAGGAAAAACTAGAAAACTCCTAAGTAAGAAAACCAAAAAGAGAAAGACACACAGGCAGAATTCAACCTACAAAAGCAATAATAGCAGGAAACAGCAACAATTATTCTTTGATATCTATTAACATAAATGGTCTCAATTCCCCAATAAAATGATATAGCCTATCAGAATGGATACATAAAGAACACCCAGCATGTTGCTGCATACAGGAAACTCATTTCAGAGATAAACACAGACACTATCTCAAAATAAAAGGTTGGGAAAAAACTTCAAAGAAAATGGCCCCAAGAGGCAAGGTGGAGTGGCTATTCAAATATTGAATAAAGTAAATTTCAAACCAAAAGTTATCAAAAAAGATAAGGAAGGACACTTATTACTCATTAGAGGGGAAATCTATCAGGAGGAACTCTCAATCCTTAACATATATGCTCCAAATACAAAAGCACCCATTTCATAAAGGAAATACTACTAAACCTCAAAAATGCATTTTACCCCACAAAATAATAGTGGGAGACTTTAATACCCCACTCAAACCAATGGACAGATCATGGAAACAGAAACTGAACAAGAACACTGTAAAACTAGCAGAGACTATGAACCAACTGGAAATAATAGATATCTACAGAACATATCACCCTAAAACAAAAGAATACACCTTCTTCTTGGCACCTCACAGCACCTTCTCAAAAATTGACCACAAAATTGGATACAGAACGAGCCTCAATCGATGTGAGAAGATTGAAATACTCCCACGCATCCTTTCAGATCACCATGGTCTAAGACTGGTCTTTAATAACAACAAAGAAAACAAAACGCCCATGAATACATGGAAAATAAATAATGCTCTATTAAATGATAGCAGGGTCAAAGAAGAAATAGAAATTAAAGATTTTCAAGAATTTAATGAAAATAAAAACAAGACATACCCAAACCTATGGGATGCAATGAAAGCAGTACTGAGAGGAAAACTCATAGCTCTGAGTGCTTACCAAAAGTAACGGGAGAGAGCATACACTAGCAACCTAACAACATGGTTGAAAGCTCTGGAACAAAAGAAAGCAGATACACCCAAGAGGAGAAGATTGCAAGAAATAATGAAAATTAGGGCAGAAATAGACCAAATAGAAACAAAAAAATCCATCCAATGAATCAACAAAACAAATATTAGTTCTTTGAGAAAATCAATAAGATTGATAAACCCCTAACGAGACTAAATAGACATCAAAGAGAGAGTATCCAAATTAACAAAATCAGAAAGGAAAGTGGAGAAATGACAAAAGAAAATGAGGAAATTCAAGAAATCATCAGATCTTACTACAAAAGGCTATACTTAAGAAAGCTTTAAAATCTGGGGGAAATGGATGAATTCCTAGACAGATAAAGATACTAAAGTTAAACCAGGACCAGGTAAGCCATCTAAATAATCCCATAACACCCAAAGAAATAAAAGAAGTCATCAAAAGCCTCCCAACAAAAAAAAGCCCAGGTCCAGATGGGTTAAGTGCAGAATTTTATCAGACATTTATTGACAACATAATACCGATTTTAACCAAACTATTCCATAAAATAGAATCAGATGGAACACTACCTAACTCATTTTTTGAGGCTAAAATAATCCTTGTTGCTAAACAGCACAAAGAACCTACAAGGAAAGAGAACTTCAGGCCAGTCTCATTTATGAACATTGAAGCAAAAATACTCAACAAAATCCTTACAAACCGAATCCAAGACCACATCAAAACGATCATTCACAATGATCAAGTAGGCTTCATCACTGGATGCAGAGATGGTTTAATATACAGAAATTTGTCAATGTAATCCATCATATAAACAAACTCAAAGAAAAAAGCCACATGGTAATGTCACTAAATGCTGAGAAAGAATTTGACCAAATTCAATACGCCTTCATGTTAAAAGACTTGGAAAAAACAGGAATCCAAGGTCCATACCTTATTAAAGTAAAAGCAATATACAGCAAATCAACAGCCGACATCATATTTAAAGTTGGGAAAATTGAAGCAACCCCACTAAAATCAGGGACTCAACAAGGCTGCCCACTCTACCCCTACATATTCAACATAGTACTGGAATTCCTGGACAGCTCATTTAGACAGCAAAAGGAAATCAAAAGAATACAAATTGGAAAGGAAAAAGTGAAAACATCACTATTTGCAGATGACATGATAGTGTACTAAAGAGACCCCACAAATTTCACCAGAGAACTTCTACAGCTGATAAATGAGGTCAGCAATGTGGCTGGATATAAAATTAACACAAACAAATCAGTAGCCTTCTTATATTTAAAGGACAAACATGTGGAGAAAGAAATTAGGAAAAAGATACCCTTCACAATAGTCACAAAAACTATGAAATACATTGGTGTGACTCTAACTAAGCAAATGAAGAACCTGTATGAGAAGAACTTCAAACCTCTAAAGAAGGATATCGAGGAAGATCTCAGAAAAAAGAAAGATCTCCTATGCTCATGGATTGGATCAATCAACATTTTAAAAATGGTCCTCTTACCAAAAGCAATCTACAGATTCAATTCAATCCTCATCAAAATTCCAACCCAGGTCTTCATTGAGTTGGAAAGAGCAATGTACAAATTCAATTGGAATAACAAAAGTCCAAGAATAGTGAAATTCATTTTCAACAAGAAGAAAACATCTGCAGGAATCACTCCCCCTGACCTCAAGCTATATTACAAGGCAATTGTGCTAAAAACTGCATGGTACTGGTACATAAATTGGAATGTAGATCAATGGAATACAATAAAAGATCCAGAAATGAGACCTCACATATATGGTCACCTGATGTTTGACAAAGGAGCTGTAAACATTCAATGGAAAAAGGATAGCCTATTCACCAAATGGTGTTGGTCCAACTGACACTCAGCATGCAGAAGAATAAAAATAGACCCTTTCTTATCTCCTTGTACAAAGTTCAAGTGTAAGTGGATCATAGATCTTCACAATAAAACAGGTACACTGAATCTATTAGATGAGAAAGTAGGGAAAATCTTAGAACACACAAGCACATGAGTAAATTTCCTGAACAAAATACCAATGGCTCATGAACTAATGTCAAAGATTGACAAATAGGACTTAATGAGATTGCAGAGTTTCTGTAAGGCTAAGGATACTGTCAATTAAACAAAATAGCAGCCAACAGAGTAGGAAAACATCTTTACCAACTGCACATCAGATAGAGGCCTAATATCCAAGGTATACAAAGAACTCAAAAAGCTAGACAACAGAGACCCAAATAACCCTATTAAAAATGGGGTACAGAGCTAAACACAAAGTTCTCAATTGAGGTATATCAATTGGCTGAGAAACATCTAAGGAAGTCCTCCACATTCTTAGCCATCAGGGAAATGCAAATCAAAACAACCCTGAGATTCAACCTCACACTAGTCAGACTGGCCACGATCCAAACTCAGATGACAGCACATGCTGGCAAGGATGTGGTAAAAGAGGAACACTTCTCCATGGCTGGTGAGGTTGTAAACTAATACAACCACTCTGGAGATCAGTCTGGCATTTCCTCAAAAAATTGGACATAGTACTCCCTGAAGATCCAGCTATTCCACTTCTGGGCATATATCCCAGAGACACTCTAATATACTACAAAGACGCATGCACCACAATGTTCATAGCAGCTCTATTTATAATAGCCAGAAGCTGGAAAGAACCCAGGTATCCTTCAGTAAATGAATGGATACAAGAATTGTGGTACATTTACACAATGGTGTACTACTCAGCTATCAGAAACAATGACTTATCAAAATTCTTAATAAAATAAATACATCTAGAGAATATTATCCTGAATGGGATAAACCAGTCACAAAAGAACAGATATAATATGCAGTCACTGATAATGGGATACTAACCCCAGAAAGCTCTGAACACCCTAGAAAAAACTTACATACAGTGTGAAGTTCAAGAAAATGAAAAGAAAAGAAAAAACAATTATGCTCTGTCCTTACACACCAAGAAAACTTTGACTAATTCTGGGTTACATCCTGTTTTACATGTACTTTATGCTCATTGTAACTAGTAAGACCTTAACGCACACTATCAAAACTTTGAAAAACATAGAAGCCAAGCACTGACAAAAATGTATTCGTATACTTTTATGCAAAAATGCTTAAAATTTGTTCATTTATCTTTGTATTTTTAAAGTTGTTCAAAAAAGAAGAAAATATGGAAACCTCAAGGACTGGGAAATATTGGGTCCCACTAAAATGTCCCAGACACCTGGGAGATGAGAGACTCTCGGTATTCAAAGGGACGACCTTTAGATGAAAAGCTGAACAGTGAGAAGAGAGACCTCATACAGTCCACCTTAGTAAAAAGACAGGGCATCCAGTAGAAGGATGAAGTTGTTATCCCAAAATCAAAAATTCTGATGTGAAATTGTTCCCATCTAAAAGAACTGCAGGGAAAAATGATGAAGAGACAGCGGGAAAGGCAACCACTGACTGTCCCAACTCAGGATCCAGATAAAGGGGAGGGTCTAAGCCCTGTCAATATAACTGATGTTGTTGTGTCCTTCCAGACAAGAGACTAACATGGCTGTCTTCTGAAAGGCCCAACAAGCAGCTGACTGAGACAGACACAAATATTTACACCCAAATATTGGACTGAAGTTTGGGAATCCTATCGTTGAATTAGGGTAACTTTGGAAGAAGTTGAGGTGGAAGAAGACCCCATAAGAAGACCAGCGATCCCAAGTAACTTGCACCCCTGAGATCTCTCATATACTAAGCCACCAACCAGGCAGCATACAACAGCAGATATGAGACCCGCAACACATATACAGCAGAGGAATCCTGGGTCTAGGATCAGTGAGAGAAGATGCACCTAAAGCAGCAAAAGACAAGTCCTCAGGGAGTGGAGAGGTCTACTAAAGTGGATGGAGAGGGGGGTGGGGAACATTCTTTCGGAGATGGGAGAGAATGTATGAGATGAGAAGCAGCCAGAGGGCAGACTGAGAGGGAGATAAAGACTGAACTTTTAAAAAGATTTAATTATTTAAAAGGAAAAAAATAAATGAAATTTCCTGAGGATATTACAGATAACAAATACATTAAAGACTGTTTACAGCAATCTCATAGTCAATTTTAACTTAAATGGAGAGAAACTCATAGCAATTTTATTAAACTGAGAAAGAAGAAAATGTCCATTTGCCCAGTACCTGTTCAATATAGTACTATCTAAACTAAATACCATCAGAATTAGCACTAAGATCAACAACTAATACACAGTTTTTATGAAGCTGAAAAACTTTTACATGGAAAATATCATGATGATTCAGACAAAGAAACACCATCCAGAATGAAAAATTATTTTAATTAAATATCATTATATTAGTCTAGTTAATATTCAAAATATATAAAGAACACAAAAATAAATATTAAGGAAACAACTGACCCAATTAAACTTGGGGTATAAATTTTTAAAAAAGAATTCCCAAAAGATGAATAGCTTAGAAACACTGAAAGAAATGTTCAACACCCTTAGTCACCAGGGAACTCAAATCAAAACTAACTTCCAGATTTCATCTTAAATATGTCCACTCTTCTTCTGGAACAGACTGCTGGCTAGTCTGCTCTCTGAAAGAGGCTATGTCCTGAGGTATACCAGAAAATCCCTTGGATTCAGAGCATTTGGTAAAAACCCCCTGGAAGTCTTGCAGCTGCTGCTGAAAGCCCAGTGGACTCAGGTACCCACCATCCCAAGCACCTCCAACTTGCCAAACACAACTCCCCTTCTGCCTTGTACTTTCTGCTGGGACAGACTGCTAGCTACTCTGCTCCCTAGAAAAGGCTATATCCTGAGGCATTCCAATGAATCCTCTGTTCTCAAAAAAGTTGGTAAGAACCCTTCCGAAGTCCTACAGCTGCTTCTGGGAGCCAAATGGACTTGGGGACCTGCCATCACACAAAATACCCTGCCCACTGAACACAACTTTTTTCTGCCCAGTTCTTTCTGCTGGGACAGACTAATTGCTAGTCTGCTCCCCAGAAAACACATTATAAGGCATGTCAGAACATTGGTTGCACTAAGAGCATTTGACACCACATCCTGAGGCATTCCAGGAAATCTGCTGCACCCAGGGCATCTGACAACACAGCTAGTGAAGACATGCCAAGAAATATAATGCATTGAGAACACCACAGTTTGAAGGTATTCCAGAAGTCCCTCTATACACAGAGCAACTGAACAACTGATACCACAGTCTGAATGCTCTGTGGCATGCCAGACAACTGACCCAAAAGATTCAAAACCACCCTAGATTTCTGCTGCACACAGGGAAACAGAAACCACAGTTCATGGATACTCCAGGAGAACAACTTCACAAAGGACAACACTTTGACTGGTCCTTGGAAGACCCAACAGTCTGAAGCCCTCCCAGGAGAACTTCTGCAGCTATAATTACAAATCAGCAGCTTCTCTGCTCCTCTGTAAACCCTATGGGTAGAAGAACCCACAGGAGATCTGCTTCAGTAATACTTAGGCCTACCAGAAGACCTATAGCAACTCAAGGACAAAAGAGGCAGACTCTAGACAGAGTCATCCAGACCAACAAACACCAGAGATAACCAGATAGCAAGAGGGAAGTACAAGACCATAAACAACAGAAGGCAATATACATGGACATAACCCAGTTTTCCCACCACCATGGCCTAATGGTGGTCTTCAATAACTGCAAAAACAATAAAAATCTTACATATGTGTTGAAACTAAACAAATCCCTACTCAACGTTAATTTAGTCAGGGAAGAAATAAAAAAAGAAATTATAGACTTTTTAGAATTTAATGAAAAAGTTGACAGATGATATGCAAATTTTTGGAACACAGTGAAAGCAGTACTAAGAGCAAAATTCATAGCACTAAGTGCCCTGGTAGAGAAACTGGAAATATCTTACAATAGCAACTTATCAGACCTGAGAGCTCTAGAACAAAAAGAAGCAAACCCATCTAACAAGAGCAGAAGGTAGGAAATAGTCAAACTCAGGGCTGGTATCAACCAAATAGAAACAAAGAGAACAATACAAAGAAAAAACAAAAATCAAGGACACATGCTCCACTATGTTTATAGCTACCTTATTCATAATACCCAGCTGGAAACAAGCCAGGTGTCCCTCAACATTGGAATGGATACAGAAATGGTAGAACATTTACACAATGGAGAACTACTTGGCTATTACAAACAATGACTTTATAAAATTTTAGGCAAATGGATGGAACTAAAAATTATCATCTTGAGTGAGGTAACAAAATCACCAAAAGAAAAAAGAAAAAAAGAAAGAAAGAAAAGAAAAGAAAAGAAAAATATGTGCTGACTGGTAAGTGGATATTAGCCCAAATGCTCAGAACCCAAGATACAATTCACAGACCACATGAAGCTTAACAAGAAGGAAGACTAAAGTGTGGAGGGTTCAGTCCTTCTTAGAACAGCGAACAATAATATTCACAGCAGTAAGTACATCAACAAAGATTGAAGTAGAGACTGAAAAAAGGCCATCCAGAGACTGCTCCACCTGGTAATCCAGGCCATATACAACCCCCAAACCCAGACAATATTGCTGATGCCGAGAAGTGTATATTGACTGAAGCCCGACATAACTGTCACCTGAGAGGCTCTGCCAGAGCATAACAAATACAGAAGCAGATGCTTGCAGTCAACTATTGAACTGAGAATAGAATCCACATTAGAGGAGAAAGGATTGAAGGAGCTGAAAGGGTTTGCAACTTTATAAAAACAATACCAACCAACCAGAGCTCCCACGGACTAAACCACCATCAAAAGAGTACAAATCCTGGCTCCACCTGCAAGTGTAGCAGAGGATGGCCTTGTTGGACATCAATGGGAAAAGAAGCCCTTTGCCCTGCCAAGGCTTGATTCTCCAGTGTAGGGGAATGTCAGGGTGGGGAGGCAGGAATAGGTGGGGGAGCACACTCATAGAAGGAGAGGGATGGGCAATGATATAGAGTGTTTATGAAAGGAAAACCAGAAAGAAAGGGGATAATATTTGAAATGTAAATTTAAAAGAGGAAACAAAAAGAACAATAAAAAGAATCAACAAAATATACTAAAAATTTGTCCAAGCATGCCACAAGGGCTTGTGTTCCACTATGCTCATAGTGGTCTACTTTGTGATAGCCAGAAGCTAGAAACAACCCAGATGTCCCACAACAAATGAATAGATATAGAAAATATGGTTCATTTATATAATGGAATACTAATTAGTCATTAAGAAGGAAGGCATCATAAGTTTTGCAGGCAAATGGATAGAACTAGAAAACACAATCCTGAGTGAGGTAACTCAGACCCAAAAGGACTTGCATAGTATGTACTCACTAAATAAGAGGATATTACCCAATACAAGTACGAAATACCCAAGATACAGTCTATAGAACTAAAAGGCTCAACAAATTGAAGAGCCCAAGTAACGATGCCTCAGTCTCACTTGGGAGGAAAAAGAAAGAAACCACAAGGGGGTGGAGAAAAGGAGCTAAGAGAGAAAGGGGATTCAGGGTGGAAAGAGGGGAACATGATCTAGTATTGGGTGTGGGAAGAGAACTGAAGCCCTGAGGGGCAGCAGAAAGAATAGTAACAGGCAACCTCTAGAGGTAAGAGGTTGGATGTAACCTTCAGAATGTACCAGAAACCTGGGAGGTGAAAGACCCTCGGGACTCAAAGGGAAAAGACCCTAGGTGAAATGCCCTACAGTGGGGAGAGAGAACTTGTAGAAGCCACCTCCAGAAGGAAGACAGGGCATCAAGTGAGGATGGGGTAGTCATCTCACAGTCAGAACTTTGACCCATGATTGTTCCTGTCTGAAAGAACTGCAGGAATGGAAATGGAGAAGAAACTGAATAAAAAAGTTCCATGGACAGGCCCAAAAGGGGATCCGGTTCAAGGGGAGGCCCTAAGTCCTGACACCATTTCTGAGGCTATGATGGGTCGCCTCACTCCATTGCTATTCAAGGCAGTGCTTGAAGTCTTAGGTAAAGCAGTAAGACAAAAGAAGAAAGTAAAAGGCAAAACTAGAAAATAAGTCAAAATATACCTGTTTGCAGGTGATACATTTCGACACTGTCTTCAACAAATGGTTCTCAGAAACCTGCATGTAGAAGAATGAAACAACATGTATTCTTAACCTACACAAAAAAAGTTATAAATGAGTCAAAAAGCTCAACTTTAGACCTAACAGTTTTAGAAGTGACTAAAGACTGAAACGAGACTGCAGTTCCATATATAAACATAAGTAAGCACTTTCTGAAAGGATTGTAGTTGCTCAAAGAATAAGAATGGCAATACCCAAGTGGAACTCATGGAATGAAAATATTTCTTCGACAGTTGAGGTCCAGGTACACAGGACTGGTGAGAATGCTCTGTTAGTAGCTGGGGCACAGAGAGGTTAGAAAGAAGCACTGTAAAGGTGCGCCCCACAATGGTTCAGGGGAGCAGAAACACTGCCGTAGGGAATCGGTTTCCACCTGGTGGGCCCCTGCAAGCAGAACAGGTTCTAGGCTTTCTGTCACCAGGAACAGTGGAGATCCAGGGACATAGGACTAGTGAGACTGCACTATGAGTAGCCACTGCACACAGAGGTCTGGTCCAAGCTTGCAGAAAGCACACTCCCCCACGCGGATTGTTTCAGGGGAGCATCAATTCTGCCATAGTGACTCGTTTTTCACTAAGTGGGCCCTTCCATGCAAAACAAATGCTCAGGATATCTCAGACAGACACCAAAAGATGGAACAGAGAATCTCAGGGGCCAAAGACAACATTGAAATCATACATAAAAAAGTCAGAGAAGATGCAAAAACCAAAAAGGTCCTAACCCAAAATTTCCCGGATATCAAGGAAACAATGAGAAGACGAAATCTAAAAATAATAGGAATAGAAGAGGGTGAAGAATAACAACTAAGAGGCACAGTAAATATCTTCAACAAAATCATACAAGAAAACTTTCCTACTTGTAAGAATGAGATGACCGGTTACTACCCAGCGACTTTGGGGCGCAGAACAGGGCTCGGCCCATCTGCCACCCAGACCAGCAGTTCCTAAAGTTTTAAAGACTGGTGAATAGGCGATCTGGGCATCCAGGGAGCAGAGAGATCTCTGCGGAGTGCGCATTGAAAGCGCGCCCCTGCCCTGCTCAATCCAGGGACCAGGAACACAGCATTGGAACTTCTGCTTCCACCCGGTGTCTCTGGGGCACAGAACAGATCACAGCCCATCTGCCACCTGGACCAGCAGCTACCAAATTTTAAAGACTGGTGAGGAGGGGATCTGGGCAGCCAGGGAGCAGAGAGATCTCTGCCGAGTGTGCATGGAAAACGCATCCCTGCCCTGCCTGATCCAGGGACCAGGAACTCAGCATTGGAACCTCAGTTTCTACCCTGCGAATTTGGAGCAAAGAACAGGGCTCGGCCCATCTGCCACATGGACAAGTGGAGATCCAGGGACACAGACCAGATACAAGGGAAAGGCAAGAACATATCACTGACAACAAGATGACGAGAGGAAAGCGAAAGAGTATATCCGAAGGAAACCAAGACACCCTGGCAACACCAGAACCCAGCTCTCACATAACAGCAAACATTGGAGTGCCAAACACTCCAGAAAATGAAGACACAGACCTGAAATCATACCTCAAGACGGTGAAAGAGAACCTAAAACAAGAACAGGGGGAAAAGGAAAAAGAATCAGAAGCTTTTAAAGAGCAACTAGAAAAACACTCAAAGAACTAAAAGAACTAGAGTAAAACATAAACAAAGAGATGAAGGAATGGAAGAGGGAATTTAAAACGGAAATTGAAACAATAAAGAAAACAATAAAAGAGATAAACCTAGAGGTAGAACATCTAAAAAATAAATCAGGAGTCACAGAAGCAAGCGTTTCCAATAGATTACAAGAGATGGAAGAGAGAATCTCAGGGGCAGAAGAGAACATTGTAAACGTGGACAAAACAGCCAGAGAAGATGCAAAAAAACAAAAAACTCCTAACCCAAAACTTCCAGGAGATCCAGGACAGAATGAGAAGACCGTACCTTACGATAATAGAAATAGAAGAGGGAGAAGAGTATCAACTAAGTGTCATAGTAAATATCTTCAACAAAATCATAGAAGAAAACTTTCCTACTCTAAGAATGAGATGATCACATGCATAAAAGAAGCCTTAAGAACTCCAAATAGGTTGAACCAGAAAAGAAATACCTCCCGACACATAATAGTCAAAACACCAAGTGCCCAAAGCAAAGAAAGAATACTAAAAGCATTAAGGGAAAAAGGTCAGGTAACATATAAAGGCAGAGCAATCAGAATCACACCAGATTTCTCAACAGAGTCTTAGAAAGCTAGAAGAGCCTGGACAGACATCATGCACACCCTAAGAGAGCACAAGTGCCAGCCCAAGCTGCTATACCCAGCAAAACTATCAATCACCATAGATAAAAAGATGAAGATATTTCAAGACAAATCTAAATTTACACAGTATCTGACAACAAACCCAGCACTACAACGGATTATACGTTGAAAACCCAATACAATAAGGGGAATTACATCCTAGTAAAAACAAGAAAACTCCTAAGCAAGAAAACCAAAAGAAGAAAAAGACACAGACACAACTCAATATACAAAAGCAATAGTAGCAGGAAACAGAAACAACTATTCCTTGATATCTATTAACATATGGACTCAACTCCCCAAAAAAGAGACATAGGCTATCACACTGGATACATAAACAAAATCCAGCCTTTAGCTGCATAAAGGAAACTCATCTCAGAGACAAAGACAGACACTATCTCAGAGTAAAAGGTTGGGAAAAACCCTCCAAGCAAAGAGCCCCCAAAAGCAAGCTGGAGTGGCTGTTCTAATATCGAATAAAGTAAATTTCCCACCAAAAGTTATCAAAAAAGATAAGAAAGGGCACTTTTTAGTCATTACCGGGGAAATCTGTCAGGAGAAACTCTCAATCCTTTATATATATGCTCCAAATAAAAAAACAACGCACATTCATAAAAGAAACACTACTAAAACTCAAAAAATACATTTCATTTCACACAACAATAGTGGGAGACTTTAATACCACACTCTCTCCAATGGACAGATCATGGAAACAGAAACTGAACAAGGACACTGTAAAACTAGCATAGACTATGAACCAACTAGAATTAATAGATATCTACAGAACATATCATCCTAAAGTAAATGAATACAACTTCTTCCCAGCACTTCATGGCACCTTCTCGAAATTTGACCACATAACTGGACACAGAACGAGCCTCAATCGATATAAGAAGATTGAAATACTCCCATACATCTTCTCAGATCACCATGGTCTACAGCTGGTCTTTAACAACAACAAAAACAACAAAAAGCCCACATACACATGGAAACTAGACAACGCTCTGTTAAATGATATCAGGGTCAAAAAAGAAGTAGAGAAAGAAATTAAGGATTTTCTAGAATTCAACGAAAACGAAAACACAACATACCCAAACCTATGGGATGCAATGAAATCAGTACTGAGAGGAAAACTCATAGCACTAAATGCTTCCAAAAAGAAACTGGAGAGAGCATAAATCAGCAACTTGAGAGCACAGCTAAAAGCTCTAGAACAAAAGGAATCAGATATACCCAAGAAGAGTAGACGGCAAGAAATAATCAAAATTAGGGCAGAAATAGACCAAATAGAAACAAAAAGAACCATTGAAAAAATCAACAAAACCAAGAGTTGGTTCTTTGAGAAAATCAACAAAATTGATAAACCCCTAGCCAGACTAACTAGAGGGGAAAGAGAGAGTATCCAAATTAACAAAATCAGAAAGGAAAGTGGGGACATAACAACTGAAACTGAGGAAATTCAAGAAATCATCAGATCCTACTACAAAAACTTATACTCCACAAAATTGGAAAATCTGGAGGAAATGGATGAATTCTTAGACAGATACAAGGTCCAAAAGTTAAACCAGAACCAAGTAAACCATCTAAATAACCCTATAACACCTAAAGAAATAGAAGAAGTCATCAAAAGCCTCCCAACCAAAAAAAAGCCCAGGTCCAGACGGGTTCAGTGCAGAATTTTATCAGACTTTTATTGAGGATATAACACCGATACTCGCCAAACTATTCCAAAAGATAGAATCAGATAGAATATTACCCAACTCATTTTTTGAGGCTACAATAACCCTTGTACCTAAACCACACAAAGACCCGACAAGGAAAGAAAACTTCAGACCAATCTCACTTATGACCATTGATGCAAAAATACTCAACAAAATCCTTGCAAACCGAATCCAAGAACACATCAAAACGATCATTCATCATGACCAAGTAGGCTTGATCCCTGGGATGCAGGAATGTTTTAACATAAGGAAATCCATCAACGTAATCCACCATATAAACAAACTCAAAGACCAAAATCACATGGTCATCTCACTAGACTCTGAGAAAGCATTCGACAAAATCCAACACCCCATTCATGTTAAAAGTCCTGGAAAGAACAGGAATCCAAGGCCCATACTTAAATATAATAAAAGCAATATACAGCAAACCAACAGCCAACATCAAACTTAATGGCGAGAAACTTGAAGCAATCCCACTAAAATCAGGGACTTGACAAGGCTGCCCACTCTCCCCCTACCTATTCAACATAGTACTGGAAGTCCTGGCTGGAGCAATTAGACAGCAAAAGGAGATCAAGGGGATACAATTTGGAAAGGAAGAGATAAAAACATCACTCTTTGCCGATGACATGATAGTATACTTGAGTGACCCCAAAAATTCCACCAGAGAACTCCTACAGCTGATAAACAAGTTCAGCAAAGTGGCTGGATACAAAATTAACTCAAACAAATCAGTAGCCTTTCTGTACTCAAAGGACAAACATGTGAAGAAAGAAATTAGGGAAAACGTACCCTTCACAATCGTTACAATATCTATGAAATACCTTGGTGTGACTCTAACTAAGCAAGTGACGGACCTGTATGACAAAAACTTCAAACCTCTAAAGAAAGAAATTGAGGAGGATCTCAGAAAATGGAAAGATCTCCCATGCTCATGGATTGGAAAAATCAACATCTTAAAAATGGCCATCCTACCAAAAGCAATCTACAGATTCAACGCAATCCCCATCAAAATTCCAACCCAGTTCCTCATGGAATTGGAAAGATCAATGTGCAATTTCATATGGAATAACAAAAGACATAGAATAGCGAAATCCATCCTCAACAACAAAAAAACATCTGCGAGAATCACTATCCCTGACCTCAAGCTATATTACAAGGCAATTGTGCTGAAAACTGCATGGTACTGATACAGAAATAGGCATGTAGATCAATGGAATAGAATAGAAGATCCAGATATGAGCCCTCATGTATAATGGTCACCTGATTTTTGACAAAGGAGCAGTAAACATTCAATGGAAAAAGGACAGCCTATTCAACAAATGGTGCTGGTCCAACTGGCACTCAGCATGCAAAAGAATGAAAATAGACCCGTTCTTATCTCCTTGTACAAAGCTCAAGTGTAAGTGGATCAAAGACCTCCACATTAAACCAGATACACTGAAACTATTAGATGAGAAAGTAGGGATAACCTTAGAACACATAGGTACAGGAGAAAATTTCCTGAACAAAACACCAATGGCTCAAGCTCTAAGGTCAAAGATTAACAAATGGGACTTAATGAGATTGCAAAGTTTCTGTAAGGCTAAAGACATCGTCAAGAAAACAAAACGGCAACCAACAGAATGGGAAAAGATCTTTACCAACACCACATCAGATAGAGGCCTAATATCCAAGGTGTACAAGGAACTCAAAAAGCTACACACCAGAGAATCAAATAACCCTATTAAAAAAATGGGGTACAGAGCTAAACAAAAGGTTTTCAGTTGAAGAACACCGAATGACTGAGAAACATCTGAGGAAGTGCTCCACATCCTTAGCCATCAGGGAAATGCAAATCAAAACAACCCTGAGATTCCACCTCACACCAGTCAAATTGGCCAAGATCCAAAACTCAGATGACAGCAGATGCTGGCGAGGCTGCGGAGAAAGAGGAACACTTCTTCACTGTTGGTGGGGTTGCAAGCTAATACAACCACTCTGGAAATCTGTCTGGCGATACCTCAGAAAATTGGATATAGTACTACCTGAAGACCCAGCTATTCCACTTCTGGGCATATACCCCAGAGACACTTTAATACACAACAAAGATATATGCACCACAATGTTCATAGCGGCTCTATTTATAATAGCCAGAACCTGGAAGGAACCTTGATGTCCTTCAGAAGATGAATGGATACAAAAATTGTGGTACATATACACAATGGAATACTACTCAGCCACCAGAAACAATGACTTAACCAAATTCTTAAGAAAATGGCTGCATCTAGAGAATATCATCCTGAGTGAGATAACCCAGTCACAAAAGAACAGACATAATATGCAGTCACGGATAGTGGGATGCTATCCCCAGAGGGTTGCACTCCCCCAGAAACAACTCACAGACTGTATGAAGTCCAAGAAATAAAGAAAACAAAAAAATATACATATATTTACAAAACAAGAAGACTTTGACTATTTCCATGTTGCTTTTTGTTTTGTATGTACTTTACAATTATTGTAACTATTAGGTTTTCAATGCATACTGTCAAGCCCTTGAAAAAAATTAAGTACTGACTAAAAAAATATATTCACATGGTTTTATGAAAAAATTATTTTAATATCTGAAAAAACAGTACTGACAAAAATGTATAATTTTAAGCAAAAAATGTTTAAAATCTGTACATTTATCTATGTTTTGTTAAATAAAGTCGTTTAAAAAAAAGAAAAAATCAACCAAATAAGAGCAGGTTCTTTGAGAAAATCAACAAGATTGATAAACCACTAGCCAGACTAAAATGAGGGCAAAGAGAGAGTATACAAATTAACAAAATGAAAAGGAAAGTGGAGAAATAACAACTTAAACTGTGGTAATTCAAGAAATCATCAGATTCTACTACAAAAGCTTATAATCCACAAAGTTAAAAAATCTGGAGAAAATGGATGAATTCCTAGATAGATACAACATCTTAAAGTCAAACCACACCAGCTAAACAATCTAAATAATTCCATAACATCTAAATAAATAGAAGAAGACATCAAAGCCTCCCAACCAAAAAACCCCAAGTCTAGACGGGTTCAGTACAGAATTTTATCAGACATTTATTGCGGACATAACACCAATACTCTCCAAACTATTCCACAAGATGGAATCAGATGGAATACTACCTAACTCATTTTTTGAGGCTACAATAACCCTCATTCCTAAATTACACAAAGATCTTACAAGGAAAGAGAACTTCAGACCAATCTCACTTATGAACATTGATGCAACAATACTCAACAAAATTCTTGAAAACCGAATTCAAGAACACATCAAAACAATCTTTCACCATGACCAATTAGGCTTTATTCCTGGGATGCAGGGATGGTTTAATATATAAAAATCCATCAATGTAATGTACCATATAAACAAATTCAAAGACAAAATCACATGGTCATCTCACTAGATGCTGAGAAAGCATTTGACAAAATTTAACACCCCTTCATGCTAAAAGACTTGGAAAGAACAGGAATCCAAGGTCCATACTTAAACATAATAAAAGCAATATAATGCAAACCAACAGCCAACATCAAACTTAATGGTGGGAAACTTGAAGCAATGCCACTAAAATCAGGGACTCCACAAGGCTGCCCACTCTCGCCCTACCTATTCAACATAGTACTGGAAGTCCTGACTGGAGCAATTAGACAGCAAAAGGAGATCAAGGGGATACAAATCGAAAAGGAAGAGATAAAATCATCACTCTTTGCCTATGACATGTTAGTGTACTTAAGCAACCCCAGAAATTCCACCAGAGAACTCCTACAGCTGATAAACAAGTTCAGCAAAGTGACTGGATACAAAATCAACTCAAACAAATCAGTAGACTTCCTATACTCAAAGGACAAACATGTGGAGAAAGAAATTAGGGAAAAGGTACCCTTCACAATAGTCACAAAATGTATGAAATACCTTGGTGTGACTCTAACTGATCAAGTTAAGGACCTGTACTAAAAGAACTTCAAACCTCTAAAGAAGGAAATTGAGGAGGATCTCAGAAAATGGAAACATCTTCCAAGCTCATGGATTGGAAAGATAAACATTTTAAAAATGGTAATCCTACCAAAAGCAATCTACAGATTCAATGCAATCCCCATCAAAATTTCAACCCAGTTCTTCATGGAATTAGAAAGATCAATGTGCAATTTCATATGGAATAACAAAAGACCTTGAATAATGAAATCCATCCTCAACAACAAGAAAACATCTGCGGGAATCACGATCCTTGTCCTCAAGCTATATTACAAGGCAATTGTGCTGAAAACTGCATGTTACTGGTACAGAAATAGGCATGTGGATCAATTTAATAGAATCGAAGATCCAGAAATGATCCCTCACATATATGGTCACCTGATTTTTGATAAAGGATCTGTAAACATTCAATGAAAAAAGAACAGCCTATTTTCTAAATGGTGTTGGTCCAACTGGCATTCAGCATGAGAAGAATGATAGTAGACCTTTTTTTATCTCCTTGTACAAAGCTCCAGTGTAAGTGAATCAAAGATCTCCACATTAAACCAGGTACAGTGAAACTAATAGATAAGAAAGTAGGGAAAACCTTAGAATTCATAGGCACAGGAGAAAATTTTTTGAACAGAACACCAATGGCTCAAGCTCTAAGGTCAAAGTTTAACAAATGGGACTTAATGAGATTGCAATGTTTCTGTAAGGCTAAGCACATTGTCAAGAAAACAAAACGGCAGCCAACAGAGTGGGAAAAGATCTTTACCAACACCACATCCAATAGAGGCCTACTATCCAAGGTATACAAAGAACTCAAAAAGCTAGACACCAGAGAATCAAACAACCCTATTAAAAATATGGTACAGTGCTAAACAAAGCGTTCTTAATTGAGGTATATGGAATGGCTGAGTAACATCTAAGGAAGTACTAGACATCCTTAGCCATCAGGGAAATGCAAATCATAACAACCCTGAATTTCACCCAAACAGCAGTTAGATTGGCCAAGATCCTAAACTCAGATGACAGCAGATGCTGGCGAGGTTGTGGAGAAATAGGAACATGTCTCAACTGTTGGTGGGGTTGTAACCTGGTATAACCACTTGAAAATAGTATTCCTGAAGACCCAGTTATTCTACTTTTGGGCATATACCTCAGAGAATCTCCAACTTAAAGCAAAGACACATGCACCACAATGTTCATGGCAGACCTATTTATAATAGCCAGAAAGTGGAAAGAGCCCAGATGTCCTTCAGTAGATGAATGGTTACAAAAATTGTGGTATATTTACACAAAGGAGTACTACTCAGCTATCAGAAACAATGACTTTATGGAATTCTTAAGAAAATGGTTGCATGTTGAGAATATCATGGTGAGTGAGATAACCCAATCACAAAAGAACAAACATAATATGCAGTCACTGATAAATGCACACTAACTTCAGAAAGCTCTGAATATCCCATAAACAAGTCACAGACTATATGAAGTTCAAGAAAAAAAGAAAGAAAATTAAAAGCCGTTACACTTAATCTTTACACACCAGGAAAACTTTGACTTATTCCAGGTTACATCTTGTTTTACATGTACTTTATGCTCATTGTAACTAGTAAGATCTTAATGCACACTATCAAACCTTTAAAAAAAAAACCAAGTACTGACAAAAGTGTATTTGTATACCTTTATGCAAAAATTCTTAAAATTTGTACATTCATCTTTGTTTTTTAAAATAATGTTCAATAAAAAATAAAATAAAATACAAACAAGTTCAGGACAATATACAATGTTTAATATAATAACAGCTTAATAAAGTTTTATAGTGTAAGAACATACTTAAGCATAAATCATAAATAATTATCATTTAAAATACTCTGGTGGAAATATGCAGTAGGTGGTAACAGCAAAATGAAAATTCTTAGGCTTCTGTTAGTGCCTACTAATATTGCTAATTTTCATCAATGCTAAGAACCTTTTGGTATACTCAAAAAGAAATATCTGAGAAACACAGATCTTAAGTCACATACAGAGTTGTATGATGATTGCCTACATAGGAAGTTGTGGACATGCAAATGTCTAACTCTACAATTATGTATGTGATAATCAGTCCTATAGAGAGGTTCATGTTGTTGCATCTTTTCCTGAGAACTTGAGTTAATGTACAAGCATAGAAACATAAAAGTGAAGATTGCTTTACTTTCATTGAAATGCATCAACAGTAATATAAGAATTTGCATTTAGAAATCAGGGAAGAAATGAGATTCCTTAAACAGTTTTCTGTGTTCTCAAGGCAGAATTTCTCTGTGCAGTCATAGCTGTCCTTAAACTTGCTCAGAAGACCAGGCTGCCCTCAAGCTTAGATATCTGTCTGGAGCTACCTTTCAAGTTCTAGAATTAAGGCATGCATCACTAGGTGCACCAGAACCAAGGTGAACACTGTTTTTAGATTTGTAAATAAAGGAAAACAACAAATAAATTCTATATTATCATATTATCTACTGTGTAAAGTAATAAGAAAATTAGTATGTCAGAGAAGGTGTGTGTGTGTTGTGTGTGTGTGTGTGTGTGTGTGTGTGTGTGTGTGTGTGTGAGTGTTAGTGTGTGTGTGTTGAAATAAACTGAACAAAGTAAAGAAAATGGAACATGATCTCATTGATATTTGTAATTTCTTCAGTTTACCCTAGAGAAGTTCATGAGAAATTTGTAAATAGCCAGGAGAGTCGAAGTGTCATATTAGACAAGCACTTGTCAACAGTGACAAAATTACCCGTTGACTATGGGAATGTATGATAGTATGTATATCAGAGTAATTATAATTAGAAATATACTAGTTTCATATGTACATGAACAATACTCTAATGTGAAATAATAATTTAATGCATCTATTAATCTCAGGATTAAGTTATGACTGAATTAAAATACTTCTAAACATCATCTATTATGGAATACATATATAAGATTTTATCTGTCAAGTAATATAATTAAAAGGTTGAGAAATTATCAGGGATTATTATTTTTATTTTAATAAAATGGTATTACATTCTTCTGTAATAATGTGTATATAACACTTCTCAAACCCACTAATGTTAAAAAAGACATGTTACAGATTTCCTTGGATTGTTCCTTAGGATCATTCATGGTGTATGAAATACAGCATGATTTTAATAAAACCTAAATAAAGAGTTCTTCCTCAGATATAATAAAAGAATCTCCCTTTGATATTAACTATATAAACACAAAATTGACTAACAAATTTTAAGTTTACTTTTTGTACCCGAGGGAACCTTTTAGAGAGTGTAAACATAATAGAACAATTAAACCAAATGAGGAGCTTTGAGAATTCAAGCCCTGAGACACATGTCCATTTAATAATGCTCCTTCTACTCCTTTTCTCTCCACCTCCAGTATCTGTGCTGTGAAAACTCATCTAATCTGCCTTCTCTGGACAGATAACTGAGAGAAAACTGCTTCAGTAACAAATACTGGAAAAGCTGGTATGCTCCAGTAAGGGCTGGTAGGGTACATAAGAAAAGCAGAGAGGATGCATGTAGTTGACTAGATCCTGAAAGAATATAAAGTGAAAAGTGCCTGTTCTATTATTACAAACATTTCACTGAGTCTCTTTTCCATCAATCCATCTTTGATATATTACTTATATTACAATTTTATTTTCTGAAGAGAATCTATTAATTCTCCACTCAATTCTCTAACTTGTAGGGTCATATAAGACTTCCTTTTTCCAATTTCATATTTTATGTCCAAGATTCATTTGTAAAATTATAATTTCCTGTTTGTCATATGTAACTCCTTTTATAGAAACATTAATGAATATGTATATTTACTATTTTTTCTTTACTAGTATTAATATAATTTTTTAATTTGTTTTGTTGGTGATTTCTTTACAACATTTGTTTTATTTCTAATATTTAGTCTGTAAAATATAATAGGCAAAGTACATTCACCAAAAATTGTAAGTAATGAGACAAAAATTCATGATCTCAAGCTCATAAAGAATGTGACTTCACGAATGTTAGATTGACATAAAGAAATTTTAAAAAGACAGTACATTAAACTCATACCTTGGCCCTGGTGCCCTTATCTTTTTTTTTCCAAATTTTACATTTTTATTAGATACTCTGAATTTACATTTGAGATGTTATTCCTTTACCTTGCCCCACTTCCATTCCCTCTCCCCTCCATTTGCCTTCAAATAGGTGCACTCCCTCCTGATCACCCTCTGCACTCCATTGCCTTGGCATTTCCTTACATTGAGAAAACATGCCCTCCCTAGAACAAAAGCCTCTTCTCACATTGATGCCAGACACTGTTATCTTATTTCACTGGTTAATAGAATCCTCACAAATTCCAGGTGACCACATTATAGAGTAACTATGTTCTGTTTTCCCAGCCTTGAATGCTTCTCTTCCCCTCCCCCATTCTTTCTCATTTGTCTCTATTGCTTTATGTTCTTTGCTTAAACATTCCTACTTCAGAGAAGTTATTACTTTTAATTCTTTTACTGTCACAGAATAAAATACTTTACTACTTTGCAGGTGTTTGTGCTAGATTAAATAACATTTTGAAGTGTTCATAATACCAACACATTTGATCATTAAAATTGGCAATGTATGTGTCATAATTCACTTCTATTTGTCTACAGGGATTTTGCTTACAATACCTTTCAATATTTATAATCATATTAACTGATTATATATTTCAATCTTTAGTTCTTTGGATTTCACCACAATTGTTGTAAATATTATCACACATGAAAATACAGTTCCCTCTGCTTTATTATACTGATGGTATGCTGTCTTGTTTTCTATTCTCATTACTATAATCCACATACTTCTTTCTTTTCCCAGAGGCATTCACTTAGAAGAAGTTTTTGTAAAGAAGGAGCTTCAGGAAATTTTACTAATTGTAAGTGTTTCATGGATTTCAAATAGGAAAAACTTCTATTACAATAATGATGCATCATGAGTTACTACTGCTTCAGTTAACAGGGTATACTCAATGATAATTATTCCTGACAAATTGAAAAGTTCTCATGATTTTCTTATTTAAACTGATGTCAATAAACAAATCAAGGTTATGTTTAAGAAACCTGATAAAAGTTTGATTTCTAAATCGCAGTGAATAGTTATTTGTGGAATTTTGTGTGCCCAAATAATTATAATAAAGTAGTAATTAATACTAACAATAATAGTATAAAATAAAAAACAATACCCTTTTAAATATAGTGTTCATAGGACATTTTAAAATATCAAATATAGGAACAGCAATCATTGTGTAGTTAGAAAATAATTAAGAATGAAAATCATGAAGATAATAACAGATAAACATCATATAGTAGAGATTATTGAGTTATTAAAATAAAGTATTACAATTATAAAAAATTAATGTAAGTCAAATGTTTTAAATGGTTCACTAAAGAATATATTTCCCACATAGGTTAATATAAAAATGCATTAACAGCAGTTGTAGATAGTAAATGAGAGATTTAGCTAAATTAAAAACAATAACTACACATATTTTTAAATGGTCAGGGAAATTAAGTTGATTAAGTAAGTGACAATCATTGTAAGAATAAAAGAGTGGCTTTCAAGAGTTATTTTGAGATGTGTCAGTAGCTATTATTTGAAAACCATTCTTACTTTACCTTTAACAGATACAAAAGTTATATGGAAACAGAGAACCACACAATGACAGCCGAATTTCTCATCCAGGGTCTCTCAGATGATCCTAAGCTGCAACCCATTCTCTTTGGGCTATTTCTGTCCATGTACCTCATCACTGTGCTTGGGAACTTGTTCATCATTCTGGCCGTAAGCTTTGACTCACATCTTCACAACCCTATGTACTTCTTCCTCTCCAATCTTTCCTTTATTGACATCTGTTTCATCTCAACCACAATACCAAAGATGCTAGTGAACATGCAGTCACAGAGAAAAGACATCTCCTACATAGAATGCATTACACAGGTATATTTCTTTAATACTTTTGTTGGGATGGATGACTTTTTACTCACCGTAATGGCCTATGATCGCTATGTAGCCATCTGTAACCCTCTTAAATACACTGTTATAATGAACCCTCAGGTGTGTGGCCTTCTGGTACTGATGTTTTGGATTACCATGTCCTGTATCTCCCTAACTCATGTTCTATTGATGAATAAACTGAACTTTTCAAGAGGCACAGAAATCCCACATTTCTTTTGTGAACTGGCTCAAGTTCTCAAAGTATCCAACTCTGACACTTACATAAATTATGTCTTCATGTATGTGTTAACTTTCTTACTAGGTGTGATTCCTGTGACAGGAATATTTATGTCTTACTCACAGGTTGTCAATTCCTTATTAAGGATGTCCTCTACTGTGAGTAAGTACAAAGCTTTCTCTACCTGTGGATCTCACCTCTGTGTGGTCTCTTTGTTCTATGGGTCAGCAATTATAGTTTACTTCAGCTCTTCTGTGCTTCATTTCACCCAGAAGAAAATGATTGCTTCACTGATGTACACTGTGATCAGCCCCATGTTGAACCCCTTCATCTATAGCCTGAGAAACAAGGATGTGAAGGGTGCCCTTGCTGAACTTTTCATCAGAGTCACCCCTTGTCATTTTTGATCAGAGATTTCAAAACTGAATTCATACTAAGAAATATAAGGAAAATCTTGTGAATATACTGCTCCTGGATCTTTTTCTATTAAAAAATCATATGCCTAATCTACAGTACTCTGAAATTTTATGTAACTTTGCATTTGTGTACACTTTACAAGTTAACATTTTAGAAATATGTCTGTTTATGGCATTTAAAGATTACAGTCAGTTTTATATTTTTTAAATTTTATGTTTGGTGTGAAATATGGCTTATGAAGTCAAAGGAGTTCATCAAAATCATTTTGGTGATGTTAAGTTTCTTCACCTTAATTTAATGGTATCCTTGCTTTGACTAAGTGAAATGTTACAAAAAATACAAATACCAAAATACAGGAATGACCATTAAAAAAGGTATTTTGCCAAAGTTTATTTTTTATTAATTTTTTTAGAAGAGATGCCTAGTTTCTTGGCATCTAAAGACCTTTCTGTACCAAGTCATAGTTTAGTTACAGTTAAATGAAGAGATGCATAAGATTAATTATTCTTTTTTTTTAGGTACAAAAAGCTTTATTTCAGTTTTATAAAATATGTACATTTCTCATTTTATCAACTTTGTAAAATATGACTATCTTACCTGTGACACATACATACACACATACATATGTATATACATACACACAATTGATCAGCTTTTTGTAGAAGCCCTTTACAGGTTGAAGAAGTTCTTGTATGTATCGTGTTTTCATCATGAATAGATGTTGAATGATGTCAGATGTTTTTCCTACATCGATTGATAATAAACATTGTTTCTTCCTTAGCCTTATTAGTGCTGTAAATTCTGGTCATTGAATTTTAAAATTTGAGCATGCCTCACTTGGTTACGTGTATTTTTCTTTGGTTGTCTCTTATTTGCTCATAACTTGCTGAGCAAATTACAGGTTTGTAGGTGCGAGTGTAATAGGGAAGGAAGGAGGGAGGAAGATAAAGAGGAAAGGAGGGAGGGAGGGAGCAAGAGGCAAGGCAGTAAAGGAGCTGGAGAAGTCAAGAGCCAGAGCCCTAGGCAGAACACTTGCATAGCTGAGTTCTGTATGAGGTGAGGCAGGAGGAAAAGAATGAGCTGCTCAGTCCAGTTGCACAATTCGGTGTGTCAGTGTGTTGAGGAATTCTGTGTTCCTAAGAGATTGCAGTTGTTTCTTAAAACATTGCGAATAATTCTCTTGTGAAATATTCTGTGTCTAGATTTTTTTCTCTCCAGAAAATTTTAAGCTGTCAATCCAATTTCTTTGGTTGTAGGAACATTCATGCCACCTATTTTAATGTTAGTGGGTTTTTTTTAAACGACTTTATTTTGCAAAACAAAGATAAATGTAAAGATTTTAAACATTTTTTGCTTAAAATTATACATTTTTGTCAGTACTGTTTTTTCAGACATTAAAATAAATTTTACATAAAACCATGTGAATATGTTTTTTAGTCAGTACTTGATTT
Source organism: Micromys minutus (assembly GCF_963924665.1). Taxonomy (NCBI): domain Eukaryota; kingdom Metazoa; phylum Chordata; class Mammalia; order Rodentia; family Muridae; genus Micromys; species Micromys minutus. Next base: position 16,228,609 of record NC_137985.1, read on the forward strand.
TTTTCAAGGGCTTGACAGTATGCATTGAAAACGTACTAGTTGCAATATGCATAAAGTACATGCAAAACAAAACGCAACATGGAAATAGTCAAAGTCTTTTTGTTTTGTGAATATATGTATATTTTTTGTTTTCTGTATTTCTTGGACTTCATACAGTCTGTGAGTTGTTTCTGGGGGAGTGCAAGCCTCTGGGGTTAGCATCCCACTATCAGTGACTGCATGTTATGTCTGTTCTTTTGTGACTGGGTTATCTCATTCAGGATGATCTTCTCTAGATGCAGCCATTTTCTTAAGAATTTGGTTAAGTCATTGTTTCTGGTGGCTGAGTAGTATTCCATTGTGTATATGTACCACAATTTTTGTATCCATTCATCTTCTGAAGGACATCTGGGTTCCTTCCAGCTTCTGGCTATTATAAATAGAGCCGCTATGAACATTGTGGTGCATATATCTTTGTTGTGTATTAAAGTGTCTCTGGGGTATATGCCCAGAAGTGGAATAGCTGGGTCTTCAGGTAGTACTATATCCAATTTTCTGAGGTATTGCCAGACAGATTTCCAGAGTGGTTGTATTAGCTTGCAACCCCACCAAGAGTGGAGAAGTGTTCCTCTTTCTCTGCAGCCTTGCCAGCATCTGCTGTCATCTGAGTTTTGGATCTTGGCCAATCTGACTGGTGTGAGGTGGAATCTTAGGGTTGTTTTGATTTGCATTTCCCTGATGGCTAAGGATGTTGAGCACTTCCTCAGATGTTTTTCGGCCATTCGGTGTTCCTCAACTGAAAATGATTTATTTAGCTCTGTACCCCATTTTTTAATAGGGTTATTTGATTCTCTGGTGTCTAGCTTTTTGAGTTCCTTGTACACCTTGGATATTAGGCCTCTATCTGATGTGGGGTTGGTAAAGATCTTTTCCCATTCTGTTGGTTGCCTTTTTGTTTTCTTGACGATGTCCTTAGCCTTACAGAAACTTTGCAATTTCATTAAGTCCCATTTGTTAATCTTTGACCTTAGAGCTTGAGCCATTGGTGTTTTGTTTAGGAAATTTTCTCCTGTGCCTATGTGTTCTAAGGTTTTCCCTACTTTCTCATCTAATAGTTCCAGTGTATCTGGTTTAATGTGGAGATCTTTAATCCACTTACACTTGAGCTTTGTACAAGGAGATAAGAACGGGTCTATTTTCATTCTTTTGCATGTTGAGTGCCAGTTGGACCAGCACCATTTGTTGAATAGGCTGTCCTTTTTCCATTGAATGTTTACTGCTCCTTTGTCAAAAATCAGGTGACCATTATACATGAGGGCTCATTTCTGGATCTTCTATTCTATTCCATTGATCCACTTGCCTATTTCTGTACCAGTACCATGCAGTTTTCAGCACAATTGCCTTGTAATATAGCTTGAGGTCAGGGATAGTGATTCCCGCAGATGTTTTTTTTTTGTTGTTCAGGATGGATTTCGCTATTCTAGGTCTTTTGTTATTCCATATGAAATTGCACATTGATTTTTCCAATTCCATGAAGAACTGGGTTGGAATTTTGATGGGGATTGCATTGAATCTGTCGATTGCTTTTGGAAGGATGGCCATTTTTAAGATGTTGATCTTTCCAATCCATGAGCATGGGAGATCTTTCCATTTTCTGAGATCCTCCTCAATTTCTTTCTTTAGAGGTTTGATGTTCTTGTTATACAGGTCCTTCACTTCCTTAGTTAGAGTCACACCAAGGTATTTCATAGTTTTTGTGACAATTGTGAAGGGTACTTTTTCCCTAATTTCTTTCTCCACATGTTTGTCCTTTGAGTATAGGAAGGCTACTGATTTGTTTGAGTTTATTTTGTATCCAGCCACTTTGATGAACTTGTTTATCAGCTGTAGGAGTTCTCTGGTGGAATTTTTGGAGTCACTCAAGTACACTATCATGTCATCGGCAAAGAGTGATGTTTTTATCTCTTCCTTTCCGATTTGTATCCCCTTGATCTCCTTTTGCTGTCTAATTGCTCCAGCCAGGACTTTCAGTACTATGTTGAATAGGTAGGGAGAGAGTGGGCAGCCTTGTCGAGTCCCTGATTTTAGTGGGATTGCTTCAAGTTTCTCGCCATTAAGTTTGATGTTGGCTGTTGGTTTGCTGTATATTGCTTTTATTATGTTTAAATATGGGCCTTGGATTCCTGTTCTTTCCAGGACTTTTAACATGAAGGGGTGTTGGATTTTGTCGAATGCTTTCTCAGCGTCTAGTGAGATGACCATGTGATTTTGGTCTTTAAGTTTGTTTATATGGTGGATTACATTGATGGATTTCCTTATGTTAAACCATCCCTGCATCCCAGGGATGAAGCCTACTTGGTCATGATGAATGATGGTTTTGATGTGTTCTTGGATTCAGTTTGCAAGGATTTTGTTGAGTATTTTTGCATCAATGTTCATAAGTGAGATTGGTCTGAAGTTCTCTTTCCTTGTAGGGTCTTTGTGTGGCTTAGGTACGAGGGTTATTGTAGCCTCAAAAATGAGTTGGGTAATATTTCATCTGATTCTATCTTTTGGAATAGTTTGGCCAATATTGGTGTTATATCCCCAATAAATGTCTGATAAAATTCTGCACTGAACCGGTCTGGACCTGGGCTTTTTTTGGTTGGGAGGCTTTTGATGACTTCTTCTATTTCTTTAGGTGTTATAGGGTTATTTAGATGGTTTAGTTGGTCCTGGTTAAACTTTGGGATCTAGTATCTGTCTAGGAATTCGTCCATTTCCTCCAGATTTTCCAATTTTGTGGAGTATAACTTTTTGTAGTAGGATCTGATGATTTCTTGAATTTCCTTAGTTTCAGTTGTTATGTCACCACTTTCCTTTCTGATTTTGTTAATTTGGATACTCTCTCTTTGCCCTTTAGTTAGTCTGGCTAGGGGTTTATCAATCTTGTTGATTTTCTCAAAGAACCAACTCTTTGTTTTGTTGATTTTTTTTTCAATGGTTTTTTTTGTTCCTATTTGGTCTATTTCTGCCCTAATTTTGATTATTTCTTGCCGTCTAGTCTTTTGGGTATATCTGCTTCCTATTGTTCTAGGGCTTTTAGCTGTGCTGTCAGGTTGCTGATGTGAGCTCTCTCTAGTTTCTTCTTGGAAGCACTTAGGTCAATGAGTTTTCCTCTCAATACTGCTTTCATTGCTTCCCATATGTTTGGGTATGTTGTGTTATCATTTTCGTTGAATTCTAGAAAGTCCTTAATTTCTTTCTTTATTTCTTCTTTGACCCTGCTATCCTTTAACAGAGCATTGTTTAGTTTCCATGTGTATGTGGGCATTTTGTTTTCTTTGTTGTTGTTAAAGACCAGCCGTAGACCATGGTGATCTGAGAGGATTCATGGGAGTATTTCAATCTTCTTATATTGATGAAGGCTCGTTCTGTGTCAATTATGTGGTCAATTTTCGATAAGGTGCCATGGGGTGGTGAGAAGAAGGTGTATTCTTTTACTTTAGGATAGTATGTTCTGTATATATCTATTAATTCTAGTTGGTTCAAAGTCTCTGCTAGTTTTGCAGTGTCCTTGTTCAGTTTTTGTTTCCCTGATCTGTCTATTGGTGAGAGTGGGGTGTTAAAGTCTCCCACTATTATTGTGTGGGGTGAAATGTATTTTTTGAGCTTTAGTAGAGTTTCTTTTATGAATATGGGTGATTTTTTATTTGGAGCATATATGTTAAGGATTGAGAGTTCCTCCTGACAGATTTCCCCGGTAATGAGTAAAAAGTGTCCTTCTTTATCTTTTTTGATAACTTTTGGTTGGAAGTTTACTTTATTCGATATTAGAATAGCCACTCCAGCTTGCTTCTTGGAGCTGTTTGCTTGGAAGTTTTTTTCCCACCCTTTTACTCTGAGATAGTGTCTGTCTCTGTCTCTGAGATGAGTTTCCTGTATGTAGCAAAAGGCTGGATTTTGTTTATGTATCCAGTCTGATAGTCTATGTCTCTTTATTGGGGAGTTGAGACCATTTATGTTAATAGATATCAAGGAATAATTGTTTCTGTTTCCTGCCATTTTTGCTTTTTTGGGTTGAGTTATGTCTGTGTTTTTTTCTTCTTTTAGTTTTCTTGTTTAGCAGTTTTCTTGTTTTTACTAGGCTGTATTTTCCCTCTTTGTATTGGGTTTTCCACCTATAATTCGTTGTAGTGCTGTGTTTGTTGTCAGATATTGTGTGAATTTTGATTTGTCTTGAAATATCTTTGTCTCTCCATCGATGGTGATTGATAGTTTTGCTGGGTATAGCAGCTTGGGCTGCCCTTGTGTTCTCTTAAGGAGTGCATGATGTCTGTCCAGGCTCTTCTAGCTTTCATAGTCTCTGTTGAGAAATCGGGTGTGAGTCTGATTGGTCTGCCTTTATATGTTACCTGTCCTTTTTCCCTTACTGCTTTTAGTATTCTTTCTTTACTTTGGGCACTTGATGTTTTTACTATTATGTGTCGGGAGGTATTTCTTTTCTGGTCCAACCTATTTGGAGTTCTGAAGGCTTCTTTTATGCTCGTGGTCATCTCATTCTTGAGGGTAGGGAAGTTTTCTTCTATGATTTTGTTGAAGATATTTACTGTGCCTCTTAGTTGATACTCTTCTCCCTCTTCTATTCCTATTATCCTTAGGTTCGGTCTTCTCATTGTGTCTTGTATTTCCTGGACATTTTGGGTTAGGAGCTTTTTGTTTTTTGCATCTTCTCTGGCTGTTTTGTCTATGTTTGCAATGTTGTCTTCTGCCCCCGAGATTCTCTCCTTGATCTCTTGTAATCTGTTGGAAATGCTTGCTGCTGTGACTCCTGATTTCTTTTTTTGGTGTTCTGACTCTAGGGCTATCTCTTTTAGCGCTTTCTTTATTGTGTCAATTTCTGTTTTAATTTCCCTCTTCCATTCCTTTATTTCTTTGGTTCTGTTCTCGTGTCGTTCTTTGAGTTCTTTGAGTGTTTTTCTTGTTTCTTCTTTAAAAGCTTCTGAATCTTTTCGCTTTTCCTCCCTTTCTTGTTTAAGTAACTCTATCAGTGTCTTGAGGCATGATTTCAAGTCTGTGTCTTCTTTCTCTGGAGTGTTTGGAATTCCGATGTTTGCTACTATCGGAGAGCTGGGTTCTGGTGTTGCTAGATTGTCTTGGTTTCCTTGGGATATACTCTTTCTCTTTCCTCTTGCCATTTTGTTGTCAGTGATATGTTCTTGCCTTTCCCTTGTATCTGGTCTGTGTCCCTGGTACACTTTCCGTGTGCACTCCGCAGAGATCTCTCGACTCCCCGGCAGCCCAGGTTCCGGGTGGCAGCTGCGCCAGGCTCCGCTCTGCGTACTGAAGTCGCCTCAGGGTGGGAACAGAAGTTCCTAAGTTATGTTCCTGGTCACAGATGCTCAGCCTCTCTGAGCCACCTTTCTGGGTGGCAGGTGGGCCAGGCTCTGCTCTGTGTCCTGAAGTCGTCTCAGGGTGGGAACAGAAGTTCCTAAGATCTGTTCCCGGTCACTGGATCGGGGAGGACAGGGCAGGTCAGGGCAGGGGGTGCCCTTTCCGTGTGCACTCCGCAGAAATCCCTCTGCTCCCCCGCAGCCTAGGTCTCCCACTCACCAGTTGCTCAGCCTGTAGGAGCCGCCTTTTCGGCTGGCAGTTTGGCCAGGCTCCGCTCTGCGTCCTGAAGTCGTCTTAGGGTGGGAACAGAAGTTCCTAAGATCTGTTCCAGGTCGCAGTTGCTCAGCCTGTTCCAAAATATACTCTTTTTTTGTTGAGCTTCACAGAGTCTGTGAGTTGCTTCTAGGGTGTTCAGAGTTTTCTTGGGTTAGTATCTCATTATCAGTGACTGCATATTATGTCTGTTCCTTTGGGACTGGGTTATCCTAGGATGAAATTCTCTAGATGCATCCATTTTCTTAAGAATTTGGTTAATCATTGTTTCTGATAACTGAGTAGTACTCCATGGTGTAAATGTACCACAATTTTTGTATCCATTCATCTATAGAAAGACATTTGGGTTCTTTTCAGCTTCTGGCTATTATAAAAAGAGCTGCAATGAACATTGTGGTGCATGTGTCTTTGTTGTATGTTGGAGTGTCTCTTGGCTAAATGTCCAGAAGTAGAATAACTGCGTATGTTATGTTTTCATTTACATTAAATTCTAGAAAATTCTTAATTTCTTTCTTTATTTATTTGTTGACCCTGCTATCTTTTAATAGAGCATTGTTTAGTTTCCATGTTCATTTGGGCTTTGATTGTTATTAAAGACCAGCCTTAAACCATGGTGATCTGGTAGTCATTTTTTGAGAAGGTGCCGTGACGTGCTGTGAAAAGGGTGTATTCTTTTGTTTTAGGATGATATGTTCTTTAGATATCTATTAATTTCAATTGGTTCATAACCTCTGCTAGTTTTACTGTTTGCCTGTTCAGTTTCTGTTTCCATGATCTGTTCATCGGTGAGAGTGGGATGTTGAGGTCTCCCACTATTATTGTTTGTGGTGCAATGTATTTTTGAGCTTTAGTAAGGTTTCTTTTATGAATATGGGTGCTGTTTTATTTGGGGCATATGTGTTAAGGATTGAGAATTTCTCCGGACAAATTTTCCCCGTAATGAGTTAAAAGTGTTTTTCCTTATCTTTTTTGATAACTTTTGGTTGAAAATCTACTTTATTCGATATTAGAATGGCCAATCCAGCTTTGGAGCCGTTTGCTTGGAAGGTTTTTTTCCCAACTTTTTACTCTGAGATAGTGTCTGTCTGTCTCTGAGATGAGTGTCCTGTATGCAGCAAAATGCTGGGTTTTGTTTATGTATCCATCCTCATAGCCTATATCTTTTTGTTGTGGGAATTGAGTCCATTTTTGTTAACAGATATCCAAGAATAGTGGTTGCTGTTTACTCCCATTTTTGCTTTTAGAAGTATAATTGTACTTGTGTGTCTTCCTTTTTTTGGTTTTTTTGCTTAGGAGTTTTCTTGTGTTTACTAGGATGTAGTTCCCCTCGTTGTATTGGGTGTTCCACCTATAATTCATTGTAGTGCTGGGTTTGTGTTCAGATATTGTGTAAATTTAGTTTTGTCTTGGAATATCTTCGTCTCTCCATCTATGGTTATTGAGAGTTTTGCTGGGAATAGCAGCTTGTGCTGACACTTTTGTTCTCTTAGGGTCTGCATAATATCTGTGTAGGATCTTCTAGCTTTAATAGTCTCTGTTGACAAATCAGGTGTGATTCAGATTGGTCTGCCTTTATGTGTTACATGACCTTTTTCCCTTACTGCTCTTAGTATTATTTCTTTGCTTTGGGCACTTGTCGTTTTGACTATTATGTGACGGGAGGAATTTCTTTTCTGGTTCACTCTATTTGGAGTTTTGTAGGCTTCTTTTATGCTCATGGTCATCTCATTCTTGAGGGTAGGGAAGTTTTCTTCTACAATTTTTGTTGAAGATATTTATTGTGCCTCTTAGTTGATATTCTTCACCCTCTTCCATTCGTATTATCCTTAGGTTTGGTCTTGTCATTGTTTTGTTGATGTCCTGGACATTTTGTGTTAGGAGCTTTTTGGGTTTTGCATCTTCTCTGACTGTCTTGTCTATGTTTTCAATGTTGTCTGACATTTTCTCTTCCATCTCTTGGCATTTGTTGGTGATGGCCTGAGCATTTGTTTTGCATGCAAGGGCCCACTGGGTGGAAAATGAGTCACTATGGCAGAGTTCATGTGGTGGTGGAGCATGCGTCCTGTTTGCTGGGCCCAACCTCTCTATGTGCCAGCTACTCATACTGCAGTCTAACCTGTCCCTGGCTCTTCGCTGTTCCTAGTGACAGATGGCCTGAGTGCCCGTTTTGTAAACATGGGCCCTTCAGGTGGAAACCAAGACCCTAAGGCAGAGTTCTTGCTCCCCTGAACCAATATTGCGGATGCGCTTTCTGGGCGCTTGGTCCAGACCTCTCTGTGCCCCAGCTTGTCACAGCGCAGTCTCACCAGGCCTGCATCCCTGGATCTCCATTGTTCCTGATGACAGAGGGCTTGGGCGCCTGTTCTGCATGCAGGGGCCTGCCAGGTGGAAACCGAGTCCCTACAGCTGCGTTCCTGCTCCCCTGAACCAATGGGGGGTGCACATTTTGGGTGCTCATTTCCGACCTCTCTGCGCCCTGGCTACTTGCAGAGCATTCTCACCAGTCCTGTGTCCCTGGATCTCAACTGTTGAAGAAATATTTTCATTACATGAGTTCCACTTGGGTATTGCCATTCTTATTCTTTGAGCAACTACAATCCTTTCAGAAAGTGCTTACTTATGTTTATATATGGAACCGCAGTCTCTGTTTCAGTCTTTAGTCATTTCTAAAACTGTTAGGTCTAAAGTTGAGCTTTTTGACTCATTTATAACTTTTTTTTGTGTAGGTTAAGAAATACTGGCTCTTGACTTCTCCAGCTCCTTTACTGCCTTGCCTCTTGCTCCCTCCCTCCCTCCTTTCCTCTTTATCTTCCTCCCTCCTTCCTTCCCTATTACACTCGCACCTACAAACCTGTAATTTGCTCAGCAAGTTATGAGCAAATAAGAGACAACCAAAGAAAAATACACGTAACCAAGTGAGGCATGCTCAAATTTTAAAATTCAATGACCAGAATTTACAGCACTAATAAGGCTAAGGAAGAAACAATGTTTATTATCAATCGATGTAGGAAAAACATCTGACATCATTCAACATCTATTCATGATGAAAACACGATACATACAAGAACTTCTTCAACCTGTAAAGGGCTTCTACAAAAAGCTGATCAATTGTGTGTATGTATATACATATGTATGTGTGTATGTATGTGTCACAGGTAAGATAGTCATATTTTACAAAGTTGATAAAATGAGAAATGTACATATTTTATAAAACTGAAATAAAGCTTTTTGTACCTAAAAAAAAAGAATAATTAATCTTATGCATCTCTTCATTTAACTGTAACTAAACTATGACTTGGTACAGAAAGGTCTTTAGATGCCAAGAAACTAGGCATCTCTTCTAAAAAAATTAATAAAAAATAAACTTTGGCAAAATACCTTTTTTAATGGTCATTCCTGTATTTTGGTATTTGTATTTTTTGTAACATTTCACTTAGTCAAAGCAAGGATACCATTAAATTAAGGTGAAGAAACTTAACATCACCAAAATGATTTTGATGAACTCCTTTGACTTCATAAGCCATATTTCACACCAAACATAAAATTTAAAAAATATAAAACTGACTGTAATCTTTAAATGCCATAAACAGACATATTTCTAAAATGTTAACTTGTAAAGTGTACACAAATGCAAAGTTACATAAAATTTCAGAGTACTGTAGATTAGGCATATGATTTTTTAATAGAAAAAGATCCAGGAGCAGTATATTCACAAGATTTTCCTTATATTTCTTAGTATGAATTCAGTTTTGAAATCTCTGATCAAAAATGACAAGGGGTGACTCTGATGAAAAGTTCAGCAAGGGCACCCTTCACATCCTTGTTTCTCAGGCTATAGATGAAGGGGTTCAACATGGGGCTGATCACAGTGTACATCAGTGAAGCAATCATTTTCTTCTGGGTGAAATGAAGCACAGAAGAGCTGAAGTAAACTATAATTGCTGACCCATAGAACAAAGAGACCACACAGAGGTGAGATCCACAGGTAGAGAAAGCTTTGTACTTACTCACAGTAGAGGACATCCTTAATAAGGAATTGACAACCTGTGAGTAAGACATAAATATTCCTGTCACAGGAATCACACCTAGTAAGAAAGTTAACACATACATGAAGACATAATTTATGTAAGTGTCAGAGTTGGATACTTTGAGAACTTGAGCCAGTTCACAAAAGAAATGTGGGATTTCTGTGCCTCTTGAAAAGTTCAGTTTATTCATCAATAGAACATGAGTTAGGGAGATACAGGACATGGTAATCCAAAACATCAGTACCAGAAGGCCACACACCTGAGGGTTCATTATAACAGTGTATTTAAGAGGGTTACAGATGGCTACATAGCGATCATAGGCCATTACGGTGAGTAAAAAGTCATCCATCCCAACAAAAGTATTAAAGAAATATACCTGTGTAATGCATTCTATGTAGGAGATGTCTTTTCTCTGTGACTGCATGTTCACTAGCATCTTTGGTATTGTGGTTGAGATGAAACAGATGTCAATAAAGGAAAGATTGGAGAGGAAGAAGTACATAGGGTTGTGAAGATGTGAGTCAAAGCTTACGGCCAGAATGATGAACAAGTTCCCAAGCACAGTGATGAGGTACATGGACAGAAATAGCCCAAAGAGAATGGGTTGCAGCTTAGGATCATCTGAGAGACCCTGGATGAGAAATTCGGCTGTCATTGTGTGGTTCTCTGTTTCCATATAACTTTTGTATCTGTTAAAGGTAAAGTAAGAATGGTTTTCAAATAATAGCTACTGACACATCTCAAAATAACTCTTGAAAGCCACTCTTTTATTCTTACAATGATTGTCACTTACTTAATCAACTTAATTTCCCTGACCATTTAAAAATATGTGTAGTTATTGTTTTTAATTTAGCTAAATCTCTCATTTACTATCTACAACTGCTGTTAATGCATTTTTATATTAACCTATGTGGGAAATATATTCTTTAGTGAACCATTTAAAACATTTGACTTACATTAATTTTTTATAATTGTAATACTTTATTTTAATAACTCAATAATCTCTACTATATGATGTTTATCTGTTATTATCTTCATGATTTTCATTCTTAATTATTTTCTAACTACACAATGATTGCTGTTCCTATATTTGATATTTTAAAATGTCCTATGAACACTATATTTAAAAGGGTATTGTTTTTTATTTTATACTATTATTGTTAGTATTAATTACTACTTTATTATAATTATTTGGGCACACAAAATTCCACAAATAACTATTCACTGCGATTTAGAAATCAAACTTTTATCAGGTTTCTTAAACATAACCTTGATTTGTTTATTGACATCAGTTTAAATAAGAAAATCATGAGAACTTTTCAATTTGTCAGGAATAATTATCATTGAGTATACCCTGTTAACTGAAGCAGTAGTAACTCATGATGCATCATTATTGTAATAGAAGTTTTTCCTATTTGAAATCCATGAAACACTTACAATTAGTAAAATTTCCTGAAGCTCCTTCTTTACAAAAACTTCTTCTAAGTGAATGCCTCTGGGAAAAGAAAGAAGTATGTGGATTATAGTAATGAGAATAGAAAACAAGACAGCATACCATCAGTATAATAAAGCAGAGGGAACTGTATTTTCATGTGTGATAATATTTACAACAATTGTGGTGAAATCCAAAGAACTAAAGATTGAAATATATAATCAGTTAATATGATTATAAATATTGAAAGGTATTGTAAGCAAAATCCCTGTAGACAAATAGAAGTGAATTATGACACATACATTGCCAATTTTAATGATCAAATGTGTTGGTATTATGAACACTTCAAAATGTTATTTAATCTAGCACAAACACCTGCAAAGTAGTAAAGTATTTTATTCTGTGACAGTAAAAGAATTAAAAGTAATAACTTCTCTGAAGTAGGAATGTTTAAGCAAAGAACATAAAGCAATAGAGACAAATGAGAAAGAATGGGGGAGGGGAAGAGAAGCATTCAAGGCTGGGAAAACAGAACATAGTTACTCTATAATGTGGTCACCTGGAATTTGTGAGGATTCTATTAACCAGTGAAATAAGATAACAGTGTCTGGCATCAATGTGAGAAGAGGCTTTTGTTCTAGGGAGGGCATGTTTTCTCAATGTAAGGAAATGCCAAGGCAATGGAGTGCAGAGGGTGATCAGGAGGGAGTGCACCTATTTGAAGGCAAATGGAGGGGAGAGGGAATGGAAGTGGGGCAAGGTAAAGGAATAACATCTCAAATGTAAATTCAGAGTATCTAATAAAAATGTAAAATTTGGAAAAAAAAAGATAAGGGCACCAGGGCCAAGGTATGAGTTTAATGTACTGTCTTTTTAAAATTTCTTTATGTCAATCTAACATTCGTGAAGTCACATTCTTTATGAGCTTGAGATCATGAATTTTTGTCTCATTACTTACAATTTTTGGTGAATGTACTTTGCCTATTATATTTTACAGACTAAATATTAGAAATAAAACAAATGTTGTAAAGAAATCACCAACAAAACAAATTAAAAAATTATATTAATACTAGTAAAGAAAAAATAGTAAATATACATATTCATTAATGTTTCTATAAAAGGAGTTACATATGACAAACAGGAAATTATAATTTTACAAATGAATCTTGGACATAAAATATGAAATTGGAAAAAGGAAGTCTTATATGACCCTACAAGTTAGAGAATTGAGTGGAGAATTAATAGATTCTCTTCAGAAAATAAAATTGTAATATAAGTAATATATCAAAGATGGATTGATGGAAAAGAGACTCAGTGAAATGTTTGTAATAATAGAACAGGCACTTTTCACTTTATATTCTTTCAGGATCTAGTCAACTACATGCATCCTCTCTGCTTTTCTTATGTACCCTACCAGCCCTTACTGGAGCATACCAGCTTTTCCAGTATTTGTTACTGAAGCAGTTTTCTCTCAGTTATCTGTCCAGAGAAGGCAGATTAGATGAGTTTTCACAGCACAGATACTGGAGGTGGAGAGAAAAGGAGTAGAAGGAGCATTATTAAATGGACATGTGTCTCAGGGCTTGAATTCTCAAAGCTCCTCATTTGGTTTAATTGTTCTATTATGTTTACACTCTCTAAAAGGTTCCCTCGGGTACAAAAAGTAAACTTAAAATTTGTTAGTCAATTTTGTGTTTATATAGTTAATATCAAAGGGAGATTCTTTTATTATATCTGAGGAAGAACTCTTTATTTAGGTTTTATTAAAATCATGCTGTATTTCATACACCATGAATGATCCTAAGGAACAATCCAAGGAAATCTGTAACATGTCTTTTTTAACATTAGTGGGTTTGAGAAGTGTTATATACACATTATTACAGAAGAATGTAATACCATTTTATTAAAATAAAAATAATAATCCCTGATAATTTCTCAACCTTTTAATTATATTACTTGACAGATAAAATCTTATATATGTATTCCATAATAGATGATGTTTAGAAGTATTTTAATTCAGTCATAACTTAATCCTGAGATTAATAGATGCATTAAATTATTATTTCACATTAGAGTATTGTTCATGTACATATGAAACTAGTATATTTCTAATTATAATTACTCTGATATACATACTATCATACATTCCCATAGTCAACGGGTAATTTTGTCACTGTTGACAAGTGCTTGTCTAATATGACACTTCGACTCTCCTGGCTATTTACAAATTTCTCATGAACTTCTCTAGGGTAAACTGAAGAAATTACAAATATCAATGAGATCATGTTCCATTTTCTTTACTTTGTTCAGTTTATTTCAACACACACACACTAACACTCACACACACACACACACACACACACACACACACACACACACAAACACACACACACCTTCTCTGACATACTAATTTTCTTATTACTTTACACAGTAGATAATATGATAATATAGAATTTATTTGTTGTTTTCCTTTATTTACAAATCTAAAAACAGTGTTCACCTTGGTTCTGGTGCACCTAGTGATGCATGCCTTAATTCTAGAACTTGAAAGGTAGCTCCAGACAGATATCTAAGCTTGAGGGCAGCCTGGTCTTCTGAGCAAGTTTAAGGACAGCTATGACTGCACAGAGAAATTCTGCCTTGAGAACACAGAAAACTGTTTAAGGAATCTCATTTCTTCCCTGATTTCTAAATGCAAATTCTTATATTACTGTTGATGCATTTCAATGAAAGTAAAGCAATCTTCACTTTTATGTTTCTATGCTTGTACATTAACTCAAGTTCTCAGGAAAAGATGCAACAACATGAACCTCTCTATAGGACTGATTATCACATACATAATTGTAGAGTTAGACATTTGCATGTCCACAACTTCCTATGTAGGCAATCATCATACAACTCTGTATGTGACTTAAGATCTGTGTTTCTCAGATATTTCTTTTTGAGTATACCAAAAGGTTCTTAGCATTGATGAAAATTAGCAATATTAGTAGGCACTAACAGAAGCCTAAGAATTTTCATTTTGCTGTTACCACCTACTGCATATTTCCACCAGAGTATTTTAAATGATAATTATTTATGATTTATGCTTAAGTATGTTCTTACACTATAAAACTTTATTAAGCTGTTATTATATTAAACATTGTATATTGTCCTGAACTTGTTTGTATTTTATTTTATTTTTTATTGAACATTATTTTAAAAAACAAAGATGAATGTACAAATTTTAAGAATTTTTGCATAAAGGTATACAAATACACTTTTGTCAGTACTTGGTTTTTTTTTTAAAGGTTTGATAGTGTGCATTAAGATCTTACTAGTTACAATGAGCATAAAGTACATGTAAAACAAGATGTAACCTGGAATAAGTCAAAGTTTTCCTGGTGTGTAAAGATTAAGTGTAACGGCTTTTAATTTTCTTTCTTTTTTTCTTGAACTTCATATAGTCTGTGACTTGTTTATGGGATATTCAGAGCTTTCTGAAGTTAGTGTGCATTTATCAGTGACTGCATATTATGTTTGTTCTTTTGTGATTGGGTTATCTCACTCACCATGATATTCTCAACATGCAACCATTTTCTTAAGAATTCCATAAAGTCATTGTTTCTGATAGCTGAGTAGTACTCCTTTGTGTAAATATACCACAATTTTTGTAACCATTCATCTACTGAAGGACATCTGGGCTCTTTCCACTTTCTGGCTATTATAAATAGGTCTGCCATGAACATTGTGGTGCATGTGTCTTTGCTTTAAGTTGGAGATTCTCTGAGGTATATGCCCAAAAGTAGAATAACTGGGTCTTCAGGAATACTATTTTCAAGTGGTTATACCAGGTTACAACCCCACCAACAGTTGAGACATGTTCCTATTTCTCCACAACCTCGCCAGCATCTGCTGTCATCTGAGTTTAGGATCTTGGCCAATCTAACTGCTGTTTGGGTGAAATTCAGGGTTGTTATGATTTGCATTTCCCTGATGGCTAAGGATGTCTAGTACTTCCTTAGATGTTACTCAGCCATTCCATATACCTCAATTAAGAACGCTTTGTTTAGCACTGTACCATATTTTTAATAGGGTTGTTTGATTCTCTGGTGTCTAGCTTTTTGAGTTCTTTGTATACCTTGGATAGTAGGCCTCTATTGGATGTGGTGTTGGTAAAGATCTTTTCCCACTCTGTTGGCTGCCGTTTTGTTTTCTTGACAATGTGCTTAGCCTTACAGAAACATTGCAATCTCATTAAGTCCCATTTGTTAAACTTTGACCTTAGAGCTTGAGCCATTGGTGTTCTGTTCAAAAAATTTTCTCCTGTGCCTATGAATTCTAAGGTTTTCCCTACTTTCTTATCTATTAGTTTCACTGTACCTGGTTTAATGTGGAGATCTTTGATTCACTTACACTGGAGCTTTGTACAAGGAGATAAAAAAAGGTCTACTATCATTCTTCTCATGCTGAATGCCAGTTGGACCAACACCATTTAGAAAATAGGCTGTTCTTTTTTCATTGAATGTTTACAGATCCTTTATCAAAAATCAGGTGACCATATATGTGAGGGATCATTTCTGGATCTTCGATTCTATTAAATTGATCCACATGCCTATTTCTGTACCAGTAACATGCAGTTTTCAGCACAATTGCCTTGTAATATAGCTTGAGGACAAGGATCGTGATTCCCGCAGATGTTTTCTTGTTGTTGAGGATGGATTTCATTATTCAAGGTCTTTTGTTATTCCATATGAAATTGCACATTGATCTTTCTAATTCCATGAAGAACTGGGTTGAAATTTTGATGGGGATTGCATTGAATCTGTAGATTGCTTTTGGTAGGATTACCATTTTTAAAATGTTTATCTTTCCAATCCATGAGCTTGGAAGATGTTTCCATTTTCTGAGATCCTCCTCAATTTCCTTCTTTAGAGGTTTGAAGTTCTTTTAGTACAGGTCCTTAACTTGATCAGTTAGAGTCACACCAAGGTATTTCATACATTTTGTGACTATTGTGAAGGGTACCTTTTCCCTAATTTCTTTCTCCACATGTTTGTCCTTTGAGTATAGGAAGTCTACTGATTTGTTTGAGTTGATTTTGTATCCAGTCACTTTGCTGAACTTGTTTATCAGCTGTAGGAGTTCTCTGGTGGAATTTCTGGGGTTGCTTAAGTACACTAACATGTCATAGGCAAAGAGTGATGATTTTATCTCTTCCTTTTCGATTTGTATCCCCTTGATCTCCTTTTGCTGTCTAATTGCTCCAGTCAGGACTTCCAGTACTATGTTGAATAGGTAGGGCGAGAGTGGGCAGCCTTGTGGAGTCCCTGATTTTAGTGGCATTGCTTCAAGTTTCCCACCATTAAGTTTGATGTTGGCTGTTGGTTTGCATTATATTGCTTTTATTATGTTTAAGTATGGACCTTGGATTCCTGTTCTTTCCAAGTCTTTTAGCATGAAGGGGTGTTAAATTTTGTCAAATGCTTTCTCAGCATCTAGTGAGATGACCATGTGATTTTGTCTTTGAATTTGTTTATATGGTACATTACATTGATGGATTTTTATATATTAAACCATCCCTGCATCCCAGGAATAAAGCCTAATTGGTCATGGTGAAAGATTGTTTTGATGTGTTCTTGAATTCGGTTTTCAAGAATTTTGTTGAGTATTGTTGCATCAATGTTCATAAGTGAGATTGGTCTGAAGTTCTCTTTCCTTGTAAGATCTTTGTGTAATTTAGGAATGAGGGTTATTGTAGCCTCAAAAAATGAGTTAGGTAGTATTCCATCTGATTCCATCTTGTGGAATAGTTTGGAGAGTATTGGTGTTATGTCCGCAATAAATGTCTGATAAAATTCTGTACTGAACCCGTCTAGACTTGGGGTTTTTTGGTTGGGAGGCTTTGATGTCTTCTTCTATTTATTTAGATGTTATGGAATTATTTAGATTGTTTAGCTGGTGTGGTTTGACTTTAAGATGTTGTATCTATCTAGGAATTCATCCATTTTCTCCAGATTTTTTAACTTTGTGGATTATAAGCTTTTGTAGTAGAATCTGATGATTTCTTGAATTACCACAGTTTAAGTTGTTATTTCTCCACTTTCCTTTTCATTTTGTTAATTTGTATACTCTCTCTTTGCCCTCATTTTAGTCTGGCTAGTGGTTTATCAATCTTGTTGATTTTCTCAAAGAACCTGCTCTTATTTGGTTGATTTTTTCTTTTTTTTAAACGACTTTATTTAACAAAACATAGATAAATGTACAGATTTTAAACATTTTTTGCTTAAAATTATACATTTTTGTCAGTACTGTTTTTTCAGATATTAAAATAATTTTTTCATAAAACCATGTGAATATATTTTTTTAGTCAGTACTTAATTTTTTTCAAGGGCTTGACAGTATGCATTGAAAACCTAATAGTTACAATAATTGTAAAGTACATACAAAACAAAAAGCAACATGGAAATAGTCAAAGTCTTCTTGTTTTGTAAATATATGTATATTTTTTTGTTTTCTTTATTTCTTGGACTTCATACAGTCTGTGAGTTGTTTCTGGGGGAGTGCAACCCTCTGGGGATAGCATCCCACTATCCGTGACTGCATATTATGTCTGTTCTTTTGTGACTGGGTTATCTCACTCAGGATGATATTCTCTAGATGCAGCCATTTTCTTAAGAATTTGGTTAAGTCATTGTTTCTGGTGGCTGAGTAGTATTCCATTGTGTATATGTACCACAATTTTTGTATCCATTCATCTTCTGAAGGACATCAAGGTTCCTTCCAGGTTCTGGCTATTATAAATAGAGCCGCTATGAACATTGTGGTGCATATATCTTTGTTGTGTATTAAAGTGTCTCTGGGGTATATGCCCAGAAGTGGAATAGCTGGGTCTTCAGGTAGTACTATATCCAATTTTCTGAGGTATCGCCAGACAGATTTCCAGAGTGGTTGTATTAGCTTGCAACCCCACCAACAGTGAAGAAGTGTTCCTCTTTCTCCGCAGCCTCGCCAGCATCTGCTGTCATCTGAGTTTTGGATCTTGGCCAATTTGACTGGTGTGAGGTGGAATCTCAGGGTTGTTTTGATTTGCATTTCCCTGATGGCTAAGGATGTGGAGCACTTCCTCAGATGTTTCTCAGTCATTCGGTGTTCTTCAACTGAAAACCTTTTGTTTAGCTCTGTACCCCATTTTTTTAATAGGGTTATTTGATTCTCTGGTGTGTAGCTTTTTGAGTTCCTTGTACACCTTGGATATTAGGCCTCTATCTGATGTGGTGTTGGTAAAGATCTTTTCCCATTCTGTTGGTTGCCGTTTTGTTTTCTTGACGATGTCTTTAGCCTTACAGAAACTTTGCAATCTCATTAAGTCCCATTTGTTAATCTTTGACCTTAGAGCTTGAGCCATTGGTGTTTTGTTCAGGAAATTTTCTCCTGTACCTATGTGTTCTAAGGTTATCCCTACTTTCTCATCTAATAGTTTCAGTGTATCTGGTTTAATGTGGAGGTCTTTGATCCACTTACACTTGAGCTTTGTACAAGGAGATAAGAACGGGTCTATTTTCATTCTTTTGCATGCTGAGTGCCAGTTGGACCAGCACCATTTGTTGAATAGGCTGTCCTTTTTCCATTGAATGTTTACTGCTCCTTTGTCAAAAATCAGGTGACCATTATACATGAGGGCTCATATCTGGATCTTCTATTCTATTCCATTGATCTACATGCCTATTTCTGTATCAGTACCATGCAGTTTTCAGCACAATTGCCTTGTAATATAGCTTGAGGTCAGGGATAGTGATTCTCGCAGATGTTTTTTTGTTGTTGAGGATGGATTTCGCTATTCTATGTCTTTTGTTATTCCATATGAAATTGCACATTGATCTTTCCAATTCCATGAGGAACTGGGTTGGAATTTTGATGGGGATTGCGTTGAATCTGTAGATTGCTTTTGGTAGGATGGCCATTTTTAAGATGTTGATTTTTCCAATCCATGAGCATGGGAGATCTTTCCATTTTCTGAGATCCTCCTCAATTTCTTTCTTTAGAGGTTTGAAGTTTTTGTCATACAGGTCCGTCACTTGCTTAGTTAGAGTCACACCAAGGTATTTCATAGTTATTGTAACGATTGTGAAGGGTACGTTTTCCCTAATTTCTTTCTTCACATGTTTGTCCTTTGAGTACAGAAAGGCTACTGATTTGTTTGAGTTAATTTTGTATCCAGCCACTTTGCTGAACTTGTTTATCAGCTGTAGGAGTTCTCTGGTGGAATTTTTGGGGTCACTCAAGTATACTATCATGTCATCGGCAAAGAGTGATGTTTTTATCTCTTCCTTTCCAAATTGTATCCCCTTGATCTCCTTTTGCTGTCTAATTGCTCCAGCCAGGACTTCCAGTACTATGTTGAATAGGTAGGGGGAGAGTGGGCAGCCTTGTCAAGTCCCTGATTTTAGTGGGATTGCTTCAAGTTTCTCGCCATTAAGTTTGATGTTGGCTGTTGGTTTGCTGTATATTGCTTTTATTATATTTAAGTATGGGCCTTGGATTCCTGTTCTTTCCAGGACTTTTAACATGAATGGGGTGTTGGATTTTGTCGAATGCTTTCTCAGAGTCTAGTGAGATGACCATGTGATTTTGGTCTTTGAGTTTGTTTATATGGTGGATTACGTTGATGGATTTCCTTATGTTAAAACATTCCTGCATCCCAGGGATCAAGCCTACTTGGTCATGATGAATGATCGTTTTGATGTGTTCTTGGATTCGGTTTGCAAGGATTTTGTTGAGTATTTTTACATCAATGTTCATAAGTGAGATTGGTCTGAAGTTCTCTTTCCTTGTCGGGTCTTTGTGTGGTTTAGGTACAAGGGTTATTGTAGCCTCAAAAAATGAGTTGGGTAATATTCTATCTGATTCTATCTTTTGGAATAGTTTGGCGAGTATCGGTGTTATATCCTCAATAAAAGTCTGATAAAATTCTGCACTGAACCCGTCTGGACCTGGGCTTTTTTTTGGTTGGGAGGCTTTTGATGACTTCTTCTATTTCTTTAGGTGTTATAGGGTTATTTAGATGGTTTACTTGGTTCTGGTTTAACTTTGGGACCTTGTATCTGTCTAAGAATTCATCCATTTCCTCCAGATTTTCCAATTTTGTGGAGTATAAGTTTCTGTAGTAGGATCTGATGATTTCTTGAATTTCCTCAGTTTCAGTTGTTATGTCCCCACTTTCCTTTCTGATTTTGTTAATTTGGATACTCTCTCTTTCCCCTCTAGTTAGTCTGGCTAGGGGTTTATCAATTTTGTTGATTTTCTCAAAGAACCAACTCTTGGTTTTGTTGATTTTTTCAATGGTTCTTTTTGTTTCTATTTGGTCTATTTCTGCCCTAATTTTGATTATTTCTTGCCGTCTACTCTTCTTGGGTATATCTGATTCCTTTTGTTCTAGAGCTTTTAGCTGTGCTCTCAAGTTGCTGATTTATGCTCTCTCCAGTTTCTTTTTGGAAGCATTTAGTGCTATGAGTTTTCCTCTCAGTACTGATTTCATTGCATCCCATAGGTTTGGGTATGTTGTGTTTTCGTTTTCGTTGAATTCTAGAAAATCCTTAATTTCTTTCTCTACTTCTTTTTTGACCCTGATATCATTTAACAGAGCGTTGTCTAGTTTCCATGTGTATGTGGGCTTTTTGTTGTTTTTGTTGTTGTTAAAGACCAGCTGTAGACCATGGTGATCTGAGAAGATGTATGGGAGTATTTCAATCTTCTTATATCGATTGAGGCTCGTTCTGTGTCCAGTTATGTGGTCAAATTTCGAGAAGGTGCCATGAAGTGCTGGGAAGAAGTTGTATTCATTTACTTTAGGATGATATGTTCTGTAGATATCTATTAATTCTAGTTGGTTCATAGTCTATGCTAGTTTTACAGTGTCCTTGTTCAGTTTCTGTTTCCATGATCTGTCCATTGGAGAGAGTGTGGTATTAAAGTCTCCCACTATTGTTGTGTGAAATGAAATGTATTTTTTGAGTTTTAGTAGTGTTTCTTTTATGAATGTGCGTTGTTTTTTTATTTGGAGCATATATATAAAGGATTGAGAGTTTCTCCTGACAGATTTCCCCGGTAATGACTAAAAAGTGCCCTTTCTTATCTTTTTTGATAACTTTTGGTGGGAAATTTACTTTATTCGATATTAGAACAGCCACTCCAGCTTGCTTTTGGGGGCTCTTTGCTTGGAGGGTTTTTCCCAACCTTTTACTCTGAGATAGTGTCTGTCTTTGTCTCTGAGATGAGTTTCCTTTATGCAGCTAAAGGCTGGATTTTGTTTATGTATCCAGTGTGATAGCCTATGTCTCTTTTTTGGGGAGTTGAGTCCATATGTTAATAGATATCAAGGAATAGTTGTTTCTGTTTCCTGCTACTATTGCTTTTGTATATTGAGTTGTGTCTGTGTCTTTTTCTTCTTTTGGTTTTCTTGCTTAGGAGTTTTCTTGTTTTTACTAGGATGTAATTCCCCTTATTGTATTGGGTTTTCAACGTATAATCCGTTGTAGTGCTGGGTTTGTTGTCAGATACTGTGTAAATTTAGATTTGTCTTGAAATATCTTCATCTCTTTATCTATGGTGATTGATAGTTTTGCTGGGTATAGCAGCTTGGGCTGGCACTTGTGCTCTCTTAGGGTGTGCATGATGTCTGTCCAGGCTCTTCTAGCTTTCTAAGACTCTGTTGAGAAATCTGGTGTGATTCTGATTGCTCTGCCTTTATATGTTACCTGACCTTTTTCCCTTAATGCTTTTAGTATTCTTTCTTTGCTTTGGGCACTTGGTGTTTTGACTATTATGTGTCGGGAGGTATTTCTTTTCTGGTTCAACCTATTTGGAGTTCTTAAGGCTTCTTTTATGCATGTGATCATCTCATTCTTAGAGTAGGAAAGTTTTCTTCTATGATTTTGTTGAAGATATTTACTATGACACTTAGTTGATACTCTTCTCCCTCTTCTATTTCTATTATCGTAAGGTACGGTCTTCTCATTCTGTCCTGGATCTCCTGGAAGTTTTGGGTTAGGAGTTTTTTGTTTTTTTGCATCTTCTCTGGCTGTTTTGTCCACGTTTACAATGTTCTCTTCTGCCCCTGAGATTCTCTCTTCCATCTCTTGTAATCTATTGGAAACGCTTGCTTCTGTGACTCCTGATTTATTTTTTAGATGTTCTACCTCTAGGTTTATCTCTTTTATTGTTTTCTTTATTGTTTCAATTTCCGTTTTAAATTCCCTCTTCCATTCCTTCATCTCTTTGTTTATGTTTTACTCTAGTTCTTTTAGTTCTTTGAGTGTTTTTCTAGTTGCTCTTTAAAAGCTTCTGATTCTTTTTCCTTTTCCCCCTGTTCTTGTTTTAGGTTCTCTTTCACCGTCTTGAGGTATGATTTCAGGTCTGTGTCTTCATTTTCTGGAGTGTTTGGCACTCCAATGTTTGCTGTTATGTGAGAGCTGGGTTCTGGTGTTGCCAGGGTGTCTTGGTTTCCTTCGGATATACTCTTTCGCTTTCCTCTCGTCATCTTGTTGTCAGTGATATGTTCTTGCCTTTCCCTTGTATCTGGTCTGTGTCCCTGGATCTCCACTTGTCCATGTGGCAGATGGGCCGAGCCCTGTTCTTTGCTCCAAATTCGCAGGGTAGAAACTGAGGTTCCAATGCTGAGTTCCTGGTCCCTGGATCAGGCAGGGCAGGGATGCGTTTTCCATGCACACTCGGCAGAGATCTCTCTGCTCCCTGGCTGCCCAGATCCCCTCCTCACCAGTCTTTAAAATTTGGTAGCTGCTGGTCCAGGTGGCAGATGGGCTGTGATCTGTTCTGTGCCCCAGAGACACCGGGTGGAAGCAGAAGTTCCAATGCTGTGTTCCTGGTCCCTGGATTGAGCAGGGCAGGGGCGCGCTTTCAATGCGCACTCCGCAGAGATCTCTCTGCTCCCTGGATGCCCAGATCGCCTATTCACCAGTCTTTAAAACTTTAGGAACTGCTGGTCTGGGTGGCAGATGGGCCGAGCCCTGTTCTGCGCCCCAAAGTCGCTGGGTAGTAACCGGTCATCTCATTCTTACAAGTAGGAAAGTTTTCTTGTATGATTTTGTTGAAGATATTTACTGTGCCTCTTAGTTGTTATTCTTCACCCTCTTCTATTCCTATTATTTTTAGATTTCGTCTTCTCATTGTTTCCTTGATATCCGGGAAATTTTGGGTTAGGACCTTTTTGGTTTTTGCATCTTCTCTGACTTTTTTATGTATGATTTCAATGTTGTCTTTGGCCCCTGAGATTCTCTGTTCCATCTTTTGGTGTCTGTCTGAGATATCCTGAGCATTTGTTTTGCATGGAAGGGCCCACTTAGTGAAAAACGAGTCACTATGGCAGAATTGATGCTCCCCTGAAACAATCCGCGTGGGGGAGTGTGCTTTCTGCAAGCTTGGACCAGACCTCTGTGTGCAGTGGCTACTCATAGTGCAGTCTCACTAGTCCTATGTCCCTGGATCTCCACTGTTCCTGGTGACAGAAAGCCTAGAACCTGTTCTGCTTGCAGGGGCCCACCAGGTGGAAACCGATTCCCTACGGCAGTGTTTCTGCTCCCCTGAACCATTGTGGGGCGCACCTTTACAGTGCTTCTTTCTAACCTCTCTGTGCCCCAGCTACTAACAGAGCATTCTCACCAGTCCTGTGTACCTGGACCTCAACTGTCGAAGAAATATTTTCATTCCATGAGTTCCACTTGGGTATTGCCATTCTTATTCTTTGAGCAACTACAATCCTTTCAGAAAGTGCTTACTTATGTTTATATATGGAACTGCAGTCTCGTTTCAGTCTTTAGTCACTTCTAAAACTGTTAGGTCTAAAGTTGAGCTTTTTGACTCATTTATAACTTTTTTTGTGTAGGTTAAGAATACATGTTGTTTCATTCTTCTACATGCAGGTTTCTGAGAACCATTTGTTGAAGACAGTGTCGAAATGTATCACCTGCAAACAGGTATATTTTGACTTATTTTCTAGTTTTGCCTTTTACTTTCTTCTTTTGTCTTACTGCTTTACCTAAGACTTCAAGCACTGCCTTGAATAGCAATGGAGTGAGGCGACCCATCATAGCCTCAGAAATGGTGTCAGGACTTAGGGCCTCCCCTTGAACCGGATCCCCTTTTGGGCCTGTCCATGGAACTTTTTTATTCAGTTTCTTCTCCATTTCCATTCCTGCAGTTCTTTCAGACAGGAACAATCATGGGTCAAAGTTCTGACTGTGAGATGACTACCCCATCCTCACTTGATGCCCTGTCTTCCTTCTGGAGGTGGCTTCTACAAGTTCTCTCTCCCCACTGTAGGGCATTTCACCTAGGGTCTTTTCCCTTTGAGTCCCGAGGGTCTTTCACCTCCCAGGTTTCTGGTACATTCTGAAGGTTACATCCAACCTCTTACCTCTAGAGGTTGCCTGTTACTATTCTTTCTGCTGCCCCTCAGGGCTTCAGTTCTCTTCCCACACCCAATACTAGATCATGTTCCCCTCTTTCCACCCTGAATCCCCTTTCTCTCTTAGCTCCTTTCCTTTATCCCCCCTTATGGTTTCTTTCTTTTTCCTCTCAAGTGAGTCTGAGGCATCGTTGCTTGGACTCTTCATCTTGTTGAGCTTTTTAGTTCTGTAGACTGTATCTTGGGTATTCTGTACTTGTATTGGCTAATATCCTCTTATTAGTGAGTACATACTATGCATGTCCTTTTGAGTCTGAGTTACCTCACTCAGGATTGCGTTTTCTAGTTATATCCATTTGCCTGCAAAACTCATGATTCCTTTTTTCTTAATGACTAATTAGTATTCCATTATATAAATGAACTATATTTTCTGTATCCATTCTTTTGTCTTGAGTCATCTGGGTTGTTTCCAGCTTCTGGCTATCACAAATTAGGCCATTAGTTTTTAATTATCAGATGCCCTGGGTATAACAGATCTCCTGGGATGCCTCAGGATGTGGTGTCAAATGCTCTTAGTGTAGCCAATGTTCTGACATGCCTTATAATGTGTTTTCTGGGGAGCCAACTAGCTAGTAGTCTGTCCCAGCAGAAAGGACAGGGCAAAAGGGGAGTTGTGTTCAGTGGGCAGGGTATTTTGTGTGATGGTGGGTCCCCAAGTCCATTTGGCTTCCAGCAGCAGCTGTAGGACTTCGGGGGGTTCTTACCAAATGTTTTGAGAACAGAGGATTCATTGGAATGCCTCAGGATATAGCCTTTTCTAGGGAGCAGAGTAGCTAGTAGTCTGTCCCAGCAGAAAGTACCAGGCAGAAGGAGAGTCGTGTTTGGCAAGTGGGAGGTGCTTGGGGATGGTGAGTACCTGAGTCCACTGGGCTTTCAGCAGCTGCAAGACTTCAGGGGGGGGGTGTTTACCAAATGTTCTGAGTCCAAGGGATCCTTTGGTATGCCTCAGGACATAGCCTCTTTCAGAGAGCAGACTGGTGAGCAGTCTGTTCCAGAAGAAGAGTGGACATATTTAAGATGAAATCTGGAAGTTAGTTTTGATTTGAGTTCCCTGGTGACTAAGGGTATTGAACCTTTCTTTCAGTGTTTCTAGGCTATTCATCTTTGGGAATTCTCTTTTAAAAATTTATACCCCAATTTTAATAGGGCCAGTTGTTTCCTCAATATTCATTTTTGTATTCTTTATATATTTTGAATATTTACTAGACTAATATATTTGTATTTAATTAAAATAATTTTTCATTATGCATGGTGCTTCTTTGTCTGAATCATCATGATATTTTCCATGTAAAAGTTTTTCAGCTTCATAAAAACTTTCTATTAGCTGTTGATCTTAGTGCTAATTCTGATGGTATTTAGTTTAGATAGAACTATAATGTACAAGTACTGGACAAACGGACAACATTTCCTTCTTTCTGAGTTTAATAAAATTTCTATGAGTTTCTCTCCATTTAAGTTACTATAGGCTATGAGATTGCTGTAAACCATCTTTAATATATTTGTTATCTCTAATATCCTCAAGAAATTTCATTTATTTTTTCATTTTCAAAAATTAAATCTTTTTAAAAGTTCAATCTTTATCTTTCTCTCAATCTGCCCTCTGGTGGTTTTTCATCCCATACATTCTCTTCCATCTCCAAGAGGATGTCCCACACCTCTCTATCCATCCACCCAAGTAGACCTCCCCACTCCCTGGGGACTGAAGTCTTTTGCTGCTTTAGGTGCATCTTCTCTCACTGATCCTAGACCCAGGATTCCTCTGCTGTATGTGTGTTGAGGGCCTCATTTCAGCTGTTGTATGGTGCCTGGTTGGTGGCTCAGTGTATGAGAGACCTTAGGGGTGCAAGATAGTTGTGACTGCTGGTCTTCTTATGGGGTCTTCTTCCACCTCAGCTTCTTTTAATGTTAACCTAATTCAACCATAGGATTCCCAAACTTCAGTCCAATATTTGGGTGTAAGTATTTGTGTCTGTCTCAGTCAGCTGCTTGTTGGGCCTTTCAGAGGATAGCCAGGCTAGTATCTTGTCTGTAAGGACACCACAACATCAGTTGTAGTGTCAGGCCTTGGAGCCTCCCCTTGATCCGGATCCCAAGTTGGGACAGTCAATGGTTGCCTTTCCCTCTGTCACTTCATCATTTTTCCCTGAAGTTCTTTTAGATGGGAACAATTTTACATCAGAATTTTTGATTATGGGATAACAACTCCATCCCTCTACTGGATGCCCTGTCTTTTTACTAAAAGGTGGACTGTATGAGGTCTCTCTTCTCACTGTTCAGCTTTTCATTTAAAGCTCCTCCCTTTGAATACCGAGAGTCTCTCATCTCCCACATGTCTCGTACATTTTAGTGGGTCCACCTATTTCATACTCCTTGAGGTTTGTATATTATCATTCATTCTGCTGGTTTTCCACATCTTCTCTCCTGTCTCCTTCTCCCCCATACCTGAACATATTCTCAATTTCCTTTCCCCCACCCCTTCTCCTACCCAGGTTCCTCCCTCCCTCTTTCTCCTGTAATTGTTTTATTTTCCCTCCCACCCCAAGGGGTATTGAGCTACACTTACTTGGGACCTTCTGTTTGTTAACCTTCTTTAGTTCTGTGGATTGTATCTTGGATATTCAGTAGTTTTTTGGCTAATATCCATTTATTAGTGAGCAAATACCATGCATGTCCTTTTGGGTCTGAGTTACTTCAGTTAGGATGATATTTTCTAGTCCCTTCCATTTGCCCAAAAATCTCATGATGTCCTTATTCTTAATAGCCGAGTAGTATTCCATTGTGTAAATGAACCACATTTTCTGTATGCCTTCTTTCAAGGTGGGATATCTGGGTTATTTCTAGTTAAACAAGAGTATTGAGTTCTTCTTTCTGGTTTGTGAAATTCCAAGTTATGAATTTTTGTCAGGTTTACAGTATTAGGAATGCAGATGCATTACATTCTGTGAAGGGTACCTCAAACTACATTGATAGCAGTTGGTTACCTCTATTACAGTTAGGCCACAATAGTATCAGTAATCATGGCATATTGACGCTGTAGTCTGTATAGTTCCTTAATGAGTAACACCAATAGTTTTTTAACTCTCCCTGAAACCTACATAGCATTTCAAAACATTGAAATCTAGCAAGAAGGAGGAAGCTTCAAGCTTAACTACAGCTTAATTTCTTTAATACATCAAAAATATGGTCTTATCTAATTTTTGTTAGAAAACAAGAGATATGAGAATGCCCTACAGTAGTTAGGAGTCATCAGAGGCTACTCTGACTAACAACCTATAAGGATGAACAAATTTTTGGAGGTATTTTTATGTTAAGCCAGGTTTTTAACTGCTTCAGTCTCATTGTGATGAATCTGTTTTATTTTTCCTTGCCTAAACATTGGTAGTTCATATGCACTTAGAAATTTATACAACTTTAGGACTCCTAATTTGTTGGAATAATTTTTAAATGTATGACCTGTGATTTTCTGGATTTTACTGTATTTGTTGTAATGGTACCCTTTACATAAATACTTTGTTTCATCTTTGCTTTTTCTCTATTTCTTTTGCTTAATTTGGGTAAGTGGTTGTCAATATTACCTATTTTTCTCAAGAATAAACTCTTCATTATAACCATTTTATTTTTCTTTGTTTCTATTTCATTTATTTCTTCCCTGACCTTATTTATTTGTTTTTGTTCATTAGTTTGTGTTTAGATTGTTTTTTTTTCCCTCAGGCCTTACTGAATCATTAAGTCATTAATTTGTTATAGCTTAGATTTGTAATATTAATGCTTTGAGTTGTAAGTATAAACTTTCTCCCCTCAGAAATGCATTCAACCATAGGTTCTGATGTGTTGTGTGTTCATTTTTATTGAACAGAGATGAATTCTAACAAACTCTACCTCTTTCTGTAAATGAATGAGAGAAATGGAAATATGCCTACATTTTAAGCAGGACACTTAAGTATATGGCCACAGATGTTTGTAGTGTTTGGATTTTAACTCTGTCCAGTTTCTTAATAGAAATGGATTCAAGAAGAATTTGAACAGAGAGGTCTGTGGATATTTTACATGTCTGTCCCAATGCTAGAGATGCAGAAAGAATCAGAAGCTTTTAAGGAGGAAACAAGAAAAACAGTCAAAGAACTCAAAAAACTACAGGAAAACAGAACCAAAGAAATGAAGGAATGGAAGGAATTTAAAACGGAAATTGGCACAACAAAGAAAACTCTAAAACAGATAACCCAGAGGTAGAACACCTAAAAAAAATCTGGAGTCACAGATGCAAGCATTTCCAATAGACTACAAGAGATGGAAGAGAGAATTTCAGGGGCCGAAGACAACAATGAAAACATAGACAAAAAAAAAGTCAGAGAAGATGCAAAAACCAAAAAGCTCCTAACACAAAATGTCCAGGAGATCCAGGACACAATGAGAAGACCAAACTTAACAATAATAGAAATAGAAGAGGGAGAAGAATATCAACTAAGAGGCACAGTAAATGTCTTCAACAAAATTGTAGAAGAAAAATTCCCTACCCTTAAGAATAAGGTGATCATGAGCATAAAAAAAGCCTTCAGAACTCCAAATAGGTTGGACCAGAAAAGAAATACCTCCTGACACATAATAGTCAAAACACCAAGTGCCCAAAGCAAAGAAAGAATACTAAAAGCAGTAAGGGAAAAAGGTCAGGTAACATATAAAGGCAGAGCAATCAGAATCACACCAGATTTCTCAACAGAGTCTTAGAAAGCTAGAAGAGCCTGGACAGACATCATGCACACCCTAAGAGAGCACAAGTGCCAGCCCAAGTTGCTATACCCAGCAAAACTATCAATCACCATAGATGGAGAGATGAAGATATTTCAAGACAAATCTAAATTTACACAATATCTGACCACAAACCCAGCACTACAAAAAATTATAGGTGGAAAACCCAATACAATTAGGGGAACTACATCCTAGTAAAAACAAGAAAACTAAGCAAGGAAACCAAAAAAATAAAGAGACACATAAACAACTCAATATACAAAAGCAATAATAGAAGGAAACAGCAACCACTATTCCTTGGTATCTACTAACATAAATGGACTCAACTCTCCAAAAAAGAGACATAGGCTATCAGACTGGATACATAAACAAAATCCTTGATACAAAACAAAAAAAAAAAACATTTTCTGGCATACAGAAACTCATCTCAGAGACAAAGACAGACACTATCTCAGAGTAAAAGGTTGGGAAAAAAACTTCCAAGCAAACAGCCCCAAGAAGCAAGCTGGAGTGGCTATTCTAATATCGAATAAAGTAATTTCTAGCCAAAAGTTGTCAAAAAAGGTAAGGAAAAAACACTTTTACTCATTACAGGGAAAATCTGTCAGGAGGAATTCTCAATCCATAACATATATGCTCCAAATGCAAAAGAACCCACATTCATAAAAAAAAAACCCTACTAAAACTCAAAAAATACATTTCACCCCACACAATAATAGTGGGAGACTTAAATACTCCACTCTCACCAATAGACAGATCATGGAAACAGAAACTGAACAAAAACACTCTAAAACTAGCAGAGACTATGAACCAACTGGAATTAATAGATAACTACAGAACACATCATCCTAAAGTAAAAGAATACACCTCTTTCTCAGCACCTCATGGAAACTTCTCTAAAATTGACCACATAATTGAACAAAGAACAAGCCTCAATCGACATAAGAAGATTGAAATATTCCAATGCATCCTCTCAGATCACCATGGTCTAAGGCTGGTCTTTAACAACAACAAAGACAACAAAAAGTCCACATACACATTGAAACTAAACAGCATTCTGTTAAACAATAGCAGGGTCAAAGAAGAAATAGAGAAAAAAATGAAGGATTTTCTAGGATTTAATGAAAATAAAAACACAACCTACCCAAACCTATGGGATGCAATGAAAGCTGTACTGAGAGGAAAACACATAGCTCTGAGCACTTCCAAAAAAAAAAAAAAAAAAACTGGAGAGAGCATACATCAGCAACTTGAGAGCACAGCTAATAAAAGGTCTAAAACAAAAGGAAGCAGATACACTGAAGAAGAGTAGACGGCAAGAAATAAACAAAATTAGGGCAGAAATAGATGAAATAGAAACAAAAAGAACCACTGAAAAAATCAACAAAACCAAGAGCTGGTTCTTTGAGAAAATCAACAAGATTAATAAACCCCTAGCCGGACTAACCAGACGGAAAAGAGAGAGTATACAAATTAACAAAATCAGAAAGGAAAGTGGAGACATAACAACTGACAGTGTAGAAATTCAAGAAATCATCAGATTCTACTACAAAAGCCT
Source organism: Micromys minutus (assembly GCF_963924665.1). Lineage (NCBI taxonomy): Eukaryota > Metazoa > Chordata > Mammalia > Rodentia > Muridae > Micromys > Micromys minutus. Next base: position 16,259,460 of record NC_137985.1, read on the forward strand.
ATACTAAACAAAGTGGAAAATCTGGAGGAAATAGACGAATTCCTAGACAGATACAAGATTCTAAAGTTAAACCAGGGCCAGGTAAACTATCTAAATAATCCCATAACCACTAGAGATATAGAAGAAGTCATCAAAATCTTCCCGACCAAAAAAGTCCATGTCCAGACCGGTTCAGTGCAGAATTTTATCAGACATTTATTGCAGACTTAACACCAATACTCTCCAAACTATTCCACAAAATAGAGTCAGATGAAACACTACCTAACTCATTTTTGGAGGCTACAATAACCCTCGTTTTTAAAACACAGAAATACCCTACAAGGAAATAGAACTTCAGACCAATCTCATTTATGAACACTATTGCAATAATACTCAACAAAATCCTTGCAAACTGAATCCAAGAACACATCAAAACAATCATTCACCATGACCATGTAGGCTTCATCCCTTGGATGCAGGGATGCTTTAATATAAGGAAATCCATCAATGTAATCCGTCATATTAACAAACTCAAAGAACAAAATCACATTGTCAACTCACTAGATGCTTACAAAGCATATGACAAAATTCAACACCCCTTCATGTTAAAAGTTCTGGAAAGTACAGGAATCCAAAATCCATACCTAAAAATAATAAAAGCAATATACAGCAAACCAACAGCCAACATCAAACTTAATGGTGAAAAACTTGAAGCAATCCCACTAAAATCAGGAACTCGAAAAGGCTTCCCACTCTTCCCCTACCTATTCAACATAGTACTGGAAGTCCTGGCTGGAGAAATTAGACAGCAAAAGGAAATCAAAGTGATACAAATTGGAAAGGAATAATTAAAAATATCACTCTTTGCAGATGACATGATAATGTAATTAAGTGACCCCAAAAGTTCCATAGTACAACTTCTACAGCTGCTACTAAAGATCAGCAAGTAGGCTGGATATCAAATTAACTCAAACAAATCAATAGCTTTCCTCTACTCAAAGGACAAACAAGTGGAGAAAGAAACTAGGGAAAAGATACCTCTCACAATAGTCACAAACAATATGAAATACATTGGTGTTACTCTACCTAAGCAAGAGAAGTATCTGTATTACAAGAACTTCAAACCTCTAATGAAGAAAATTGAAGAAGATCTCAGAAGATGGAAAAATCTTCCACGCTCTTGAATTGTAAGGATGAACAAGGTAAAAATGGCCATCTTACAAAAAGCAATCTACAGATTTAATGCAATCCCCATCAAAATTCCAACCCCATTCTTCATAGAGTTGGAAAGATCAATGTGCAATTTCATATGGAATAACAAAAGACCTAGAATAGTGAAAACCATCCTCAACAACAAGAAAACATTTGTGGGAATCACTATCCCTTACCTCAAGCTATATTACAAGGTAATTTTGCTAAAAACTATAGTACTCGTACAGAGATAGGCATGTGGATCAATGGAATAGAATAGAAGATCCAGAAATGAGCCCACATACATATGATCACTTGAGTTTTGACAAAAAAAGCTGTAAATATTAATGGAAAAAGATAGCCTGTTTAACAAATGATGTTGGTCCAACTGGCACTCAACATGTAGAAGAATGAAAATAGACCCTTTCTTATCTCCTTGTACAAAGCTCAAGTTCAAGTGGATCAAATATCTCCACATGAAACCAGGTACACTAAAATTATTAAAAGAGAAAGTTGGGAAAAACCTTAGAACACATAGGCATAGGAGAAAATTTCCTGAACAGAACATCAATGGCTCACGCTCTATGGTCAAATATTACCAAATAGAACTTAATGAGATTGCAAAGTTTCTCTAAGGGTAAGGACACTGTCAAGAAAACAAAACAGCAGCCAACAGACTGGGAAAAGATCTTTGCCAATCCCACACCAGATAGAGGCCTAATATCCAAGGTATACAGAGAAGTCAAGAAGCTAGACACTAGGGAATCAAACAACCCTATTAAAAATGCAGTACAGAGCTGAGCAAAATGTTCTCAATTGAGGAATATTGAATGGCTGAGAAGCATCTAAGGAAGTGCTGCACATCATTAGCCATCAGGGAAATGCAAATCAAAACAACCCTGAGATTCCACCTCACACCAGTCAGAATGGCCAAGATCCAAAACTCAGATTACAACAGATGCTGGCGAGGATGTGGAGAAAGAGTAACACTTCTCCACTGTTGGTGACATTGTAACTTAGTGCAACTACTCTGGAAATCAGTCTGGCAATTCCTCACAAAATTGGAAATATTACTACCTGAAGAGCCAAGTATTCCACTTCTGGGCATATACCCCAGAGAAGCTCCAACATACAACAAAGACACGTGCACCACAATGTTCATAGCAGAAGTATTTATAGTAGTCAGAACCTGGAAAGAACCCAGATGTCCTTCAGTAAATGAATGAATACAAAAATTGTAGTATATTTACACAATGGAGTGCTACTCAGCGATCAGAAACAATGACTTTATGAAATTCTAAGAAAAGTGATGTATCTAGAGAATATCATCCTGAGTGAGGTAACCCAGTCACAAAATAACAGACATAATATGCAGTCACTGATAATTGGATACTAACCCCAGAAAGCACTGAACACCCCAGAAACAACTCAAAGAGTATGTGAATTTCAAAAAGAAAAAGAAAATGAAAAACCATTATGCTTAATCTTTACACACCATGAAAACCTTGACTAATTCCAAGTTACATCTTGATTTACATGTACTTTATGCTCATTTTAACTAGTAATAACAGTAATGGACATTATCAAACCTTTAAAAAAAATCAAGCACTGACAAAAATATATTTGTATACTTTTATGCATAAATGATTAAAATCTGTACATTTATTTTTTTTAAAAAAGTTGTTCAATTAAAATTATTGTAATTATATAAATGGGGTTAATTTCTCCAGTGTCTACTGGTTTTTTAATATTCATAATATAAGATGTTCATAGAAAAAACATGTCTGTGTCAATTTCAGGGGGCTTAGTTTGGTGATATTCACAATTTTCAGCAACCTTTATAATTTAACCCATATATTTAATTTTTCTTCGTAACTGGATTTTGGGAAATTTAAAAACTATTAAATTCAATTGGGTGTTGTGGCACACACATTAATTGTAGCATTTAGGAACCAGATTCAGATACAGAAACTCCAGTTCAGCCTGTATTTTAATACCTTGCTTTAACTAAACAAGTTATTAAAGAAGCAAATATACAAATTAATTACTCTATTGCCACGCTAGTCAAGTACTATTTTGTTGCTGATAGATAATAATGATTAAAATTCATCAAGCTTTAGAAAGATCATGGAAACAATGCACAATTCTTGGTGGTTAGTTATTAAAATATATCCACGATACAATTCACAGATCACATGAAGCTTAACAAGAAGGAAGACCAAAGTGTGGAGGATTCAGTCCTTCTTAAAAGGGAGAAAATATTCACAGGAGAACATTTGGAGACAAAGTATGGAGCAGAGACTGAAGGAAAGGCCATCCAGAGACTACCCCACCTGGGGATCCATCCCAGATACAGTCATCAAACTTAAACAATATTGTGGATGCCAAGAAGTACATGTTGACAGGAGCCTGATAAAGCTGTCACCTGAGAGGCTTTGCCAGAGCCTGAGAAATACAGAGGTAGATGCTCAGAGCCCACTTTGGACTGAGAAAGGCATTCGCAATGGAGGAGTTTGAGAAAGGACTGAAGGACCTGAAGAGTTTGCAACCTCAAAGGAAGAACAACAATATCAACCAACTAGATCCTCCTAGAACTACCAGGGACTAAACCACAAACCAAACAGTATACATGGAGGGACCAATACCTCTAGCTGCATATGTAACAAAAGATGACCTTGTTAGGCTGCAATGAGAGGAAAGGCCCTTGGTCCTGTGGAGGTTCAATGCCTTAGTACTGGGAAATTACAGGGCAGGGAGGCTGTGGGGAGTGGGTGGGTAGGTGGGGGAACATCCTCATAGAAGAAAAAAAAAGGGGAGGAGATAGAGGGTTTGTGGAGGGGAAACTAACATTTGTAATGTGAATAAAAAATATTCAGTAAAAGAAAACAATTTTTTCCAACCTATCAAGTTAAGTTCATTGGGTCTGTGATTAAACAGTACAGAGATGGAGCCTTTTTAGGCAATCATTAATGTCTTGATTCCTCAGAGTGTAGATGAAAGGATTCAGCATGGGAGTGACCACAGTGTACATTAATGAGGCCACCACATTGTTTCCAGAAGAATGAGACAAAAGTGAACCAAAATACTCTCCAAGCCCTGTTCCATAAAATAAGCATACCACTGCCAGGTGAGACCCGCAGGTAGAGAAAGCTTTATACCTGCCACTAGAAGAGGTTATTCTCAGAATAGAAGAAATGATTTTAAAGTATGAGATAAGGATCCCCGATAAAGGAAAAACACCTAGTATGACACCAATAACATACATCAGTATGTTATTATTAAATGTGTTGTTGCAGCCTAAATTTAGAAGTTGAGAAGGGTGACAGAAGAAATTAGCAATTGCCACATCTTTGAAACACTTAAATTGTAAGGCAACCAAATTGTGAAGCAGGGATTCAAAAAGGCTAGCTAAAAGGGAAATTAAAACTAACATGCCACAGCGACAAGAGTTCATAATTATTGCATAATGCAGGGGATGACAGATGGCCACAAACCTGTCATATGCCATCACAGTCAGAAGCATACTATCCATACATGCAAAAATTATAAAAAGTGACATCTGAGTCAGGCAGCCCACATAGGATATGGCTGGATTTTGGATTTGAAGCTCTGCAAGCATGTTCGGAACTGTCGTAGAAATGAAGCCAATGTCAGCCAAGGACAGAATGGAGAGGAAGAAATACATAGGAGTGTGGAGGTTGGAGAATGAGCTAACAGTCAGGATGATGAGCAGGTTTCCAAGCACTGATATCAGGTACATGGATAGGAGTAATCCACACAAAACGGGCTGCAGTTCTGGATCATCAGATACTTTCAGAAGATAAAATTGTGAAACATGTGTTGTGTTTTTCATTTTTATTTTCATCACTATCCTTTTACAAAGAAAAGAAATAATTGCAAAATAAGTGAGTCAACTATAAAATCACTTTGAACTCTAAACAATTTGAGTACAAATACCTCCATTTAAAGTTTTCCATATAAATACAGAAGTATTGATGGTTTCTACAAAGATAATCTTTGAATTATTTCATTATTGTTTTGTGTGTTAGTCCCTTCCTCAGGTACACAAAATAATTTTAACACATGCATATGAGCCAGCTTAGAAGAATATATATATATATATATAGTCCATCCATATATGTTTCAAGAGTGGAAAGCACAATTTGAACATTAAATTATTTGATACAGTCATATCATCATTTAAGTCTTGTAAAATCTATGCCTGGGATATTGAGGCAGCAAAAAATCTAGAAGACCTATTATTTTAGAAATGGAGATGGACACATTGAGAGGGGAGATAAGCAGAAAATGTGTTAAGGAATGAACACGGTCAAAGTTCATGCTACACTTAAAACATAATTTTAAATCCAATATTGTGTTGACCAAATATATCACAACAAAATTTTAAATTGATATATGTTTTTGAGAATAACAGAAAAAGTTTGAGACAGTATGGGTACGTAGGAAGTTAATATTTCTTTAAAATAAAGATCGTAATTTATACTTTTAAACACTGTAGTATGCCAGTTACCCCCAGGAATTAAGCATCATTCTTACTTACCTCTTAGGTAGATGATTTTTAAATCATTTAATATGCAACTTACAGCTTTGGCGTTGATAATTTTCAAATTTACATGAAAGTTTAATAGTTGAAGATAATTATATCTTTGACAACAAATGTAGCATTGAAATTCATTATTCCTGGTTAAATAAAAATGCAAATTATATGACATATTTTTGGAGATTAAAACAAGAACTTATATAAGTTTATTTGTATCAAAACAGATAATATGCCACCTGATTTTTAGAAACTCAACCTTGTGTTCTGTGTCAGCATTGTCATATTTGTCTTACTCTAAGACCCGTGATTCATACTTAAAATCCTCAGAATAAAGAAAAGCCACCGAGCCAACGTTCAAACCCTCTTATTTCTAACTAATAGACTTCATGCACACTTTGGCTGATGTGCACAGGATTACCTACTTTCCTCTTCATCTGTACTAAAGAAAGCAGAGCTCATTATTTTGTCAGCTCATAGTGTATGAATGAGGAAAGGTAAACAACATAAAGTACATGAGCTAATTTAACCCCATTAAAGGACATGTGCAAAAGATAAAAGAATAAAAGGTAAATTAAATTACTTACAAATAATATCAGTTTCCCAACATACAGGACACATATCATTAATACCTACTTTCTATGGTTACTGTATATATACATTAAAAAAATGTTTTAGGAAAATAACAAGCAGTACTCAGTCTCATTAGTCAATATATTTAACTGGATTTTTTCACATATCCACATTTTTATCGTACTGATACCATTAATTCAAATATCAGAAGTCAGATTTTAGGCCTTCAAAATGTGTTAGTTTAGGTACATATATTACTGTGAGTTTGAATATTTTTGTAGATATGATGCATTATAATTACTGGTAGTAACAATATACAATGATAATGGGACATTTTTAAATATCTAAAATACGCAAACTTATTTTAAAGTTTAATGAAGTATGAATACAAAATTTGAAATCTGGATATTCTCTTATAGGTTACTAATTTTGATATACCCATGCATCATAGAGCCAGAGTTGGTGAAAACCAAATTGAATAAGGTGTCTGATACCTCAATTAAAGTGGCATAGATGTCATAATAAAATAGGTTCTATCACTATTATTCCCTACTATACACCGTCAGGTTTGAAAATATTAATAATCCTTTTCATATCTACCATCTCTCAGCACTTATTCAGTCAAGCCACTGTTATTCTGAATCATGAAGAGACAATGAAGATTCAAAACCAACCTACTTTCAGATAAAGGCTACTTTCTGTCTCCAGGATAGATATAAATACGGTCAGAAACATCTAAAGCTTATTACGGACCATTCTATGATCTTAGAAGTTCAGTGCAAGAACTCATAATTATACAAATGGGACCATGTTGTATTAATCTCTACAGAATTCATATTAATTGTAGAAGAACAGGAGAAAGTGAATAGCCAGAGTATGGCTGTTGGCTCTCTGTACATAGGTTAAACTATTTTGTATAAATTTGTTTTTGTGGTTCCATGTACATTAAAATTTTAACTCTTTTGATTTTACTAATTGTCAGGAACTTGGCACAAATCTGATTCAGAAATTTATGCTACAAGGAAATAGATTCCTAACTTTGGGCCTGTCTAGGTAGAACAGTTATTTCTAATCAAGTGGCACTTACATATGGAGACAATATACTATAATATACTTATGACTATAAACATATTATACACTTTAATTGCATCAAGTTTATTCTCATTGTTGTGAAAGAATCAACATGATACATCGGAAACATTTCATTTTCTTATACAGAAAGAAATATTAACACAGTAATTTTTATATTACTATTACAATATTGAAATGATTATGAAAATTTCAAGTTATGAATCTAATGTATTAAAAGGTAGGATTTATAAATCTGCCCTTATGCTCCATCCTTTTAATCCAAAATATACTGGAAAAGATGCTTCATGTTTGAGGTGACACTGTGTTAGCAGAGTGTCTATTCAGAACTTTTTTGACAACTTTTTTTTCAAAGCATAGGTAAAAATATTCATGTTGTCATTTACAAATTCACCATCCTCATAACTAAAATTATGTCAATTATTTTTTTATTGGTCTGCAAAACTAGAGGATTTCATGATAATAATGGAACAGATTTTTCTACTGAGCCTTCTTGTAGCCAACATATAACTACTAAATCCAGCTTTATTTGTGCTAAATTATAAACTAATTCATATATGTATTTGTCTAGGATACTGGACCTGTGAGCTATAATTCTAAATCTTATGAGATTCCAAGGAGATAGAATTCAGACACAAGATTCATTACATGTTTGTGCTTCGGTACATTCCTTGAAGAAAAGAAGGACAGGCAAACAAACATTTTCCAAATCTCTTGAAGGATATTAAGAAAGCCAAGTCTTCAAAATAGAAAAGATTAAAAAATAAACAATCAATAACATATATTTAACATAGTCATTTTGTCAGCCAGACATATATGTACCAAAATAAATGGATGGTTTACATGTAGCTATTATTTTATTTTTAAGATATATGCTTTTCCATTTCTCTGTATCTAACAAAGGGTTTATCTGACCATGAGGTTTATATATTATAAAATTTAAATTGTTTTTGGGGAATTTATTTGTAGTTTACAATGTGTTCTTGAAGCAGAACCTTATCTATTTAACTTACCTATCCTTAGATCCTTGGATGGCCTATTCCATCCTCAAAATCACACTTATCCTGACTTTATTTCAAAATATAAAGTCATATAGGTATGATTGACTATATCTAGTTGTCTTTGTACTTATAACAAATATTTATAAATGCAGTATTTACTCTTAATATGTGTATACTTAAAATAAAACTCTTACTATGAAAACAATGTTTTCTATATAGAATTATTCTCTCAAATAGATAAAACTGTAATATCAAGAATCAGAGAGGCATGTAATTATTTTTCACATTAAATCACTGACTGATCATTTCAAAGAAACTCATTTACATATGAAATATTGAAGAAATTTGAAGGTACTTAAGAAACAGCCATATTTTTCTGCTTCTATGTGCTCAGGCCCAACTTGAGGGAACTTTCACTGCCCAGGAGGAACCATGCCATCCCAAAGTACAGGTGAGTGATCCACTTGCCTTTGGAACTACTTAACTTCCTAGATTTTGGATTATTTTTCCAAAGATCTATTCTATAGCTCTGCTCCTTATCCAACCCTAGCAGAGTCTCTTCCCACTGTTCTCCCTTTGGCCACAACTTGAAGAAACTCCTGCTGCCCAGGTGTAGACTGTGCCAGTCATAAAAACAGGTGAATGACTCACCTGCCCCCAAAAATTGCCCCAATTCTCTAGATATGGTTCCAAAAGACCTACTCCCTTGTCCTCCACCCTGTTTCATTGGTTTCTCCTCCCGCTGTTATGCCTTGAATTCCAATTTAGGCAGATTCCTGCTGCCTACTAGCAGACTATGCCAGTCAGAAAAGAGTTGCAGGACATCCCAGTCAGAAGAACAGTATAGGCTACAACAGTTTGAAGAACACTTGGAGGCCAAGCAAGCCAGAAAGGCAAATAGGTGAAATCAGGCAGGGACTCCCTGCTAGACCAGATATCAAATCAGCTTCTAGAACCACAAATAGACAACCCCACAGTGGACCTCCTTTATTCATTCAGCGTCAAATATTGAAGAAATAACAAACAACCAAACCAACTAGTCAACAAACCAACTAATCAACCAAATAAATCACCAAACCAAACAAAAAATATAGGTTAGAGAAACTATTTAAGACCTAGAAAGAGAAATAGAAGCAATAAAGAAAACACAATTGTTACTCTTCTCCTCATCACTTTATCCCACCACAACTCATTCAGTGACTCTCTGCTGCAGCAACAGTCAACCTAGCCCCCAGAAGCATAGATCTAAGTTGGACAGAAATTACTTGCTCCATCAGAGGCCATGACATCTACCAAAAATCCAAGCCACAAAATTAGAAGACTAAAAAGAAAACAGAAACCAAGGAATAAAATAATTCATCCAGCAAGGACAAACTCAAAATCAGCACCTAGACCTATAATTATACCAAACCCAGACACCTAAATTCCAAACAAAGAACAACATCAATAAAAACTAAGGCAACGAGGAAAACTAAAGGTGAGCTATTCTACAACAATAAGACCTGAATAGTGCAACACTGATGAAGCACAATAACCTGATCTTGAAAATTAACTTTATGAGTATGATAAAATTCCTTAAAGGAAAATGAAAAAAGTTCCTTGAAGAAATAGAGAATCCAAAGAAAATGATAAAAATATCAACAAATCCCTTGAAGAATATCTAAGTTAAAGAAAACAAACAAACAAAGAAACAAACAAAAATCCAAACAAACTAGATGAAAGAAACTGTTCAAGACCTGAGAATGGAAATAGACAGAAAAAAGAAAGCACAAACAGGGAATTATGGAAATGGAAAATATAGGCAAGTGATAAACATCTGCAGACATGAAAAGAATATAAGAGATCAATCAATGAATCTTAGGCCTTAAATACATTATAGAAAAAATTGATTGATTGGTCAAAGAAAATTTAAATCTCAAATATTCCTAACACAAATAAAATCCATAAAATCTAGGAAACTATGGAAAAAAGAAATACAAAAAACTCCAAGCTCAGAAAACAAAAAGACCCAGGAAAAAATGTGTAATGAAATCATAGTAAAAAATGATAGGGAATGACACTTTTTGCTCATCACAAGAAAAATCTATCAAGATGAATTCTCAATCCTGAGCATCTATGGCCCAAATACAAAAGTACCAGAACACCCACATTCATAAAAGAAACCCTACTAAAGCTCAAAGCCTGTATTGTACTACTCATCAAAATTGTGGGAGACATGAACACCGTACTCTCATCAATGGACACTTCATGAAAGCAGAAACTGAACAGAACACAGTGAAACTAGTTGAAGTGATGAACCAATTGAAATTAACAGACATGTACAGAACATTTCATCCTAAAACAAAAGGACACACTTTCTTTTCAGAACCTCATAGTACCTCCCCAAAAATTGACAATACTGTTGCTCACAAAACAAGTCTCAACAGATATAAGAAGATTGAAATACTCCCATGCATCCAATCAGATCACCATGGATTAAGGCTGGTCTTTAATAACAAGAAAGATAACAAAAAGCCAACATACACACAAAAGCTGAAAAATGTGCTATTTAATGATAACATGGTCAAAAAAGAAATAAATAAAAAATTGAGGATTGTTTAGAATTTAATGAAAATGAAAACACAGCATTCCCAAACCTATGGGAGGCAATGAAAGCAGTACTAAGAGGAAAACTCATAGCTCTGAGTGCCTCCAAAAAGAAACTGGAGAGAACATACAATAGCAGCTTGAAGGAACAGCTGAAAGTGCTAGAACAAAAAGAAGCAGATACACCCAAGAGCAATAGACGACAGAAAATAATCAAACTCAGTTCAGAAATCAACCAAGGAGAAACAAAAAGAATTATACAAGGAATTGACAGGGCCAGGAGCTGGTTCTTTGAGAAAATCAGCAAGCTTGATAAACCCTTACCCAGACTAACTAGAGGTGACAAAGATTATCCAAATACAGTCAGAAATTAAAGGGGAGACATAACAACAAAAACAGAGCTATTCCACTCCTGGGCATATACACCACAGATGCTCCATCATAAAACAAGAACATATGCTCCACCATGTTTATAGCAGACTTATTTATAATAGCCAGACCCTGGAAAGAAACCAGATGTCCTTCAGTAGATGAATGGAAACCGAAGCGTGCACAATTTACACAGTGGAGTACTACTCAGATATTAGAAACCATGACTTCATGAAATTTCTAGGCAAATGAATGGAACTAGAAACTATCATCCTGAGTGAGGTAACCCAGTCGCATAAGAACACATGTGGAATGTACACGCTTATAAACATATACTCTCCCCAGAAAGCTCTGCTGGCATCTGAGTTTTTGATCTTAGCCATTTGGACTGGTGTGAGATGGAAGCTCAGGGTTGTTTTGATTTGCATTTCCCTGATGGTTAATGATGTCGAGCACTTCTTTAGATGCTCTCAGCCATGTGAGATTCTTCCACTGAGAATTCTTTGTTTAGCTCTGTATCTCATTTTTAAGAAGGATTGTTTGATTCTCTGGTGTCTAACTTCATGAGTTTTTTGTGTATATTGGATATTAGAGCTCTATCTGATGTGGGGTTGGTAAAGATCTTTTCCCAATTTGTTGGCTGCCATTTTGTTTTCTTGACAGTGTCCTTAGCCTTACAGAAACTTTGCAATCTCATTAAGTCCCCTTTCCCCATCCTTGGTCTTAGAGCACAAACCAATGATGTTTTGTTTAGGAAATTTCCCCTGTGCCTATGTGTTCTAAGGTATTCTCTACTTTCTCTTCAAATAGTTTCAGGGTACCTGGTTTTATGTGTAGATCTTTGATCCACTTGCACTTGAGGTTTGTACAAGGAGATAAGAAAGGGTCTATTTTCATTTTTCTGCATGTTGACTGCCAGTTGAACCAACACCATTTGATGAAAAGGCTGTCCTTTTTCCATTGAATGTTTACAGCTCCTTTGTCAAAAACCAAGTGACCATATGTGTGAGAGTTCATTTCTGGATCTTCTATTCTTCTCCATTGATCACCCTGCCTATCTCTGTACCAGTATCATGCAGTTTTTAGCACAAGTGCCTTGTAATATAGCTTGAGGACAGGAATGCTGATTCCCGCAGATATTTTCTTGTTGTTGAGGATGGATTTCAATATTTTAGGTTTTTTGTTATTCCAGATGAATTTGCAAATTGCTCTTTCCAAAATATGCAGAATTGAGTTGAGATTTTGATGGGGATTGCATTGAATCTGTAGATTGCCTTTGGTAAGATGGCCATTTTTACAATGTTGAGTCTTCCAATTTACAAACATGGGAGATCTTTTTATCTTCTGAGATCTTCTTCAATTTCCTTCTTCAGAGATTTGAAGTCCTTGTCATATAGGTCTTTCACTTGCTTGATTAGAGTCACACCAAGGTCTCTCATATTGTTTGTGACTATTGTGAAGGGAATATTTTCCCTAATTTCTTTCTCAGCATGATTGTCTGTAAAGCAATTTTTAATATAATGTATAATTACATTGTAATATATAGTTTATTTATATTTATTTTATTTATTATATACTACACTTTTGGGATGTTGTTATCCTAAAGTCTTTTTTATTTGATTATTGAATATTTTATGTATTGACATTTCAAATATTATTGTCCTTTCTATGTATTCCCTCTTTCATCCCCCCTTCCCCTGCTTCAATAAGGATGTTTCCTCTCTCTCCCACCTACTCCCACCTCACCACCCTGGCATTTCTCTTTCTATTTGTTCTAGAGCTTTCAGTTGTGCTGTCAAGCAGTTAGTGATTAGGTATTTTGTAAATTTGTTTCTGTCCTGGAATATTTTGGTGTATTCATCTATGGTAATTGAGGGTTTGGTGGATATAGTAGCCTGGGCTGGCATTTGTTTTCTCTTAGAGTATGTATGACATCACTCCAGGATCTTCTGGCATTCATAGTCTCTGTATAAAAGTGTGATGTAATTCTTATCTGTCTCACTTTATATGTTACCTGTCCTTTTACCCTTACTGCTTTTAGTATACTTTCTTTGTTTTGAAGATATTTTTTAACTCTTAAATGTCATAAAGAATTTCTTTTCTGGTTCAATCTATTTGGGGGTCTGTAGGTCTCTTGTATATTTGTGGTCATCACTTTCTTTCAGTTAGGAAACTTTTTTTTTAACAGATGTAAATATTTTATAATATTTATTTCTGACCTTCTTTTGGAAAATTGAGTTCTTTATAGTTCCTAAGAGCAAGGACACTTCAGGAAGCAAAGAATATATATATACCGGACACTGGAGCAGACACACTATCTCCAGAAAGATATAAATTTGAATTTCAAAACAAGTAAAATACAATTATTATGCTAATTGACTTACTCTATGTACAAATAACACTACAAAAATAGCACTGGTTTCCATTTTACAAATACACTTTCTATCATTTCTTTTTTTTTTAATTTTTTTAACAACTTTATTTTACAAACAAAGATAAATGTACAGATTTTAAGCATTTTTTGCATAAAATTATATAATACATTTTTGTAAGTACTTGTTTTTTTTGAAAGGTTTGATAGTGTGATAAAGATCCCACCAGTAACAATGAGCATAATGTACATGTAAAACAAGATGCAACCTGGAAATAGTCAAAGTTTTCTTGGTGTGTAAAAAAAATTTTTTTACAATGAGCAGACAGTACATGTAATACAGGGTACAACCCGGAATTTGTCAACGTATTCTTCGTGGGTAAGGCTTGAGCATGACTATTTTTTTTGTTTAGTTTTCTTTTGTTCTTGGACTTCTTAAACTCTGTGTGTTGTTTCTGGGTCAGGGCAAGCCTACAGGTTTAGCATCCCAATATCAGTGACTGCATATTATGTCTGTTCTTTTGTGATTGGGTTATCTCACTCAGGATGATATTCTCTAGATGCAGCCATTTTCTTAAGAATTTGGTTAAGTCATTGTTTCTGGTGGCTGAGTAGTATTCAATTGTGTAAATGTATCACAATTTTTGTATCGATTCATTTTCTGAAGGACATCTGGATTCCTTCGACCTTCTGGCTATTATAAATAGAGCTACTATAAACATTGTGGTGCATATAAATTTGTTGTGTATTAAAGTGTCTCTGGGGTATATGCCCAGAAGTGGAATAGCTGGGTTTTCGGGTAGTACTATGTCCAAGTTTCTGAGGTATCACCAGACTGATTTACAGAGTGGTTATATTAGTTTGCAACCCCACCAACAGTGGAGAAGTGTTCCTCTTTCTCCGCAGCCTCGCCAGCATCTGCTGTCATCTGAGTTTTGGATCTTGGCCAATCTGACTGGTATGAGGTGGAATCTCAGGGTTGTTTTGATTTGCATTTCCCTGATGGCTAAGGATGTCAAGCACTTCCTCAAATGTTTCTCAGCCATTCAATATTCCTCAACTGAGAACATTTTGTTTAGCTCTGTACCACATTTTTAATAGGATAATTTGATGTCTCTGGTGTCTAGCTTTTTGAGTTATTTGTATAACTTTTATATTAGGCCTCTATCTGATGTGGAGTTGGTAAAGATCTTTTCCCATTCTTTTGGCTGCCGTTTGGTTTTCTTGACAATGTCCTTAGCCTTACAGAAACTTTGCAATCTCATTAAGACCCATTTGTTAATCTTTGACCTTAGAGCTTGAGCCATTGGTGTTTGGTTCAGAAAATTTTCTCCTGTGCCTATGTGTTCTAAGGTTTCCCTACTTTCTTATCTAATAGTTTCAGTGTATCTGGTTTAATGTGGAGATCTTTGATCCACTTACACTTTAGCTTTGTACTAGGAGATAAGGAAGGGTCTATTTTCATTCTTTTGCATGCTCAGTGCCAGTTAGACCAGCACCATTTGTTGAATAGGCTGTCCTTGTTCCATTGAATGTTTACGACTCCTTTGTCAAAAATCAGGTGACCATATACATGAGGGCTCATTTCTGGATCTTCTATTCTATTCCATTGATCCACATGCCTATATCTGTACCAGTACCATGCAGTTTTCAGCACAATTGCCTTGTAATACAGCTTGAGGTCAGGGATAGTGATTCCCGCAGATGTTTTCTTATTGTAGAGGATGGATTTGGCTATTCTAGGTCTTTTCTAATTCTATGTGAAATTCCACATTGATCTTTCCAATTCAGTGAAGAACTGGGTTGGAATTTTGATAAGAATTGCATTGAATCTGTAGATTGCTTTTAATAGGATGGCCATTTTTAAAATGTTGATCTTTCCAATCCAAGAGCATGGGAGATCTTTCCATTTTCTGAGATCATCCTCAATTTCATTCTTTAGAGGTTTGAAGTTCTTGTAATACAGGTCCTTCTCTTGCTTAGTTAGAGTCACACCAAGGTATTTCATGTTTTTGTGATGATTGTGAAGGGTACCTTTTCCCTAATTTCTTTCTTCACATATTTTCCTTTGAGTATAAGAAGGCTACTGATTTGTTTGAGTTAATTTTGTATCCAGGCACTTTGCTGAACTTGCTTATCAGCTGTAGGAATTCTCTGGTGGAATTTGTAGGGTCACTTAAGTACACTATCATGTCATCTGCAAAGAGTTATGTTTTTATTACTTCCTTTCTGATTTGTAGCCCCTTGATCTCCTTTTTCTGTCTAATTGCTCCATCCAGGACTTCCAGTACTATGTTGAATAGGTAGGGGGAGAGTGGGCAGCCTTGTCCAGTCCCTGATTTTAGTGGTATTGCGTAAAGTTTCCCACCATTAAGTTTCATGTTTGCTGTTGGTTTGCGGTATATTGCTTTTATTATATTTAAGTATGGACCTTGA
The DNA here is from genome assembly GCF_963924665.1 of Micromys minutus. NCBI lineage: Eukaryota > Metazoa > Chordata > Mammalia > Rodentia > Muridae > Micromys > Micromys minutus. Next base: position 16,275,613 of record NC_137985.1, read on the forward strand.
ATTCTTGTTCTTTCCAGGACTTTTAACATGAAGGGGTGTTGAATTTTGTCAAATGCTTTCTCAGCATCTAGTGAGATGACCTTCTCGTTTTGTTCTTTGAGTTTGTTTATATGGTGGATTACATTGATGAATTTCCTTATATTAAACCATCCCTGCATCCCACGAATGAAGCCTACTTGGTCATGTTGAATGATGATTTTGATGTGTTCTTGGATTTGTTTTGCAAGGATTTTGTTGAGTATTTTTGCATCAATGTTCATAAGTGAGATTGGTCTGAAGTTCTCTTTCCTTTTTTATATGTTACCTGACCTTTTTCCCTTACTGCTTTTAGTATTTTTTCTTTTCTTTGGGCACTTGGTGTTTTGATTATTATGCATGAAAGCACAGTTAAACAGATAGAAGCCTTAAAAAATAAAACAAATAAACCCCTCAAAGAGAAACAGGAAAACACAATCAAACAGGTGAAAATATTTACTAGAGCTGACAAAAAAATAAAAATGGAATTAGAAAGAATAAAGAAAACCTAAATGAAGGTAAATCTGGAGATGATAAAAGTAGGAAATAGATCAGGAATTACAGGTATAAGCATCACCAACAGAATACAAGAGATAGAATAAAGAATCTCAGGTGAACAAGATAACATAGAAGAGATTGACACAACCATCAAAGGAAATACAAAATGTATAAAACTCCTAATAAAAACATTCAAGAAATTCAGGACACAATGAAAATACCAAGTCTAAGAATATTTGAAATAGAGGAAAATGAAGATTCCCAGCTCAAGGGACATGAAAACATCTTCAACAAAGCCATAGAAGAATACTTCCCCAAACTAAAGAAAGAGATGGCTTTAAAGGTGCAAGAAGCCTATAGAACACCAAACAAATGGGACCAGATAAGAAAATCTTGTCTTCACATATTAAAAAAAACTAAATTCACAGAGCAAAGAAAGAATGTTAAAAGTTGCAACAGAAAAGGGCCAAGTAACATATAAAGGTAGACCTATCAGAATTACACTAAACTTCTCAACAGAGACACTAAAAGCAAGAAGAGCCTGGTCAGACATCATACAGACACTAAGAGAACACAAATGCCTGCCAAGGCTACTATATCAAGCCAAACTCTGAATCAATGTGGATAGAGAAACCAAAATATTCCAGGACAAAACCAAAGTCAAACAGCATCTGTCCAATAATACGGCTCTACAGAGGATCCTGAAAGGAAACTTCCAACACAAGAGAGGTCTCTGTACCAAAGACAAGACATTAAGCATCTCACAACAAACCCAAAAGGAGAGAACCACAAGCACATAAAGCTACCTATAAAAACAAATATAACAAGAATGGGCATCTGTCTTTAATATACCTAAATATTAATGAATTCAACACCTATAAAAAGACATAAACTAACAAACTGGATATGTAAACAAGATCCAGCATTTTGCTACATAGAATAAAAACACCTCAATAGCAATGACAGATAATATCTCAGAGTAAAAGGATGGGAAAAGGTCTTTCAAGCAAACAGTTCCAAGAAACAAGCTGGAGTTGCCATCCAAATATCTAACAACATAGACTTTCAACCAAAACTTATCAAGTGTGATGAGGAAAGACACGTCATATTCATCAAAGGGAAAATTCACAAAGAGAAAGTCGCAATTCTGTACATATATGCCCTAAATGTGAGGGCACCTACATTCTTAGAAAAAAACTTTACAAAAGCAAAAAACACATTAATTCCACACAATAAAAGTGGAGATTTCAACACTCCACCCTCACCAATGGACAGGTCATTAAAACAGAAACTAGACAGAAGCAGAGTGAAACTAATAGTGGTTAAAACAAAAAGAATTTAATAGAAAACTACAGAACATTTTCACCCTAAAACTAAAGAGTATAACTTCTCAGCACCTCATGGTACTTTCTCCAAAATCAACCATTTAATTAGTAAAACAGGCCTTATCTGATACAAGAAATGTGAAATAATCCCATGCATTATATCATATCACCATGACCTAAGACTGGTCCTCAAAAACTGCATAAACAAACTTGCATACACTTGGAAACTAAACAAATCTCTACTCAGTGATAACATGGCCAAGAAAGAAATAAAGAAAGAAATTAAAGAGATTCTGTAATTTAATAAATATGTTGACACATCATACTCAAACTTATGAGGTACAATGAAAGAAATGACAAGACAAAAATTTATAGCAGTAAGTGCCCTGGTGAAAAAATTACAGAGATTTTACACTTGCAACTTAAAAGCATACCTGGAAGCTGTAGAACAAAAAGAAGCAAACATACCAAAGAGGAGTAGATTGCAGGAAATAGTCAAAATCAGGGCTGAAATCAACCAAATAGAAACAAAAAGAAAACAGTACAAATAATCAACAAAACTAAAGGCTGTTTGAGAGAGAAAGCAAAATAGATAAATCCCCAGCCAAACAAACTAAAGAGGCAAGAAGCAGTATACAAAATAGCAAAATCATAAATGAAAGGGAGACATAACAACAGAAAGAAAAAAATTTAAATCATCATATCTTACTAGAAAAGCCTATACTCAATAAAACTGAAAAATCTAGATTAAATGAATGTTTTTCTAGACAGATACTGCATACCTAAGTTAAATAACGTGCACTTGAACTATCTAAACAAGCCCATATAATATAAGAAAATAGAAGTCATTAAAAACCTCCCAACTAACTAACCAGGGGAACAAAAAAGGCCAGGATCAGATGGATTTAGTGTAGAATTCTACCCGACCTTCAAAAAACACCTAATAGCAACATTCCTCAAACTATTCTGGAAAATAGGAACCGAAGGTACTCTACCTAATTTATTCTATGAATCATAGTTACTTTCATACCTAAACACACAAGGACCAAACTACAAATGAAAACTTCAGACCAATCTCACTTATGAGTATTGATGTACAAATACTCAGTAAAACTATTTCAAATTGAATCCAAGACTAAATCAAAATTATCATTCTTGACAATCAAGTAGGCTTTACCCCATGATCAGTTTAGTTCAATATATGACAATCCACTAAAGTGATCTACCATATAAACAAACTCAAAGAAAAAACTCACATGATCGTCTCTTTATGTGCAGAAAAGGCATTTGATAAATCACAACTCACCTTCGTGGTAAAAGTATTGAAGAGATCAGGAATTCAAGTCCTATAAATAAACATAATAAAAGCAATTTACTGCATACCAACAGCCAATATCAAATTAAGTGGAGAGATACTTGAATCTATCCCACTAAAACCAGGGACAAAACAAGGATGCCCTATCTGTGCATATTATTCAGTGTAGTACTTGAAGTGCTAGATAGAACTATAAGACAACAAAAAAAGATCAAGGGGATACAAACTGACAAAGAAGAAGTAAAGGTATCACTATTTGCAGATGATATAATAGTATATATAAGCGACCCCCAATATTCTTCCACAGAACTTCTCCAGCTGATAAATAATTTTAGCAAAGTGGCCATATATAAAATCAGTAGCCTTCATTTATATAAATGATAAACAGGCTAAGAAAGAAACTAGGGAAACAACTCCCTTCACAATAGTCACAAATAATACAAAATATCTTGGGGTAATTCTAACCAAGCAAGCAAAATATTTGTATGAAAATAACTTCAAGCCTCAAGAAAGAAATAGAAGATTTCAGAAAATAAAGAGATCTCCCCTTTTCATGGATTGGCAGAATTAACATAGCAAAAACAGCCATCCTACCAAAGGCAATCTACAAATTCAATGCAATCCTCATAAAAATACCAACACAATTTTTCAAAGACATGGAAAGAGCAATTCTAAAATTCACCTTGAAAGGGAAAAAAACCCAAACCAGAATAGTAAGAACAATACTTAACAATCAAAGAATGGCTGGGGGAATCACCATCCCTAACTTCAAGCTCTACTAAAGAGGAATAGTGATAAGAATTGCATTGTATTGGTGCAGAGACAGACACATTGATCAGTGGAATAGAATTGGAGTCTCTCAAATAAAACCACATATTTAGAAACACATGATCTTTGACAAAGAAGCCAAAATTATACAATGGAAAAAAGAAATCATCTTCAAAAAAATGGTGTGAGCCTAACTGGTTGTCTGTATGTAGAAATATAAAAATAGATCCATATTTGTCACCTTTTACAATCTCAGTTCTGAAGCACATTTTCACCTCTCCTGACACCTTACTGTTGTACATATGTAGAAAACTTGAACTAAATTGTTTTGCAAAGTATAAGGTGTGAGTATATATAACTCATTAAGATTTTTATTTTCAGTATTTAGTTGAAAGACATCTGGGTTGTTTCCTGCTTATGGATAATACAAATAAGGCTACTATAAAAATGGTGGATCACATGTCTCTGAGGGACATTTTTGAGTATATACTTAAGAGTGGTATAGCTGTGTCTTCAGGTAGAACTGCTTCTAATTTTGCGAGGAACCTCCAAATTGATTTTCAGAGTGGTTGTACCAATTTGCAATTCTATCAGCAATGGAAGAGTGTACTTCTTTCTCCACATCCTTGCCTACCTGTGTTGTCACCTGCAATTTTGATCTTAGCTATTGTGACTGTTGTGAGGTGGAATCTCAGGATTGCTTTGATTTGCATTTCTCCAATGACAAGGATGTTGAACATTTGTTTAAGTACTTCTCAGTCATTCAATATTATTCTGTTGTAAATTCACTGTTGAATTCTTTACCCCATTTTTAAATTCGTTTATTTGTTGTTTTGGAGTTTAACTTCTTGAGTTCTTCATATGTTTTGGATATTAGGTTTCTTCCAGATGTAGGCTTAGTGAAGTGTTCTCCAAATCTGAAGGTTACTGATTTGTCTTCTTGGTGTAATCGCTTGCCTTACAAAATGTTTTCACTTTAATGAGGTCCCATTTATCAATTATTGTTCTTAGATCCTGAGCCATTGCTGTTCTGTTCAGGAAATTTCCCCCTTTGCCAATGAGTCTGAGTTTTTTCCCACTCTTTCTTCTACTGGATTTATTCTATCTGGTTTTATGTTGAGGTTCTTGATTCACTTGGACTTGAACTTTGTGCAAGGTAATAAATATTGATCAGTTTTCATTTTTCTACATACAGACAGCCAGTTAGACCAGAGCTATTTATTGAAGATGGTTTGATTTTCCACTGTATGTTTTTGGCTTTTTGTCAAAGATAAAATGTCTATAGGTATGTGGGTTTACTTCTATGTCTTTGATTCTATTCTACTCATCGACTTCTCTGTTTCTGTACCAATACTATGCAGTTTTTATCACTATTGTTTTGTAGTCCATCTTAAGGTCAGGGATGGGGATTCTCCCAGAAGTGGTTCATTTAAATAGTAATATACTATTCAGTCATTAAAAATGAGGACATTATAGATTTTACAGGCAAATGGATTAAACTAGAAAATATCCTATGTGAGGTAACTCAGACCCAAAAGAACATGTATCCTTAGTAAATATTAGCCAAAAAGTACAGAATACCTAGGATACAATCCACAAATTTTAAAAAGTACAAGAATTAGAAAGGCCCAATTGAGAATGCTTCAATTTCACTTAGAATCAGGAAGGAAATAGTCATTGGGAGGCAGAGGGATGAGGTACCTGGGTGGGAGATAGGAGTAGGAGGGTGTAAAGCAAACAGTGTGGAACCATGCAAGGTGGCCTGGTCCCAAGTTGAGTTTAAGGCTAGAATCCCAGGAGACCCTGAAGGGATGGTAGAAGCTTTGCCTGCTCCTGGGTACCAAGCCGCTGTTACTAGCCACAGGCCCCCATAAATTTGTGGTTATCAATCACATAAGGGCAATGATCCAAGCCCCTTCACATGTAGATGGAAGAAAAGAATGTAACCTGTGGTCTCCTAGGCTCAAAACAGAGATTGCCATTCTATTGAGGTACCTAGAGATCTAGAGTGTTTAGCCATAAACTTCCATTCCCAGACATTCTTCCCTGCAAAAGGCCCACCCTGAGAAACAGACAGAAATGGAAAGAAGGACAATATGAGGAGGTAGGGAGACTAGAGGATAATATGTTCAAACTTATTACATATATTTAATTGTGTGTACATTTTGAACAATTATGAAATACCAATTATAAAACTACACTAAAGTGTCATCTTTCTTCTTAGTATTTCTACTATAGAATACACATAAATTTAAAAATCTTTGAAAGAATATCTATTTTAAAAAAAATATACACTGAAGACAAGAATCCAAATGAATATAGTCATTAGGGAAAATATTCTCTTCTTCTTAATCTTCATCTTCTTCTTCTTCTTCTTCTTCTTCTTCTTCTTCTTCTTCTTCTTCTTCTTCTTCTTCTTCTTCTTCTTCCTCTTCCTCTTCCTCCTCCTCCTCCTCTTTCTCTTCCCCTCCTCCTTCTCCCTCTTTTTCATTTTCTTCTCTTCTCTTCTCTCTCTTTCTCTCTCTCTCTTTCTCTCTCTCTCTCTCTCTCTCTCTCTCTCTCTCTCTCTCTCTCTCTCTCTCTCTCTCTTACACACACACACACAGATACACACATGCATATGCAAAGTCAAAATAAAACTACTGTAGCAACAATCCATAGCACTCCTGTTTATGTATTTGTATGATGTAATGTCATCATACAAAGAGATAACTATAGAGCTATATATATTCTGACACTATTCAAAGTAGAAAAGTTATAAAATCAGTATCAATTCCCATACACATGATAGTGGAAAGAGAAATTATGGGATATATTTACACAATGGAGTCCAACAAGATATAAAGAAATGCAATGCTAGAAAGTATATATGAGGAAATATTAAAATTTTAAGCAAAATAAAGCAGACACATAGACAGACACAACATTTGTTTAATAAACAGACTGCAATAAATTAATGACAAATCAGATTATGAGGTAAATATTATAATCATGAAGAAAGGTAAAAAGACTGCTGGGGACAGCATATCATGACAGGGACTGCCAGCAGTGGCCCGGGTAGAGATATCTCAGAAGCCATTTGTAAAAAAGAATGACGTCTGGGACCCTGAGAAGCAGGAGACACATCTCTCCAGGGAACCCACCATCTGAAATAAGAGACTACCTGCAGTAGGCCAGAATGGAGACATCTAAGAAGCTCCTCGCAGCAAATCTTTGTACAAAAACAGTTTTTTCCATTTCTCTTAGCCTTAGCACTGAACAGCAGCTATGTAGATTTCATTTGTATGTAACTACATTTCAGCTGGCCTTGGTATGCATTATTATTCTACTATATCTGACTTTCTTATTTATTGAAACAGTCAAAGTTTTATTGGTGTGTAAAGATTAAACATAATGATTTTTAAATACCAAGAATTGCCACAAGGCTGCATTCTTAGCTCTTAAATATTAATGATTTAAGGTCTAGGTGTACCACACTCAAAGAGGGTGCTTATTTGTTTTTTTTTTTTTTTATTCTAAGAAGGATTAAGATTACAACATTATGGATTTCCTTCTTTATGTGCTTCTTATGGTCTATGGGTTGTTCCTGGAGTATTCAGAGCTTCCTGGGTCTAGTATCCAATTACCAGTGACTGCATATTATGTATGTTCTTTTGTGACTGGGTTACCTCACTCAGAATGATATCCATTTGCCTAGGAATTTTGTAAAGTCATCTAATAGCTGAGTAGTACTCCATTGTATAAATGTACCACAATTTCTATATCCACTCATCTACTGAAGGACATTTGGGTTCTTTCCAGCTTCTGGATATTATAAATAAGGTTGATATTAACATGGTGGAACATGTGCCCTTATTATGTATTAAAGCATCTTTGGAGTATATGCCCAAAAGTGCAATAGCAGAATCTTCAGGTAGTACTATATCTGATTTTCTGAGGAACTGCCAGACTGATTTCCAGAGTGGTTGTACCAGTTTACAACCCCACCAACAATGGAAGAGTTTTCCTCTTTCTCAACATTCTTGCCAGCACCTGATGTCACCTGCGTTTTTTGGTCTTAGCCACTATGAATGGTGTGGTGAAATCTCAGGGTTGTTTTGATTTGCATTTCCCTGATGAACAAAGATTCTGAACATTTATTTAGGTGTTACACAGCCATTTGATATTCCTCAGTTGAGAATACTATGTTTAGCTCTGTAACCCATTTTAAAATATGTTTATTGGGTTCTCTGGACTCCAAGATTTTTTTATTTCTTTGTATATATTGGATATTAACCCTCTATCAATGTATTATTAGTAAAAATCTTTTCCTAAACTATTGGTTGCTGTTTTGTTCTATTGACAGTGTTCTTTGCCTTACCAAAGCTTTTCAATTTTGTGAGGTATTATTTGTCAATTCCTGATCTTAGAGAATAAACCATTGTTGTTCTGTTGAGAAATTTCTTTCTTGTACCTAAGAGTTTGAGGTTCTTCCCCCATTTTCTCTTCTATTTGATTCACTGTATCTGGTATTATGTGGAGGTCTCAATACACTTGAACTTAATCTTTGTATAAAGATATAAGTAAAGATCGATTTGCATTCTTCTGCATGCTGACAGCCAGTTGAATCAGCATCATTCATTGAAAATGCTTTTTTTCACTGGATGGTTTTAGTTCATTGTCAAAGATCAAGTGACCATAGGTGTGTGGGTTTATTTCTGTGTCTTCAATTCTGTTCCATTGTTCTACCTACCTGTCTCTGTATGCAGTTTTTACCATGATTTCTCTTTAATACAACTTGACATCAGGAATGATGATTTTCCTAGAAGCTCTTATACTGTTGAGAATAGTTGTTAATGTCCTGGTTTTTTGTTGCTGTTATTCCCAATAAATTTGGGAATTGCAACCCTGTGAAGAATTGAGTTGGTATTTTGATGGGGATAGCATTAGATCTGTAGATTACTTTTGGAAAGATGGACACCTTTACTATATTATTCCTGCCAATCCATGAGCATTGGAAACTTTTCCACTTTCTGAGATCTTCTCCATATTCTTTCTTCAGAGACTTGAAGTTCTTATCATACAGATCTTTCACTTGTTTTGTTAGAGTCTCACCAAGGTATTTTATCCTATTTGTGACTATTGTGAAGGGTGCTGTTTAACTCATTTCTTTCTTAGCCTTTTTATTTTTAGATTAGAGCAAGGCTGCTGATTTGTTTGATTTAATTTTCTATTCATCCACTTTGCTAATGTTGTGTGCCAGGTTTAGGAGTTCTCTAGTGAAATGTTTTAAAAATAGTATTTTTCTTGGTACATTTATTGCTACAATTCGTAATCTTCCCTTTTCTGTTTATCTGCTTGCACATTAACTCAAGTTCTCAGGAAGAGCTACAATAACATTAAACATTCTACAAGACTGAGAGCATGTAAATAATTGTTAAAAGTAAACTTTTATAGGTCCACTGTTAGGTTCACCAGGGAAATGCAACACAAAATACCAAACCAAACTAATAAAACCAACCCCAAAAAAAACCAAAAATACCAAAACCAAACTAAACCAAAACAAAACAAAACCTCAACCCATGATATTTCATCTCACACAATTTTGAATGGCTGAGATTAAAAACTAATGTGACAGTTAATGCTGGTGATGATGTGGAGAAAGAAGAACTCTTCTCCATTGCTGTTGGGATTGCTACTGGTAAAACCACTCTACAAATCAGTCTGGAGGTTTCTCAGAAAATTGGACATAGTGCTACATGAGGACTCAGCTATACCACTCCTGAGTATATACTAAAGATGCTCCAACATATAAGAAAGACACATACTCCACTATGTTCATAGCAGCCTTATTTATTATAGCCAGACGGTGGAAACAACCCAGATGTCCTTCATCAGCAAAAAGGCTACAGAAATAGTGTTACATTTACACAACAGAGAACTACTCAGATAATTAAAATAATTACTTCATGAAGTTTTCATCTTTCTTTAAAGGATTTTTTCCTTTCTTCTATAAAGTTCTTTTCTATTTTTATAAATTTTGGATTTATGGTCATTTTCTTGTGTTTCAATGGTGTTAGGATATCCAAGGATTGCTCTTGTAGAGTAGTTGTAAGTTTTAAATGTCATATTGCCCTGAATTAAAAAAAATTTTAATGGCATTTAGCTATCCAATTGTCTTTGGCACTTGAATGTTCCTGTCATAGTAGGTATGGGCAAGGAGTTAAGTTCAATATTTCTTTTGTTATGAGCCTCAGATGAGTGAGTATCTATGGGCCATATTGTTCTGGATCAGCAAGTCTGTATGGGTCAGAATCTGACGAGGTGGGCAGGGGGTTGTTGGGATAAAATACTATTCTACCCAGAAAAGCATGAGGTCCTCCAGAGGACTCGGTGAGCAGGGAAGTTGGACAGAGGAAGGGAAGATAACTTGTATGGTTCAGGATCAGCAGGTCTGTTGAAAATGAGTGGAAAGGTGGCAGGAAAATGAAGGTTCCCCTTATTAGGAGACTAAAAAGGGCATCTTGGCTTGTCCAGAGAAGCCATCCCATGTGGATAATGGGATTTCAAAGAGAAGATTACCTGCATGTTTTAGAATCCTCAGATCTCATGAAGGTGGGCAGAGAGGTGGTAGGAGAATGGAGGTATCCATCTTATAACAGGGTGCTCAGGGCAGCTTTGCTTGCCATAGAGGACTCAGAGAGCAGGGAAGTGATGACCCTTTAATTTCAATGACATTTTTCTGTATTTTTTATCTTTGATTTCTGATCATTTATAAAAGTTGGCCAAATAAAGAAAAGTAAAGCAGAGTTCACAAATATAGTTCAGTGTTTAAAAATATTTGATACTCTTCCATTAAAGTGGAGTTCATTTTCTAGCATCCACACTGGACAGCTCCCAACCACCTGTAATGCCAAATCAACGGTATCTAATACAATTTTCTGGCCTCTATGGACCTCTGAATGCATGTAGCATATAGTTAGTCATAAAGACTCAGATTTGTGACATCCAACACCAAAAAAAGTGAAGACCCACACACAGAGAACTGAAGAGAACAGGCTGAAAACAGATTCGGACTAGCCAGGGGGAAGAGAGATCGCAGCAGAGCACAGAAAAAGTGGTCACCTGACCAGCTTGATCCAGGGATCCAGGAACCCGGCAGCCTGGGGCCCTTTGTTTCCAGCCGGTTGTTTTTGGGGTGCACAACAGGCACTCTGAACATACACCACTAGGAGCAGTGGAGATCCAAGGACACAGGCCAGGTACAAAGCAAAGGCAAGAACCAATCACTGAAAACAAGATGGCAAAAGGAAAGCGAAAGAACGCTCCACAGGGAAACCAAGACAACCTGGCAGCACTAGAATCCAGCTCTCCCATCACAGAAAACAGCAGAATGCCAAATACTCCAGAAAAAGAAGACTCAGACATAAAATCCTACCTCAAGATGATAATAGAAATACTTAAACAAGAACGGGAATAGAAGCATAAAGAATCGGAAGCTTTTAAAGAAGAAACAAGAAAAACACTCAAATAACTAGAAGAAAACAGAATCAAAAAGATTAAAAAATAAAAGAAGGAATTTAGAACCAAAATAGACACAATAAAAAAAAAAAGCCAAGCACTTACACAATCGTATTTGTATACATTTATGCAAAAATGTTTAAATTTTTTTCTTTTATCTTTGTTCTTTTAAAATAAAATTTAAAAAAAAACCCACAACTGGTACAGAAATAGGCAAGTGGATCAATGGAATCAAATAGAAGATCCAGAAATGAGCCCTCATGTATATGGTCACCTGATTTTTGACAAAGGAGCAGTAAACATTCAATGGAAAAAGGACAGCCTATTCGACAAATGGTGCTGGTCCAACTGGCACTCAACATGCAAAAGAATGAAAATAGACCCGTTCTTATCTCCTTGTACAAAGCTCAAGTGTAAGTGGATTAAAGATCTCCACATTAAACCAGAAACACTGGAACTATTAGATGAGAAAGTAGGGAAAACCTTAGAACACATAGGCACAGGAGAAAATTTCCTGAACAAAACACCAATGGCTCAAGCTCTAAGGTCAAAGATTAACAAATGGGACTTAATGAGATTGCAAAGTTTCTGTAAGGCTAAGGACATCATCAAGAAAACAAAACAGCAACCAACAGAATGAGAAAAGTTCTTTACCAACACCACATCAGATAGAGGCCTAATATCCAAGGTGTACAAGGAACTCAAAAAGCTAGACACCAGAGAATCAAATAACCCTATTAAAAAATGGGGTACAGAGCTAAACGAAACATTTTCAGATGAGGAACACTGAATAGCCGAAAAACATCTGAGGAAGTCCACGACATCCTTAGCCATCAGGGAAATGCAAATCAAAACAACCCTGAGATTCCACCTCACACCAGTCAGATTGACCAAGATCCAAAACTCAGATGACAGCAGATGCTGGCGAGGCTGCGGAGAAATAGGAACACTTCTCCACTGTTGGTGGGGTTGCAAGCTAATACAACCACTCTGGAAATCTGTCTGGCGATACCTCAGAAAATTGGATATAGTACTACCTGAAGACCCAGCTATTCCACTTCTGGGCATATACCCCAGAGACACTTTAATACACAACAAAGATATATGCACCACAATGTTCATAGCGGCTCTATTTATAATAGCCAGAAGCTGGAAGGAACCCAGATGTCCTTCAGAAGACGAATGAATACAAAAATTGTGGAACATATACACAATGGAATACTACTCAGCCACCAGAAACAATGACTTAACCAAATTCTTAAGAAAATGGCTGCATCTAGAGAATATCATCCTGAGTGAGATAACCCAGTCACAAAAGAACAGACATAATATGCAGTCACTGATAGTGGGATGCTAACCCCAGAGGCTTGCACTCCCCCAGAAACAACTCACAGACTGTATGAAGTCCAAGAAATAAAGAAAACAAAAAATATACATATATTCACAAAACAAGAAGACTTTGACTATTTCCATGGTGCGTTTTGTTTTGCATGTACTTTACGCTTATTGCAACTAGTACGTTTTCAATGCATACTGTCAAGCCCTTGAAAAAAATCAAGTACTGACTAAAAAACATATTCACATGGTTTTATGTAAAATTTATTTTAATGTCTGAAAAAACAGTACTGACAAAAATGTATAATTTTAAGCAAAAAATGTTTAAAATCTTTAAAAAAATAATAAGCTGTTAGTCTTTTGTGTAGATGGAAATATCTCAAGAAACACTTCTTGTTATGATTAATAATTTGAGTTTTATTTGTGACAGATAAGAGACCAATGTATTTTCCATGTATTTTCATGTTAAAAAAAAATAAATCTTGTTTTGAAGACAAAAAAAAAAAAAAAAATTCCCTACCCTTAAAAATGAGATGACCACCAGCAGAAAGGAATCCTACAGAACTCCAAATAGGTTGGACCAGAACAAAAATTTTTCTAGACACATAATGGTCAAAACACCATATGTCAAATGCAAAGAAAGAATACTAAAAGCAGTAAGGGGGAAAGGTCAGGTAGCATATAAAGACAGACCAATCAAAATGACACCCGATTTCTCAACAGATACTATGAAATCTAGAAGAGCCTGGACAGACATCATACAGATCCTGAGAGAGCACGAGTGCCAGCCTAAGATGCTATACCCAGCAAAACTATCAATCACCACAGATGGCGAGACGAAGATATTTCAAGACAAATCAAAATTCACACAATATCTGACCACAAAAACAGCACTACAATGAATTATAGGTGGAAAACCCAATACAATGAGCGGAACCACATCATAATAAAAGCCAGAAAACTCCTAAACAAGAAAACTATAAGAAGAAAAAAACACAGACACAACTCAACCCAAAAAAGCAATAATGGCAGGAAACAGAAACAACTATTCCTTGATATCTATTAACATAAATGGTCTCAACTCCCCAATAAAGAGACATAGACTATCAGAATGGATACATAAATAAAATCCAGCCTTTTTCTGCATACAGGAAACTCATCTCAGAGACAGAGACAGACACTATCTCAGAGTAAAAGGGTGGAAAAAAAACTTCCAAGCAAACAGCTCCAAGAAGCAAGCTGGAGTGGCTATTTTAATATCGAATCAAGTAAATTTCCAACCAAAAGTTATCAAAAAAGATAAGGAAGGACACTTTTCACTCATTACCGGGGAAATCTGTGAGGAAAACCCTCACTCCTTAACATATATACTTCTTATACAAAAGCACCTATATTCATAAAAGAAACCCTACTAAAGCTCAAAAATACATTTTACCCCACACAATAATAGTGGGAGACTTTAATACCCCACTCTCACCAATGGACAGATCATGGAAACAGAAACTGAACAAGTAAACTGTAAAACTAGAAGAGACTATGAACCAACTAGAATTAATAGATATATACAGAACATACTATCCTAAAGTAAAAGAATACACCTTCTTCTCACCACCCCATGGCACCTTCTCAAAAATTGACCACATTATTAAATACAGAACGGGCCTCAATTGATACAAGATGATAGAAATATTCCCATGCATCCTCTCAGATCACCATGGTGTAAGGCTGGTCTTTAATAACGTCAAAGAAAACAAAAAGCCCACATGCACATGGAAAGTAAACAATGCTCTATTAAATATCAGCAGGGTCAAAGAAGAAATAAAGAAAGAAATTAAGAATTTTCTAGAATTCAGTGAAAATGAAATGGGACATACCCAAACCTATGGGATGCAATGAAAGCAGTACTGAGAGGAAAACTCATAGCGCTGAGTGCTTCCAGAAAGAAACTGGAGAGAGCATACACTAGCATCCTAATAGCACAGTTAAAAACTCTAGAACAAAAGAAAGGAGATACACCCAAGAAAAGAAGATAGCAAGAAATAATCAAACTTAGGTCAGAAATAGACCAAATAGAAACAAAAAGAACCATTGAAAGAATCAACAAAACCTAGAGCTGGTTCTTTGAGAAAATTAACAAGATTGATAAACCCTTAGCAAGACAATCTAGACAGCAAAAGAAAGTATCCAAATTAACAAAATCGGAAAGGAAAGTGGAGACATAACAACTAAAACTGTGGAAACTCAAGAAATCATCATAACCTACTACAAAAGCCTATACTAAACAAATCTGGAAAAAATGGAAGAAATGGATGAATTCCTAGACAGGTACAAGATACCACAGTTGAATCAGGACAAGGTAAACCATATAAATTATCCCATAACACTTAAAGAAATAGAAGCAGTCACCAAAAGCATCTCAACCAATAAAAAGCCTAGGTCCAGATGGGTTCAGTGCAGAGTTTTATCAGATATTTATTGACGACATAATACCAATACTCTCCAAATGATTCCACAAAATAGAATCTGAGGGAACACTACCTAACTAATTCTTTGAGGCTAAAATAATCCTCGTTCCTACACCACACAAAGACCCTACAAGGATAGAGAACTTTAGACCAACACACTTATAAACATTGAGGCAAAAAATACTCAACAAAATCTTTGCAAACCGAATCCGAGGGATGCAGGGATGGTTTAATATAAAAAAAAATCCATCAACGTAATCCACCACATAAAAAAACTCAAAGGAAAAAAACCACATGGTTATCTCACTAGATGCTGAGAAAGCATTTGACATAATCCAACACCACTTCCAGTTAAAAGTCTTGGAAAGAACAGGAATCCAAGAACCATACTTAAACATAATAAAAGCAATATAAAGCAAACCAACAGCCAACATCAAACTTAATGGCGAGAAACTTGAAGCAATCCCACTAAAATCAGAGACTCGACAAGGCTGCCCACTCTCCCCCTACCTATTCAACATAGTACTGGAAGTCCTGGCTGAAGCAATTAGACAGCAAAAGGAGATCAAGGGGATACAAATCGAAGAGGAAGAGATAAAAACATCACTCTTTGCTGATGACATAATAGTGTACTTGAGTGACCCCAAAAATTCCACCAAAGTACTCCTACAGCTGATAAACAAGTTCAGCAAAGGGGCTGGATACAAAACTAAATCAAACAAATCAGTAGCCTTCCTATACTCAAAGGACAAACGTGGACAAAGAAATTAGGGAAAACGTACCCTTCACAATCGTCACAAAAACTATGAAATACCTTGGTGTGACTCTAACTAAGCAAGTGAAGGACCTGTATGACAAGAACTTCAAACCTCTAAAGAAAGAAATTGAGGAGGATCTCAGAAAATGGAAAGATCTCCCATGCTCATGGATTGGAAAAATCAACATCTTAAAAATGGCCAACCTACCAAAAGCAATCTACAGATTCAATGCAATCAACGTCAAAATTCCAATACAGTTCTTCATGGAATTGGAAAGATCAATGTGCAATTTCATATGGAATAACAAAAGACCTAGAATAGCAAAATCCATCCTCAACAACAAAAACACATCTGCGGGAATCACTATCCCGGACCTCAAGCTATATTACAAGGCAATTGTGCTGAAAACTGCATGGTACTGGTACAGAAATAGGCATGTGGATCAATGGAATAGAATAGAAGATCCAGAAATGAACCCTCATGTATATGGTCACCTGATTTTTGACAAAGGAGCAGTAAATATTCAATGGAAAAAGGACAGCCTATTCAACAAATGGTGCTGGTCCAACTGGCACTCAGCATGCAAAAGAATGAAAATAGACCCTTTCTTATCTCCTTGTACAAAGCTCAAGTGTAAGTGGATCAAAGATACCCACATTAAACCAGATACACTGAAACTATTAGATGAGAAAGTAGGGAAAACCTTAGAACACATAGGCACAGGAGAAAATTTTCTGAACAAAACACCAATGGCTCAAGCTCTAAGGTCAAAGATTAACAAATGGGACTTAATGAGATTGCAAAGTTTCTGTAAGGCTAAAGACATCATCAAGAAAACAAAACGGCAACCAACAGAATGGGAAAAGATCTTTACCAACACCACATCAGATAGAGGCCTAATATCCAAGGTATACAAGGAACTCAAAAAGCTAGACACCAGAAAATCAAATAACCTTATTTAAAAATGGGGTACAGAGCTAAACAAAACGTTTTCACTTGAGGAACACCAAATGGCCGAGAAACATCTGAGGAAGTGCTCGACATCCTTAGCCATCAGGGAAATGCAAATCAAAACAACCCTGAGATTCCACCTCACACCAGTCAGATTGGCCAAGATTTAAAACTCATATGACAGCAGATGCTGGCGAGGCTGCGGAGAAAGAGGAACACTTCTCCACTGTTGGTGGGGTTGCAAGCTAATACAACCACTCTGGAAATCTGTCTGGCGATACCTCAGAAAATTGGATATAGTACTACCTGAAGACCCAGCTATTCCACTTCTGGGCATATACCCCAGAGACACTTTAATACACAACAAAATATATGCACCACAATGTTCATAGCAGCTCTATTTATAATAGCCAGAAGCTGGAAGGAACCCAGATGTCCTTCAGAAGACGAATGGATACAAAAACTGTGGTACATATACACAATGGAATACTACTCAGCAACCAGAAACAATGACTTAACCAAATTCTTAAGAAAATGGCTGCATGTAGAGAAGATCATCCTGAGTGAGATAACCCAGTCACAAAAGAACAGACATAATATGCAGTCACTGATAGTGGGATGCTAACCCCAGAGGCTTGCACTCCCCCAGAAACAACTCACAGACTGTATGAAGTCCAAGAAATAAAGAAAACAAAACAAAACAAAAAATATTAACAAAACAAGACAACTTTAACTATTTCCATGTTACATTTTGTCTTACATGTACTTTAGCTCATTGTAACTATTAAGTTTTCAAGGCATACAATCAAACCTTGAAAAAAATCAAGTACTTACTAAAAAAATATATTCATATAGTTTTATGTAAAAATTATGTTAAAATCTGAAAAAAGTACTGACAAAAATGTATAATTGTAAGCAAAAAATGTTTAAAATCTGTACATTTATCTTTGTTTTGTAAAATAAAGTTGTTTTATTAAAAAAGAACATACTTAAGCATAAATCATAAATAATGATCATTTAAAATACTCTGTTGAAAATATGCAGTAAGTGGTAACAGCAAAATGAAAACTCTTAGGCTTCTGTTAGTGCATACTAATATTGCTAATTTTCATGAATGCTAAGAACCTTTTGGTATACTCAAAAAGAATTACCTGAGAAACACAGATCTTAAGTCACATACAGAGTTGGATGGTAAATGCCTACTTAGGAAGTTGTGGACATGCAAATGTCTAACTCTACAATTATGTATGTGATAATCAGTCCTATAGAGAGCTTCATATTGTTGCATCCTTTCCTGAGAACTTGAGTTAATGTACAAGCATAGAAACATGAAAGTGAAGATTGCTTCACTTTCATTGAAATGCATCAACAGTAATGTAAGAATTGGCATTTAGAAGGCAGGGAAGAAATGAGATTCCTTAAACTGTTTTCTATGTTCTCAAGGTAGGGTTTCTCTGTACAGTCATAGCTGTCCTTAAACTTGCTCAGTAGACCAGGCTGCCCTCAAGCTTAGATATCTGTCTGGAGCTACCTTTCAAGTTCTAGAATTAAGGCATGCATCACTAGGTGCACCAGAACCAAGGTGAACACTTTTTTTAGATTTGTAAATAAAGGAAAACAACAAATAAATTCTAGATTATCATATTATCTAGTGGGTAAAGTAATAAGAAAATTAGTATGTCAGAAAAGGTGTGTGTGTGTGTGTGTGAGTGTGTGTGTGTGTGTGTGTGAGTGAGTGTTAGTGTGTGTGTGTTGAAATAAACCAACATAAAGAAAATGGATCATGATCTCATTGATATTTGTAATTTCTTCAGTTTACCATAGAGAAGTTCATGAGAAATTTGTAAATAGCCAGTAGAGTTGAAGGGTCATATTAGACAAGCACTTGCCAAAGATTACTAAATTATACTTTGACTATGGGAATGTATGATAATATGTATACAAGAATAATTATAATTATTGATACACTAGTTTTATACATACATGAACAATACTCTAATGTGAAATAATAATTGCACACATATATTAATCTCAGATTTAATTTGTGACTTATTTAAAATACTTTTAAACATCATATATTATGGAATTTATATAAGATTTTATCTGTCAAGTAACATAATTAATTAACAAGGTTGAGAAATAATCAGGAATTATTATAATATAAATATTACTTTCTTCTGTAATAGTGTATATATAACACTTCTCAAACCCACTAATGTTAAAGGAGACATGATACAGATTTCCTTGGATTGTTCGTTAGGATCTTTTGGGTTGTGAAAACATAGCATGATTTTAATAAAACCTAAATAAAGAGTACTTCCTCAGAGATAATAAATCAATCTCCCTTTGATATTAACTATATAAACACAAAATTGACTAACAATTTAAGTTTACTTCTTGTACCCCAGGGAAACTTTTAGAGAGTGTAAACATAATAGAACAATTAAACCAATGAGGAGCTTTGAGAATTCAAGCCCTGGGACACATGTCCATTTAATAATGCTCCTTCTACTCCTTTTCTCTCCACCTCCAGTATCTGTGCTGTGAAAACTCATCTGATCTGCCTTCTCTGAACAGATAAATGAGAGAAAACTGCTTCAGTAACAAATACTGGAAGAGCAGTTATGCTCCAGTAATGGCTGGTAGGGTACATAAGAAAAGCAGAGAGGATGCATGTAGTTGACTAGACCCTGAAAGAATATAAAGTGCAAAGTGCCTGTTCTATTATTACAAACATTTCTCTGAGTCTCTTTTCCATCAACCCATCTTTGATATATTACTTAAATTACAATTTTATTTTCTGGAGAGAATCTATTTATTCTCCACTCAATTCTCTGACTTGTAGTGTCATGTAAGACTTTTTTTTCAATTTAATATTTCATATCTAAGATTTATTTCTAGAATTATAATTTTCTGTTTGTCATGTTACTCCTTTTATATAACTTTAAGAATTTATATTTACTATTCTTTTTTTTACTAACATTCATATAATTTTTTGTAAAATTTGTTTTGTTGGTGATTTCTCCACAATATGTTTTAATGTCTAACATTTACGTCCTAAAATATAAGAGGCAAAAATATAATTCACCAAAAAATGCAAATAATGAGGCAAAAAATTCAGGATCCCTGGCTAATAAAGAATGTAAATTGACAAAAGTTATATTGGCATAAGGAAAAGACAGAAGACAGTACATTAGCCTAATACTTTGTCCCTAATTCCCTCATTTTTTGCTTATTATTTGATTGATTACTGAAATCCTCACCCATTCCAGGTGACCATATAATATAGTACCTACATTTTTTCTCAGCATTGAATGTTTCTCTCCTATACCCTCTCATTCTTCTTCATTTGTCTCTATTGCCTTATGTTCTTTGCTTAAACATTCCTACCGCAGAGAAGGTATTACTTACTGTCACAGGATAGATTACCTTACTACTTTGCAGATGTTTTGTGCCAAATTAAATAAAATTTTGAAGCATTCATAATACCAACACATTCTATCATTGAAAATTGGCAAGGTACATGTAACAATTAACTTTTGTTTTTCTATGGTGATTTTGTTTACATTACCCTTCAATATTTACAATAAAATTAATTTACTACATATTTTAATCATTAGTGTTCTGGATTTCACAGCAATGTATTCATACTCCTATCTATGAATGTATAAATGCACATGAAAATACAGTTTCCCCTGATTAATTATACTGATGGTATGCGCTCTTGTTTTCTAATCTCATCTCGATAATCCACACACTTCTTTCTCTTCCCAGAGACATTCATGTAGAAGCAGTTTTTAAAAAGAAGGAGCTTCAGGAAATCTCATTAATTGTAAGTGGTTCATGGGTTTCATATGGGAAAAACATCTATTACAATTATATTATCAATGTGGCATCAATCGCTACTGTTTCAGTTAACAGGGTATATGCAATGATAATTATTCCTGATTAACTTAAAAGTTTTCATGATTTTCTCATGTACACTGATGTCAATAAACAAATCAAAATTGTGTTTAAGAAACCTGAGAAAAAGTTTATTTTCTAACTCACAGTTAAGTAGAAACTTGTGGAATTTTGTGTACCCAACTAATCATTACAAAGTAGTCAATTAATATTAATAATAATAGTATAAAAATGAAAAGAAATACACATTGAAAGATAGTGTTCATAAGGCATTTTTAATATTAAATATAATAACAGCAATCATTATGTAGTGAGAAAATAAGGATTAAAAATCATGAAGATAATAACAGATAAATATTGTATACTAGAAATGACTGAGCTATTAAAAATAGAATATTACAATTGTAAAAAGGAAATTAATGTATTTCAAAAGCTTTAGAAGAGGGTAAACTGCCCACAGAGGTTCATAGAAAAAATTAAACTAACAGCAATTGTAGATGATAAATGAGAGGTTAACTAAATTAAAAACAAGAATAACTACATATATGTTTTAATGGTCAGGAAACTTAAGTTGGTAAAGTAAGTGACAATCATTGTCAAAATAAAAGATAGGCTTTCAAAAGTTATTTTGTGATGTTTCAGTAGTTCTTATTTAAAAACCATCCTTACCTTATCTTTAACAGATACAAAAGTTATATGGAAACAGAGAACCACACAATGATAGCAGAATTTCTAATCCTGGGTTTCTCAGATGATCCTAAACTGCAGCCCATTCTCTTTGGGCTATTTCTGTCCATGTACCTGGTTACAGTGCTTGGGAACCTGCTTATCATATTGACTGTCATCTCTGACGCACATCTCCACAACCCTATGTACTTCTTCATCTCCAACCTTTCTTTTATTGATATCTGTTTTATTTCAACCACAGTACCAAAGATGCTAGTGAACATGCACTCCGAGAGAAAAGATATCTCCTGTATAGAACGCCTTACACAGGTATATTTCTTTAATACTTTTGTTGGGATGAATGATTTTTTACTCACCGTGATGGCCTATGATCGCTATGTAGCCATCTGTAACCCCCTTAAATACACTATTATCATGAACACTCAGGTGTGTGGCCTTCTGGTACTGATGTTTTGGATTACCATGTTCTGTATTTCCCTGATTCATGTCCTATTGATGAATGAACTGAACTTCTCCAGAGGCACAGAAATCCCACATTTCTTTTGTGAACTGGCTCAAGTTCTCAAAGTATCCAACTCTGACACTTACATAAATAATGTCTTCATGTATGTGATGACTTTTTTACTAGGTGTGATTCTTATGACAGGAATATTCATGTCTTACTCACAGATTGTCTCATCTTTATTAAGGATGTCCTCTACTGTGAGTAAGTATAAAGCTTTTTCTACCTGTGGATCTCACCTCTGTGTGGTCTCTTTGTTCTATGGGTCAGGAATTGGAGTTTACTTCAGCTCTTCTGTGCTTCATTCCACCCAGAAGAAAATGATTGCTTCATTGATGTACACTGTGATCAGCCCCATGTTGAACTCCTTCGTCTATAGCCTGAGAAACACAGATGTAAAGGGTGCCCTTGCTGAACTTTTAATCAGAGTCACCACTTGTCCATTCTGGATTAGTGACATCAGAACTAAATTCATACGATGAAATATAAGGCAAATTGTATGAATATATTGCTCCTGGGACTTTTTCTATTTAAAAAAAATCACATGCCTAATCTACACTATTCTGAAATTTTATGTAACTTTGCATTTGTGTACATTTTTCAGATAATATTTTAATTTTCTGTGTATGACATTTAAGGTTTGCAGTCATTCTTATGGGATTATTTTTGGATTTTAATTTGATAATAATTGTGGCTTATGAAGTCAAAGCGGGTTCATAAAAATTATTTGGGGGTTTTAATGTTCTTCACCTTAATTTAATAGTATTCTTATTTTTCCTAAGGAAAATGTTATAAAAATACTAATCCTGGGACACCATATTATAGTATATTTCTCTCCCCCATCAACTGTAACTTTACAGATGGGTAGGAACTATGGTGGTTTGAATATGCTTGAATATGAGAACTTTTGTTATTAGGAGATATGGCTGTGTTTGAGTAGGTATGGCCTTGTTGAAGGAAGTAAATCACTGTGATGGTGAGCTTTGAGGTCTTATGCTAAACGTTTACCCAGTGTGGAAGTGTCTGTTTCTTCTGGTTACAGTTAGATCAAGATGCAAAACATTCTGCTCCTTCCCCAGCACTGTGTTTGCCTGGGTACTGTCTTCCTTCCTACCATGATAATGATCAACTGAACCTCTGAAACTAAGCCACCCTAATTAATTGCCACCCTTTATAAAAGTTGTTTTGATTATGTTATCTTTCCTCGGCAATAATAACCCTAATTAAGGCAGGGTACTATGAGCCCCTTCTGCTTCCATAGCAAGTTTTGAGAGGCCAAATTTTGTGGAGGTCTTGTAGAGCTAATCACACCTGCTCTGTGTTCAAGAATACAGTAGCTATATCATATCTGGAAGCCAAAATTCTGCATCACTCTCCTCAGTTTTCTTTGCCTTTTCTTTCTTTCTACACTTCCCTCCAGAATTTTCTGAGTTGGTGGGGGTAGGACATTTTGGTTCTTCCACTCATGTTGGTATAGTTATACCTTATATAGTATAAATCTGATTTTAAAAAGGTGTGTGTGAGAGAGAAGGGGGGAGGAAGAAGGAAGAAAGGGGGGAGCGATAGATGGAAAAAGAGAGGGAAATAGAGAGAGAGGACAGAGAAGAATCCCATGACAAAATAAGTCATAAGTAAAAATGGGTGAATCACTCCTGTAAATTTTTTAAATAAATGTTCTGTGCCTAACAGACCACCTTCTACTTGGCTGATGATACCCACAGAATAAGTAGTATAGATGCCATCTATGATAAGAGACATTTCTATTTGGAAGTAATGAGATGTGACTGCAGAGACTCATAGCTTTCAGAGCATGGCATAGTTTGTGTTCTTTGTTGCAGGACATTTAATCAAACTGTGAAGCCCAAAATTGTGTTATTTACTGAATAAACCTTTTAGTTGTGTTGTGACTCACTCTTAACATATACCTTTATTCTGAGACCTTTCTGCTTAAGTGTTTTAAGCAAAATTAAACAAAGTTAATCATAATTTAAGAGAAGGAACAAGAAACAAGTTTACAGGAAGTGATTATAGGATGATTAAGAATATGCAGAAGGTATGGCAAAGTCCAAAATCTACTAATGAGAGACAACTAGAGACAGGGAAAGTAATCTTTTGTTATTGGGAAACATGCTAGGTTTCTCTCACAGTTCCTGATATCAAATTTAATTTAATCATCCCCTTTCAGCATTAGAGAAACTCACTCACAGAACAATCAAAATACAGGACTGACCCAGAAAAAAATGTATTTTGGCCAACTGTTATAAATAATCAGAAATCAAAGATTTTTCTTCAAAGACTGTACTTTATTTTCTTTGAAGAAAATAGAGTACAGACTCTACAAAATTGGGAAATCTTAAGGAAATGAATGATTTTCTAGATAGATACTACTTAACAAATTTAAATCAAGATCAGGTGAACTATTTAAACAGCCACATAACCCCTAAAGAAATAAAAGTAGTCATTAAATTCTCCCAAACAAAAAAATATCCCAGAGACAAATAGTTTTAGTGCAAAATTCTACCAGACTTTCAAAGAAATTAATACCAATACTCTTCAAACTACTCCACAAAAAAAAAAAAAAAAAAAAAAAAAAAGAAAGAAAGAAAGAACATGGCCAAACTCATTGTATAAAGCCATAGTCACCCTGAAACCTAAATCACAATACTCATCAAAGAAAGAAAGCAAATGTGAAACTGAATTCTTTTATGAATATTTATGCAAAAACATTCAATAAAATACTTGCAAACTGAACACATACAAAACATCATCCTTCATGATCAAGCAAGTTTCATAGCAGGAATGCAGGAATGGTTCCATATATGAAAACCAATCAATGCAATCCATCATATAAACAAGCTGAAAGAAGAAAAATTACATGAACATCTTAGTAGATATTGAAAGTCTTTGAGAAAAATACAAAACCCATTGATGTTGTATTAGAGAGATCAAGGATATAAGGTACATAGCTAAACATAATCAAAGCAATATGCAGCAAGCCATTAACCAACATAATGTCTTATGTACAAAAGCATATTTTGTCATAAATCACAAGTCAAGATGCTCTCAAATACATTCATGAAAACATACAGTATGTGGTACCAGCAAAATAGAAACTCTTAGGCCTCAGATATTAACTAATGATATTGTTAGATTTTTGCAAATGCTAAGGACTTTATACATTCAAAAGAATTTGTCTAATAAACACAAAAATATGAGATCACATATAGAGTTGGAAAGTAACCAGCTACTTAGGACACTAAAACACCAAGACAATTTAACTATAGACCTACAAAAGGCTACTACATCTTAACAATTATTTACATGCTAGTTAGTCTTGTAGAATGTTCAATGTTATTGCAGCTCTTCCTGAGAACTTGAGTTAATGTGCAAGCAGAGAAACAGAAAAGTGAAGATTACCAATTTGTAGCATGAAAATGTACCGATAATAATACTATGTTTAAAACATTTCACTAGAGAACTCCTAAACCTGACAAACAACCTAAGCAAAGTGGCTGAGTATAAAATTAAATCAAACAAATCAGTAGCCTTCCTCTACTCAAAAGATAAACAGGCTAAGAAAGAAATGAGGGAAACAGCACCCTTCACAATAGTCACAAATATGATAAAATACCTTGGTGAGACTCTAACAAAACAAGTGAAAGATCTGTATGATAAGAACTTCAAGTCTCTGAAGAAAGAACATGAGGAGGACCTCAGAAGGTGGAAAGGTCTTCCATGCTCATGGATTGGCAAGATTAATATAGTAAAAATGGCCATCTTACCAAAAGCAATCTACAGATACAATGCAATCCCCATCAAAATTCCAACTCAATTATTCATAGAGTTGCAATTCCCAAATTTATTTGGAATAACAACAACAATAAAAACCACAATAGTGACAACTATTCTCAACAGTAAAAGAGCTTCTCAGGAAATCACCACCACTGACCTCAAGCTGCATTAAAGGAAAATCATGATAAAAACTGCTTACAGAGACAGGCAGGTAGATCAATGGAACAGAATTGAAGATACAGAAATAAGCCCGCACACCTATGGTCACTTGATATTTGACAAAGGAATTAAAACCATCCAGTAGAAAGAAGCATTTAGAATGAATGATGCTGGTTCAACTGGCTGTCAACATGCAGAAGAATGCAAATCAATTCTTACTTATCTCTTTGTACAAAGCTCAAGTCCAAGTGGATTGAGAACCTCAACATAATACCAGATACACTGAATCTAATGGAAGAGAAAATGGGGTAGAGCCACAAACTCATAGGCACAGGAAAAAATTTCCTCAACAGAACACCACTGGTTTATGCTCATCAAGAATCAATAAATTGAACCTCACAAAATTGCAAAGCTTCTGTAAGGGAAAGGACACTGTCAATAGAACAAAACAGCAACCAATAAATTGGGGAAAATCTTTACTAATTCTACATGTGATAGAAGGTTAATATCCAATATATACAAAGAACTCAAGAAGTTAGACTCCATAGAATCCAATATCCATATTTTAAAATGGGGTACAGAGCTAAACAAAGATTTTCAACTGAGGAATATCAAATGGCTGTGAAATGCATAAATAAATGCTCACCATCCCTGATTATCAGGGAAATGCAAATTAAAACAACCCTGAGAGTTTACCTAACACCATTCAGAATGGCTAAGACCAAAAACCACAGGTGACAGCAGGTGGTGACAAGAATGTGGACAAAGAGGAAAACTCTTCCATTGTTGGTGGAGTTGTAAACTGGTACAACCACTCTGGAAATCAGTCTGGTGGTTCCTCAGAAAATTGGATATACTGCCACCTGAGGACCCAGCTATAACACTCCTTGGCATATACCCAAAAGATGCTCCAACATGTAGCAAGTACACATGTTTTACTATGTTCATAGCAGCCTTATTTATAATGGCCAGAAGCTTAAAAGAATTCAGATGTCCTTCAACAGAGGAATAAATACAGATAATGTGAAACATTTACACAATGGAATACTACTCAGTTATTAAAAACAATTACTTTATGAAATTTTTAGACAAATGGATGGAACTAGAAAATATTATTCTTAGTGAATAACCCAAAGACTTAAGAAGATACATGTTATACACTCACTGATAAGTGCATATTAGTCCAAAAGCTCAAAATACCCAAGATACAACTGTCAGAAAACAGGAAGCTCAAGAAGAAGGAAGACAGAAATGTGGATGCCTCAGTCCTTTTTTAGGAGGGGCAACAAAATATTCATAGGAGAAAATATAGAGACAAAAAGTGGAGCAGAAACTGAAGGAATGGCCATCCAGAGACTGCTTCACCTGTGGTCCATCCCATATGCAGCCAATATACCCAAGCACTATTGCTGGTGCCAAGAAGTGCTTGCTGACAGAAGCATGCTCCTGAGAGGCTCTACCAGAGCTTTACTGATACAGATTAAGATGCTTGCAGCTAACCATCAGACTGAACACAGGGATCCCCAAGTGAGGAGATTAAAGCGTTGAAGGAGCTGAAGGTGCTTGCAGCCTCATAGGAAGAACAATATCAACCAACCAGAACCCCCAGAGCTACCAGGGACTAAACCTCCAACCAAAAGTAAACATGGAGGAGCCTTAGAGAATGGAATTGTCCAGCATCAATAGGAGGAGAAGCCCTTAGTCTTGAGAAGGTGTTGAGCTGGGAGTGGGTGGATGGGAAGGGGAGCTTTCTTATAGAGCAGGGGGTGTAAGGATTAGAGTGGGAGAGGAGGAACCATGAAAGGGGATAACATTTAAATGTAAATACATAAACTATCCAATAAAAAAGTATCACAAAAAAACAGATGTCTCAGAATAAAAGGGATGTCTTGAATACTGTTTCTGTTTGATGTCTTTCTCTAGATAGGGTTTCTCTGTGTAGCACTTACTATCCTCAGAAGGGCTCTGTAGATCAGGCTATACTCAGACTCAGAAATCTATCTGCCTCTGCATCCTTGGTGCTGAGTTAAAGCATCAGGTGCACCAGAACAAGCTGAATACTCTTCTTAGATTTGTAAATAAGAAATAAAATAACAAATAAATACAAAACTATTGAGCTATTATATTATCTAGTGACCTGTTGTATAAAATAACAAGAAATTTTGTATGTCAGAAAATGTCTGTGTGTGTGAGAGTGTGTGTATTGAGACACACACACACACTCAGAGAGAGAGAGAGAGAGAGAGAGAGAGAGAGAGAGAGAGAGAGAGAGAATTGAATCATACCAAGCTAGTAAGGAGAATCCAACATGATTTCATTAATAGTTGAATTTCTCCACTTTAGCCTAGAGAAATAGATGGGTAGGTTGTAAGTGACCAGTACATTTGGAGGGTTTTATTAAACAATCACTTGTCAAAGATGACAGTATTACATTTTGACTATAGGAGTATATAATAGTGTGTAAAACAGAGTAAATATAATTAGTGGTAATATATTTACAAATGTGGCCCATGAGCAATATTCTAATATAAACTAATAATTTTATGTATAAATTAATTTTCAGGATTAATTTATAAGTAAAATAAAGTACTTCTAGATAATAATGTTATGATCATATATATATATATATATATATATATATATATATATATATATATATATATATATATATATTACTTTATTTGTCAGGGTAATTATTTCAAAAGACTAAATTAGAAACCTGGATGATTATAATACAACAGGCATTACTTTAGTTAAAAAAAATCAATCTCCGTTTGCTATTAACTACATAAACATAAAATTGACTAACAGTTTCAACTTTCATTTTTGTTGTTGTTGTTGTTGTTGTTGTACTCCAGGAAAACTAGTTTGACGTGTATAAAGAAAATAGGACAATTAAACTAATAGGGTGCTTTGAGAATTGAAGCCCTGGGACATATGACAATTAAATAATGCTCTTTCTTCTCCTTTTCCTCTATCTCTGATATTTGTACTGTGAAAATTCATCTGATTCATCTTTGAACAGATAATTGAGAGGAAACAGCTTCAGTAACGAATATTGGAAAAGCTGGTATGCTCAGGTTAGGGCCAGTGAGGTAGGTACAGGGAGCAGAGCAGATGCATGTGGGGGGGGGGGACCAACCCTTAGAGTGTAAACTGGAAAGTAGCTGTTTATTACTATAAAGAACCTGTACTTCAAAGAAACTTCAGTTTTCATTGAGATATTTTTCAAATCTTATTACATTTCCATCTATATGTGATGAATTATTTTTCCAATATTTTTCCAAAGAAAATCTATTCTTCACTCTTTTGTGTGACTTGACCTGTTTCCTATTTCAGAACTATTCAAGATCAACTTCTAGGATTATAATTTCCTCTTCATACTATGTCATTCCCTTTAAATAAATGTTAATGCATTTTTATTTAGACTAACTATTCTTCCCTGTATTTACATTCATGTATAAATAATATTGTAAGATTTCTCCTTTGTAGGTAATTTCTCCTCAATATTTACTTCACTTATAACATTTATATTTATTTAGGCCTAAAATTTAATAGGCAACATGCAATTCCCCAAAAATGCAAATAATGAGACAAATGCAGAAGGCAGTCCATGATTTCCAAACCATGCCCCTGATGACCTTCCTCTGCTGCTTAGTTCACTAATCTTTAAAATGTCTACCAATTCCTGATAAGAACATCGTCATAGAGTAACAGTTTGGTCTTGAATAACTCTATCTATCTACCTAGCTACCTAGCTGTCTTTCCTCACTTTTTTCTGGTGCCTTTTTGTCTTTAATTCAGAGAACTTTTCTATCTCAGAGAAGAGAAAACTTTTAGTTTCACTCTCAAAGAATCAATTACTTTATTACTTTGCAAGTAGTTTCATAAATTAAATAACATTTTTACGCATTCATAATAACAACATTTTCAACCATTGAAAATCTGGTAATTTATATGTCTAAAGATATTCATATGAAAATTCAATTGCTAGCAGGTATAGATGATAAAGGAGAGAGACATTTAGCTACATTGAAAATAAGAATAAACTACATACATTTGAGAATAATAAAAAATATTTGCTTGATTAAACAAATGACAGTCATTATCAAAATGAAAGATAAGCTACCAAGGATTATTTTGTGATGTTTCAGCAGCTATTATTTAAAAACTAAACTTATCTTTTCTCTAGCAGATAACAAAGGTAATATGGAAACAGAAAACTACACAATGATAGCAGAATTTATCATCCAGGGTCTCTCAGATGATCCTAAGCTGCAACCCATTCTCTTTGGACTGTTTCTTTCCATGTATCTGGTCACTGTGCTTGGGAACTTGCTCATCATTCTGGCAGTAAGCTCTGACTCACATCTCCATAATCCCATGTATTTCTTTCTCTCCAATCTGTCCTTTATTGACATCTGTTTCATCTCAACCACAGTACCAAAGATGCTAGTGAACATGCAGTCACAGAGAAAAGACATCTCCTACATAGAATGCCTTACACAGGTATATCTTTCTAATACTTTTGCTGAGATGGATGATTTTTTACTGACAGTAATGGCCTACGATCGCTATGTAGCCATCTGTAACCCCCTTAATTATACTATTATCATGAAACCCCAGGTGTGTGGCCTTCTGGTACTGATGTTTTGGATTACCATGTCCTGTATCTCCCTGACTCATGTACTGTTGATAAATAAACTGAACTTCTCAAGAGGCACAGAAATCCCACATTTCTTTTGTGAACTGGCTCAAGTTCTCAAAGTATCCAACTCTGACACTTACATAAATTATGTCTTCATGTATGTGATGACTTTCTTACTGGGTGTAATTCCTGTGACAGGAATATTTATGTCTTACTCACAGGTTGTCAATTCCTTATTAAGGATGTCCTCTACTGTGAGTAAGTACAAAGCTTTTTCTACCTGTGGATCTCACCTCTGTGTGGTCTCTTTGTTCTATGGGTCAGGAATTGGAGTTTACTTCAGCTCTTCTGTGCTTCATTCCACCCAGAAGAAAATGATTGCTTCATTGATGTACACTGTGATCAGCCCCATGTTGAACCCCTTCATCTATAGCCTGAGAAACAAAGATGTGAAGGGTGCCCTTGCTAAACTTTTTATCAGATTCGCCTCTTGCCTATTGTGGATCAAAGACTTCAGAATTAAATTTATACTAAGACTTGAGAAGTGAAATTTATGAACATACTTCTCCTGAGGTTTTTTTTGTATCATAAAATATATGCCTAATCTACACTATTCTAAAAGTATATGTAACTTTGGATTTGTGGACTTTTTACAGAAAATATTTTAATTACATTTCATTATGCTTAAAAATTGTGGTTGTCAGTTACACGAAACTATTAGAAGAGAAAGTGAGAAAAACTTAGCACACATAGGCACAGGGAAATTTTTCTTCAAAAGAACACCAATGGTTTATGCTCTAATATCAAGAATCTATAAATGGGACCTGATTTGATTGCAAAGTTTCTGTAAGACTAAGGACACTATCAAGAAAACAAAACGACTGCCAACAGACTGTTAAAGGATCTTTACCATTTTACATCTGATATAGATATAAAATACAATACATACAAAGAACTCAAGAAATTAGACTCCAGAGATTCAAACAATCCTATTTAAAAATGGGTTACAGAGACAAACAAACAATTGTCAACTGAGGAATATTTAATGGCTGAGATGCACCTAAGGAAATGCTCACCATCCCTAGTCATCAGGGAAATACAAATCAAAACAACCCTGAAATTCCACCTCACACCAGTTAGAATGGCTAAGACCAAAAACTCAGATGACAGCAGATGCTGTCAAGGATATGGATAAAGAGGAACACTCCTCCACTGTTGTAAGCTGGTACAACCACTCTGGAAATCAGTCTGGCAGTTCTTCAGAAAATCAGACATAGTACTACCTGAATATCCTGCTAATCCACTTTTGGGCATATACCCCAAAGATGCTCCAATATATAATAAGAACACATGATCCACCATGTTAACAGCAGCCTTATTTATAATAGCCAGAAGCTGAAAAGAACCCAGATGTCCTTCATTAGATGAATGAATACAGAAATTATGGTACATTTACACAATGGAGTACTACTCAGGTATTAGAAACAATGACTTTACAAAATTCCTAGGCAAATAGATGAAACTAGAGAATATCATCCTGAGTGAGGTAACCCAGTCACAAAAGAACAGATATAGTATGCAGTCACTGGTAATTGGATACTAGATCCAGGAAGCTCTGAATACTCAAGTAACAACTCACAGGCCATATGAAGCTCAAAAAGAAGGAAGGCCAAAATGTGAAAACCTCACTCCTTAGAAGAAAAAAAAAACAGTAAGTGCATAGCACCCTCTCAGAGTGGGGTATACCTACAGCTTAAAATCATTAATAATTCAAGAGCTAAGAATGCAGCCTTGTGGCAATCCTTGGTATTTAAAAATCATTATGTTTAATCTTAACATACCAATTAAACTTTGACTATTTCCATGTTACATTTTGTTTTCTATGTACTTTATGCTCATTGTAACTAGTAAGTTTTAAATGCATACTATCAAACCTTTTTAAAAAATCTGATGTTACTCTACTCTGTTCCCTGCAAAAGCCTCATCACATTCCTCCTCTACCTTGTCTCCAAGAAGATGCTTCCCACTACCAGACCTCCCCACTCCCTGTGGCCTCAAGGTATTTGGGTATTATATGCCAGGCACCTCAGACCAGCTCATATATTCTGCCTGATTAGTGGCTTAGTGTCTGGGAGCTCTGGAGATGCCTGGTTAGTTGAGACTGCTGTTCTTCCCTTGGGGTCCCCTTCTTTTTGATCATCTATCCTTCCCATAATTTATTATAGGGGTCCCAAACTTCAGTCTAATATTTGGGTGTAAGTGTCTATGTCTGTCTCAGTCAGCTGTTGTTTGGCCTTCTCTGAGGACAGCCACGCTAGGCTCTTATTTATAAGCATAGCATAAAATCAGTAAGTTTCAGGCCTTGGTACCTCCCTAAGAGATCTATCCCAAGTTGGGTCAGACCTTCTTTTCCTCAGTCTCATTTCCATTTTTGTTTCTGAATTCTTTTAGACAGACACAATGTTTAGTCAAAACTTTTGAATACAGTTGGTAACTCATTCCTTCCACTTGAGGCTCTGTCTATCTATTGGAAGTGGACTCTTTCAGTTCCCTCTCCACAATGTTGGGCATTTCATCTAAGGTCACTCCCTATGAGAC
The DNA here is from genome assembly GCF_963924665.1 of Micromys minutus. Classification (NCBI taxonomy): domain Eukaryota; kingdom Metazoa; phylum Chordata; class Mammalia; order Rodentia; family Muridae; genus Micromys; species Micromys minutus. Next base: position 16,308,832 of record NC_137985.1, read on the forward strand.
CTGAGATTCTCTCATCTCCCAGGTCTCTGATATTTTCTAGTGGGTCCTCCCCATCTCTCAGTCCCAAAGGCTGCAGGTCCTCTGAGATTCTCTTCTGTTCCCACCTCCACATCTGACCCTGTACCTCTGTTCCCCTCCCTGTCTCCTTTCCCACCCAGGTCCCTCCCTCTGTCTGCTTCACATGATTATTTTATTCACCTGTCTAAGTAGGATTGGAACATCCTACTTAGATACTTGTATCCTAAGTATTCTATACTTTGGGGCTAATTCACAATTATCAGTGAGTAAATACCCTGCAAGTACTTTTGGGTATGGTTTACCTCACTCAATATATTCACTAATTCCATATAAATAGTGTATCATTGTATAAATGGACCACATTTTTGTGTACATTTTTTATTTGATGAATATCTGGATTACTTCAAGCTATTATAACTGAATCATAGTAGAGCATGTGTCTCTGTGGTATGGTGAGGCATCTTTCAAGTGTATGCCCAAAAATGGTATAAATAGGTCTTCAGGTAGATCTATTTCTAATATTCTAAGGAACAACCAGATTGAGTTTAAGAATGTTGTATGTGTTTGTAATCTCACCAGCAATGGAGAAGTGTTCCACTTTTTCCACATCCTCTCCAGCATCTGTTGTCACCTGCGTTTTTGATCTTAGCCATTTTGATTAGTATCAGGTGGAATCTCAGGGTCATTTTGATTTGCACTTCCCTGATTACTAAGGACATTAAACATTTCTTTGAGTGTTTCTCAGTCATTTGAGATATCTCAGTTCAGAATTCTCTATTTAGCTCTGTACCTCATGTTCAATAGGGTTATATGATTTTTCTAGAGTCTAACTTTTTGAGTTCTTTGTGTATTCTGGATATTAGCCCTCTATTGGATATGGAGTTAGTGAAGTTTTTCTCCAGTCTGTAGGTTGCCAATTTGTATTATTGATGGTTTATTCTGTGTTCATTTGCATGAGGTCCCATTTATCAACTGTTGATCTAAGAGCCAAAGTCTCTGGTGTTCTGTTCAGGAAATTTTCTCCTGTGCCAATGAGTTTGAGTCTCTTTCCTACTTTTTCTTCTGTTTGATTCAGTGTATCTAGTTTTATGCTGAGGTCCATGATCCACTTGTTCTTGAGCTTTGTGTAGGATTAGACCAGCACATTTATTAAAGAAGCCTTTTCCCCATTGCATGTTTTTTGCTTCTTCATCAAAGATCAAATGTACAAAACTGAGTGGGTTATAACTGAGTGGGTTTATTTCTGGATTTTCTGTCCTATTCTGTTGATCAATCTGTCTGTCTCTGTACCAATACCACGCAGTTTTAATCACTATTGCTCTGTAGTACAGCTTGAAGCCAGGGACGGTGATTCTCCCATAAGAACTTTTATTATTAAGATTTTTTTTTTGGCTATCCTTAGTTTTATTTCATTGTTGTTGTTTTGTTTTTTGTTTGTTTGTTTATTGCTATTTTAGATAAATTTGAGAATTGCCCTTTTCCATGTTTTAAAGAATTATGTTGCTATTTTGAGGAGAATGTCAGTTAATCTAGAGATTGCTTTTGGGAGGATGGCCTTTTTTACTATGTCAATCCTACCAATGCATGAGGATAAAAAATCTTCCCATCTTCTAATGTCTTTTTATATTTTTTCTTGAGAAACTTGAAGTTCTTGTCATGTAGACCTTTCACTTGTTTGGTTAGAGTTCCACCACGATGTTTTATATTATTTGCATCTATTGTGAATGGTGTTGTTTCCCTATTTTCTTTGTTAAACCATTTATCATTTGTATAAAGAAAGGCTATTAATTTGTTTAAATTAATTTTATATTTAGTCATTTGGCTGAAGTTGTTCATCAGCTGGAGAAGTTCTCTGTTAGAATTTTGGGGATTGCTTATATATAATATCATCCACAAATAGTAATATGTTGACTTTGTTTTTTTCCAATTTGTATCTCTGGGAGCTTTTTTTGTCTTGTTCCTCTAGAACTTGTAGTACTATTTTTAATAGATATGAAGAGAGTGGGTATCCTTGTCTTGTCCCTGATTTTAGTGAGATTGTTCCAAGTGTTTCTTTATTTAATTTGATATTGGCTGTTAGCTTGTTGTATAATGCTTTTATTATGTTAGGTATGGGCCTTGAATTTTTGAACTTGCCAATGGTTTTAACACGTGGCTCTGTTATATTTTGTCAAATGCTTTTTCATTAGCTTATGAAATGATTATGTGATTTTTTATTGAGTTTTATTATATAATGGATTATATTGATAACACTGAGCAGCTAGGAAAGGCCATTGTTGAAAGTGAATCCACAGTTGCACTTGACATCTCAGGAATAAAGAGGTCATAAAATTAGAGCCTTGGCACCCTGAAGAAAAGATGGCTAAGACTACTTTCAGCAGAAGATCCCAGCATATTGAAAATGAAGTACCATGATATGACCACCAAAAGGATCAGCATCCGTGGAGTGGTTTCAAATACAGACTTGAGTGCTACTAAGAACAGAGCTGAAGAATGATCCCAAACCCATTGGAGAATCCTAGGAGATCATGTGTTGATCCCAGACAATGCAAATAGAAGCTCTAAAGTTAACTTTGCCTTGTAGACCCTAAGATGTTACAGAGGGCCGAGCCATGGTATACCTGCTTTTAAAAATCTGCTAAGAGGATGTGGAACTAGTTCAAAACAAAGAACTGTGTTATGGTCAATTAAAAATAAAAGAAATTGGTGATATAGAGAACACTTTTATATAATACATGGATATTCAGAGTTTGGAGTTTGCCCAGCTGGTCTGGCTATAGTCTAGTATTTCCTTACTGTTATGTTTTGGAATGGTAATATATATTCTGTCATTAAAGATGTATTTGATCTGCTTTTGTGTTTGATTTTATAGGGGATTACAGTTTGAGATTAGATTAATCTCAGAAGACACTTTGAAATTTGCACTTTTAACATAGTTGAGACTGTTACAGGCTTTGGGACTTCTGAAGTTGAAATAAATGAATTTTGCTTTCTTCTATGGCTACATATGGACCATGCTGAATCATGTGTTTGAAAAAGCCTGTAAGGGCCAGGTAACAGAATGTAGTAGAGTAATATGCCTGGGCCATTAGAAATGACACTCTTAGGAAGCATGGCCTTGTTGGAGTACTTGTGGCCTTGTTGGGAAAAGTGAGTCATTGGTGGGTTTAGCTTTAAGGCTCTATGATTAAGCTTGACTCAGTACCAAAGAGACAGTCTTTCTGACTGCAGTTAAATCAATATGCAAAGTCCCAGCTTCTTCTCCAGCACAATGTCTGCCTGGACACTGGCATACTTCCATCCATGATGATAATGGACTGAACCTCTGAAGCTGTAAACCTGCCCTAACTAAATGTTGTCATATATAAAAGTTGCCTTGATCATGGTGTCTCTTCATAGTAATGCAAACCCTATTTAAGACAAGAAGCTATAAGCCTATCCTCCATGATATGACAAGGTTTGATAAGGCCAGCTTTGTGGAAGTGTTGTAGCATTAATCACACCATGTGAATTCAAGTGTATAATAGTTATATCATGTCTAGAAGACAGCATCCCACATCACCCTCCTCAGTTTTCTCTGTCATTTTCATTCTTTATACACCTTCTTCCAGTATATTTCTGAGTTTTAGTTTGGGAAAGTATTTAGGGTTATTCCATTTGAGACTGGGTGTTAATACCTGATTTGTTTTAAACCTGAAAGAAATAGAAAGAGGAGAAAGACAGACAGACAGACAGATAAATGGAGGGGAAATCCCATGGTAGAAGAATTTATACTACCTAGTGGTAAAGCCATATGTCTCTGGCTTTATATTCAAGAGGAAAAGTAGACTTCTGGAACAATTAATGCTGGTTAGCTGGAGCTATGAAATTAGTGGTGATTAAGAAGAGACCAGAATCACTGAGGTAAAATCTACTAAAAAATTATTTTCTGAGAGCACGTAAAAGCTGTGTTTCAGAGATGGTCAAGGTTGTACCCCATGTTGTAGCTGTACTTGGTAATAGTGGTTTTGAAGACATGAAGGCATCATCAAGAACAGCTGAGGCTTTACACTGTGAGGGGCCATGGAAAGACACTGGTGAAAATACAGCCTCAGATATAGTTGACAGCCCAGGACTGAATGGGTCATACAAAGTATTTGAAGCTTGGCACCATGAAGTGAACCTATGGGAGGCTATTGGTGAAGCCTAGTTGCAATAGAAGACACCAGTGTATTGGAGATGCCAGTACCATGGAGTGATCACCAAGAACAACAGCAACAGTGTAACAGATCAACCTGAGCTTAAAATACTATAGAGGGCAGAGTGAGAGAAGTGTAGCCAGGCCTTTGAAGGAGCACAGAATATCATGTGTGGATCCCAGACATTAAAACAATATGCTGTAACATTAAAGATGCCTTGGACACCCAAAGATGTTAAAGATACCAGAGCTGTGGGATAACTGCCAAGGAAAGCTGCTAACAGGAAGTGGAACCAGCTCAGGAGAAAAAAAAAGTGTGTTACAGTCAACAAAGATAAAAAAGGAATTGAAGATCTGAAGATCACTTAGACATCAGGCATGGAGATGGCAGAGTTTGAAGTTTGCCCAGCTGGTTGCCAATCTTGAATTAGGGATAAGAGTTAAGTGATTGGATGGATCTCAGAAGAGACTTTGAACTTTTAACATTGCTGATATTGCTATAGACTATGCAGGCTTTGAAAATTAAAATGAATGTACATTTTTATTATGCTATGCTTAGATATGGCTTGCATAGACTCATGTGTTTGAACAAGTCTATGGAGGCAAGGGAGTGGAATGTGATGACTTGCATATGATTGGCCTAGGGAGTGGCACTAGGTTTGACCTTGTTGGAGGAACTCTGTTCCCCTGGAAATAGGCTTGGAGACCCTCCTCCTATCTGCCTGAGGTTGCTCAGTCTGTTCCTGACTTCCTTTGGATGAAGATGTATAACTCTCAGCTCCTTATGCACCATGCCTGCCTGGGTGCTGCCATGCTCTCATCTTGATGATAATGAACTGAACCTCTGAACCTGTAAGCTTTCCCCATTTAAATGTTGTCACTTATAAGACTTGCCTTGGTCATGGTGTCTGTTCACAGCAATTAAACCCTAACTAAGATAGAGGGACACCAATCATTCACAATATTTTTGATCCAAAATTTATTCTGTCTCCAAGAAATACAGAGACAGGGGATAGGGCCAAGATAGAGGGAATGGCTATCAAATAACTGGACCAAATTGAGACTCATTCAATGAGCAAGCACCAATCCATGACACTATTAATTTCATTTGAGAAACTTCAACCGGCAGCTGACTCTGAAAATTGCAGACAACCACAGCCAAACAGTGCATAAAGCTTAGGGAATCCTTTGGAAGAATGGGAGAAAGAACTGTGGGTCTTTAATGTAATAGAAACTCCACAGAAAGACTGATATAGTCACATTCCCTGAACTCTTGGAGATCTTAAAGAATAAACCACCAACCGAAGAACATACACAAGCTATACCTATGTCTCCCTGCTTAGATGTTCATCTTAGTCCCAAACAACTGGAGCACAGGTTATCCCCAAAGCTGTTGCCTGTACATAGAATATGTTCTCTAACTGGTCTGCCTTGTCTGGTCTCAGAAAGAAAAAAAAAAATGTGCCTAGACTCACAATGTTACAGGTTCGTGGACTCAAGAGAATGGGAAGGGATGAGAGAAGAATTGTAAGAGGGAGTGACCAGGAGCAGAGAGAAATGTAAAGTGAATAAGTAAAGTATAAATAAACATTTGGTGCTCCAATCCATGGCAAACCAAAAGAATAAAGAAACCATACAAGCTACAGAAAAACAAAAGCCATCAGATTTGGTAAGACACCTGAGAAGCTCTTATAGAGGTTGATAGTATTAACATGAAAAGGCTTTTCCATGTAAATGATGGGAAATGTCATAATATAGGGTATTAGAACCCTTTATAATGCTATTTTAGATGGCTTGAAAATAGAAGTAGAAAATAAAAAGATAAATAACTTAATTTAGATTAGCATAATTAATGATAATTATACTATCAGTCTAGTAATTTATATTTTATCCTTAATGGTCATAAAAAAATTTGTGCCAAATATAAAAAGTGGATTGATATTACACAAGACTTATAAAGTCTAGTAGATGAAAATGATAAAAATATTCAGATAGGGACAGAAGAATTTACACAAGGACCGACCATGTCATCACAGGATGAAATGAAAGAGAAGGTTCTTAAAAAATCAAGCTTAGTTTATCCAGTTAATATACAAAAATTGCCAGCTGATGATAGGCACACTCGCAGTTTTAAAGAAGTTAAATGGAATCCTATAGACATATTTGATTTGAGGAGATTCAAGGACGCAATCACTTAATATGGGATGCAGTCACCATATGTGAAGCATATTAAATTCATGGCAACTAACCACAGAATTATACTGAAAGCCTAAAAAAATTGGCAAAAGCAATATTGGAAGCTGGTCCTCAATTACAATAATAAACATAATAGAAAGAGGAAGATAGGGAGCTAGGGTCCTAGAACAATGAAATAGGACAAAGAGTATTAACATTTCACAAGATAATTTGCTAGGTGAGTGTCCTGCTGAGTTACAAAGGCAGCATGAATTTCATGGCCACACCTTGATGCTATGTTATTTAGCAGTACTAAATTCTCCAGGGGACAAAGCTAAAGAATCAGAAAAATCCCAAGTTATTTACCAGAATTATAAAATGCAAAAAAAGAAGCAGCCACTGATTTTTTTTTTTTTTGCAAATATTGACTTCTACTATAACCAGAATAGTATCAGATTCATAAGTCAGACAAATATTAATCAAAACGGTGGCTTTTGAAAATGCTAATTTCAAGTGCAAAAGGGTGATTTGGCCTTTTATGTCAAGATAAACAACAATAGATAACAGATTAGAAATACAGATCATATTGGATCTCATGTTTATGATCCTACTCTGATAAGAGAAGTAATTTATAAAAGTTTTAAGAACAATCAAAATATCAGATTTGAAAAGGGAATCTAAGTAAGGCATTGTAGAAATATTTTTTCTAGAGATAATGAAAAGGAATGGCTCACCTATTCAGAATATTCAGAAGGTATGGCAAAGACCAGTGTGGAGGTTTAAATACACCTGGCCCATGGAATTGCGAAGTGAGAGTTGTGACCTAGTTGGAATAGGTATGGGCTTGTTGAAGGAAATGAGGTTTTGAGGGATCAAAACTGCAGAAATGGGTTTTGAGATCCTCCTCCTACCTTCTTGGAAAACATTCTTTCCTGACAGCTTTCTTTTTTTAAAAAAAAACGATTTTATTTTGCAAAACAAAGATAAATGTAAAGATTTTAAACATTTTTTGCTTAAAATTATACATTTTTGTCAGTACTGTTTTTTCAGACATTAAAATAAATTTTACATAAAACAATGTGAATATGTTTTTTAGTCAGTACTTGATTTTTTTCAAGGGCTTGACAGTATGCATTGAAAACATACTAGTTGCAATAAGCGTAAAGTACATGCAAAACAAAACGCAACATGGAAATAGTCAAAGTCTTCTTGTTTTGTGAATATATGTATAGTTTTTGTTTTCTTTATTTCTTGGACTTCATACAGTCTGTGAGTTGTTTCTGGGGGAGTGCAAGCCTCTGGGGTTAGCCTCCCACTATCAGTGACTGCATATTATGTCTGTTCTTTTGTGACTGGGTTATCTCACTCAGGATGATCTTCTCTAGATGCAGCCATTTTCTTAAGAATTTGGTTAAGTCATTGTTTCTGGTGGCTGAGTAGTATTCCATTGTGTATATGTACCACAATTTTTGTATCCATTCATCTTCTGAAGGACATCTGGGTTCCTTCCAGCTTCTGGCTATTATAAATAGAGCCGCTATGAACATTGTGGTGCATATATCTTTGTTGTGTATTAAAGTGTCTTTGGGGTATATGCCCAGAAGTGGAATAGCTGGGTCTTCAGGTAGTACTATATCCAATTTTCTGAGGTATCACCAGACAGATTTCCAGAGTGGTTGTATTAGCTTGCAACCCCAACAACAGTGGAGAAGTGTTCCTATTTCTCCGCAGCCTCTCCAGCATCTGCTGTCATCTGAGTTTTGGATCTTGGCCAATCTGACTGGTGTGAGGTGGAATTTTAGGGTTGTTTTGATTTGCATTTCCCTGATGGCTAAGGATGTTGAGCACTTCCTCAGATGTTTTTCGGCCAATCGGTGTTCCTCAACTGAAAATGATTTGTTTAGCTCTGTACCACATTTTTAATAGGGTTATTTGATTCTCTGGTGTCTAGGTTTTTGAGTTCCTTGTACACCTTGGATATTAGGCCTCTATCTGATGTGGTGTTGGTAAAGATCTTTTCCCATTCTGATGGTTGCCGTTTTGTTTTCTCGACGATATCCTTAGCCTTACAGAAACTTTGCAATCTCATTAAGTCCCATTTGTTAATCTTTGACCTTAGAGCTTGAGCCATTGGTGTTTTGTTCAGGAAATTTTCTCCTGTGCCTATGTGTTCTAAGGGTTTCCCTACTTTCTCATCTAATAGTTCCAGTGTATCTGGTTTAATGTGGAGATCTTTAATCCACTTACACTTGAGCTTTGTACAAGGAGATAAGAACGGATCTATTTTCATTCTTTTGCATGTTGAGTGCCAGTTGGACCAGCACCATTTGTTGAATAGGCTATCCTTTTTCCATTGAATGTTTACTGCTCCTTTGTCAAAAATCAGGTGACCATATACATGAGGGCTCATTTCTGGATATTCTATTCTATTCCATTGATCCACTTGCCTATTTCTGTACCAGTATATGCAGTTTTCAGCACAATTGCCTTGTAATATAGCTTGAGGTCAGGGATAGTGATTCCCGCAGATGTTTTTTTGTTGTGGAGGATGGATTTCGCTATTCTAGGTCTTTTGTTATTCCATATGAAATTGCACATTGATCTTTCCAATTCCATGAAGAACTGGGTTGGAATTTTGATGGGAATTGCATTGAATCTATAGACTGCTTTTGGTAGGATGGCCATTTTTAAGATGTTGATCTTTCCAATCCATGAGCATGGGAGATCTTTCCATTTTCTGAGATCCTCCTCAATTTCTTTCTTTAGAAGTTTGAAGTTCTTGTCATACAGGTCCTTCACTTCCTTAGTTAGAGTCACACCAAGGTATTTCATAGTTTTTGTAACTATTGTGAAGGGTACCTTTTCCCTAATTTCTTTCTCCACATGATTATCCTTTGAGTATAGGAAGGCTACTGATTTGTTTGAGTTAATTTTGTATCCGGCCACTTTGCTGAACTTGTTTATCAGTTGTAGGAGTTCTCTGGTGGAATTTTTGGGGTCACTCAAGTACACTATCATGTCATCGGCAAAGAGTGATGTTTTTATGTCTTCCTTTCCGATTTGTATCCCCTTGATCTCCTTTTGCTGTCTAATTGCTCCAGCCAGGACTTCCAGTACTATGTTGAATAGGTAGGGAGAGAGTGGGCAGCCTTGTCGAGTCCCTGATTTTAGTGGGATTGCTTCAAGTTTCTCGCCATTAAGTTTGATGTTGGCTGTTGGTTTGCTGTATATTGCTTTTATTATGTTTAAATATGGGCCTTGGATTCCTGTTCTTTCCAGGACTTTTAACATGAAGGGGTGATGGATTTTGTCGAATGCTTTCTCGGCGTCTAGTGAGATGACCATGTGATTTTGGTCTTTAAGTTTGTTTATATGGTGGATTACATTGATGGATTTTTTTATGTTAAACCATCCCTGCATCCCAGGGATGAAGCCTACTTGGTCATGATGAATGATGGTTTTGATGTGTTCTTGGATTCGGTTTGCAAGGATTTTGTTGAGTATTTTTGCATCAATGTTCATAAGTGAGATTGGTCTGAAGTTCTCTTTCCTTGTAGGGTCTTTGTGTGGCTTAGGTACGAGGGTTATTGTAGCCTCAAAAAATGAGTTGGGTAATATTCCATCTGATTCTATCTTTTGGAATAGTTTGGCGAATATTGGTGTTATATCCCCAAAAAATGTCTGATAAAATTCTGCACTGAACCCGTCTGGACCTGGGCTTTTTTTGGTTGGGAGGCTTTTGATGACTTCTTCTATTTCTTTAGGTGTTATAGAGTTATTTAGATGGTTTACTTGGTCCTGGTTAAACTTTGGGACCTTGTATCTGTCTAGGAATTAGTCCATTTCCTCCAGATTTTCCAATTTTGTGGAGTATAAGTTTTTGTAGTAGGATCTGATGATTTCTTGAATTTCCTTAGTTTCAGTTGTTATGTCACCACTTTCCTTTCTGATTTTGTTAATTTGGATACTTTCTCTTTGCCCTTTAGTTAGTCTGGCTAGGGGTTTATCAATCTTGTTGATTTTCTCAAAGAACCAACTCTTTGTTTTGTTGATTTTTTCAATGGTTTTTTTTTTTTGTTTCTATTTGGTCTATTTCTGCCCTAATTTTGATTATTTCTTGCTGTCTACTCTTTTTGGGTATATCTGCTTCCTTTTGTTCTAAGGCTTTTAGCTGTGCTGTCAGGTTGCTCATGTGAGTTCTCTCCAGTTTCTTCTTGGAAGCACTTAGGGCAATGAGTTTTCCTCTCAATACTGCTTTCATTGCATCCCATAGGTTTGGGTATGTTGTGTTATCATTTTCGTTGAATTCTAGAAAGTCCTTTTTTTTGTTTCTTTATTTCTTCTTTGACCCTGCTATCCTTTAACAGAGCGTTGTTTAGTTTCCATGTGTATGTGGGCATTTTGTTGTCTTTGTTGTTGTTAAAGACCAGCTGTAGACCATGGTGATCTGCGAGGATGCATGGGAGTATTTCAATCTTCTTATATCGATGAAGTCTCGTTCTGTGTCCAATTATGTGGTCAATTTTCGAGAAGGTGCCATGGGGTGGTGAGAAGAAGGTGTATTCTTTACTTTAGGATAGTATGTTCTGTATATATCTATTAATTCTAGTTGGTTCAAAGTCTCTGCTAGTTTTGCAGTGTCCTTGTTCAGTTTCTGTTTCCCTGACCTGTCCATTGGTGAGAGTGGGGTGTTAAAGTCTCTTACTATTATTGTGTGGGGTGAAATGTATATTTTGAGCTTTAGTAGAGTTTCTTTTATGAATGTGGGTGATTTTTTATTTGGAGCATATATGTTAAGGATTGAGAGTTCCTCCTGACAGATTTCCCTGGTAATGAGTAAAAAGTGTCCTTCTTTATCTTTTTTCATAACTTTTGGTTGGAAGTTTACTTTATTCGATATTAGAATAGCCACTCCAGCTTGCTTCTTGGAGCTGATTGCTTGGAACTTTTTTTCCCACCCTTTTACTCTGAGATAGTGTTTGTCTCTGTCTCTGAGATGAGTTTCCTGTATGCAGCAAAAGGCTGGATTTTGTTTCTGTATCCAGTCTGATAGTCTATGTCTCTTTATTGGGGAGTTGAGACCATTTATGTTAATAGATATCAAGGAATAATTGTTTCTGTTTCCTGCCATTTTTGCTTTTTTTGGTTGAGTTCTGTCTGTGTTTTTTTCTTCTTTTAGTTTTCTTGTTTAAGAGTTTTCTTGATTTTACTAGGCTGTATTTTCCCTCCTTGTATTGGGTTTTCCACCTATAATTCGTTGTAGTGCTGGGTTTGTGGTCAGATATTGTGTGAATTTTGATTTGTCTTGAAATATCTTTGTCTCTCCATCGATGGTGATTGATAGTTTTGCTGGGTATAGCAGCTTGGGCTGGCACTTGTGCTCTCTTAAGGAGTGCATGATGTCTGTCCAGGCTCTTCTAGCTTTCATAGTCTCTGTTGAGAAATCGGGTGTGAGTCTGATTGGTCTGCCTTTATATGTTACCTGACATTTTTTCCCTTACTGCTTTTAGTATTCTTTCTTTACTTTGTGCACTTGATGTTTTTACTATTATGTGTCGGGAGGTATTTCTTTTCTGGTCCAACCTATTTGGAGTTCTGAAGGCTTCTTTTATGCTCGTGGTCATCTCATTCTTGAGGGTAGGGAAGTTTTCTTCTATGATTTTGTTGAAGATATTTACTGTGCCTCTTAGTTGATACTCTTCTCCCTCTTCTATTCCTATTATCCTTAGGTTTGGTTTTCTCATTGTGTCTTGTGTTTCCTGGACATTTTGGGTTAGGAGCTTTTTGTTTTTTGCATCTTCTCTGGCTGTTTTGTCTATGTTTGCAATGTTGTCTTCTGCCCCCGAGATTCTCTCCTCGATCTCTTGTAATCTGTTGGAAATGCTTGTTTCTGTGACTCCTGATTTCTTTTTTTGTTGTTCTGACTCTAGGGTTATCTCTTTTAGCGCTTTCTTTGTTGTGTCAATTTCTGTTTTAATTTCCCTCTTCCATTCCTTTATTTCTTTGGTTCTGTTTTCATCTCGTTCTTTGAGTTCTTTGAGTGTTTTTCTTGTTTCTTCTTTAAAAGCTTCTGAATCTTTTTGCTTTTCCTCCCTTTCTTGTTTAAGTAACTCTATCAGCGTCTTGAGGCATGATTTCAGGTCTGTGTCTTCTTTCTCTGGAGTGTTTGGAATTCCGATGTTTGCTACTATGGGAGAGCTGGGTTCTGGTGTTGCTAGATCGTCTTGGTTTCCTTGGGATATACTCTTTCTCTTTCCTCTTGCCATTTTGTTGTCAGTGATATGTTCTTGCCTTTCCCTTGTATCTGGTCTGTGTCCCTGGTACACTTTCCGTGTGCACTCCGCAGAGATCTCTCTACTACCCGGCAGCCCAGGTCCGGGTGGCAGCTGGGCCAGGCTCCGCTCTGTGTACTGAAGTTGCGTCCGGGTGGGAACAAACGTTCCTAAGATCTGTTCCTGGTCACAGATGCTCAGCCTCTCCGAGCCACCTTTCCGGCTGGCAGGTGGGCCAGGCTCTGCTCTGTGTCCTGAAGTCAACTCAGGGTGGGAACAGAAGTTCCTAAGATCTGTTCCCGGTCACTGGGTCGGGGAGGACAGGGCAGGTCAGGACAGGGGGTGCCCTTTCCGTGTGCACTCCGCAGAGATCCCTCTGCTCCCCCGCAGCCTAGGTCTCCCACTCACCAGTTGCTCAGCCTGTTCGAGCCGCCTTTCCGGCTGGCTCTTGGGCCAGGCTCTGCTCTGTGTCCTGAAGTTGTCTCAGGGTGGGAACAGAAGTTCCTAAGATCTGTTCCCAGTCACTGGATCGAGGAGGACAGGGCAGGTCAGGGCAGGGGGTGCCCTTTCCTTGTGCACTCCGCAGAGATCCCTCTGCTCCCCCGCAGCCTAGGTCTCCCACTCACCAGTTTCTCAGCCTGTATGAGCCGCCTTTCCGGCTGGCAGTTGGGCCAGGCTCCGCTCTGCATCCTGAAGTCGTCTCTGGGTGGGAACAGAAGTTCCTAAGATATGTTCCAGGTCACAGTTGCTCAGCCTGTACGAGCTGCCTCTCCAGCTGGCGGTTGGGCCAGGCTCCGCTCTGCGTCCATGAAGATCATTTTGAATAAGCATAGCAAGCTTGGAAATAAAAATTTATAATATATGGTATGAGTATTAAAGGGGGTCTAGGAAATGAAATGGAGCTGAATCCTGTGCTCCAAGATATTAAATTGAAATAAGGGAGTTGTGACATTGAAGCAAGATCCTAACCAGCTAAGGTTAGATCCAGGCATGGTGGTGCACACTTTTAATCCCAGAAGACAGACATGGAGATCTCTGAAATCAATGTCAATCTACAGAATAAGATCTAAGATAACGAAGCATAGGCAGAGAAGGAGTTGGAAAAACAGGAATTTAGTAACAAGTCGGCCATATTCCAGCTCCTGCAAGCAGCAGAACTTTGCAGTTCTCTAGCTATAGAGAAAAGGGGAGAAGGAGATTACAGGGACAATTGATGCTGGTTAGCTGGAGCTAAGAAATTAGTGGTAAATAAGAAGACACCAGCAATAGAGGCTGAGCGACTGCGATTGGGAACAGAAAATTAGAACTTCTGTTTCCACCCGGAGGCGACTTCAGGACGCAGAGCGGAGCCTGTCCCATCTGCCACCAGGAACGGCAGCGCATAGAGGTGGAGCAACGGGTGGGTGGGAGACCTGGGCTGCAGGGGAGCAGAGAGATCTCTGCGGAGTGCACGCAGAAAGTGCACACCCTAACTGGCCCAGCCCTGCCTTGCACGATCCAGCAACCAGAAACAGAACATTGGAACTTCAGCTCACACCTGACGACTCTGAGGCATAAAACAGGGCTTGGCCCATCTGACACCTGGACCAGTGGAGAACCTGAGTCACAGACCAGAGACAAGGGAAAGGCAAGAACATATCACTGACAACAAAATGGCAAGAGGAAAGAGAAAGAGTATATCCCAAGGAAACCAAGACAATCTAGCAACACCAGAACCCAGCTCTTCCATAACAGCAAACATCGGAATTCCAAACACTCCAGAAAAAGAAGACACAGACCTGAAATCATACCTCAAAAGGCTGATAGAGATACTTAAACAAAAAAGGGAGGAAAAGCAAAAAGATTCAGAAGCTTTTAAAGAAGAAACAAGAAAAACACTCAAAGAACTCAAAGAACTAGAGGAAAACAGAACCAAAGAAATAAAGGAATGGAAGAGGGAAATTAAAACAAAATTGACACAATAAAGAAAACGCTAAAAGAGATAACCCTTGAATCAGAACACCAAAAAAAGAAATCAGGAGTCACAGAAGCAAGCATTTCAAATAGATTACAAGACATCAAAGAGAGAATCTCGGGTGCAGAAGACAACATTGCAAACATAGACAAAACTGCCAGAGAAGATGTAAAAAACAAAAAGCTCCTAACCCAAAATGTCCAGAAAATCCAAGACAAAATGAGAAGACCAAACCTAAGGATAATAGGAATAGAAGAGGGAGAAGAGTATCAACTAAGAGGCACAGTAAATATCTTCAACAAAATCATAGAAGAAAACTTTCCTACCCTCAAGAATGAGATGACCACGAGCATAAAAGAAGCCTTCAGAACTCCAAATAGGTTGGACCAGAAAAGAAATACCTCCCGACACATAATAGTAAAAACATCAAGTGCCCAAGGTAAAGAAAGAATACTAAAATCAGTAAGGAAAAAAGGTGAGGTAACATATAAAGGCAGACCAATTAGACTCACACCCGATTTCTCAACAGAGACTATGAAAGCTAGAAGAGCCTGGACAGACATCATGCACTCCTTAAGAGAGCACAAGTGCCAGCCCAAGCTGCTATACCCAGCAAAACTATCAATCACCATCGATGAAGAGACGAAGATATTTCAAGACAAATCAAAATTCACACAATATCTGACCACAAACCCAGCACTACAATGAATTATAGGTGGAAAACTCAATACAATGAGGGGAAATAGAGCCTAGTAAAAACAAGAAAACTCCTAAACAAGAAAACTAAAAGAAGAAAAAAACACAGACAAACTCAACCCAAAAAAAGCAATAATGGCAGGAAACAGAAACAACTATTCCTTTATATCTATTGACATAAATGGTCTCAACTCCCCAATAAAGAAACATAGACTATCAGACTGGATACATAAACAAAATCCAGACTTTTGATGCATACAGAAAACTCATCTCAGAGACAGAGACAGACACTATCTCAGAGTAAAAGGGTGGGAAAAAAACTTCCAAGCAAACAGCTCCAAGAAGCAAGCTGGAGTGGCTATTCTAATATCGAATAAAGTAAATTTCCAACCAAAAGTTATCAAAAAAGATAAGGAATGACACTTTTTACTCATTACCAGGGAAATCTGTCAGGAGGAACTCTCAATCCTTAACATATATGCTCCAAATAAAAAATCACCCACATTCATAAAAGAAACCCTACTAAAGCTCAAAAAATACATTTCACCCCACACAATAATAGTGGGAGACTTTAATACCCCACTCTCACCAATGGACAGATCAGGGAAACAGAAAATGAACAAGGACACTGCAAAACTAGCAGAGACTTTGAACCATCTAGAATTAATAGATATATACAGAACATACTAAACTAAGGTAAAAGAATACACCTTCTTCTCACCACCCCATGGCACCTTCTCGAAAATTGACCAAATAATTGGACACAGAACGAGCCTCCATCAATATAAGAATATTGAAATACTCCCATGCATCCTCTCAGATCACCATGGTCTACAGCTGGTCTTTAACAACAACAAAGACAACAAAAAGCCAATATGCACAGGGAAACTAAACAACGCTCTGTTAAATGATAGCAGAGTCAAAGAAGAAATAAAGAAAGAAATTAAGGATTTTCTAGAATTCAACTTAAATGAAAACACAACATACCCAAACCTATGGGATGCAATAAAAGAAGTATTGAGATTAAAACTCATAGCCCTAAGTGCTTCCAAAAAGAAACTGGACAGAGCTCACATCAGCAACCTGACAGTACAGCTAAAAGCCCTAGAACAAAAGGAAGCAAATATGCCCAATAAGAGTAGACGGCAAGAATTAATCAAAATTAGGGCTGAAATAGACCAAATAGAAACAAAAAGAACCATTGAAAAAATCAACAAAATGAAGCGTTGGTTCTTTGAGAAAATCAACAAGATTGATAAACGCCTAGCCAAACTAACTAGAGGGCAAAGAGAGAGTATCCAAATTAACAAAATCAGAAAGGAAAGTGGAGACATAACAACTGAAACTGAGGATATTCAAGAAATCATCAGATCCTACTACAAAACTTATACTCCACAAAATTAAAAAATCTGGAGGAAATGGACGAATTCCTAGACAGATACAAGGTCCCAAAGTTAAACCGGGACCAAGTAAACCATCTAAATAACCCTATAACACCTAAAGAAATAGAAGAAGTCATCAAAAGCCTCCCAAAAACAAGGCCAGGTCCAGACGGGTTCAGTACAGAATTTTATCAGACATTTATTGGGGATATAACACCAATACTCTCCAAATTATTCCAAAAGATAGAATCAGATGGAATATTACCCAACTCATTTTTTGAGGCTACAATAACCCTTGTACATAAACCACACAAAGACTTTACAAGGAAAGAGAACTTCAGACCAATCTCACTTATGAACATTGACTAAAAAATACTCAACAAAATCCTTGCAAACCGAATCCAAGAACACATCAAAACGATCATTCATCATAACCAAGTAGGCTTCATCCCTGGGATGCAGGGTTGGTTTAAAATAAGGAAACTCATCAACGTAATCCACCATATAAACAAACTCAAAGATCAAAATCACATGGTAATCTCACTAGACACCGAGTAAGCATTTGACAAAATCCAACACTCCTTCATGTTAAAAGTCCTGGAAAAAAACAGGAATCCAAGGTCCATAGTTAAACATAATAAAAGCAATATACAGCAAACCAACAGATAACATCAAACTTAATGGCGGGAAACTTGAAGCAATCCCACTAAAATCAGGGACTCGACAAGGCTGCCCACTCTCCCCCTACATATTCAACATAGTACTGGAAGTTCTGGCTGGAGCAATTAGACAGCAAAAGGAGATCAAGCGGATACAAATCAGAAAGGAAGAGATAAAAACATCACTCTTTGCCGATGACATGATAGTGTACTTGAGTGACCCCAAAACTTCCACCAGAGAACTCCTACAGCTGATAAACAAGTTCAGCAAAGTGGCCGAATACAAAATTAACTCAAACAAATCAGTAGCCTTCCTATATTCAAAGGGCAAACATGTGGAGAAAAAAAATAGCGAAAAGATACCCTTCACAATAGTCACAAAAACTATAAAATACTTTGGTGTGACTCTAACTAAGCAAGTGAAGGACCTGTATGACAAGAACTTCAAACCTCTAAAGAAAGAAATTGAGGAGGATCTCAGAAAATGGAAAGAACTCCCATGCTCATTGATTGGAAAATTCAACATCTTAAAAATGGCCATCCTACCAAAACAGTCTACAGATTCAAGGAATCCACGTCAAAATTCCAACCCAGTTCTTCATGGAATTGGAAAGATCAATGTGCAATTTCATATGGAACAACAAAAGACCTAGAATACCAAAATCCATCCTCAACAACAAAAAAACATCTGCGGAAATCACTATCGCTGACCTCAAGCTATATTACAAGGCAATTGTGCTGAAAACTGCATGGTACTGGTACAGAAATAGGCATGTGGATCAATGGAATAAAATAGAAGATCCAGAAATGAGCCCTCATGTATATGGTCACCTGATTTTTGACAAAGGAGCAGTAAACATTCAATGGAAAAAAGAAAGCCTATTCAACAAATGGTGCTGGTCCAACTGGCACTCAGCATGCAAAAGAATGAAAATAGACCCTTTCTTATCTCCTTGTACAAAGCCAAGTGTAAGTGGATCAAAGATCTCCACATTAAACCAGATACACTGAAACTATTAGATGAGAAAGTAGGGAAACCCTTAGAACACATAGGCACAGGAGAAAATTTCCTGAACAAAACACCAATGGCTCAAGCTTAAGGTCAAAGATTAACAAATGGGACTTAATGAGATTGCAAAGTTTCTGTAAGGCTAAGGACAATGTCAAGAAAACGAAACGGCAACCAACAGAATGGGAAAAGATCTTTACCAACACCACATCAGATAGAGGCCTAATATCTAAGGTATATAAGAACTCAAAAAGCTAGACACCAGAGAATCAAATAACCCTATTAAAAATGGGATACAGAGCTAAACAAAACGTTTTCAGTTGAGGAACACCGAATGGCCGAAAAACATCTGAGGAAGTGCTCGACATCCTTAGCCATCAGGGGAATGCAAATCAAAACAACCCTGAGATTCCACCTCACACCAGTCAGATTGGCCAACATCCAAAACTCAGATGACAGCAGATGCTGCCGATGTTGTGGAGAAAGAGGAACACTTCTCCACTGTTGGTGGGGTTGTAAACTGATACAACCACTCTGGAAATCAGTCTCGCGATTCCTCAGAAAATTGGACATAGTACTACCTGAAAACCCAGCTATTCCACTTCTGGGCATATACCCCAGAGACACCTTAGTACACAACAAAGATTTATGCACCACAATGTTCATAGCAGCTCTATTTATAATAGCCAGAAGATGGAAAGAACCCAGATGTCCTTCAGAAGATGAGTGGATACAAAAATTGTGGTACTTTTACACAATGGAATACTACTCAGCCACCAGAAACAATGACTTAACCAAATTCTTAAGAAAATGGCAGCATCTAGAGAATATCATCCTGAATGAGATAACCCAGTCACAAAAGAACAGACATAATATGCAGTCACTGATTGTGGGATGCTATCCCCAGAGACTCGCACTCCCCCAGAATCAACTCACTGACTGTATGAACTCCAAGAAATAAAGAAAACAAAACAAAACAAATAAATATTTACAAAACAAGAAAACTTTAACTATTTCCATGTTACATTTTGTTTTACATGTACTTTAGTTCATTGTAACTAGTAAGTTTTCAAGGCATACTATCAAAACCTGAAAAGAATCAAGTACTGACTAAAAAATTTATTCATATGGTTTTATGTAAAAATTATGTTAAAATCAGAAAAAAGTACTGACAAAAATGTCTAATTGTAAGCAAAAAATGTTTAAAATCTGTACATTTATCTTTTTTGTAAAATAAAATTGTTAAAAAATCAAGTACTGACTAAAAAATATAATCATATAGTTTTATGTAAAAATTATTTTAAAATCTGAAAAAAAGTACTGACAAAAATATATTGTATAATTTTATGCAAAAAATGCTTAAAATCTGTACATTTATCTTTGTTTTGTAATATAAAGTTGTTAAAAAAAGAAATACTTTCTATTTAAAAGAAATAAATTCAACTTTCCCAGTCAATACATTAGAGTCAAAAAAATGTACCTAAAAATCACTCTCCACAGTCATTTGTGTATCAAGGGAGCAAAGGTATATTAGTCCCTGGAAAGGTAGAACAAGTTTTTAATGAGGAGCTCTTGTAATTAAGACATTAAGAAGCTGTAAACTTAGTGAGATAACCCAGTCACAAAAGAACAGACATAATATGCAGTCAGTGATAATTGGATACTAACCCCAGAAAGCTCTGAACACCCCAGAAACAACTCACAGACTATATGAAGTTCAAGAAAAAAAAATAAATGAAAAACCATTATGCTTAATCCTTACACACCAAGAAAACTTTGACTATTTCCAGGTTACATCTTGTTTTACATGTACTTTATGCTCATTGTAACTAGTAAGATTTTAATGCATACTATCAAACCTTTAAAAAAAACAAGTACTGACAAAAATGTATTCATATACTTTTATGCAAAAATGCTTAAAATCTGTACATTTATCCTTGTTTTTTAAAATAAAGTTGTTCAGTTAAAAAAAGAAGAAGAAGAAGCTGGAAACTTTAAACATAATCTTGTTGCTCCTTACATATAATTATAGAAAATCAGAGTGTGAAAAACCATGTGAGATTTCTGGGGCCACACACTGAAGACATGATAAACATTATTGAGGGTCTTTCTGTTCTGTTGAAGACATGTGGATTAATGAGTTCTGCCCTGTCCCTCCAGGACAAGGACAATACACCAGAACTGATTGTTTCTGAAGGTGAAGTGCCTGTACTCTGAAGGTTCTTTTGTTTCCACAAATTTTGTTCTTCACATGTCATTCTGCTTTATTCCTAAGACCTTGGGACTGAGATATTATTTTCTGCATGTTCTCCAAATCTTCTTCACTTTTCCTTATGTATTGGAGTCACACAAAAGTTCTCTTGCGTCTATTTATTTACTCATTAACAACTTTGTTATGTATCCCTTGTTATTTTATTATTATTTTTTGAATTGTACCTTACATTATTTAAGTATATTATTTTAGTATGGAATTTTTAACTGGTTGCTGCAGTACTATGCTCCAAGTAAAATTCCTAATAATGTAAATACTTAAGAGGCTCAACACTCAGTGTAATCTGTTATATTGGTGATCCCTTTAAATGATTTTAACAATAGCATATGATTGAATTTGGATAAGACTGAGTTAACATGTCAATGAATGCCACACATGTTTTAGTGTTTTAATATCTTCATGACTGCAGTTTAAAATCAGTCATTATTTATTGGATTAGAAAATTGTCCTTGCTGTGCCTTACTGATATGTTTAACCTTATCAGCAAACACAATTGCTTTTCATTTTTCTCAATCACATTCTTTCTTGTTGTAATTGTAGGTGTGATTTATTCTCACTCACTACTATAGGAAATTATGTTTACCACATCACTGCATTAATTAGTCTTATATTTTTAATTAATATCACTTGTTTATATTGTTAAATACATGAATATACATTTAAATATACTATTAAGTTATATGTTTTTGAGATTGTAACACTTAAATTCTCCTTTTGTTATATAGGCTTGGTTCAAAATCTGGAAAAAGGCAACTAGAAGTGCACAGGCCTTGGGGATATGGTGAGAATATGCCAAGTTTGTATGATAGTGGGAGAGGTTGGCAGGCAGGCAGCCTACCTGGGATTCTCCCAGTCTGTGAAGTCTCTAGTAGAGGGGAGAGTCTATGCTCCTTCTGGAGGTTGGGGCACAGCAAGGGGCTAAAGATAGGATGAGGGGATAGTAAGACAGTGAGGAAGCCTGGGGGAAATGCAGCCTACCTAGACTTCTCCATGTTGATGAGGTTTTTAGTGATTTATAGATTGATTGATTCTATTGGTGAAGTTTTCCACTAATCCTTTTATTTAACCTATGGTTTTTTTTTTCATGATCATTTTAGTTTGTTTTCATTTTCTTCAAAATTTACTGTCATTTAATTCTACCTAGTTGGACTTTCTTATCTCATCCAGCTACATGTGTTCTCCTGTAACAAATATGTGTCCTCAACTACAGTCACGTATCTGTTGTTCTGATAAAGGACTCATTCCAAAAGCAATTCCAAATGAATCCAAGACCTACATTATGTAAGAAAATTATATATTTGGCTTATACCTCCAGGTCACAGTCTATTATCAGGGAAATTCAGAATAAGAACTCAAGCAGGAGTTTAAAGCAGAACCATGTAGAACACTACTTACTGATTAACTCACAGGTTTATGTTTAGATGCTTTTTATATAAAGAGAGAGACTAGGAACTCATCTACTTTGGGATGCCCACAGTAAGCTGGAAGAAGAAAATGCCCAAAACATGCCCACAAGCATCTAACCTAGATAATTTCTCAACTAAGTCTCTCATTTCAGATTACTCTGGATTGCCAAGTTAACAGTTAAAGCTAACTAGGATATCTGCTTTTTGTGTAAACATATCATCATTCCTTTGAAGGATTGAAGGAGCTGAAGGGGATGGCAGTCCCAGAGAAAGACCAACAGTATCAACTAACCTGGACCACTGGGAGTTCCCAGAGACTAGGGCACCAACCAAAGTGACTACTTGGTCTAGTCCGTGGCTCCCTGCACATATATAGCAGAGAACTGCCTTGTCCGGCCACAATTTTAGTTTTCCATCATTTTATCCATTTCTGTCTTCTTCACTTTGATCTTCCTTTCCATTTTCCTTCTTTTCCAATATTTTTCGATTGCGCCAGAAAATTCATTTCTATTGAACAGCTGTCATAGTTCTAGAAGTTGATATGTACACAAGAGAAGGCAGAGGGGTCTTATTGCTTCAAATGTTTGGTTTCATTTCTCCATTGTCTCCATACATTATGAAAATGCCTCAGGTTGGTGAAGGAAACAAAAAAATGGATGAAAGCAATGTTGATTTCGGAAAAGAAATCAAAAATGAAGATTTCAAGATGAAGAAAAATAGGAGTCTGAAATATTGTTTAAAACTGCCCTATGTGATGTCATAATTTAGTAATGACATTCATTGTTTACAATTGTTATCTCTTTGCAAAAGACAGAGACCATTAGAGAAAGCCAAAACCAATCAGAATGCAGAGTTATGGAGCCCAGTCCCAACAGATACATCTACATGAAACAAACCATTCATATGCCTAAGATTCAGGGATTATTGTGAAACAGAGGAAAGATAGATTTTAGGAGCCATAAGGGCAGGGAGTTTGATGTGAGTGTGTGTCTCCTAGTAATATCAGAAGCTATAGTCACAAAGTTTCACCAGCATGACAGTCTAAACATTAACTGAATAAGGACAGTAGCAGCACACATGCTAATGTGGACAGGGAAATGCCCAAGAGGCCCCAACCCTACAGAAAAAACTGCAGGCAACTAAGAAATACTGAGAACAGGAGAAATTACCTCCCCAGGGACGAGCACAGTTGGTTACCCAGTACCAAATGGTCAGTCATGAAAACCCATGTATAAAAATTATGCTGATAGAGCAGGTTTTACTTATGTATTTAGAAATGTATGTATATGTGTGTATTATATAACAACAATTAATAAAGAAGAGAGGGCATGAAGTTGAAAGAACAAAGGAGGTGTACATAAGGTTTTGAATGAAGTAAATTGAACTGAAAAACGATGTAATTATATTATAATTTAAAAAGAATTTGAAAAACTGTTCTATGTGGTATTATAATTTGGCAACGCAGTCCATTATACACAGGGAGAAGAAATAAGAAATTTTGACAAACTTAGCAAAATCAAAGGACCAAATGTTTATTGTAATTGGTAAGTAAAGGGATGTGGGTGTAAGGGTAGAAGATAGGAATGTGGCTATATATGAAGATTTTTAGTATCTGCCTGCAGAAAAACACATTTTGTGTAATGACATCATCTGAGGCCCAAACAATCTGTTATTCATACCCCTGTATGTAATTTTTAAGTACAATATGAGAAGTCGGAAGTACATATAACTGATAATCAAGATTTTTTTCAAAGATTTTCTATGTAAAAACTACTTAACACTTAGGATGTTGTAATTAGTGAGAAAATGGCTAGGTGAAAATATGAACTTGTGAAAGGAAATTCGCAGTGAAAGTAATGAGGTTGTGACAATTTATTTGGAAAGTTGAAATGTTGAAACGGAATGAGCCTTCTTTAAAAAAAAGTAAAATAAAAAACTAAGAACTCTAAAAAAATAAATAAAAACAAAAACTGTAGACAGCCAGTTAATGGAGGGAATAAAGAAAGGTGAAATTTGAGTTACTGGGTTGATGGTCAAAGGTAGGAGCCATAGTAGGAGAGAGGAGGGGGACGTGGAGAATATGGGGAGAACAGAAGGGTTCCATTAGCCCTGGTGGACCAGCAGCACATGCCAGAGTGAAATGCACCCCCAGGTTGTCAGACTGCCAGAGATATTAACAAGCACCATTTATTTGGGGAGCACATTTGGAGTAGTAGCCAAACTAGCAGTAGTGATTTAGATTTGTAGTAATCCCCAGGTATTGTTTAGAGCCTAATAAGTAAATATCATAGTTTAAGTTTGTATAAAAAATTATTTAAAATCCTGGTGTGTGATTTCTTCCTGCCTTTTATTTCTCTAACTGCAGGAATGATCAACATTTTATGAGATATTTTAAATCTCTCATTGTTTTGGTTTTCTATTTATCATTTTTATTGGTTATTCTCTGTATTTACATTTCAAATATTAGCTCCTTTTCCCCCACTCCAATCTTCCCTCCTCCTCCTCACCTTGCTTCCATGAAGATGCTCCCACTCCCAACCAACCATTTCCACCTTAGCACCTAGGTGTTCCCCTACACTGAGAAAATGAGCCTTCACTAGACCAAAGACCTCTCCTCACATTGACACAGGATGATGCTATTCTCTGCTACATATGCAACTGGAGCCATGGGTCTCAATGTGTGCTCATTGGTTGGTGTTTTAGTCCCTGGGAACTCTAGAGGGTTTGGTTGGTTAATATTGTTGTTCTTCCCATTGGGATTACAAACCCTTTCAGGTCCTTCAGTCCTTTCTTTAGCTCCTCCATTGTGGTCCCTGTGCTCAGTCTGATGGTTAGCTGCAAGCATCTTCTTCTGTATCAGCATGGCTCTGGCAGAACCTCTGAGGAAGCATCCATATAAGGCTCCTGCCAGTAAACTTTTGAAAGAACCATGTCACAGGCACATGTTTTGAATGGATCACTTGTTTTTCTGACTCTTGATATTTTTGTACATTCTCAATATTAAACCTATGTCAGATGTATGACTAGCATATGGTTTCCTATTTTGTGGACTTCCTATTTGCTATATTGGTTTTTTTTTTTTTTGGTTGTGTAGAATATTTTAGTTTTATAAAGTCCCACTTGTTAAATTTTGATCTTAATTTTTGGGCAAATGAAGCTGTAGTCAGGAAGTTCCTTCCTATACCTATATTAAGCAGGTACTTCCTATGTTCTCTTCTAGCAGTTTGAAGTTCTTCTATGTTTGAAGTTTTATGTTTAGGTCTTCCATCAACTTGAAATTAGTTTAAGTGATAGATGTGGGTTAATTTGAATATGGGCATTAGGTTTTCCCAACGCCATTTGTTAGAAACGCATTCTTTGCTTTAGTGAGTGATTTTGAACTCTTCATCAAAGTTTAAGTAGTTCAAGTTATGTGTGTTCATGGTTAGGTCTTTGATTTCCTTCCATTAATCTGTGTATCAGTTTCTGTGCCAGTACCATATTGTATTTATTATT
Source organism: Micromys minutus (assembly GCF_963924665.1). NCBI lineage: Eukaryota > Metazoa > Chordata > Mammalia > Rodentia > Muridae > Micromys > Micromys minutus. The sequence goes on from NC_137985.1 coordinate 16,334,347, forward strand.
ATGATTTTGTAATACATCTTAAGATTTGGAATTGTTTTTGGTTTTTTTGCTCAGTATTATTTTGGCTTTTTATGAACTTTTGTGATTCCATATGAACTTCAGGATATTTTATTCTTTCTTCACAAAATTAAAAGGAAAATTTCATTGCAATTGCATTAAATTTTTAGATAACTGTTAGTAGAATGGTAGCAGTTAGAAGAGTTTTCACAATGTTGAGTTATACTAATCCATGATCATGGACTGTCTTTCTGTTTTGTAGTGTATTTCTTTGTCTCTTTTTTCAAAAATTTAGTTTTCATTATACAGGTCCTTCATTTCTTATTTTAGGTTTAACTTACATATTATTTTTATTTAAAAATATGTGAATAATAGTGTGCCTATAGTTTCCTTTTCTGTGTATTTAGTGTTGGTATAAGGAAAACTATGGATTTTTGCAAGTTGGCTATGCATACATTGCTGAATGGGGTTATTGTTTCAATAATTTTTCTAGTAGAATTGTTGAGCTTTCTAATGTACATTATCATATCATCTACAAACAAAGATAATTTGATTTTTAAGTCTTTTAATTTCTTTCTCTTGCCTTATTGCTCCAGATAGTGCTGCATGTTGAAAGTTGAAAAGGAGTGGGGATTGCTGGTAGAAGCTATTAGGCCAATTATAATGACCAGATCTGCCACCACTGGGGAGGCAACATTCTGGGTCCTAAGTCTGTGGCTTCCATTGCCAAACTTGAAAAGACAAAGGCTAAAGAACTCACCACTAAACTGGGGCAAATGTGCACTAAGTTTTCTGTACACAAATATGATTACAAATTTTTTTAAAAGATAATGTGTTAGCTGTAGGTATTTTCAATATAGCTTTTATTATGTTAATGAAGGTTCCTTCTACCGTTATATATTCCACAGCTTTCATCATTAAGGTAAAGACCTGTCTTCATCTATTGACATGAGCATGAGATTAAGTCCATTTGTACAGATTTATTACATTTACATTTATTGGCATGCATATATTGAATAGTTCCTGCATTTGAGGGCATAAAGCCAATGTAACTGTGTTGAATAACATTTTTGATGCAATTCTGTAAACTTTTCATTGAAAATTTTTGAATCTATGTTTATCAGAGAAGCTGGTCTGTAGTTTTCTTTTTTGTTGTGTCTTTACCTTGCCTTTTGTGTTGTGCTTATATCAGCTTTGTGGGGGTTTGAGAATGTTCCTTCTGGTTCACTTTTAACATTTTCATTATTTAAAACAATTTTATGAAAATACATTTTAATTATACTTCTCCTTCCTCCATTCCAGAGGCTCTCCTTTATCCTACCCACCCAACTTTAAGTTATTTATCAAAAACCAAAAACCAAATATATCAACAAATTTATGGATATCTCCTGGCTCTGCCAGGGCCTTTCTGATACAGATTAAGATGCTTGCACCTGCATCTTCCACCAGTAAGAGCCGAGACCCAGAGACACAAGACTGGCTAGAATGGGGTGAGAAAGGGTTCAGACTACCCAGGGGTCAGAGAGATCTCAAAGGAGCACTCTGAAAGTGTGCCCCTGCCCAGGAATTTGGCATTGAGCAACCTGTTTCCAGCTGGCTGCATTTGGGGTGCACAACAGGCACTCAGATCATCCGCCACCGGAAACAACAGAGATTCAGAAACACAGGCCAGGTACAAGGGAAAGGCGAGAACCAATCACTGACAACAAGATGGCAAGAGGAAAGCAAAAGAACTTACCTCAGGGAAACCAAGACAACCTGAAAACATTAGAACCCAGCTCTCCCATCACAACAAAGAGCAGAATGCCAAACACTCCAGAAAAAGCAGACTCAGACCCAAAATCCCACCTCAAAATGATGATAGATATTCTTAAACAAAAACGGGAGGAAAGGCATAAAGAATTATAAGCTTTTAAAGAAGAAACAAGAAAAACACTCAAAGAATCCAAATAACTAGAAGAAAACAAAAACAAAGAGATGAAGGAATGGAAGAAGGAATTTAAAATGGAAATGGACACAATAAAGAAAACACTAAAAGAGAAGTAGAAATCCTAAAAAGGAATCAGGAGTCACAGATGCAAGCATTTCCAACAGACTACAAGAGATGGAAGAGAGAATCTCAGCGGCTGAAGACAACTTTGAAAACATAGACAAAATAGTCAGAGAAGATGCAAAAACAAAAAAAGTCCTAACCCAAAATGTCCAGGAGATCCAGGACACAATGAGAAGACCAGACCTAAGGTTAATATGAATAGAAGAGGGCAGAGAATATCAACTAAGAGGTACAGTAAATATCTACAACAAAATTGTAGAAGAAAACTTCCCTACCCTTAAGAATGAGATGACCACGAGCATAAAAGAAACCTACAGAACTCCAAATAGGTTGGACCAGAAAAGAAATTCCTCCCAACACATAATATGTAAAACACCAAGTGCCCAAAGCAAAGAAAGAATACTAAAAGCAGTAAGGAGAAAAGGTCATGTAACATATAAAGGAAGACCAATCGGATTCACACCAGATTTCTCAACAGAGACTATGAAAGCTAGAAGAGCCTGGACAGATATCATGCAGACCCTAAGAGAGCACAAGTGCCAGCCCAAGATGCTATACCAGGCAAAACTATCAATTACCATAGATGGCGAGACGAAGATATTCCAAGACAAAACTAAATTCACACAATATATGACCAAAAACCCAGCACTACAACGAATTATAGGTGGACACCCCAATAAAATGAAGGGAACCACCTCACAGTAAAAACAAGGAAACTTCTAAGCAAGAAAACCAAAAGAAGAAAGACAACCGGGCACAATTCAACCTACAAAAGCAAGAATAGTAGGAAAAAGCAACCACTATTCCTTGATATCTATTAACATAAATGGACTCAACTCCCCAACAAAAAGATATATGCTATCAGACTGGATACATAAACAAAACCAAGCATTTTGCTGCATACAGGAATCTCATCTCACAGACAAAAACAGACACTATCTCAGAGTAAAAGGTTGGGAAAAAACTTCCATGCAAATGGCCCCAAAATGCAAGCTGGAGTGGCCATTCTAATATCAAATAAAGTATATTTTCAATCAAAACTTATCAAAAAAGATAAGGAAGGACACTTTTTACTCATTACAGGGGAAATCTGTCAGGAGGAACTCTCAATCCTTAACAATTATGCTCCAAATACAAAAGCACCCATATTCATAAAAGAAACCCTATTGAAGCTCAAAAAATACATTTTATCCCACACAATAGTAGTGGGAGACTTTAATACCCCACTCTCACCAATGGACAGATCATGGAAACAGAAAGTGAACAAGAACACTGTAAAACTGGCAGAGACTATGAACCAAATGGAATTAATAGATATCTACAGAACATATCATCATAAAACAAAAGAATACACCTTCTTCTCAGCACCTCAAGTCACCTTCTCGAAAATTGAGCACATAATTGGACACAGAACGAGCCTCAATTGATATAAGAAGATTGAAATACTCCTATGCATCCTTTCAGATCACCATGGGATAAGGCTGGTCTTTTACAACAACAAAGACAACAAAAAGCCCACATACACATGGAAACAAAACATGTTCTATTAAACAATAGCAGGGTGAAAGAAAAGAAAGAAAGAAATTAATGATTTTCTAGAATTCAATCAAAATGAAAACATGACATACCCAAACCTATGGGATGCAATTAAAGCAGTACTGAGAGGAAAACTCATAGCTCTGAGTGCTTCCAAAAAGAAACTTGAGAGAGCATAAACTAGCAACCTGACAGCACAGTTGAAAGCTCTAGATCAAAAGAAAGTGATACACCCAAGAGGAGTAGACGGCAAGAAATAATCAAACTTAGGGCAGAAATAAACCAAATAGAAACAAAAAGAACAATTCAAAATTCAACAAAACCAAGAGCTGGTTCTTTGAGAAAATTAACAAGATTGATAAACCCTTAGTCAGACAAACTAGAGGACAAAGAGAGAGTATCCAAATTAACAAAATCAGAAAAGAAAGTGGAGACATAACAACTGATACTGAGGAAATTTGAGAAATCATGAGATCCTACTACAAAAGCCTATACAAAAAAAGCTGGAAAATCTGGATGAAATGGATGAATCCTACACAGATACAAAATACCAAAGTTAAACCATGACCAGGCAAACCATCTAAATAATCCCATAAAATCTGAGGAAATAGAAACAGTCATCAAAAGCCTTCCAACCAAAAAAGCCCAGGTCCATATGGGTTCAGTGCAGAGTTTTATCAGACATTTATTGACGACATAATATTAATACTCTCCAAACTATTTCACAAAATAGAATCAGATGGAACACTACTTAACTCATTTTTTGAGGTTACAATAACCCTCATTCCTAAACGACACAAAGACCTTACAAGGAAAGAGAACTTCAGACCAATCTCACCTATGAACATTGATGCAAAAGTACTCAACAATATCCTTGCAAACCGAATCCAAGAACATATCAAAACGACCATTCACCATGATCAATAGGCTTCATCCCTGGGATACAGAGATAGTTTATTATAAGAAAATTCATCAATGTAATCCACCATATAAACAAACTCAAAGAAAAAAACCACATGTTCATCTTACTACATGCTAAGAAAGCATTTGACAAAATCCAACACCACTTCATGTTAAACATCTTGGAAAGAACAGGAATCCAAGGCCCATACCTAAACATAATAAAAGAACCAACAGCCAACATCAAACTTGAAGCAATCCCATTACTTCAGGGACTTGACAAGGTTGCCCACTTTCCCCCTACCTATTCAACATTGTAGTGGAAGTCCTGGATGGAGCAATTAGACAGCAAAAGGAAATTAAAATGATACAAACTAGAAATGAAAAATTAAAAGCATCACTATTTGCAGATGATATGATAGTGTACTTAAGTGACCCCCACAAGTTCCACCAGAGAACTCCTACAGCTGATAAACAAATTAAGCAAAGTGCCTGGATATAAAATTAACTCAAACAAATCAGTAGCCTTCCCATATTCTAAGGACAAACATGTTGAGAAAGAAATTAGAGAAAAGATACCCTTCACAATTGTCACAAAAACTATGAAATACATTGGTGTGACTCTAACTAAGCAAATAAAGGACATGTATGACAAGAACTTCAAACCTCTAAAGAAGAAAATCGAGGAAGATCTCAGAAAATGGAAAGATATCCCATGCTCATGGATTGGAAGGATCAACATTTTAAAAATGGCCATCCTGCCAAAAGCAATCTACATATTCAATGCAATCCCCATCAAAATTCCAACCCAGTTCTTCATTGCATTGGAAAGAGAAATGTGCAATTTCATCTGGAATAACAAAAGATCTAGAATAGCAAAATACATCCTCAACAACAAGGAAACATCTGCGGGAATCACTATCCCTGACCTCAAGCTATATTACAAGGCAATTGTGCTGAAAACTGCATGGTACTGGTACAGAAATACGCACGTGGATCAATGGAATAGAATAGAAGATTCAGAAATGAACCCTCATGTATATGGTCAACTGATTTTTAAAAAGGTTTTGTAAGCATTCAATGGAAAAAGGACAGCCTATTCAACAAATGGTGTTGGTCCAACTTGCACACAGCATGCAGAAAAATGAAAATAGACCCTTTCTTATCTCCTTGTACAAATCTCAAGTGTAAGTGGATCAAAGATCTCCACATTAAACCAGGTATACTGAAACTATTAGATAAGAAAGTAGAGAAAACCTTAGAACTCATAGACACAGGAGAAAATTTCCTGAACACCAATGGCTCAAGCTCTAAGGTCAAAGATAGACAAATGGGACTTAATGAGATTGCAAAGTTTCTGTAAGTCTTAGGACACTGTCAAGAAAACAAAATGGCAGCCATCAAATTGGGAAAAGATCTTTACCAACCCCACATCTGATAGAGGCCTAATATCCAAGTTATACTAAGAACACAAAAAGCTAGACACCAGAGAATCAAACAACCCTATTAAAAAATGGGGTACAGACTTAAACAAAACGTTCTCATTCGAGGAATGTCGAATGCTGAGAAATATCTAAGCAAGTCCTTGACATCCTTGGCCATCAGGGAAATTCAAATCAAAACAACCCTGAGATTCCACCTCACAGCAGTCAGATTGGCCAGGTTCCAAAACTCAGATGACAGCAGATGCTGGCAAGGATGTGGAGAAAGAGGAACACTTCTCCACTGTTGGTGGGGTTGTAAGCTGATACAACCACTCTGGAAATCAGTCTGGCGATTCCTCAGAAAAATGGACATAGTACTACCTGAAGACCCAGTTATTCCACTTCTGGGCATATACCCCAGAGACACTTTAATACACAACAAAGACATATGCACCACAATGTTCATTGCAGCTCTTTTTATAATAACCAGAAGCTGGAAAGAACCCAGATGTCCTTCAGAAGATGAGTGGATACAAAAATTGTGGTACATTTACACAATGGAGTACTACTCAGCTATCAGAAACAATGACTTAACGAAATTCTTAAGAAAATGGATGCATCTACAGAATATCATCCTGAGTGAAATAACCCAGTCACAAAAGAACAGACATAATATGCAGTCACTGATAATGGGATACTAACCCCATAAAACTCTGAACACCCCAGAAACAACTCACAGTCTTTGTAAAAATCAAGGGAAAAAAGAATATATTTTAATTAAAATAGAAATGTATCACATCCCACTTTTCTCTCTACAGCCCCTTTCAGTTTCTCTCCTATCCACTCATATTAATAGCCTCTTTTCCTATATTATTGTTACATATATACATATGTGTATGTATATGTAAATACTTAATTACAACCTTAAATTATGTTTTTGTATACATTTATGCAAAAATGCTGAAAATATGTACATTTATCTGTTTTTAAAATAAAGTTTTTCAAAAAAAATAAAAAATAAAGATTCTTGCACCTAACCATCAGACTGAGCACATGGACACCTATGGAGGAGTTAAAGAAAGGACTGGAAGAGCTAAATTGGTTTGCAACCTCATCGGAAGAAAAACACAATCAACCAACCAGACCCCCCAGAACTTCAGAGACTAAACTACCAACCAAAGAGTTAACATGATTCCAGCTGCATATGTAATAGAGGATGGCATAGTCTGGCATCAATTGGAGGAGAAGCCCTTGGCCAGTGAAGTCTCTTCTCCCCAGTGTAGGGGAATGCCAGGGTGGTAAACTGGGAGTGGGTGGATGGGAAGGAGAGCATCCTCATAGAAGCAGGGAAATGGGAAATGGAAAGGGGAGAACTGGGGAAAGGGGATAACATTTGAATGAGAATACATAAACTATCCAATAAAATATTTTTAAAATAAAGACTGGTTGTTGATATAATTTAAATGTCTGGTAGAATTCTGCTTAGAACTTACCTGTTCCTGAACTTTTTACAAAAGCTTAACTTTCTATTACTACTTTAATCCTCTCATTTGTTATGGGTACATTTGGGTGTTTTGCTTCTTCTTGGTTTCATTTTAGTGGTTCAGATGAACATAGAAACTCATCCATCTCTTATAAGTTTTCTAGCTTACCACAGTATAGGTTTTCAAAATATTCTTGTATAATATTTTGAATTTCTTCAGCACCTGTTATAATGTTTTCCTGTCTGTTTTTTTTTTTTGTTTGTTTGTTTGTTTTTTTTTTTTTTTTTTTTGATTCTGTTAATTTGACACCTCTTTTTCTTTTGGTTTGATAAGCCAAAGTATGTAAACTTTATATTATCATCTCAAAAAAACCATCCCTTAGATTTGTTTATTCCTAACATTTTTTTTTGTTTCTCTTTCATTAATTCCTATTCTGATTTTTATTATCTCTTATCATTGACTGGGTTTGGATTTGGTTTAGACTACTATTGGTTAAATACTCAAAATTGTACCTGAGAAGCAATTTCACATCCACATTTATTGCAATATATAGACAAGAAATAGAATTACCCAAACAGTCTATCAACAGATGACAGGGTGAAGAAAATATACGTATTTTTCCTACAAATTATAGCACTTGAAGAAAACGAGTGGGTATGAAATTATATGTTTTAAAAAATAATTTAGATTCAGAAATCCGAATACTACTAGTTTTCCCTCATATGCAGAAAGTGGGTTGAAGTGTGTGTGTGTGTGTGTGTGTGTGTGTGTGTGTGTGTGTGTATGTGTGTGTGTGTGTGTGTGTGTATTGAAGCTAAAAACAGACCATGTTACAACCTATTTCTGAAGACAACACACACTATATCTACAGAATATAGGGAAATCAATTTCAATCTAATGGGGACTGTTCTGAACTGGTACTGGTACAGAGCAGTGAGGAAGTTTCCCAGTCAGTTTGAAAATTGATATATATTATGTATATATATATATTGTATATATATATTATGTATTAATATTATATGCTATATAAAATTTGATATTATATATAAAGAGAGTCATATTTCATTGTATATCAACATATTTATGTTTCTAAAGTTCTCAGAGAATAAATAAAATGCATGGTAACCACAAGAGGGGAACAAGAGCTCTTAAAGATTGGGGGATAAAAATGATTGTTAATGTGTGATATTGAATAGAAACAAGTTCTATAAAATATAGACATATAGGACAATTTTGGTCCAGATAATGGACAGATAAATATAAGGGATACTCGCAGAAAATGACATATAAAAGTAAAGTTTTTATAAAAATATCATACTAATGGATTTATTTTAGAAACTAACTTGTAATGTTAAGTATTTTAAACATTCAGGTTTTCTAGATTATTCTTTTATTTTTGAGGATTATAATTACATCATTTCCAATTTCCTCTCTCTAAACATTGCCATATATTACTTATTGGATGATTTCATCTCATTCAAATTAATGGCATACAACATACAGATATTTTTAAAGAATGAATAAAATGTAGAACTAAACTGAATGATAACTAGTTTCCCATTAGAAAAAAAAGAGTCATAATTTTTAGTGAAGTGTTTTTCTTTTCTTCCTTTTTTTAAAAAAATAATATTAAAAGCCTCTGAGAGTGTGTGATATTGTAAACCAATTTGTGTAATTATGAGCTCCAGGCATTTTTATCTCCAAGGTCATAAAAGAGTCAGTAATTACTCTAGGCCATCAAAGTTCCAATGTCAAGTTTCAAGTACAGGTGGGGCACTGGGGTGTATTCCCCACTGGTGTCTGATTGCATCTGGTGATTATTTCATTAATATTTATATCAAGCCTATGAAAGGAACCAGAACCTGACATGAACAAGACAAAGGAGTTACTTTGGATCTTGGACATGAACCAGCAAAGAATAAGCTTGAATAAGTAAGTACCGAAACGGAAGACTGGTAGAGTAAGGTCCTTGGAAACACGAATACCTCAGCGTAAGAGAAAACTTGATGAGAGGAAATTGGCCTATAATTCTTCTTCTATAGTGATTTGTTCATTTATGCTCTGTGTTTTATTAAGGAGGGCAATTTTATTGCATTCCCCCATGGATTGTGTGTGTCAAAGACATCTCAGACACTAAGAGTGAAAGTCAAATCTCTTTTTTTAGAGCAGTCTTACAGTATTATGAGTGTGAGATAGAACAGAGGAAGGCAGATAACCACAGTGTTGTGTTTATTCCCACAGTCATCCTATGAGTTTCTCAAAACTGTTTCATAAGAAATTATGTTGCTATGGGGATGAGGAAGAATAGCAAAGGAGAGCAGCAGTAGTGTCTTGACCTGTTACTTAAGGATGTTGAGCTCTGGACTCCGGCATGTGCATTCCATATAGCTTATTTCTCTTCATTTACCTAATCACCTCTGCCAAATGGACAGCCTTTACATCAGTGGTACACCAGAGAAATGAGGGGGAAACATCAACACATGGATCACCTAATTATTGACATCAGAACCTTTGGTTTTTCAGAAGTGTCTTCTTAGTTATTCCCAATAATAACTTCATATGTGTTTCATTTCTTGAAAATTCAGGAGATTCCTGGTTTTTCCCTTTTGGGATTCCTCATACTTCCACAAAATAGGTAGTCATGCATCACAGGCAAAAACAAAGAAATAGGAACATAGTAATTCAAGGCAGATCTTCCCTGGACTCCAGGATAGACTTGAAACTGTCCATATCCTCCTCCATTCCAAAGAATCACACTGAATCATAGCATAAAATCAGATTTTTATTTTATTCTACTCAGAAGGCTATATAGTATTAGCTTTTAAGATTTATTTTTTATATGACACTGCTGTCTTCAGACACACCAGAACAGAGCATCAAATCCTTATTACAGATGGTTGTGAGCCACCCACCATGAGGTTGCCAGGAATTGAACTCAGACCTCTGGAAGAGCACACAGTGCTCTTAACCACTGAACCATATCTCCAGCCCTCTTCAGTGTTTCTTGTAATCTATTTCATCAAGACCCCACACACTAGTAATCCTTGAACCACTGGTTAACCTAGAACACTGGACACAGTGTATCCACCAGTCTCCCTCTGGCTGGGAGGGGCAGGTGTGGAAGTGGCACATGTTCCCCAGGCCAGGTTGGTCTCCTCTAAAGTCAACAGCAGCACCTCAGAGGCCACTTTTTTCTGTCTGCTCATATTGCCTTCCTAAAAAGGCAGTAATGATGTTAATAAGACTGCAGCCTGGTCGGCCATCACAAGTACATCTTCATGGTTCTGTGTGTCGTAGGGCAGCAGCGGGCATGTAGATGGGTCAGCAGAGCCCTGGATGTGGCCTCTAGATGTGTACCCTGACTTTTTATGTTCCACACGTGAACAGCGTAGGTGGCATTTAGGAGCTGGGCCAGCTCCTCAGGGCTGATATCTTCAAAGGATTGCTTCCAGTTCTGCCAGGGGATGGGGTCGATAGATGGCTTCAGGAGGCAGGGCAGCAACCACACAGCAATCACGGCTCTTTTTCAGGCTATGGATGGAACACCACTTTTTGAAGACTCAGGTAAGCAGTCTTGAGTCCTGGGGACCCCAAATCAACCCATTATAGTGGGCCACAAAGTCGCATATACAGTGTCAAGAATGTTAATGCTTGTACTCGAAGGCTAGAAAGGATGTAGCGGGATTGGGTGCCCAGCATGTTGGTCAGGTTGCTCAGGTTCTTGAAGATGATGAAGTCTATGTCCAGGTAAATACCACCAAATTTCCAGAGGTGTGCGATTCTGGAAGCATCAAACAGTACTGGCAACAGGTAGGGCTCCTATCTTGTGCTGTGCCTCCAAGTACCAGGCTGCCAGTGGTATGTCCTCAAACAGTTGTCCCAGGTCCAAAGGTCATATCTGGACATTGGGAAAGCATCTCAGAAGAGAGAGGCCAAGGTCGCGGCCGGGATGTAGTGTCTCTAGGCAGCCCTTTTATGAGAACCACTACCTGGGACTCAGGGTGTGCCCTGACAGCTGATTGCACAGAATATATAAACAGAAAGTTGGGACTGGTCCTGTCTGACTTCTCTAGAAAGAAGATGTTGCCTGGGGCAGAGACTCTAGGAAAGGCCAGCTGGGGTCAGGGAACGTCCACTGGCAGGCTATACTGTTGTCTTTGGTCCTGAGGTGCACCCACAGTGTGCCCGTAGATCAGAATGAAGACCAAGAACATGAGCTTGAAGCTGATAATGAAGAGGGTGAAGACCCGCTTTCTGGGGGTGCTCCTGAGCATCCGAGGCAGGCAGGCAGGAGGCATGGACATGGTCTCCTCCACATCAGAACAGGAGATGCCCATAGGATGAATTTGTCTGTAAGACATGAGCATCAGCATTCAGATAGGCTACATGTAGGCATTTGTGACCATAAAACATGTTACCTGCGGACACCAGGAAAAGATAATATCCAAAGCCTAGGGTCTCTGGGACCCATGAGGCATGAGCTGCACCCTGACAAGGTGGCTGTATATCTGTGAAACGGGAGCTGTAAGTGGGGTCTTGGCAAGGTCTTTTTTGCCCCTTGTGTAATAAACCTGTGAATGCCTAGGGACCAGAAGCAATGTACCTCACAATGCACAGCCAGAGTGGCTAGACAGTATTCTCATACATGCTTTAGATGTACATGCCTTATAACCTCTAGAATTCAATCCGTGAGCATGGGAGATCTTTTCATCTTCTGACATCTTCTTAAATTTCTTTCTTTAGAGACTTGAAGTTCTTCTCATACAGATGTTTCACTTGCATAGATAGAGTCACACCAAGTTATTTTACATTATTTGTGACTATTGTGAAGGGTGTTGGTTCCCTAATTTCTTTCTCAGCCTGTTTATCTTTTGAGTAAAAGAAGGCTACTAATTTTTTTTAGTTAATTTCATATTTAGCCACTTTGTTGAAGTTGTTTATCAGCTGTAGGAGTTCTCTGGTGGAATTTTTGGGGTCACTTAAGTATACTATTATATCATATGCAAATAGTGATATTTTGACATCTTCCTTTCCAATTTGTATCCCTTAGATATCAGTTTGTTGCCTAATGGCTCTGACTAGGTAGGGAGAGAGTGGGCAGCCTTGTCTTGTCCCTGATTTTAGGAGGACTGCTTCAAGTTTCTTTCCATTGAATTTAATGTTGACTACTGGTTTGCTGTATATTGCTTTTACTGTGTTTAGGTGTGACCCTTGGATCCTTTTCAAGCATCACTTGTTAAAACTGTTTTATCTGCAGCATATAATTTGAAGCTTTTTGTCAAACAATATGTGGCTAAAGTTATATGTGCTTATGTTTGGGTCATTGATTTTGTTACATTGGACTAATGTCTGTTTTTCAGCCAGTACCTTTAAGATCTGCAACCATAATCCTTCTGCTGTTGTTTTACCCTTAGTACTGAGGGTAGTTTTTCCTCCAGAAGGTTATTTACATAATCTAATCCCAGATTTTAAATTACTGTCTTGTAACAATTACATTCACTATCATAAGAACCACAGTAAATTACTATGCAAATTAATACACTTGAGAGAATTAGTGTCTTCATAAAGTAGCTATATTCTGGTTTGTCCGGTTTGTTTTGTTTTGTGTTTTTATCTTTTTTTTTACCTTCCAGATTGATCCCATTCCCAGTACATCCTCCAACTATTGCACAGCCCAAGTTTCTCCCTCTCATCTCTAAGAGGATGTACCCACCCATCCCACTTCCTGTGACCCCAAGTCTCTAAAGAGTTAGGTGTCTCTCTTTTGACTGAGTCCAGACCCGGCAGTCCTTTGTTGTATATGTGTTGGGGCCTCATATCAGCTGGTGCATGCTACCTGCTTGGTGGTTCAGTGTCTGGGAGATCAAGAGGACAGGGGGCAGGTTAGTTGAGACTACTCTTTGTCCTACAGAGTTGCCTCTCCTCCTCAGCTTCTTTCAGCTTTTCCCTAAATTCACCAACAGGGGTCACTAGCTTCTGTCCATTGCTTGGGTGTAAATATCAACATCTGACTTTTTTTTTTTTTTTTTTTGAACATGAGTCTGTGGGGGACATTTTATTTAATCAGAAGATTCAGTCAGTTTATATATTTGTGTCTAATATGGTCATTTCATATACTTTCATTACAATTAGCCCAGATGTTGAAGTATTACCTTTTCTATCATGGACATACGAAGAAACACTTTCCTCTGTTAGTGACATACAGTTTCCTTGTATTACCTTTGTTTTTCATACACTTGTCATAGAGAGATCAGTTACTGAAGTTCTGATTCTAGGACTTTCACTTTTTCCCATTTCCACTGAGTATTTCATTGCATTTTACTAATTTCTGTCTTTGTTTCTTTCCTTTTGCAGTCTCTGAAGTAAAACAATTAATCCTTTAATTTTCAACTCTTAAGTCGTTGTTAACATAAACATTTTCAGTTTCTTTTGTTCAACTTTATCCCTTAGTTCTGTCTTAACTCCATTTCATTTATATCTATGTGTGATTTTACCAACACAGAATTGTAAATTATGCATTTTTACTAACACAGACTTGTGTTTTTCCGTTTTTACTGAAAGTTTTTTATCAACCACTGGACAATGTAGGAGCTGTGAGTTCTCCTTGAGTACGGTCATCACACAGTTACCTTTTTATTGATTTGTATGCCAATTATTTTATAGTAAAACAATACCTGTACATTCTAAATGAGGTGTGTTGAGAATTAAACATGACCAATATATGCTCAATTTTTGCAAATTTTCCTGTGTGGTTGGGAAAAGTCGGAAGTCTACAGTTATACTGTACTACTTTTTATTTACTTTGTTTTGGGGTAAAAATCCCGAGTACTAAAAAAAGTCACATCAGCACTGCCTGTGAGGATCATGCATCTGCTTTGTTCGCCGTGCTCTAACATTCATCTTGGACTTCTAAAGGCACATCAGTTGTGACAGACTGGCTTGAGAACCACTTGGCACTTGATGATTGAATGTATGTTTGAAAATATAATCTTTCAAGTATATTTTCTGCTATTTTTTTTAAATAACTTTTTGGCAACCATTGAAAATTCTGGTTTCATCCTGGAGCAGTTTATAGTGTGTGTGTGTGTGTGTGTGTGTGTGTGTGTGTGTGTGTGTGGGTGTGTGTGTGTGTGTTTGTGATTCTAATGTGTGTCTTTGTGATATTCATTTCTTTTTTTAACAACTTTATTTGAAAAAACAAAGATAAATGTACAGATTTTAAGCATTTTTTGCATAAAAGTATACATTTTTGTCAGTACTTGGTTTTTTTTTTAAAGTTTTGATAGTGTGATTAAGATCTTACTAGTTACAATGAGCATAAAGTACATGTAAAACAAGATGTAACCTGGAAATAGTCAAAGTTTTCTTGGTGTGTAAAGATATTTTTTTTACAATGAGCAAACAGTACATGTAATACAGGGTGTAACCCGGAATTTGTCAATGTGTTCTTGGTGGGTAAGGATTGAGCAAAACTTTTTTTGTTTTGTTTTGTTTTCTTTTCTTTTTTTCTTGGAACATCTGACTCTTTAAGCTGCTTGTTGGGCCTTTCATGGAACAGTCATGATAGGCCCCTGTTTGTAAACACACCATAACAACAGTAATGGTGTCAGGCTTTGGAACCTCCATTTGAGCTAGTCTCAATTTGGTCCTGTCACTGAACTTCTTTTTTCTCTGGCTCTTCTCCATAGGTCTTTAAGACAAGAACAATTATGGGTCAGAGTTTTTGATTGTGGATGGCAACTCCATCACTTCCCTTGATGCCCTGTATTTTTGCAGGAGGTAGATGCTACAAGTTCCCTCTCCCCACCGTAAGGCATTTCCTCTAAGATTCCTCTCTATGAGTCCTGAGAGTCTCTCACCTCCCATATCTCTGTTACATTCTAGAGGGTCCCCCCACCTCCTACCTCCTAAGGTTGCCTGTTGTGTTTCTTTCTGCCAGCCCTCAGGGCTTCAATCCTTTTACCACACACATACCTGATCATGTTTCCTTCTTTAAGTCCTTGTCAGCCTTTCTAACCTGATCCCTCCCTTCCTCCCCTATCCTGTGATTTCTCCCTTCTTCATCCAAAGTGGGATTGAGGCATCCTTACTTGGGCTCTTCGGCTTGTTAGCCTTCTTGAGTGTTTTGGATTTTATCCTGAGAATTGTCTACTTTATTAGCTAATATCCATGTATTAGTGAGTACATACCATGTATATCCTTTTGGGTCTGAGTTACCTCATTCAGGATGATATTTTCTAGTTTCATGTATTTGCCTGAAGAACTCATCATGTCCTCATTCTTAATAGCTGAGTAGTATTCAATTGTGGAAATGAACCACATTTTCTGTGTCCATTCTTCTGTTGTGGGACATCTGGGTTGTTTCCGCTTCTGGCTATCATAAATAAGATAGCTATGAACATAGTAGAACATAATAGAACACACACTCATGTGGCATGGTGGACATCTTCTGGGTATATGTCTAAGAGTGGTATAGCTGGGTCTTCAGGTAGATCTATTTGAAGTTTTCCGGAGAATCTCCAGGTTGTTTGCAGAGTGGTTATAGCCAGTTTGCAATACCACCAGCAATGGAGTGTTCCTTTTCCTCCACATCTTGGCCAACAAGTGCTGTCACCGGAGAATATTTTTTAAACTGGAGCATCAATAAGTTTATTATGAAGTTTAATGACTACTAAATAAATCAGAATGTTTTGACCTCCTTTAAATAAAATGACTCTAATATCATAGACTCGCATATTTGATATCAGATTGCAAAATATTTTGATTCTTATTTATAGTTCTTCATAAAAATCTTTAAATATGCTACCATAATTATTAGTATTATAAAGTTTCTTTATAAAATGTTAAAACTCAAAACAGTAAAATTATTTTAGTTAACAAAGTTTGTGGATTTTATTAGATATTTACTGAATACTTTGTGAGGCAATGATAGTTCATATTAAGATGGTTTGTATAAAATACTAGTTTTGTTTTTTTATAATTTTTATTTAATAGTATGTGTGTGTGTGTGTGCTGAGAGTGTGGGGTTAGTATACAAGCATGTCACAATGCACACTGAGAGGTCACAGAACAACTCTGTGTACTCCGTGTTTTCCTTCTTTTCCTGGTTTAAATATGAATCTAAATTTGAAGACCTCTGTGACAAGCATTATACCTAATTAGTCACCTTCTCTGCCCTAGTTTTTTAGAGATTTATATTTTTGTTTTTAATGATTTGTTTATTTTTATTTTACCTTTATTGATTTGTTGCATGTGTGTCTGTGTGAATGCATACTATGTGTGACTTTTGTGACTAGGTTACCTCACTCAGGATGATAGTCTCTAGTTCCATCCATTTGCCTATGAATTTTATGAAGTCATTGTTGCTAATAGCTGAGTACTACTCCATTGTGTAAATGTACCACACTTTCTGTATCCGCTCATTTGTTGATAGACATATTTTAAAATCAACATTCTCCTGATATGTTCAAACAGTATGTAGGATTCCTACCAATATTCTTTATAGTATTTTTCTTTTTTGTTTTTATTAGATATTCTTTGTATTTGCATTTCAAATGTTATCCCCTATCCCCCCACTCCCACCCCCAATCCCCCTCCACTTGCTTCCTCCCTCTCCCAGCCACCCTCTCCACTTCACTGTCTTGGCATTCCCCTACACTGGAAAATGCACCTTCACTGAACCAAAGGCCTCTTCTCTCATTGACACCATAAAACGCTATCCTCTGCTACATGTGCAACTGGAGCCATAGATCTCTCCCTGTGTGCTCATTGGTTGGTATTTTAGTACCTGGAAGTTCTGGAGGGTTTGGTTGGTTGATAATGTTGTTCTTCCCATAAGGTTGCAAACCCTTTCAGCTCCTTCAGTCCTTTCTCTAGTTCTTTCATTTGGGTTCTCGTGTTCAGTTCTATGGTTAGCTGCAAGCATCCTCAACTGTATCTGTCCTGACTCTGGCATAGCCTCTGAGGAGGTATCCATATCTAGCTCCAGCCAGTAAGCACTTCTTGGCATCAGAAATATTGCTTGGGTTTGGTGGTTGCATATGGGGTGCAATCACAAGTGAGGCAGTCTCTGAATTATCTTTTCTTTAGTCCCTGCTCCTCTATTCCTCCCTATACTTTCTCCCCTGAGTGTTTCGTTCTCCTTTCTAAGAAGGACTGAGGCATCCACATTCTAGTCTTTCTTCTTTTTGAGCTTCATAAGAGCTGTGAATTGTTTTTTAGGTATTCAGAGCTTTTGGGGGCTACTATCCACTTCTCAGTGAGTACATACCATGTGTGTTCTTTTGTGACTAGGTGATCTCACTCAGGATGATAGCTACAAGTTCCATCCATTTGCCCAGGAATTTCATGAAGCCCACTCTCCCCTTACCTATTCAATATAGTACTCAAAGTTTTACATAGAGCAATAAGACAACAAAGGAGACCAAGGAAATATAAATTATCAAAGAAAAATTCAATGTATCACTATTTTCAGATAATATGATAGTATACATAAGCAACCCCAAATATTCTAGTGGAGAACTTTTACAGCTGATAAACAACTTCAGAAAAGTAGATATATTCTGTTTTTATTGTTTTTTGATGTAATAATGATTTTTAAAATGAAAAGATAGTATTTCATTCTCTGTGTCATTAAAAAACATTGCTTTATTTTATCAAAATCCTAAACTTCTGATTCCTCATATTCTTGTTTTTAGCATAATGTTAAGATTACTTCCTAACTAATATATTTGTATAAAGGGAGATTATAACATGGAAGCAGATCTGTAGATTTGTGGATATTTGGTCTTGTCATGACATTGAAAATTGTGGATTTCAAGTGAGAACATTTTACTACTAAGTTAGACTTTAGAAATAAATGTTTTTCTCCTTTTAATTATGTCTTTTACTTCCAAGATTGTAGTGTAATAATATAGTATACTTTATGTTATATATTTTCCAATAAATTTTGTTTTTCTAAAGATGTCCAAACAATACAGAAGCACAAAATCTACCAGCTGTCTCACAATTCCATCTCATGAGCCTCTCGGAGAACACAGAACTGCAGCCTATCCTTTTTGTGCTGTTTTTATCCTTCTACATGGTCACAGTGCTTGGAAACCTGCTCATCATTGTGGCTGTGAGCTCTGACTCGCACCTCCATACCCCCATGTATTTCTTCCTCTCCAACCTTTCCTTGTCTGACATTTGTTTGATCTCCACTACAGTTCCAAAGATGATTTGGGATATTAGAACTCAAAGCAGAGTCATCTCCTACGTGGGCTGCCTAACACAGATGTCCATGTTTATAATTTTTGGGTGTATGGATAGTATGCTGCTGACTGCAATGGCCTATGATAGGTTTGTAGCCATTTGTCACCCCCTGCATTACAAAATCATTATGAATTCTAACCTCTGTGCCTTCTTAGTTTTGGCATCTGTTTTGGCCAGTCTTGTGGACTCTCAGGTGCACAATTTGATTGTGATGCAATTTACATACTTCAATGACATGGAAATTTCTAACTTTTTTTGTGAGCCTTCACAACTTCTTAACCTTAACTGTTCTGAAACGTTCACTAAAAACATAGTTACACATTTTATTGGTGTCTTTTTTGGTTTATTTTCAACCTCGGGAATTATCCTCTCATACTACAAAATCATCTCTTCTATTCTGAGGATTCCATCAACAGATGGAAAGTATAAAGCTTTTTCTACCTGTGGGTCTCACCTGTCAGTTGTTTGCTTATTTTATGGAACATCCATTGGAGTATACATTGGTTCAACTGTATCAAATTCTCCTGAAAACTGTGCAGTCGCTTCACTAATGTACACAGTGGTCACACCTATGCTTAATCCCTTCATCTACAGCCTGAGGAACAGGGATATTAAAATTGCCCTGTGGCAGCTCCAGAGAAGATCGATGTAATTGCGTAACACCTACCATTACTTTTGAACTTTGAGTTTTTAATCCAATTATCTATTCGTAAAAATATAACCTCTTTGATGTGGCTTTCATTCCACTCCACTAATGCTTAAATATATATTTCTTTAGTTTGTCTTTAATTAAATTGAATCAAAATACCTACTGGTGAATTAAGAAATAACAATCAGCTTCACCATCCATCATATAAACCAATACTCCATTTCATCCCAGCCACGTTGTCAGTGATTAAGGAAACCAATAAAAATAAACTATAATAGAGACAGTAAGAAAAGAGAAGGGGCGGAGGCGGTGGCGGCAGCGGCAGAGGGAGAAAGATGGCGGCGCCCGTCCTGCTGAGAGTATCGGTGCCTCGGTGGGAACGGGTGGCCTCGGTATGCAGTGTGCACCGCCCGGATCCTGAACTCTCCATCTACGCCTACCGCGTGGAGCTGGAGAAGGAGAGGGACCCGGAGCACGGAGCACTGGGCCCACTGCGACCTGGGGCCCTGGGTGAAGTGCTCCGCCACCCTGACCTCCAGATGGCGTCGAGGATTTGGTCTTTTGGGTTCCATTTTTGGAAAAGATGGTGTATTAAACCAGCCAAACAGTGTCTTTGGACTTATATTTTATATACTACAGTTATTACTTGGCATGACAGCCAGCGCAGTTGCAGCTCTGGTCCTCATGACTTCCTCCATCGTGTCCGTGGTGGGCTCTTTGTACCTGGCCTACATTCTGTACTTTATGCTGAAGGAGTCTTGCATCATCTGTGTCACCACATATGTGCTGAACTTCCTCCTCCTCATCATCAATTACAAACGACTAGTTTACTTGAATGAGGCCTGGGAGCGCCAGCTGCGACCTAAGGACGACTGACGGCCAGCGGGTCTCCACCTGACCGTCTCACTTCTTCATTAAGTTTATTTTGCAAGGTTTTTTTTTTTAATTCACAACAGACACTTTCCCTGAGAATCTTAAACTGATTTTTTTTTAAATATTGTAAATTAGAAGGGGCCCTAGCTATTTCCTGTGTCAGTCTTCATTTTAAATTCGGGCACAAAAAAGGATACACCGAGCCAATCAAAGACAAGCTTTGACTTTACCTTGAAGATATTTCTGAGATACTAAAATGTAACCCTAGCCCCCCGGTCCTCAACCGTAAAGTGAGAAGCCATCGCTAGCAATTATTTAATGTGTATAAATTCAATTTCAGGTATAACAAATGTGATCATAAATATGAAAATATTTTAGAATAGATACTGTATTAAGTATTGCCATGTTTACAATATGTAATATGTTTTTAGCCGATGGATTTAAACCTGTAGATTCAATTAGAGTCCATTCGTGTGATATTTGTAAATAAAGGTAGAAACATTGGATCCACCCCTGCAGAACTTACTGTACAGTTTAGGTGAAGCGTAGCGAGGAATTGTCAGCTCACCGTGACTGATGAACAGTGGAGATAGCAGGCTCAAACAGGATCTTGGGAAACGTGCTGTCAGCCCTGGTGCAGTACTGACAGCAGAAACAGTAGGGTGGTCGGTTCCCTTCCATCTCCCACTCTGAGAGAAAGAAACTAAGTCTGAAAATCCAAGCCAAGCTTGACTAGTCAGAACTGGATGGATCGTAACTGTACCTTTTAATTTCAAGGCTCTCAGGACACTGATGGTGGGAAGTGGATGTAGTCTTTGGAGAAAAACTGAAACCACTATGGCATTTCTGGGCAAAGCCTCTTGAACAGTAGCTGACCTCTCAATATACGTGTGCTCCCTTGATTCCGGTACCAGTCAGCTCAGCAGTATTAGACTGAACTAGGCACAAGCCAAGTGCTCTGAGGTCGGTCCATAGTGTTTCCCCTTGTCGTTTCTTCTTGCACTAAGGATTGTCAGTAAGTGTTTCAGAATCACATACTGAATTTGTAAATCTTAGGGCTGTTGTGAGGAACCGTTTGCTGACTCAGAAGAAACACAACATGTAGAAAGACCTGGAAGAGAAACGTGGAAACTTTGTCCCACTCTGGTAGCCACACAGAAGCAGTGATAAGAAACCCAAGGTAATCTGAATAACCCCGATGGCATGGCAACTGTGTTTCTCTGGTTAGCATCTTAAAGGAGATGTTAAAAGTGCCTTCTGTCTTAAATCTCAAACCAAATCATTTTGTGTGTTGAACTGGGGCAGAAGAATCCCTCCTTTCCTTCCTTACCACTAAGCAGATAACTTGCATTCTACCGGAAGGGTCTGTGCGGCCATTTTATTCCTCGGATTGAGAAGTGGCAGTGTTGTTTATGATTTGGTTCATATGTTAAAAAATAGGCAACTAGACAGCAAATTCTGAGCAGTTGCCGACCTTCAGTCTTAACTGATGCACCATAGGATTTCTGGCCCCGGGGCAGGTATAAAATAGGAATTGTAAAGCTCTTTTAGGAGGTTCTGACCAGTGTCTTAAAGACAGCTTAAGTCGGATCTCATCAAAGGTGTTTCCCCATGAATGTGAACATTTCCATGACTATCTTTCTATATACACACTGCTGTTGTGTTCTGAAGTAGTTAAAGAAGAACGTCTAGAAAGTACTGAATGGTATTTATGGTAAACCAAGTCCTTATTGGAGAACTGTACAGTGAGGTCATCTCAGAGCCCTGTGTCCATGTCTCCAAAGGCACTGGAATGGCTAATGGCTAAACTTCTGCTACTTACATATCAAATAAGACTCTGCTAAACATGTCCCTTGGGTTCCAATTCCAAATGACCTTGTCTGACTTTATCACTCAGCAGAGTGGCGGTAAAGCTTGTCTTGACATTACAGATGTCTCCAACCCTTACTCAAAATGTGAGAGAGTTCTACCCACCAGACCCTTCAAGGCTTCACTTTGCTTTCCTAAGTCTTGGGAGTACCAGCATTATTGATTGTATGAATTGTTTGTTTGTTTGTTTGTTTGTTACATTCCTGTGATCTAATAGAATGAATACCTCCTTCTCACTAGGAGTTAACAGGTGCTGTTGCAAAAACAGCATTTGTAGACCTGTGTGCTCATGCTTGCCTGTGGTCCCATTACTTGGAATATAGATGCAGGAGGATCAGGATTCAAGGTCATCCCTTGACTACATAGCAAAATAGAGACCAGCATTAACTACAGGAGACTCTATCTTTAAAATATTTTTTGCTAAAATATATGTTCTCTGTAAAAAAAAAAAAGAAAGAAAAGAGAACATTTATACATTACCATATAACTATGGAATATATGGACCTTCCTCAAGAAAACTAAAAGTTGATCTTCTCTATGATCCATCTCTACAATTCCTGGGCACACTTATGCAAAGAACTACAGTTCAACAAAACATGGAAAGAGGTTCCCATCAATTTTACTGCAGCTTTACTCACAGTAGCTACATTTTAGAGGCATCTCTATTTTCAAAAATAGAGGACTAGGTAATGAAAATGTGAATTCATTTACATAATAAAATGTTCTTCAAACATGATGAATAAGGTTGTGTCATTGGCAGAAAAAAATTTATCCAGCTAGGGATAATATTTAATGAATTATGCCAGTTTTAGGAAGACAAATAATTTTTCTCTTATTCGTGGATCCTATATTTTATACAGATACATAAAATCATGTATGCATATATGACATGAAGTACAAACAAATCTCTCTGGTGGGGACAATGAAGACTAATAGGATGGAACAGGAAGAAAAGGGACATAAGATGAATGATAAAAATATAGTAATCATGTAATATATGTTTGAATAAATTTTTTAAATAAGTAAATTTCAAAATACTGCTGACTGTATCTCATAATCAGAAACTCTTACATCTGTCTACCCATGAGAACATTGGAAAACTTGTTATTCTCTTGCCTATGGTGTTGTAGCATACCCAATGAGCACAACCAAAGCCATTTTTTCTAATTATTTTCATACTCCACACATTCATAAGATGAAATGTGGTTATATCCACATTTTTCACCCTTCATTTTTTTGAGTGCCTCAAACTCTTCTCAAACAGCTCCCAAAATTTCAATATATGAAGTTTATGCACTTATCATTTTATTTAAATAACTCTTAGTCCCATAGTGCTGCCCATATAATGTATAGGGTCCATCAACTAGAACATGGAAAAGATGCCAGTAGCCACACCTCCAAAACTAAGATTCTCCTGCCCTGGGCAGATAAGAATTACCAATAGCTTCACAGTCAGTGGTGGATATTTATAAACACCTCATACACATATGATGTAATTTTGGCACCCTAGTAGTATTCTTTATGTCTTATGCAGGTACCAACACTATGCTGTGTGCTATAAGATCATGGGTATGATACCCATTCCATATTATGTCAGAAAACAGGATTTCACAGCAGTTTCCACATCCTCCAGCTATTTCATTCTTTCTAGAACCTCTTTTAAGATGCTCTGTCAGTTTTGGCAGGTGATAAATATTAATAAAAATATTCTACTCCGTTGTAGGAAGCCATTGGCGCCAATAGATGGCGCCAGCTTCCCGCCCATTATTCAGCCTACAAAAACCTTTCCCCTCGTGTTGCTTGGCAACCACATAAGTCACAGCCCAATCTCGGGGCACGTGATTGAGCTACTGGAGGATGCACCAATCAGGTAGCAACACAAGTCTCTTAGGCATTTATAAGCAGTGCATTTCTCTCCCACAGGGGGATAGTGGAGAGATTGCGGGAGACCCCACGCAGAGGGATGGCAGGGAGATCACACGTGGGGAGGGACACGGTAAGGGAGATCGCACGTGGGGAGAGACCCAGTGAGAGAGAGATGAGAGAGAGAGACTCGGCAAGCACGTGGGAGATCGCCTGTCCAGGGAGATCCCACCAGGCAAGCACCTAGAGAGATCCCCTGCTCAGAGAGAAGTTTCTTGCTCAGGAAGTCCCCTGCTCAGAGTGCTGTACAATAAAGATTGTCCGCAGAAGAATCTTGTTGTTGTTGCACGCCTGTTTCGGCCGGCGGACGTGGGCGCGCGACACTCCATGCTGAACAATTATGATCATTTTCTCAGCATTTTAACCAGTTATGAGTCTTTGAACTGACTGGTGCCCACATGAAAAAGGCACTTCATTAGCAAAGGATGAGAAAATTGGAGGCTTTATAAACTAAATACTTAGAATCTAGTAAGGAGGTTCCACACCAGAGTTCACAACCTCAGAAATCATGGACTTTTGACCATTTTTATAGTATTGGACATGAAATTCCATCTTTGGAAAAGGACAGAAATCTTTTCAGAAAACAGTTAGTCATTCCATAACTCAAACCACTCTTGCACCAGTGGACATGTCATCCTGGCAGTTTGGTAGTACAGTATGGAGGATTCAGTGCTAGGTAAGACAGCTAATATCTTTCCCCCAAAAAACCTGAATAGTACCTTCTCACACTTTGAAACTATGTAGCAATGGCAAAGTTTCCCAGGCATTTTGAAATAAATTTCTCTGTGACCAGAAGCTAAAATGTGTGGTGTCTTCAGCAATAGCACCTTAACATTTAGTTGTAGTGGATAACTAAGAATAATGACAAAATCTCTGTGTTACTGTGGGAACCCCTAGAAATTCCCCAATAACTCCTACAAAAATTACTCCCACCTGGGTCTTCAATTTTTATTTAATATTTCATGACTTCAGGAAGTGGTAATGTGTTACCACATAATGTACCTCTGTTATAATTTTCTCTAATTGAATTTTAAAATTAATTAATTAATCCATAAGTTTCCATTGGGCTATTTCATACATGCTTAGTAATTATTAACCCAATACTTACTACCTCTCATCTTCCACATTCTCCTGCTACCTACCCTGTTTATATGCGTCTGTCATATATCACGTTTCCTACTATAAACTTCAATAGTAATTTCAATTAAGTTGCAAGATAACAGATTTCCATTTAGGTTTTTCAAGTACCCTTCCTCTAGGTTAATACTCTCAACACACCCCATGTTCCTGAAGTTTTCCATGGTCATTCCTGGATATGCTATTACAGATCTATTATTCCTCCTTTTTAGCTTCGTTTTACCTATAATCTACTATCCAGACTCCCATCATGTTTTCCACACCAACATCCCATTTTTACTTTCCTAGGTCCACTTATGTTCTAAGTAAAACACACTTAAAAGATTAGAAGCTAATGTTTTCACATTTTTAAAAACAACATACAATGTTTACCTTACTGTCCTAGTTACTTGTGTCATGTTTTTTCCAAGATCCATCTATTTCTCTATAATTTTTATTATTTCATATTGATCTCTATCTTAGTTAGGAATTTCATTGCTATGAAGAGACACCATGACCAAGGCAAATATTATAAAGGACAACATTTAATTGGAGCTGGCTTACCATTTTAGAGATTTAGTCCATTGTCATCATGGCAAAAAGTATGGCAGCATCCAGGTAGACATGCTGCTGAAGGATCTGATAGTTCTAGACTTTGATTTAAAGGCAGCCAGGAGGAAACTGTTCCACACTGGCTTAAGCTTGAGCATATATGAGACCTCAAAGTACTTACTCTAACAAGGTTATACATTTTTCCAATAAGGTCACACTTCCTAATAGTTCAATTTCTATAGCAAAACATTCAAACATTGTAATTTATAAAGACAATATCTATTCAAACTATGACAAGCCCACTACACTATCATTTCATATGCAAATAGAAATACTTGACTTCTTCCTTTCCAATTTGCATCTCTTTTATCTCTTTTTCTTGTCTTATTGTTCAAGATAGAACTTCTGCAACTAGGCTACTAGATATGAAGAAAGAAGACAGCCTTGCCTTGCTATTGATCTTAGTTGAATTGCCTTGAATTTCTCTCCATTTAATTTGATATTAGATGTAAGCTTATTGTGAATTGTCTTTATTATGCTATGTATGTTCTTTGTGTTATTTATTTCTCCAAGAACTTTATTTTGAAGGGGTGTTAGATTTTTGCCAAAGGCATCTAATGAAATAATCATGTGTTTTCCTTTTTTCAATTTTTATTTGGCAGATAACATTGACCAATTTTTATATGTTAAGCCAGCCCTGCATATCTAGAAGCCTAATTAATAAAGGTGATTGATTTTTTTATGTGTTCTTGGATCCAGTTGAAAGTATTTTATTGAGTATTTACCCATCAATGTTCGTGAAAGAAAATGGTCTGTAATTCTCTTTCTTTGGTGAATCTTTGTGCGGTTTTGCTAAACTAATAAGAATTCTAATATTGTCTTCTTTGAAAGTTTGGTAGAACTCTGTGCTAAAACCATCTGGTACTGAGCTTTTTGTTTCTTGGTTGAGAGATTATTAGTGACATTTCCTTAGGAATTTTAGGTCTATTTAAATTGGGTATCTAATCTTGATATAAGTTTGGTAAATGTTATCTATTAAGTAAAGTATCTATTTCCTTTAGATTTCCCAATTTTATGGGGTATGGGTTTTTGAAGAAAATTACTGTAAATGAACCTACTCAGGTTTTCTTGTTATATACCACTATTCGTTTCTCATTTTGTTAATTTGGATAATCTATCTTACTTTGAATAAGGGTTTGTCAATGTTGTTGGGTTCCTCTAAAATCCAACTCTTTGTATTGTTCTATTTGTTTCTATTTTACTAAATTCAGCCCTGGGCTTGATTATTTCCTGCTATCTACTTGTCTTGGGTGGGTTTGCTTCTTTTAGTTCTAGAGCTTTCAGGTGTACTGTTAAATTGCTATATGAGATCTCTCCAATTTATTTATGAAGACACTTAATACTATGAACTTTTCTCTTGGTAGTATATTCACTGTGACCCATAAGTTTGGGTATGTTGTGCCTTCATTTTCAATGAATTCTAAAACATCTTCAATTTTTATCTTTCTTTTTTTTAAAGTAACTTTACTTAACAAAACAAAGATAAATGTACAGATTTTAAACATTTTTTGCTTACAATTATACATTTTTGTCAGTACTTTTTTTCAGATTTTAACATAATTTTTACATAAAACTATATGAATATATTTTTTAGTCAGTACTTGATTTTTTTCAAGGTTTGATAGTATGCATTGAAAACTTAATAGTTACAATGAGCATAAAGTACATGTAAAACAAAATGTAACATGGAAATAGTTAAAGTTTTCTTGTTTTGTAAATATTTTTTGTTTTGTTTTGTTTTCTTTATTTCTTGAACTTCATACAGTCTGTGAGTTGTTTCTGGGGGAGTGCAAGCCTCTGGGGTTAGCATCCCACTATCAGTGACTGCATATTATGTCTGTTCTTTTGTGACTGGGTTATCTCACTCAGGATGATATTCTCTAGATGCAGCCATTTTCTT
Organism: Micromys minutus; assembly: GCF_963924665.1. Classification (NCBI taxonomy): domain Eukaryota; kingdom Metazoa; phylum Chordata; class Mammalia; order Rodentia; family Muridae; genus Micromys; species Micromys minutus. The sequence continues at coordinate 16,361,936 of NC_137985.1, forward strand.
AAGAATTTGGTTAAGTCATTGTTTCTGGTGGCTGAGTAGTATTCCATTGTGTATATGTACCACAATTTTTGTATCCATTCGTCTTCTGAAGGACATCTGGGTTCCTTCCAGCTTCTGGATATTATAAATAGAGTTGCTATGAACATTATGGTGCATACATCTTTGTTGTGTATTAAAGTGTCTCTGGGGTATATGCCCAGAAGTGGAATAGCTGGGTCTTCAGGTAGTACTATATCCAATTTTCTGAGGTATCACCAGAATGATTACCAGAGTGGTTGTATTAGCTTGCAACCCCACCAACAGTGGAGAAGTGTTCCTCTTTCTCCGCAGCCTCGCCAGCATCTGCTGTCATCTGAGTTTTGGATCTTGGCCAATCTGACTGCTGTGAGGTGGAATCTCAGGGTTGTTTAAGACTGAAGAGTCAATCCTCCCCCCAAAAATCTTAGAAGATGAAATGACCTAACATGGAAAAAAGAAATGGATGTACTAATTCTTCAAATGAAGCTGGTGCCTGCAATTCTGAAATTTTTTATTTTTATTTTTTTGGGTGGGTGAGATTCATGACTAGGTTGGATTTGATTCATTTGACAGATAGGAAACTCATCCCCATCATCATCATTGTCACCACCAGCAACACAACCACCACCACCACCAGCAGCAGCAGCAGCAGCAGCAGCAGCAGCAGCACCACCACCACCACAGTACCACTAGCACCACCACCACCACCACCACCACCATCACCATTATCACCATCACCACCAGCACCACCACCACCAGCAGCACCACCACAGCACCACCAGCACCACCACCACCACCATCACCATTATCACCATTACCACCACCACCACCATCATCATCATCATCATCATCACAGTTGTAACTCTAATGACCCAAAGGTAGATAAGAAAGAAAAGACTAGAGTTGATATTCTGGGTTAGAGGGACTCTCTGAGGCTAACTAGTATGAATTCAACATTCCCAAGGCAGGTGTGTCATGAAGGGATCTATCTTTACTGTGTTAATTGTAATATGCTTGGCCCAGGGAGTGACACTATTAGGAGCTGTGGCTATATTGGAGTAGATGTTGCCTTGTTTGAGGAAGTATGTCACTGTGGGGTGGGGAATGAGCCCCTACTAACCACATGAGAGCTAGTCTTTTGTTTGCCGTTGGAACGAGATAAAGAACTCTCAACTCCTCCAGCATTATGTCTATCTGCTCCTCCCTGATTGATAATGAACTGAACCTCAGAACCTGTTAACCAGCCCAATTAAATGTTGTCCTGAATAAGGGTTGCCTTCATCATGGTGCCTAACCACAACAGTAAAACCCGAAGACATTCACCCATCTGAAAAAAAAGGGGGTCTATTTTCATTCTTTTGCATGCTGAGTGCCAGTTGGACCAGCACCATTTGTTGAATAGGCTGTCCTTTTTTCATTGAATGTTTACTGCTCCTTTGTCAAAAATCAGGTGACCATATATATGAGGGCTCATTTCTGGATCTTCTATTCTATTCCATTGATCCACATGCCTATTTCTGTACCACTACCATGCAGTTTTCAGCACAATTGCCTTGTAATATAACTTGATGTCAGGGATAGTAATTCCCGCAGATGTTTTTTGTTGTTGAGGATGGATTTCACTATTCTAGGTCTTTTGGTATTCCATATGAAATTGCACATTGATCTTTCCAATTCCATGAATAACTGGGTTGGAATTTTGATGGGGATTGCATTGAATCTGTAGATTGCTTTTGGTAGAATGGCCATTTTTAAGATGTTGATTTTTCCAATCCATGAGTATGGGAGATCTTTCCATTTTCTGAGATCCTCCTCAATTTCTTTCTTTAGAAGTTTGAAGTTCTTGTCATACAGGTCCTTCACTTGCTTAGTTAGAGTCACACCAAGGTATTTCATAGTTTTTGTGACTATTGTGAAGGGTACCTTTTCCCTAATTTCTTTCTCCACATGTTTGTCCTTTGAGTATAAAAAGGCTACTGATTTGTTTGAGTTAATTTTGTATCCAGCCACTTTGCTGAACTTGTTTATCAGCTGTAGGAGTTCTCTGGTGGAATTTTTGGGGTCACTTAAGTATACTATCATGTCATCGGCAAAGAGTGATGTTTTTATCTCTTCCTTTCTGATTTGTATCCCCTTGATCTCCTTTTGCTGTCTAATTGCTCCAGCCAGGACTTCCAGTACTATGTTGAATAGGTAGGGAAAGAGTGGGCAGCCTTGTCGAGTCCCTGATTTTAGTGGGATTGTTTCAAGTTTCCCACCGTTAAGTTTGATGTTGGCTGTTGGTTTGCTGTATATTGCTTTTATTATGTTTAAATATAGACCTTGGATTCCTGTTCTTTCCAGGACTTTTAACATGAAGGGGTGTTGGATTTTGTCAAATGCTTTCTCAGCATCTAGTGAGATGACCATGTGGTTTTGTTCTTTGAGTTTGTTTATATGGTGGATTACATTGATGGATTTCCTTATATTAAACCATTCCTGCATCCCAGGGATGAAGCCTACTTGGTCATGATGAATGATCCTTTTGATGTGTTCTTGGATTCGGTTTGCAAGTATTTTGTTGAGTATTTTTGTATCAATGTTCATAAGTGAGATTGGTCTGAAGTTCTCTTTCCTTGTAGGGTCTTTGTGTGGTTTAGGTACTAGGGTTATTGTAGCCTCAAGAAATTAGTTAGGTAGTATTCCATCTGATTCTATCTTCTGGAATAGTTTGGAGAGTATTGTTGTTATGTCCGCAATTAATGTCTGACAAAATTATGCACTGAACCCGATTGGACCTGGGCTTTTTTTTGGTTGGGGGGCTTTTGATGACTTCTTCTATTTCTTTAGGTGTTATAGGGTTATTTAGATGGTTTACTTGGTCCTGGTTTAACTTTGGGATCTTGTATCTGTCTAGGAATTCGTCCATTTCCTCCATACACATTGCATTAAAAAGCAAAGAACATGAAGTCATTAGGGAAAAGAGGTAAGTATATATAGGAGAAACTGGAGTGCAAATGTTAAAGTCTAAATTTGATGCAAATACATTACACATATGTAAAATTTTTAAAGATGAATTTTAAATCTTTTTTTAGATTGAACAACTTCATTTTAAAAAACAAAGATAATTGTACAGATTTTAAGTATTTATGCATAAAAGTATGCAAATACATTTTTGTCAGTACTTGATTTTTTAAAGGTTAGATAGTATGCATTAAAATCATACTAGTTATAATGAGCATAAAGTGCCCTTCCTTATCATTTTTGATAACTTTTGATTGAAAATCTACTTTATTCGATATTAAAATGGCCTATTCAGCTTGCTTCTTGGGGCCGTTTGCCTGGAAGGTTTTTTCCCAACCTTTTACTCTGAGATAGTGTCTGTCTTTGTCTCTGAGATGAGTTTCCTGTATGCAACAAAATGCTGGATTTTTTTATGTATCCAGTCTGATAACCTATTTCTTTTTATCAGGGAATTGAGTCCATTTATATTAACAGATATTAAGGAATCGCGGTTGCTGTTTCCTGCTATTTTTGCTTTTAGAGGTAGAATTGTGTCTGTGTGTCTTTCTTCTTTTGGTTTTCTTGCTTAGGTATTTTCTTGTTTTTACTAGGATGTAGTTTCCCTCCTTGTATTGTATTTTCCACATATAATTTGTTGAAGTGCTGGGTTTGTGGTCATATATTGTGTGAATTTAGTTTTGTCTTGGAATATTTTCGTCTCTCCATCTATGGTGATTGAGAGTTTTCCTGGGTATAGAAGCTTGGGCTGACACTTGTATTCTCTTAGGGTCTGCATGATGTCTGTCCAGGATCTTCTAGGTTTCATAGTCTCTGTTAAGAAGTCGGATGTGATTCTGATTGGTCTGCCTTTATATGTTACATGACATTTTTCCCTTACTGCTTTTAATATACTTTCTTTGCTTTGGGCGCTTGACATTTTAACTATTATGTGTCAGGAGAAATTTCTTTTCTGGTCCACTCTCTTCTGAGTTCTGTAGGCTTGTTTGATGCTCATGATCATCTCATTCTTAAAGGTAGGGAAGTTTTCTACTATGATTTTGTTGAAGATATTTACTGTGCCTCTTAGTTGACATTCTTCTCCTGCTCCTATTCCTACTATCCTTAGGTTTGGTCTTCTCATTGTATCCTGTATCTCCTGGACATTTTGGGTTAGGACATTTTTGGCTTTTGCATCTTCTCTGACTGTTTTGTCGATGTTTTCAATGTTGCCTTCAGCCCCCAAAATTCTCTCTTCTATCTCTTATAGTCTGTTGGAGATGCTTGCATCTGTGACTCCTGATTTCTTTTCTTTTTTTTTTTTTTTTTTTAGGTTTTCTACCTCTAGGATTATCTCTTTTAGTGTTTTCTTTATTGTTTCCATTTCCATTTTAAATTCCTTCTTCAATTCCTTCATCTCTTTGGTTCTTTTTTCCTCTAAATCTTTGATTTCTTTGAGTTTTTTTTTTTTCTTGTTTCCTCTTTAAAAGCTTCTATTTCTTTGTGCCTCTCCTCCCGTTCTAGTTTAAGGATCTCTATCATAATCTTGAGGTATGATTTCAGGTCTGAGTCTTCTTTTTCTGGAGTGTTTAGCATTCAGCTGTTTGCTGAGATGAAAGAGCTGGGTTCTGATGTTGCCAGGTTGTCTTGGTTTCCCTGAGGTACATTCTTTCACTTTCTTCTCACCATCTTGTTGTCTGTGATTATACGTGGTTTTGTTTTCAGTGATTGGTTCCCGACTCTCCCATGTACCTGGCTTGTGTCTCTGGATCTTTGCTGTTCCCGGTAGCAGATGGCATGAGCGTTTGTTCTGCAGGCAAGGTCCCACTGGGTGGAAACCAAGTCCCTGTGGCAGAGTTCCTCCTCCCTTGAACCAATTGGGGGGGGGCACACTTTCTGGGCACTCAGCCCAGACCTCTTTGTGCCCCAGCTACTCACAACGCAGTCTCACCAGTCTTGTGTATGTAGATCTCAGCTGTTCCTGGTCATGAATTTTAATCTTAATGTAATTTTTAAAATTATTTTGATTTAAATTGCTTTATTAGATAGCTATAAAGTATGTCAATAATGGTGAGAAAATGTAAAGTAGTAGGCAATATAAAAAATGTTTTTGATGGAAACAAATGAATCACCAAAATCATTTTTTAAAATGCCAAGAATAGCCAAAGCAGGGCTGAAAAAAGAAATCTAATGGCAGGCATCATCATTTATTTTAAAATTTCATATCATATTTTTGTGTCATGGTGATAAGAATAGAACTAAACAGTCACACCAGGAGTTCTCCAGGTGCAGGGAGCATGGTGTTCTGTGGAAAAGGGTCCTTTTGGCCTAGAGAAAAGAACTGGGTCTTTGCCATTAGGACTCAAGACCTGGGAGCAGAGGGCTGAACTTCCAGAACAGCCTTGCAAGAGATCTCACACCTGAGCCCACAAAGACAGAACTGAGTCTCTGCCATCAGAACTCACTCCTTACCCACAAAGAGATGAACATCCAGGATCAATCTCCCTCCTGAGATCACAGGCCTTGCTGTGGGTCACAGGAGAGACAAGCACCAGTCAGAAATAAAATGATCACCAACAATCACTGACAACAAGTTGGCAAGAGGAAAGTGCAGGAACCCAAGCAATGGAAACCAAGAAAACCTGGCAACATCAGAACCCAGTTCTTCCACCACAGCAAGTATTGGATTTCCCAATACACCAGAAAAACAAGATTTAGACTTGAAATCATTCTTCAGGATGATGATGGAGATCTTAAAGAAGCACATGAATAACTCCCTTAAACAATTACAGGAGAACCAAAAGAAAGCACTCAAAGAACTACAGGAAAACACAACCAAGCAGGTGAAGAAATTGAAAATTGATACTATAAAAAAATCACAAAAATAGACAGTCCTGGAGATAGAAAACCTAAGAAAGAAATCAGGAATCCTAGATACAAGTATCACCAATAGAATAACAGAGATAGAAGAGAGGATCTTGGGGTCCGAAGACAGCAAAGAAAATATAGACAAAGCAGTCAGATAAGATTCAAAAACAAAAAGCTCATATAACACATACTGTCCAGGAGAACCAGGACACAATAAAAAGACTAAATCTAAGAATAATAGGTGCAGAAGAGGGTGAAAAATATCACCTAAAAGGCACAGTAAATATCTTCAACAAAATTATAGAAGAAAATGTCCCTACCCTTAGGAAAGAGATGACCATAAACATACAGGAAGCCTAGAAAATACCAAATAGACTGCAGCAGAAAATAAATTCTTCCCCACACATAACAGTTAAAACACCAAAGGTTCAAAACAAAGAAAGAATATTAAAAGCAGCAAGGAAAAAAAAGGAAATGTAACATATAAAGGCAGACCAATCAGAATTATACCAGACTTCTCAAAAGTGACTATGAAAGCTAGAAGATCCTGGACAAACATCATACAGACTCTAAGAGAACAAAAATGCTAACCCAGGTTACTATATCCAGGAAAACACTCAATTATAATAGATGGAGAGACCAAGATATTCCAGGACAAAACCAAATTTACACAATATATGTCCAAAAATCCAGCCCTACAAAGGATAATTCGTGGAAAACCCAACACAAGGATGGAAACAACACTCTAGGAAAAGCAAGAAAATAACTATGCCCTAAGAAAACTCAAAGGATACATTGCACCACAAACAATAATAGTGGGAAACTTCAACACTCCACTTCATCAATAGACAAATCATGGAAGCAGAAACTGAACAGAGTGAAACTAGCAGAGGTTATGAACTAATTGGAATTAAAAGACATCTATAGAACATCTCATTCTAAATCAAAAGAATATACATTCTTTTCACCATCTCACGGCACCATCTTCAAACCTGATCATATAGTCAGGCACAAAACAAGCCTCAATAGATATAAGAAGATTGACATACTCCCAAGCATCCTATCAGATCACTGTGGACTAAGGCTGGTCTTTAATAACAACAAAAACCAAAAAAAAGCCCACATACACATGGAAGCTAAATAATGTGCTACTCAAAGATAACATGGTCAAGAATGAAATAAAGAAAAAAATTAAGAATTTTTGAGAATTTAATGAAAATGATAGCACACCATACCCAAAACTATGGGATGCAATGAAAGCATTACTACCCATAGCTCTGAGTGCCTCAAAAAAATAAACTGAAGAGACCATACACTAGCAGCTTGACAGCACAGATGAAAGCACTAGAGGAACAGCAAACAGATACACACAAAAAAAGAGTAGATGCAGGAAATAATCAAACTCAGAGAAAAAAATCAACCAAGTAAAAACAAAAAGCATCATAAAAAGAATCAACAAAACCGGGAGCTGGTTCTTTGAGAAAATCAACATGATCAATAAACCATTAGACAGACTAACAAGTGGGCACAGAGAAAGAATCCAAATTAACAAAATCAAAAATGAAAGGAGAGAGATAACAACAGAAACTGAGGAAATTTAAGAATTCATCAGATCCTACTACAAAAGCCTCTACTCAACAAAACTGAAAAATCTGAAGTAGATAGACAAATTTCTAGAGAGAAACCAGGTACCAAACTTGAATCAGGATCAGATAAACTAGCTAAACAATCCCATAACATCTAAAAAATAGAAGCAGTTATCAAAAAGCTTCCAACCAAAAAAATTCCAGGAACAGATGGGTTCAGGGCAGAATTCTATCAGTCATTGGTAGATGAACTAATACAGATACTCTCCAAGTTATTCCACAAAATAGAGACAGTGAGAACAATACCCAACTCATTCTATGAATCCACAATTACTCTCATACCTAAACCACACAAAGATCCTACAAAACAAAGAGAATTTCAGAACAATTTCTCTCATGAACATCGATGCAAAATTACTCAATAAAATTCTTGCAAAAAAAATCTAAGAACACATTAAAACAATCATCCACGACAATCAAGTAGGCTTTATCCCAGGAATGCAGGGATGGTTTAATATAAGAAAAATCCATCAATGTAATCCACCATATAAAAAACTCAAAGAAAAAAAAGGAATGGTCTTCTCACTAGAGGCTGAGAAAGCATTTGACAAAATTCAAAACCCCTTCATCTTAAAAGTCTTGGGAGGATTTGAAATTCACGGTTTATACCTAAATATAGTATAACAAATATACAGCAGACCAGTAGCTAACATCAAACTAAACTGAAAAAAAAATTGAAGCAATCCCACTAAAATCAGGGACTAGGCAAAGCTGCCCACTTTCTTCCTACCAATTCAACATAGTACTAGAAATCCTGGTCAGAGCAATTAACAACTAAAGGAAAATCATAGGGATTCAAATAGAAAAGGAAAACATAAAAATATCACTACTTGCAGATGACATAATAGTATACTTAGATGACACCAAAATTCCACAAGAGAACTTTTGCAACTGATAAACAACTTCACTAAAGTGGCTGGATATAAAATTAATTCAAACAAATCAATAACCTTCCTCTACTCATAGGACAAACATGCTGAGAAAGAAATTAGGGAAAACATACCCTTCACAATAGTCACAAACAATATGAAAAAATTATTGTGACCCTAACTAAGCAAGTATAGGACTTGTATGAAAGAACTTTAAATCTCTGAAGAATGAAATTGAAGATCTCAGAAGATCTCCCATGCACATGAGTTGGAAGGATCAACATTGTCAAAGTGGCCATCATACCAAAAATAATCTACAGATTCAATGCAAGCCCCATTAAAATTCCAACTCAGTTCTTCATAGAGTTGGAAAGAGCCAATTGCAAATTTATCTGGAATAATAGAAAAAAAAACTAGAATATCAAAATCCCCTATAATTCATTATTTTATTTTCGTAATGTGTCTCCTTTACTTTAATACACCTACCACTCTTACCACAAACATTTTATTTTTCTGTAGGGTGTCTGCCCAAAATATGATATCTCAACTATTCTGGCCTTCAATAATGATAATTAACAAAGGTAAGGGTAATTGAGGCATCTCACTATTTGCTTTTGAAATGTTGTATTCCAGAACCCTTCAAATGGCTCCTAAAAGTCTTCAATCATTGTCTTAAACCTATAGTAACATTTGATTTCAAAATTAGTGATGTCTCAGATGTAAAACACAGTGATGTGTTAACTCATAAGCAGGAAAAATTATATTATAGAATGTGAATTGTCCAGTCAAATAATAAGAACTCTTTTCAAGATCATTTGCAAAATGAGATGTGAGATAATCGCCACCAGATAACAGTTTCATCAAGTTGATCTCACAAAAATACAAAAATACGCTGGTGGTTAGCAGAGGTTAGTTCAATGGAAGAAAGAAGATACAAAATTCCAATTCCATAATAATAAGATCTTGAATATTTTGAAAAATTAAGTGGTTATTAGGAATATTACAATAAAAAATAATAATCATGTGCTGCAATTTACATGTTACTAATCTATATATAACCAATTCATCACATGTAGTGTATTTAACATAATTCTGTACACATTAAACAAATGATTTTATCTCTAAATTTGTCTTTTATTAATATAAAATTACAAAAAAATATTATTTCTTTTCTAAAATAATATTGTGAACAAGTATCCACTCAATCTTCAGAATTTCTAACAGATATCAAGGAAAGATAATCACATAAGTTATTACTTCCTTAGAAGACTCCCTGTAACTTTTGAGACAAACTACTCTTAGAAAAAATAAGTCACTGTTAATGGAGTTAATGATTACTCCTCCACATGGAGGCAATGATCAAATTTTTCTCTCTTCAATCTTCTCTTCAATCTTTTTCCTCAGGGGAATGAAAGGTACTGGGACCTGGAAAAGCAGTAGAACAATTTATTTAATGAGGAGCTCTGGTAATTAAATGATTTAAATGATAAAAATCTCAACCATTGTCTCTCACCTGTAATTATACTATTCTAGTCTCCACAATAATCTGTGTTGGCTTTCCAGGAACAGGTTATGGAACTAGAAAGCGTCCAAAATGAATATCTGAGAAAATCTGTAAATCCTATTCAAGACAGTGGATGCAAAGGTAAATTAATAGTAGTGGTGGTAATAGTAGTAGTAGTAGCAGTAGCAGCAGCAGCAGTAGAAGGAAGAGTAGGAAGCAGAGAGGGAGGAAGAAGATGGGAACAAAAAGAAAGAAGAGAAGAAGAGAATTAGCTATATCTCCAAAATAATAAAATTAAAGATACTAGAAGCTCTTTGACTCTAAAGGACAATTATGTATTTTTGAAGTAATATCAATTTTCATAGACTTGGTTATGCCCTCTCACTCTTTAAAATCTGAAGCCTCCTGCCAAGAAAAGTAATTTTTGCAAAAGGGTAGTTGACAAAACAATACTGTGTGCACATATACATGTCTGTATATAGTTTGAGTGTGTGTGTGTGTGTGTGTGTGTGTGTGTGTGTGTGTGTGTGTAAAACAACAATTAACAAAAAAAGAACAAAGTTTGTTATATTGGAGGATTTTAAGGAATGAAAATGTTTGAAGTAATGATGTAATGTTATGATCACAAAAGTTAAAATAAATAATTTAAAATAAAACTTTTGCCATTTTCCTCTTAAAACAATCACTTACAGTCTGCTACTCTTCTTCAATTTTTCATTCAGGTGTACTTCCAGATATTCTGCATCCAATTGTTTACTCACTAACAACTCAGGCATTCTCAATTTTGTCAAACTTAATTTATCTATCCTGTTATCGGTTTTTCCCTCAATCACTTGAATTATATAATCAATTGTTACATCTAGATGTAAATTTTGTTTCACTTTAGTAGTCCAACTAATGTTTACTTATTTTTTATTTTTAAAATTGAACAACTTTATTTTAAAAAACAAAAAATGTAGAGATTTTAAGGATTTTTGCATAAAAGTATATGAATACATTTTTTTCAGTACTTGATTTTTTTAAAACTTTTTTTTAAAAAACAAAGATAAAAGAAAAAAATTTTAAACATTTTTGCATAAATGTATACAAATACATTTTTGTCAGTGTTTGGTTTCTTTTTCTTTTTTTTACAGTTTGATACTCTGCATTAAGTTCTTACTAGTTACAATGAGCAAAAATTACATGTAAAACAGGATGTAATCCGGAATTAGTCAAAGTTTTCTTGGTATGTAAGGATTGAGCATAATGCTTTTTTTTTGTTTTGCTTTGTTTTGCTTTTTTCTGGAACTTCACACAGCCTGTGAGTTGTTTCTGGGGCAGTCCGAGCCTCGGGGGTTAGCATCCCACAACTGGTGACTGCATATATTGTCTGTTCTTTTGTGACTGAATTATCTCACTCAGGATGATATTCTCTAGATGCAACCATTCTCTTAAAAATTTGGATAAGTCATTGTTTCTGATAGCTAAGTAGTACTCCATTGTGTAAATATACCACAATTTCTATATCCATTCATCCACTGAAGGACATATGGGTTCTTTCCAGATTCTGGCTATTATAAATAGAGCTGCTATGAACATTGTGGTGCGTGTATCTTTGTTGTATAGTGGAGTGTCTCTGGGGTATATGCCCAGAAGTGGAACAGCTGGATTTTCAGGTAGTACTATGTCCAATTTCTGAGGACTGATTTCCAGAGTGGTTTTATCAGTTTACAACCCCACTAACAGTGGAGAAATGTTCCTCTTTCTCCACAACCTCGCCAGCATCTGCTGTCTTGTGAGTTTTGGATCTTGGCTAATCTGACTGGTGTGAGGTGGAATCTCAGGGTTGTTTTGATTTGCATTTCCCTGATGGCTAAGGATGTCAAGCACTTCCTTAGATGTTTCTCAGCCATTCGATATTCCTCAATTGAGAACCTTTTGTATAGCTCTGTACCCGATTTTTAATAGGGTTGATTGATTCTCTGGTGTCTAGCCTTTTGAGTTCCTTGTATACCTTGGATATTAGGCCTCTATCGGATGTGGAGTTGGTAAAGAACTTTTCCACTCTGTTGGCTATCATTTTGTTTTCTTGACAATGTCTTTAACTTTACAGAAACTTTGCAATCTCATTAAGTCCCATTTGTTAATCTTTGACCTTAGAGATTGAGCCATTGGTGTTCTGTTCAGGAAATTTTCTCCTGTGCCTATATGTTCTAAGGTTGTCCCTACTTTCTCATCTAATAGTTTCAGTGTATCTGGTTTAATGTGGAGATCTTTGATCCACTTACACTTGAGCTTTGTACCAGGAGATAAGAAAGGGTCTATTTTCATTCTTCAGCATGCTGAGTGCCAGTTGGACCAACATCATTTGTTGAATAGGATGTCCTATTTCCATTGAATGTTTACAGCTCCTCTGTCAAAAATTAGGTGACCATATACACGAGGGCTCATTTCTGGATCTTCTATTCTATTCCATTGATCCACATGCCTATTTCTTTACCAGTACCATGCAGTTTTCAGCACAATTGCCTTGTAATATAACTTGAGGTCAGGGATAGTGATTCCCGCAGATGTTTTCTTGTTGTTGAGGATGTATTTTCCTATTCTAGGTCTTTTATTATTCCAGATGATATTGCACATTGATCTTTCCAACTCAATGAAGAACTGGGTTGACATTTTGATGGGGATTACAATGAATCTGTAGATTGCTTTTGGTAAGATGGCCACTTGTAAAATGTTAATCCTTCCAATCCATGAGCATGGGAGATCTTTCCATTTTCTGAGATCCTCCTCATTTTCTTTCTTTAGAGGTTTGAAGTTCTTGTCATACAGGTCCTTCACTTGCTCAGTTAGAGTAACACCAAAGTATTTCATAGATTTTGTGACTATTGTGAAGGGTATCTTTTCGCTATTTTTTTTCTCCACATGTTTGTCCTTTGAATATAGGAAGGCTACTAATTTGTTTGAGTCAATTTTATATCCAGCCACTTACTGAACTTGTTTATTAGCTGTAGGAGTTCTCGTGGAGTTTGTGGGGTCACTTAAGTACACTATCATGTCATCTGCAAACAATGATGTTTTTAGTTCTTCTTTCCGATTTGTATCCCTTTGATTTCCTATTGCTGTCTAACTGCTCGAGCCAGGACTTCCAGTACTATGTTGAATAGGTAGGGGGAGAGTGGGCAGCCTTGTCGAGTCCCTGATTTTTGTAAAATTGCATCAAGTTTCGCACCGTTAAGTTTGATGTTGGATGTTGGTTTTCTTTTTATTGCTTTTATTATGTTTAGGTATGGAGGTTGGATTCCTGTTCTTTCCAGGACTTTTAACATGGAGTGTTGGATTTTGTCGAATGCTTTCTCAGCATCTAGTGAGATGATCATGTGATTTTGTTTTTTGAGTTTGTTTATATAGTGAATTACATTGATGGATTTCCTTATATTAATCCATCCCTGCATCGCAGGGATGAAGCCTACTTGATCATGATGAATGATTCTTTTGATGTGTTCTTGGATTCGGTTTGCAAGGATTTTGTTGAGTATTTTTGCATCAATGTTCATAAGTGAGATTGGTCTGAAGTTCTCTTTCCTTGTAGGGTCTTTCTGTGGTTTAGGAATAACGGTTATTGTAGACTCAAAAAATGAGTTAGGTAGTATTCCATCTGATTCTATCTTGTGGCACACTTTGGAGAGTATTGGTGTCATATCCGCAATAAATGTCTGATAAAATTCTGCACTGAACCCGTCTGGACCTGGGCTTTTTTTTGGTTGGGAGGCTTTTGATGATTTCTTCTATTTCTTTAGGTGTTATGAGATTAATTAGATGGTTTACTGGTACTGGTTTAACTTTAGGATCTTGTATCTGTCTAGGAATTCATCCATTTCCTCCAGATTTTCCAAATTTGTGGAGTATAGGATTTTATAGTAGGATCTGAAGATTTCTTGAATTTCCTCAGTTTCAGTTGTTATGTCTCCACTTTTTTTCTAATTTTGTTAACTTGTATACTCTCTCTTTGCCCTCTAGTTACTATGGCTAGGGGTTTATCAATCTTGTTGATTTTCTCAAAGAACCAGCTCTGGGTTTTGTTGATACTTTGAATAGTTCTTTTTGTTTCTATTTGGTCTATTTCTGCCCATATTTGATTATTTCTTGCTATCTACTCCTCTTGGGTGTATCTGCTTCCTTTTGTTCTAGAGCTTTCAGCTGTGCTGTCAAGTTGCTGATGTATGCTCTCACCAGCTTCTTTTTGGAAACTCTCAGGTCTATGAGTATTCCTCTCAGTACTACTTTTAATGCATCCCACAGGTTTGGGTATGTTGTGTTTTTGTTTTCATTGAATTTTAGAAAGTCCTTAATTTTTTTTCTTTATTTCTACTTTGACCCTGCAAATGTTTAGCTGAGCGTTTTTTAGTTTCCATGTGTATGTGGGCTTTTTGTTGTCTTTGTTGTTGTTAAAGACCATCCTTAGACCATGGTGATCTCAGAGGATGCATGGGAGTATTTCAAACTTCTTATATCGATTGAGGCTCATTCTGTGTCCAATTATGTGGTGAATTTTCGAGAAGGTGCCATGGAGTGCTGAGAAGAAGGTGTATTCTTTTATGTTAGGATGATATGTTCTGTAGATATCTATTAATTCCAGTTGGTTCATAGTCTCTGCTAGTTTTACAGTGTCCTTGTTCAGTTTCTGTTTCCATGATCTGTCCATTGGTGAGAGTGGGGTATTAAAGTCTCCCACTATTATTGTGTGGGGTGAAATGTATTTTTTGAGCTTTAGTAGGGTTTCTTTTATGAAAGTGAGTGCTTTTTTATTTGGAGCATATATGTTAAGGATTGAGAGTTCCTCCTGACAGATTTCCTATGTAATGAGCAAAAATTTTCCTTCCTTATCTTTTTTGATAACTTTTGGTTAGAAATTTACTTTATTTGATATTAGAATAGCCACTCCAGCTTGCTTCTTGGGGCTGTTTGCTTGGAAGTTTTTTTCCCACCCTTTTACTCTGAGATAGTGTCTATCTTTGTCTCTGAGATGAGTTTCCTGTATGCAGCAAAAGGCTAGATTTTGTTTATGTATCCAGTCTGATAGCCTATGTCTCTTTATTGGGGATTGAGTCCATTTATGTTAATAAATATCAAGGAATAGTGGTTTCTGTTTCCTGCTATTATTGCTTTTGTAGGTTGAGTTGTGTCTGTGTCTCTTTCTTCTTTTGGTTTTCTTGCTTAGGAGTTTTCTTGTTTTTACTAGGATGTAGTTCCCCTCATTGTGTTGGGTTTTCCACCTATAATTCATTGTACTTTATGCTATTGGTCAGATATTGTGTAATTTAGATTTGTCTTGAAATATATTCATCTCTCCATCTATGGTGATTGATAGTTTTGCTGGGTATACCAGCTTGGGCTGGCACTTGTGATCTCTTGGGCTCTGCATGATGTCTGTCCAGGCTCTTCTAGCTTTCATAGTCTCTGTTGAGAAATCGGGTGTGATTCTGATTGGTCTGCCTTTATATATTACATGACCTTTTTTCCTTACTGCTTTTAGTATACTTTCTTTGCTTTGGGCACTTGATGTTTTGAATATTATTTGTCAGTGGGAATATCTTTTCTGGTCCAACCTATTTGAATTTTTGTAGGCTTGTTTTATGCTCATGGTCATCTCATTCTTAATGGTAGGGAAGTATTCTTCTACAATTTTGTTGAAGATATTTACTGTGCCTCTTAGTTGATATTCTTTTCTGTCTTCTATTCCTATTATCCTTAGGTTTGGTCTTCTCATTGTGTCCTGGATCTCCTGGACATTTTGGGTTAGGAGCGTTTTGGATTTTGCATCTTCTGTGAGTGTTTTGTATATGTTTTCAATGTTGTCTTCGTCCTCCGAGATTCTCTCTTTCATCTCTTGTAGTCTATTGGAAATGCTTGCATCTGTGACATCCGATTTCTTTTTTAGGTGTTCTACCTCTAGGGTTATCTCTTTTAGTGCTTTCTTTATTGTGTCAATTTCGGTTTTAAATTCCTTCTTCCATTCCTTCATCTCTTTGGTTCTGTTTTCCTCTAATTCTTTGTGTTCTTTTAGTGTTTTTCTTGTTTCCTCTTTAAAAGCTTCTGATTCTTTTTGCTTTCCTCTTGTGCTTGTTTAATGATCTCTATCATCATCCTGAGGTATGGTTTTAGGTCTGTGTCTTCTTTTTCTGGAGTGTTTGGCATTCCGCTGTTTGCTATGATGGGAGAGCTGTGTACTGGTGTTGCCAGGTTGTGTTGGTTTCCTTGGGATATGCTCTTTCGCTTTCCTCTTGTCATCTTGTTGTCAGAGATAAGTTCTTGCCTTTCCCTTGTACCTGGTCTGTGTCCCAGGATCTCCACTGGTCAAGTTGGCGGATGGTCCGAGCCTTGTTCTGTGCCCCAAAACCACTGGGTGGGAACAGAGGTCCCAATGCTGGGTTCCTGGTCCCTGGATCAATCAGGGCAGGGGCACGCATTCCATGGGCACTCGGCAGAGATCTCTCTGCCTCCTGGCTACTCAGAACTCCTTCTCACCAGGCCTTTACCTTTGGGAACTGTTGGTCCAGGTGGCATATCCTAATGTTTACTTATAGTTAATTATTCTGAGACTTATTCAGTATAAAATAATATAAATGATCCCATCTATTTTAAAATAATTTTTAAATTTACAGAAAAATATATGATTTAAATTGAAGGTAAATAAAATAACACGTTCATGCATTTGCCACATATATGCTAGTGATTTAGTATCTTGTAGACTGTGGTTTGGAAACAATCACTACTTATTGGATTAAAAATTGGCCTTGGTTATTTTATTTTCTAACATACCTTTAGAATCTGACAACAAAAATGTCTGTTACCATTTCTCGACCACATGTTTTCCTGTAATTGTAGTTATGACATATTGTTATGGCAAACTATGTCGACATATATCCTATAATAATTGGACTTATACTTCCAAAACTGCTAGTAACTTTTTACCGTGTTTTTATTTTAAAATTTTACATGAATGAGGTTTATACTATTCAGGTTTGTGTCTGAATTTATGGATAGGCATAACGCTGAATTTAACCTTTTGTTATATAATTGATATTTGGGTAAAAATATGTATTATGTATCCAAAATTTGTATTTTTCCATCACGTACAACAATCCAAGATCCATACATATCTTTGAAAAGACGAGATAAAACTGTCACAAATTCAATTTAGCAAATGAATTAGAATTGACCATGTGATGGTGGCACTAAGGAATTGTGAAGGAAGGTCCTTACATTGCCCCACATGCTATGTTCTCTCACATCTACTGTCTATCAATCACATCTTGAAATTCCTAACATTAATCAAAATCTAATAGAACAAATTCATATTTTCTTCTCTTTGCTATAAATGTTTTTACCCACCATTCTTATCTCTGCTGAAACATTTATACTTAAGATCAGCCTCTTAACATTCTTTCATGCAATGATTTAAGTACTGAATGTATCTTTATGACTTACATAAAATTTAATAGATATTAGTAGTATTTGTTTTATAATAAAACATGTTTATTTTCAATACTCACATTTGTTCTGAATTTAAGATAATTTAATTCATAGAAATTGTGGTTGATTTAGCCAAATACATTGTGCATTGACTATTAATTTGTTTAAACTTTCATGACTATCTGAGCATATACTCTCAAATATACAGCTTTTATGTTTATTTTATTCCCATTTCACTCTATTTTAATGGAGTGGCATGGATTTGTCCACAGAATATGATGCCCACATTATTTTTACATAACTTGTAAGAACACACATGGTATTTTCTGACCAAATGAACGTAAGTTCATATATCAAATATTTACACTCTTTAAAAATAATAGAATTTGAATGTTTTAAAAATAATCATATTTAAAATAATCTATATTTGATGGATTTCAAGTTTAAATATTCTGCCTAATAACTATGCAAGACAAAAATTATTCGATACTCAGAAGAAAAATTATTTTTGTGATGCCAATGGCATATGACAAGAACCACAATAGAGTAAATGAACTGTAACATCATTGAATTATTCATTTCAATCCTACAGTGCAGTAACATCAAGGTGTAAAATTATTTGTAACTAAGTGGCATTAAGTAACAATATCAGGGTCATATAAATAATTAATTGATAAACCAAATTTGGGTTCTAGAAATTTGAATTGAGAGTCCAATTCATAACCCAAGTTCCATTCTGACATATTGAAAGTTTTATAAACAAAATATTTATTATAAAATAATAATAGTAACAACAATAATTATAGCAATAAAATATATCACGCATCAATATGCTTAGTGTACAGCTCCATTTTAAAGTTCTGAATAAACATTACTGTACTAATATTGATAAAGCAAATAAGACTTTGTTAGTTAATAGGTATATCAGTAAGTAAAATTTAGGAAAAAATATGGATTGGGTTATAAAAACATCATTTAATTATTAGAAGATTTTAAGAATGAGGAAGTACCATAGTTCTTAAGGAATATATGAAATGTCTTATGACCATTTTGTAGCTAGTGCATACAGAAAAATTAAGAGGAAATTTAAATAATTAATTCAATATAAAGTGAAGAATACTTATGTTAAATAAAATAAGAGGCTCAAAATACTATAAACATTTAAAGTGAAATGAAATTATTCTTGTCTAATGACATCAAGGTAATGGGAATGATTATGAAGAGTCAAGAATATCCATCTAAAAATAAGAGTGCAAAATCATGTGGGACTGGTGTTGTATGAATGTTTATTAAACATTTGTTTGTTTGTCAAGGAGAGAAACCACTGGGATGGGAAAAGAAAATCACACAGAAGTATCACAATTCCTCCTACTGGGTCTCTCAGATGATCCTAAATTGCAGCCTATTCTCTTCACAATGTTCTTATTTATGTATCTGGTCACAGTTCTTGGGAACCTGCTCATCATCCTGGCTGTCAGTTCAGATTCCCATCTCCACAACCCCATGTACTTCTTTCTCTCCAACTTCTCATTTGTTGACATCTGTTTTACTTCTACCACGGTCCCAAAGATGCTGGTAAACATCCAGACACAGAACAAAAATATCTCCTACATGCAGTGCCTTACTCAAGTCTATTTCTTAATGGTTTTTGCAGGAATGGATAATTTTCTACTGACTTTAATGGCTTTTGACCGCTTTGTGGCCATTCGTCATCCGTTAAACTACACAGTCATCATGAACCCTCACTTCTGTTGCCTCCTTGTGCTAATGTGCTGGATCATTATTTTATCAGTCTCCCTGTTTCATAGTCTATTAATGAAGCAATTAACCTTCTCCATGGGAACTGAAATACCACATTTCTTCTGTGAGATAGCTCAAATTCTCAGAGTAACAAGCTCTGATAATCTCATAAATAATATTGCATTATATGTGGCTACAGCCTTGTTGGGTGTGTTTCCAGTCACTGGAATTCTCTTCTCTTACTCACAGATTGTCTCCACCTTACTAAAGATGTCTTCTGTAGTGAGCAAGTACAGAGCATTTTCCACCTGTGGGTCTCACCTCTGTGTGGTCTGTTTGTTTTATGGTACAGGACTGGGGGTTTACCTCAGTTCAGCTGAGATCCATGTTTCTCAGGGAAGCACTATAGCCTCAGTGATGTACACTGTGGTGACTCCTATGCTCAATCCATTCATCTACAGCCTGAGGAACAAAGATGTGAAGGGGGCTCTGGTGAGATTTCTTAGAGTATATTCTTGTCCCTTATGGATCAACACCAAATAAAAACTAAGTGAACATTGCAGTTCTTGAGACAAATGCTGTGGGTTATCAACCTGAAATTCTTGGTATTCATTCCCTCTTCCCAAACACCTCCACTTCATTGCATGTGTTGACTTCCACCACTTTCATGGTCATTCCTTTTGTATTTGTTTCTTAGAAGGTCTTCAATATTTTCAACTTAGTCAGTTATACTACAGTGATTTCAGATTTCTAATTGACTTTAAGTGTAAAATTGGTAGGGAGGCTCAACAACCTGATTTTTAATTCCTACAAGCTACATAGAGTGATAGGATATAAGATTACTACAAAGTGCCCTCTGACCTTCACATTTATGCTGACACACTCACACACACTTACACAAACACAAACACACACACACACACACGGGGGGGGGCAACAAGAATTAACATTTAAATTTGCTGAAGGTTTAATACCTTTTGTGAATTCTTTGTATATATTTTAATCATTTTTTTGAATTTTTTGTCTGAATTTTACCTAAGTTGTTCTCATTGAAAAATCATTACTATGTAATTGATAATCTTCAAATGGAATATATTTATTCTGAAATTTTTGTATTTTCTTATTTTTACATCAGAACTGGCACATCTTCATTGTTTATGGCTTTTGGTATAAGATTTTAATCCATTTGTGTTGAGTGGGTATTTAGGTGTCCACTTGATGTTATCCCAACTAAGGTGATGTGATCAAATTGGTAATGTTTGAAGTTCAGTCTTAGTAACACTGTACTAATTTTTGCATGGGATAGCTGAAGTGGTTTCAGTTTATCAGGAGAAATTATTACTTCAGAGATTATTAGAGACATTCTACATGAACTAGTACCTAGGAGGAGAGTAGGTTACCCGGTTAATAGGGCATTCGTATTAGACCTAAGCAGTAGATTTGTATTCCAGACAGGTGCTGAGATATGAGAAGCTGGGGTTCAGGACTGATTATCTCTTTCCTGAGGAAAAGACAAGCATCTAGAAAATCCTGAGATAGCAAAGGTTGTAGTTTAAAGAAGAGTTGAAGTGTCAGAGTCAAGGAAGAATTCTTTGCAGGCTCTGTTACATGAAGCTTGAAGTTGTGGACTAAGTCATAGCTCTGGTTTCTAACACTGCAAATATACTCTGTAAGAGTCCTAAGATGCTAAGTATGAGAGCTCCTGAACAATGTGATCTGTGAACGGTAGCAAGTTCTACACAAATAGTGAGGTACTGGAGGATAGAGAGATGGATGGCTGGAAAAATAGCTTCTGACCAAGGATACAGGTTGTACTCAAGTGCATGAGATGATATGCGTGAGTGTCACAGGATGCTTAGATTCGACAAGGAGGAAATATAGACTGTGACTAGGAAAGGAAGCATTGGTTAGGTCCTTTGGCATTGGGAAGAGGGCTCCATATAAGTTCTTAGATGGGGTGATGGTGAGTATAACATGTTGATGTTTTGTTATTTATATAACTTTTATTTTGATAATTTCAAAGTGTGTACTATGAATATGAACATATCATAATTATTAAATATTCAGTTGTTTTGATTTCTCATGTCACTCTGTTTCAATCTTCCATCTCTGTTTTTCTATGTCTCTGTCTTTTTCTCTGTGTTTCCATGTTGCGGGGGATTCTGTCTGCCTCTCTGTCTGCTAATTACTGATCAACAAGTATTTCTTATTTCTTAACATGATAGTTTTCTTGTGCCACCATGGATTCCAATTGTCTGAAAGTGAGTAAAATTGAAGACCTGTTAGGGATCACTCAGAAGTCACTATTCTGAGAGCTGTGAAAGGTTTTGGAATCTTTTCATTAACCACAGGCTACTAAAAGAAGGTTCTCTGCTAACAGATAAAAGCAGTACCAATCTATGGGAATAAACATCAGTGTTAGGAACCAATTTGACACCATGCCTATTTAGTTAAATAACAAGTATAAATTGTACCTGATGCACATGGTTTTCTTAGTTGTGAATTTGTGAAAACTTTTTTTTTCTCTAAATTGGAAAGTTTATTTATTCAGTACACCAAATAGGATGCAAGCACTGTCATGACAAATATACAAAAATATGCAGATCAACATCCAACAGTAATTTAGTTTAGGAAACTTTAAAGAAAATCTCTTTAACGTTATGACAACATACTCCCAAGAATCTCCTCTTCTGTTAGTCACACATCTCAGTAAAATAAAGGGTTATGGTTTAAGTGGAAGTCAGCTTGTGAATTCTTAAAAATAAAACTCCAACTCTATAATCCATGCCAGTTAAACTTGTAACTAAGTTTCCAAGTAAGTGTGAAGGAGATGAAGCAGTCAGTCAAGAAAAATGGCTACTACAGTACAGCAGGCAGGCTCTCGGGCTGACTCATCAGGACAGTGTACGAAAGTTCAAACTGTGCTAACCACTCATCATTAGTATGGCACGTTTTGGTCCATGATGTGTTTTAATGTCAAGACATATCACAATTTGTTACAGAAACACACAGATAACTGTTGTTTTTAAATATATATGTATATATATATATATTTCTTAAAAAGCCAGGTAGGTATACTTCCACATACAAAGACAGGTCCTAGGGAGGAATTTATAGGAAGTAGTCTGGGGTGCGCCGGGTCACATGAGGCTCTCCACGACGAGGTGCTGGGTCAAACTGAAGAAAAGAGTATTTTAAAGTGTCATCTAATTCCATGATGGCAGCCTGGTTCCCACAACGGTAGCAGTAATTGGGTGCACTAAAAATGGTGACCACGTTCCGATCATGGCACCAATTATATCCTTCCATTACAAGCTGGTGAGCATGAGACACCAGTGTGAGACCGTTGGCATGGTTAAATGTTTCTGAAATATCTTGTCCAAATGTGTAGCCAGCACCACGTGGAGAAATGCCCCAGCCACCACGGTCATCTGGATCTGACCATAAGAGATCGCACATTGGGCCCTCATGTGGAACTTCTTGTAAGCGATCCAGGGCTCTTATGTGATCCAGTGTATCTATGGATGGAGAGAGGCCACCATGGAGGCAGAATATCTGCCCATCTACTAAAGCTGTAAGTGGAAGGTAATCGAAGAGGTCTGTGAAGTACTTCCACACGTTGGCATTTCCATACTTCCGTAGGCATTCATCATAAAAGCCATACACTTGTGTGATCTGCCGGCTTTCATGATTTCCTCGCAATATTGTGATGCGCTCTGGATAGCGCACCTTTAATGCTACAAGAAAAGTCACAGTCTCCACGGAATAATATCCTCTGTCTACATAGTCACCCATGAATAGATAGTTTGTATCTGGTGATTTTCCACCAATCCTGAAGAGTTCCATAAGGTCATGGAATTGGCCGTGCACATCTCCACAGACGGTAACAGGACAGCGAACCTCTTGTACATTTGATTCTTTTGTTAAAATTTCCTTAGCCTTCTCGCACAGAGTCCGCACTTGGTTCTCGTTCAGCTGCTTACACTCGTTCAGCTGCTCCACCCACTGGTCCAGCTCCTTGGTGAACGCCTTGTCGTCCATGGCGGCGAGCCGCGCGTCCCCGCCGCCTCCCCCGCCGCCGGCCCCCGGCGGGACCACCGAGCCGCGGAGCGCGCAGCCCGCGCCCCGCCCAAGCCCAGCGGGCAGCCGCGGGCCCCGGCCTCCGGGAGCGCCCGCCCCGCCCGGCCACGCGCCCGGGGCGCGGCGAAGGGCTCACGGCTCGGAGCGCGGCGCGGCTCGGGGGAGGCTCCGGCCCGACGGCGCCCGCCCGCCCGCTGCCGCCGCCGCCCGCAGGCCTCTCCGCGCTCTGGCCGCGGTTCTCTCGCTCTTTCTCTTCCCTCCCTCCGGGTTTCCGTCATCGCCCCGGCATTTCCGCCGGGAAAAAAAGCTGTGAAAACTTTTATACTACAGTAAATGAATTTCCTCCCTTGGAGAATATCTCAAAGTCAAACAAAATACAGTTGGTTAATGTTACCATTGGGGATTCTACTGCTAGAAAGAGATATTGTGACCACATTTCATTGGGACTGGCTTACATTTCAGAGTTTAAATCCATTGTCTTCATGGTGAGAAGCATGTGGCATGAAAGAAGACATAGCGATAGAAGGCAACTGAGAGTTCTTCATCTGGGTTGGCAGGGACCCAAAAGAGAAAGAGACACTGGGCTTGGCTTAAGCATTTGAAACTTCAAAGTCTACCACAAGTGACACACTTCTTCTCACAAGGCTACACAGATTTCAACAAGGCCACACCTCATACTAGTGACACTACCTCTGAGTCTATATGAACAATTTTGATTCAAATCTCCACATTTCATTCCCTTGTCACCTTAGGCTTGTAGCTTATCATCATGCAAAACAGCATTCAGTACAATTTCAAAATTCTCTATTCATGATCTATTCCTATCTCTACACTTTTAAAAGTTGGAAGTTCAAAAGATCTTCTGAGATTCATGGCTAACTATAATCTCCTATTAAATCAAAATAATAAAGCAGATCACATAATTACAACAATGGCACAGATGTACATTATTGATCCAAAAGAGAGGAAAGAGAGCTTGAAAAGGAAGTACTACAATAAAGAAAGACCAAACACAAGCAGGGAAAACTACAAACTCTGCTTCTTCATGTTGGATGCCAATGCATCCTTCAGATGTACAACTACTTTAAGTATTGGTAACAACAAAATTCTCTCTCTTGAGCTAGCTCTACAACCAGTCTGTAGCTTTCTTCAGCAAGTCTTCTAATTCTAAAATCTTCAACATCTTGATGTTTCCTAGGCCCTCCAGGTCAAAACTTCATATCATCATGCAAAAGCCTCTCTAGGCCTTTATGGATTTACATGTCAGATGTTATCCCTTAACACCTTTGTATCTTCCCTTCAGCTACCATTGCCTTTATGAAGGTGCCCCCTCTTCCAAACACCCTTTCTCATCTCAGGACCTTGGCATTTCACTACACTGGGAAAATGAGCCTTTGCTAGACCAAGGAGTCACCTCCAATTGATGTCAGGAAATGCTATCCATAGATGGAGATTATATAACCCTTTTATTACCTCTAAAGCCAGAACCATGTGACTGAAGCTGCCAACCACTTCTGCTCTCTGTGGCTGGAATATCACTCCCTTCCCTTTTTTATTATTATCTTACTTATTCACTCTACATTCCCCTCACTGTCCCCTCCCAGTCACTCCCTTCCACAATTCTTCCCCAGTCTCCCCATCTCTATTCCTCTGAGCAAGCAGGAGGCTTCTTGGTATCCCCTCTCATTACATATCAGTTCTCTGTGGAGCTATGCACATCCTCACTTACCAGAGCCAGACAAGGAAGCCCATCTAAAGTACATGTCCCACATACAAGCAACAGCTTTTGGGATAACTCTGATCTAGTTTTTGAATCCACATAAAGATGAAGGGGTACTTCTGCTACAGAAGTGTGGAGAGGCTTAGAACCAGCCTGTCTATGTTCTTCAATTGGTGGTTCAGTCTCTGAGAGCTGCAAGCATCTAGATTAGTTGACTCTGTTGGTCTTTCTATGCGCTTACTACCCTCTTATGGGCCAAATCCTTCTACCTGTTATTCCATAGGAGTCCAAATTTTCATCTACAATTTAGTTGTTGGTGTGTTCGTCTGTCTGAGTCAACTGTTGGGTAGAGCCCCTCAAGTGACAGTCATGCTAGACTCCTGTGTGTAAACATAACAGAGTACTGTTAACAGTGTCATGGATTGGTGCTTGCCCATGGAATGTGTCTCACATTGGACAGGTTATTAGTTTGCCATTTCCTTACTCTCTACTCCATTTTCCATACTTGCATTTCTTGTAGACATAATAAATTTTGCCTCAAACATTTTGAGAGTGGGTTGGTACCCCTCCTCAATTTCTTTCTTTAGAGGTTTGAAGTTCTTGTCATACAGGTCCTTAACTTCCTTAGTTAGAGTCACACCAAGGTATTTCATAGTTTTTGTAACGACTGTGAAGGGTACCTTTTCCCTAATTTCTTTCTCCACATGTTTGTCCTTTGAGTATAGGAAGGCTACTGATTTGTTTGAGTTAATTAAATATCCAGCTACTTTGCTGAACTTGTTTATCAGCTGTAAGAGTTCTCTGGTGGAATTTTTGGGGTCCCTTAAGTACACTATCATGTCATTGGCAAAGAGTGATGATTTTATCGCTTCCTTTCTGATTTGTATACCCTTAATCTCCTTTGTTGTCAAATTGCTCCAACCAGGACTTCCAGTACTATGTTGAATAGATAGGGGGAAAGTGGGCAGCCTTGTTGAGTCCATGATTTTAGTGGGATTGCTTCAAGATTCCCACCGTTAAGTTTGATGTTGGCTGTTGGTTTGCTGTATATTGCTTTTATTGTGTTTAAGTATGGACCTTGGTTTCCTGTTCTTTCCAGGACTTTTAACATGAAGGGGTGTTGAATTTTGTCAAATGCTTTCTCAGCATCTAGTGAGATGATCATGTGATTTTGTTCTTTGAGTTTGTTTATATGGGGATTACATTGATGGATTTCCTTATATTAAACCATCCCTGCATCCCAGGGATGAAGCCTACTTGGTTATGATGAATGATCGTTTTGATGTGTTCTTGGATTCAGTTTGCAAAGATTTTGTTGAGTATTTTTGCATTAATGTTCATAAGTGAGATTGGTCTGAAGTTCTCTTTCCTTGTAAGGTCTTTGTGTAGTTTAGGTACGAGGGTTATTGTAGCCTCAAAAAATGAGTTAGGTAGTATTCCAACTGATTATATCTTGTGGAATAGTTTGGAGAGTATTGGTGTTATATCCTCAAAAATGTCTGATAAAATTCTGCCTTGAACCCATCTAGACCTGGGCTTTTTTTGGTTGGGAGGCTTTTGATGACTTCTTCTATTTCTTTAGGTGTTATGGGATTATTTAGATGGTTTACTTGGTCCTGGTTTAACTTTGGGATCTTGTATCTGTCTAGGAATTCGTCCATTTCCTCCAGATTTTCCAATTTTGTGGAGTATAAGTTTTTGTAGTAGGATCTGATGATTTCTTGAATATCCTCAGTTTCAGTTGTTATGTCTCCTCTTTCCATTCTGATTCTGTTAATTTGGATACTCTCTCTTCGCCCCCTAGTTAGTCTTGCTATGGGTTTATCAATCTTGTTGATTTTCTCAAAGAACCAACTCTTGGTTTTGGTGATTTTTTCAATGGTTCTTTTTGTTTCTATTTGGTCTATTTCTGCCCTAATTTTGATTATTTCTTGCCGTCTACTCTTCATGGGTATATCTGCTTCCTTTTTTTCTGGGGATTTTAGCTGTGCTGTCAGGTTGTTGATGTAAGTTCTTTCCTGTTCCTTTTTGGCAGCACTTAGGGCTATGAGTTTTCCTCTCAGTACTGCTTTCATTGCATCCCATAGGTTTGGGTATGTTGTGTTTTCATTTTCGTTGAATTCTAGAAAGTCCTTAATTTCTTTCTTTATTTCGTCTTTGACCCTGCTATTGTTTCATAGAGTGTTGTTTAGTTTCCATGTGTATGTGGGCTTATGTTCTCTTTGTTGTTGTTAAAGACCAGCCGTAGACCATGGTGATCTGAGAGGATGCATGGGAGTATTTCAATCTTCTTATATCAATTGAGGCTTGTTCTGTGTCCAATTATGTGGTCAATTTTAGAGAAGGTGCCATGGGGTGATTAGAAGAAGGTGTATTCTTTTACTTTAGGATGATATGTTCTGTAGATATCTATTAATTCTAGTTGGTTCAAAGTCTCTGCTAGTTTTGCAGTGTCCTTGTTCAGTTTCTGTTTCCATGATCTGTCCATTGGCGAGAGTGGGGTGTTAAAGTCTCCCACTATTATTGTGTGGGGTGAAATGTATTTTTTGAGCTTTAGTAGGGTTTTTTTATGAATGTTGGTGCTTTTGTATTTAGAGCATATATGTTAAGGATTGAGAGTTCCTTCCGACAGATTTCCCTGGTAATGATTCAAAAGTGTCCTTCTTTATCTTTTTTGATAACTTTTGGTTGGAAATTTACTTTATTCGATATTAGAATAGCCACTTGAGCTTGCTTCTTGGGGCTGTTTGCTTGGAAGTTTTTTTCCCACCCTTTTACTCTGAGATAGTGTCTGTCTTTGTCTCTGAGATGAGTTTCCTGTATGCAGCAAAATTCGGGATTTTATTTATGTATCCAGTCTGATAGCCTATGTCTCTTTATTGGGAGTTGAGACCATTTATGTTAATAAATATCAAGGAATAGTGGTTTCTGTTTCCTGCTATCATTGCTTTTGTAGGTTGAGTTGTGTCTGTGTCTCTTTCTTCTTTTGGTTTTCTTGCTTAGGAGTTTTCTTGTTTTTACTAGGCTGTATTTCCCCTCATTGTATTGGGTTTTCCACCTGTAATTCGTTGTAGTTCTGGGTTTGTGGTCAAATATTGTGTAAATTTAGATTTGTCTTGAAATATCTTCATCTTTCCCTCTATAGTGATTGATAGTTTTTCTGGGTATAGCAGCTTGGGCTGGCACTTGTGCTCTCTTATGGTCTGCATGATGTCTGTCCAGGCTCTTCTAGCTTTCATAGTCTCTGTTGAGAAATCGGGTGTGACTCTGATTGGTCTGCCTTTATATGTTACCTGACCTTTTTCCCTTACTGCTTTTAGTATACTTTCTTTGCTTTGGGCACTTGGTTTTTGACTATTATATGTCGGGAGGAATTTCTTTTCTGGTCCAACCTATTTGGAGTTCTGAAGGCTTCTTTTATGCTCGTGGTCATCTCATTTTTAAGGGTAAGGAAGTTTTCTTCTACAATTTTGTTGAAGATATTTACTGTGCCTCTTAGTTGATATTCTTATCCCTCTTCTATTCCTATTATCCTTCAGTTTGGTCTTCTCATTGTGCCCTGGATCTCCTGAACAATTTGGGTTAGGAGCTTTTTGTTTTTTGCATCATCTCTGGCTGTTTTGTCTATGTTTACAATGTTGTTGTTGGCCCCCGAGATTCTCTCTTCCATCTCTTGTATTCTATTGGAAATGCTTGCATCTGTGACTTCTGATTTCTTTTTTAGGTGTTCTACCTCTAGGGTTGTCTCTTTTAGTATTTTCTTTATTTGTCAATTTCCGTTTTAAACTCCTTCTTCCATTCCTTCATCTTTATGGTTCTGTTTTCCTCTAGTTCTTTGAATTCTTTGAATGATTTTCTTGTTTCCTCTTTAAAAGCTTCTGATTCTTTTCCCTTTTCTCCCGTTCTTGTTTAAGGATCTCTATCATCATCTTGAGGTATGATTTTAAGTCTGTGTCTTCTTTTTCTGGAGTGTTTGGCATTCCGCTGTTTGCTATGATGGGAGAGCTGGGTACTGGTGTTGCCAGGTTGTGTTGGTTTCCTTGGGATATGCTCTTTTGCTTTCCTCTTGCCATATTGTTGTCAGTGATATGTTCTTGCCATTTCCTTCTACCTGGTCTGTGTCCCTGGATTTCTACTGGTCCAGGTGGCAGATGGTCTGAGCCCTGTTCTGTGCCCCAAAGCCACTGGGTGAGAACAGAGGTCCCAATGCTGGGTTCCTGGTCCCTTGATCAGGCAGGGCAGAGCCGTGCTTTCTGTGTGCACTCAGCAGAGATCTCTCTGCTCCCCAGCTGCTCAGATCTCCTTCTCTCCAGGCTGTAACTTCTGGTTTAGGTGGCAGATGGGTGGAGCCCTGTTCTGTGCTCCAAAGCCACCGGGTGGGAACAGAGGTCCCAATGCTGGGTTCCTGGTCCCTGGATCAGGCAGGGCAGGGGCGCGCAGGGGCATGCTTTCTGTGCACACTTGGCAGAGATCTCTCTACTCCTTGGCTGCTCAGATCTCCTTCTCACCAGGCCATAACTGCTCTGTATCTTGTTTTATATTGAGGTCATTGATCCACTTTGACTTGAGTTATGTGCAGGATAAAAATTATGACTTTATTTACATTTTTATACATACAGATATGCAGATTGATCAGCACCATTTGTTGAAGATGTTTTTTCCAATGTATATTTCTGGATTATTTATTTAAAAATTCAGATGTCCATAGGTGTGTGGACTTATTCTGGGACTTAAATTTTATTCTATTGATTAATGTGTCTGTCTTTATGTTAATATTATGAGGTTTTTATTACTATAGATAGCTCTGTTGTACAAAAATTTCTATAGGGAATAGTGGACTCTCAAGCAGTTTTTTTATTGTTCAGAATTGTTTTAACTATACTGGGGTTTTTTTTTTTTTTTTTTTTTGTTTCTCATATGAAGTTTGGAAATATTCTTTCAAGATCTGTAATAAATTTTGTTGGAATTTTGAAGATGGTTGCATTAAATCTGTAGATTGCTTTCCATTAAAAAATGCCTTTTTCCAGGTTAATCCTACCTATCCATGAGCATGGGAGATCTCATTATCTTCTGATATCCCCTCAATTTCTTCAAGGACTTGAAGTTTTAATCATACAAGTCTTTCACTTGTTTGGATAGATATACTCTGAAGATGTTTGATATTGTTTGAGGCTTTTGTGAAAAGTTTTATCTGAATTCTTTCACAATCAGTTATTTGTCATATAGGAGGACTATGAATTTTTGTTAGTTAATTTTGTAGCCAGATACTCTGCTAAAATGTTATTCAGCTGCATGAATCTCCCTGTATAATTTTCAGGGATATGTGTGTGTTATATGATGTATATGTATATGATGTACATGTAGATGTAATGTAGATGATGTATGTGTATATGATGTATATATATATGCCATTACATCATATGCAAATAATGATACATTACTTCTTTCCAATTTGATATCAAAATTTTATTTTCTCTCTATTTTATACATTAACCATACACTAATCAGAAACAGACCATTCATCTTTTAATCCTTGCTCAATGTACTTGTGCCAAATGGAAATCAGCTTAGATAACAATATCAAATTCCAATCATTATAACAAACTGCTGTACATCATAGGTAAATTGAAGGGAACAGACAGAATACAAAAGTGTCACTATTTTATCCAATTAAATTTTTCTCTAATTTCCAGCTGCCAAAACATTTTTTTAGGTTGGGTTCAGCAAATGAAATATTTATGAAGCAATTATGACAGCTAGTGTTCAGATGCCCAGAATTTACAGAAATAGCTGAGCAGATGTTGAAGTCACCTATAATCCCATCATTCAGTGATCTTGAGGGAGAGCTACCTACCTAGATTAGCTAATGAGTAAGCTTTAAATTCAGCTGAGAGACTCCTCATCAGAAAACAAGTATAAATCAGTGGACCAAAAAAATAATAACTTGAAGCCTCCACAAGTATGCACAGACATACAAAACACACAGCATGCCAACATACATGAATACATATACACTCGTGTACAATATACATACAAAATCAAGCACATATTTCCTGTCCTATGGAGCAAACCTAGGGCCTGATACATGCTAACTAAGCACTAACCCAGTAAACCATACACCCAACCCTTAACTGCCAACTGTTTAAGAAACTTCGAAATTTGAATACTAAAAGAGAGAAATAACATCTTTAAAATCTTCCTGGTATCTTAAAGTAATAAAATTAAATTCTTATTTTAGGCATCCTGCTCATACTAATTGAAATACTAAAAGAACAGAAAAGATGTGAACAACTGCAAGCATATCCCAGAGTGGGACCAAAATCATACCTGTGGTGAGGTTTCATGTCTCTGACTGTAAACTAGGCCTGTGGTCTACAGCCATCTATCCTGTACATGTTACCCACTGCTGTCTGAAGGATGGACCAGACTCCCATTTGATAAGTGAATTCTTCCTAGCATGACAGGTAAGTGAAGTGGCTTGTTGGTTTTTCAAAAAGACAATCTGGTTGGGGTCAGGAAACAAGATTGCCACCAAGTATGACAACCTGAGTTCAATCCCTGGAACCCACATGACTAAATAAGAATATTATCTCCTCCAAGTTGCCCTGGCACACATGCTGTGGCATGTGTGTCATTCACATGCACACAACAAATAAATAAATAAACAATCTTCCAGAATCCTCTTTGTAAAGTATTCTGTATTCTGACATCTCTGTTTTTGTTTTTGCTGTTGTTGTTATTTTACTTTTGGTTTTAGTTTGGTTTGGTTTGATTTTAAAACAGAATCTTGCAGCGTAGCTAAGGCTAGCCTAGCACAAAGCTTCCCCTGCTTCTGCCTCCAAATGTTGGGGTTAAAAGTTTACACAGACACATCCGGCTGTACTATAGCATGACTTCATTTATTCCTACCGAAATACTTAGAGTAGGCTATGTTAAACTGCAATGTCTCTCTGTTTTCTGTAAAATAACAAAAACTACAGTTTTATAGCATTCAGAAGACTGTACAAGCAAAATTATGAGGAACAGATAGAACATATTGGTCAGATTATAGGGAGCATTTTATCTAAAATGCTTTGGGGTTTGGGATTTAGCTCCATGGCAGAGTGCTTGCCTAGGTTCAGACTCCAGCATTAAAATCAAAACAATAAATCCTTCGTAATTTTGCAGTTACAAGCACCTCCTTTGTGTATTTATCATCACTTTCATAGTCCTTTAAATTCCTAGGACATACTTTGTAAGGATATATATTTTCTACCATCATATGGAGAGCTTCTGTGGTAGTTGAAACTAGTGTGAGAAGATTGAATGAAGTTTTCACGATTCCATCCCCAACAAGGAATATAATTATGCTCTTCCTAAGCTGAAATTTTTCAAATCAATATCTTGCCATATTGCTACACAAATGATCATATAAGTTCCATTGATGACAAACATGTTTACCTGGAAATTTCCCCTCTATATACCATTCCCCTCAACACTTATGAGTTGAACAGTTTCTGTGCTGGACAATAACCAAGAATGGAAGGTGTGATTTGTTTATCTGGAGCTCAGGGTCCATCATCCAGGAATGGTAGTGATACAGTGTTACAGAAGTTCTACAGTTCAGACAACCATGGAGAAGGAGAAATACGGTGCCCCATGGGTTAGAACGGATAAACTGAAGAATTGGAGGAAAAGGCTTATCATTGGCAACTATGTGGTCTTAAAAGATTAATCTTGTAATTACCCAGTTATAGATTAGATAGACAGACAGACAGACAGACAGACAGATTAGAGATATAAAGATTGGGATTGTGTGTGTGTGTGTGTGTGTGTGTGTGTGTGTGTGTGTGTGTGTGTTTGTGTGTGTATCAGCTGAACCAAGATATACTCCAGTGGCCATTCCACAAAAGGAGCAAAAAAACTGACAGGTGAGACCCACAGGTAGAGAAGGCTTTATATCTCCCACTTGACAATGGTATTCTCCGAATGGAGAAAAGAATTTTATAGTAAGAGAAGACAATTCCAAATATAGGAAGTAAACCAGATAAAGCACCAACAAAATGCTAGGTATTATACATATATATATATATATATATAATTTATATAGTTTATTGGAATTACTTACAGGCTGCAGTCCAACTAATCCAACAATGGCAAGCTGTGAACAGAAACTATAAGAATCTAGTAGTTGCTCAGTCCCCATGAGGTTGGATGTCTCAGCTGGTCTTTGATAAAAGCTGAAATCCTGAATAAGTAGGCTTGAATGCATGTGCTGGCAAAGTGAGTGCAACAAGGTCAAAAACAAATTAATCCTTCCTTTTTCCATTGTCTGTGTGAGGCTTCCAGAAGTAGGTATGGCCCAGATTAAAGGTGTGCCTCAAGATCCAGATCAAAGGTGTGTCCTTCATTTCTGGATTGGAGTTCATTCCACATATAGTCAAGTTGACAACTAAAAGTCACTATCACAGTTTGTAATGGCAAAACATTAATTAGACAGAAAATTAAGTATTTTATATGTCTATATCATTGGTAATAGTTGCATTTAAATTGTTAGATAACCATCACCATGATCCAGTACATTTTTGTCTTCACTGATTAAAATTTTGTATACATTTTTAAACTCCCCTATTTTCATCTTTTCAACTATTCTACTGTTCTATTATGAAATGTGAGAAGGGGTTAAAGTCATCAAACCTAAAACTAGTGTAACTAAAGAATTAGGAGCCAGGGATCTAGATGTTTTTATCTGTTCTGCTTACTAACTCACACTATAAATGGGTGCCTCAGGTCATACAATTACAGAGTTCTTCTGTGGAGTCTCTTCACTGCTCTTTTAATGTCCTTGTTCCTCAGGCTATAGATGAAAGGATTTAGCATAGGAGTGACCACAGTGTACATCAATGAGGCCACTGCAGTACTTCTGGGAGAATGCGATACAGCTGAACCCAGATATACTCCAATGGCTGTTCCATAAAATAAACAAACAACTGATAGGTGAGACCCACAGGTAGAGAAGGCTTTATACCTCCCCTCTGATGATGGTATTTTCAGAATGGAAAAAACAATCTTATAGTAAGAAAAGAAAATTCCAGATATAGGAAGCAAACCAGATATAGCACCAACAAAATACATGACTATGTTATTAATGAAAGTACTAAAACAGGCAAGATTAAGGAGTTGTGCAGGGTCACAGAAGAAATTGGAGATTTCTACATCCTTTAGGTATATGATTTGTAAGGCAATGAGATTGTGTGCCTGAGAATCCACAAGACTAACAAAAAGAGACAGAAATACCAAAGAGCCACAGAGGCGAGGATTCATGATGAGTGGGTAATGCAGTGGGTGACAAATGGCCACAAATCTGTCATAGGCCATTACAGCCAGAAGCAAGCCATCCATACATCCAAAAAGGATCAAAAATGACATCTGTGTAAGGCAGCCCACATAAATGATCTTTTTGCTGTGAGTTTGGATGTTCACAATCATCTTTGGGACTGTGGTAGAGATAAAACAGATGTCAGCCAAGGACAGATTGCAGAGGAAGAAGTACATGGGAGTATGGAGGTTGGAGTCAGAGTTGACTGCCAGGATGATGATCAGGTTACCAAGCACTGTAACCAGGTACATAGACAGAAATAATCCGAAGAGAATGGGCTGCAGTCCTGGATCATCAGAGACTCTCAGGAGATGAAATTCTGAGACAAGTGTTAGGTTTTGTGGGTCAATATTGTTTGAACAACTTTTGAAAATGAAAATAGAGTTAGTAAAAACAATAGAAGTTTACTATCACTCAACACTCTTTTTTATTAAAACCACTGTCTTGTGAAATGATCAAATGACTATACATTTTGTCAATACCTCTGATCTGCTGCAATCTCACTATTCTTTTTAACTTAATGTTTGGCAATTTCATGCATATATATAATATATTAAAATTATATTCTTCCATTACCCTCATCAATTCTCCCACTATGATAACATCCAGTTCCTTCCTACTTTCATAGTGTAGGCAGTGTATAGGTGGTCACAGTTGCTATATTAGCACGCATACAATGGTCATGCCATATCCAGAAGGCAGCATTTCACAGTATTCCTCCCCATTCTCCAGTTATTTCATTCTTTCCACCTGCTCTTATGTAATGCCCCCTAGGTCATGGAAAATGTGACACTGATGTTCTGCTTAGAGCTAAACACTCAAAAGTTACTTGTTCTTGTTCTCAGCACTTGAACCAGTGTGACTCTGAAAAAAAAGTTTATCTGACCAAGAATAAAAGCAGCACTAGTCTAAAGATTCAAACTCACTTTCCACTGACATGTGTCACCTTTCTCTTCTTATACTCACTCATATTAGAAAGAATGTACAAGACCAAAAGTGAGATATAAGCCATCCTTTGATTGAAATATAATACAAACAAAAGGATCATTAAACAAACAGTAAAAGATCCTGCCCATGCTGAGAAAACTCAATTATAACTAAAGAAAATTAAGATGCTGCCAAAATACGCTGTTATTCTAAGATATTGTATAAATTTAATTCTCTTGATGTGGATTATTTAGAAAACATCTGTAACACTAAAGGTCACATTGCTGAGATTCAAAATCACACAGAAAGTTCATAATCACAGAGAATTTTTTTTAGTTTAAGTCATGGGATTTTTTTAATTATTTGATTTTCTATTCCACTAATTTCTGAAGTAGGGGCTTACTCAAATTCACAGCTTCTTACACACTAACCTTATCTCTGGTGGACTTCCATTTTGATGGATGTGCATTTAACCCTAAAGTGCGCTGACTATATAAAACACTGGTATGCAACACAGCTGAAATAATTAAACAATAATTATTTGTGAAACATTCTACTGTATAGAATGTTGGATTAGCCACAAACAGTTCTACAAAAATATCCTGTGCCAGAGATCACCTTTGCTATTTTTAATATGATGACAATTCCTCTTTACAATCATAAATTTCTGCATACACAAGTGAGAAATATAGCCCCTGAAGTCTCCCAGGAGAAGGTTTTTAATCTAACTGAAAGAACTTAATACACTGCTAAAGCAAGATCCCTTATTAATGTTGTAGGGGAGATGCCTACAGGACTAATAACCAGTGTGGAAGAAAAGCAGACTCTGAAAGTCCCTAGATTTCAACCCAGGTGCAAAAGTTAGCTCATCCCTTGGAGGAGAATCTTTGCGTGCTATTATTCTTCTCTCCATCCCAATACTCATGCCTCTTGATGACAAAGAACCAGTGATCTTGACAGTCCCTCTACCCCTCTACCATCTCCGTTAGCACTTACTGGCCTAGGATGTGTCTCTGTGGGGGCATTACCAACTGCTTCTTTTCTGCCTACTATTCATCAAAGCCATGAATTATTTATTCATAACTTGAAAACAAGGAAGGTTCAAGTTAATGAAGATGTCCAAAGGTTGTAAAAGACACTGAAGCTAGTAAAGTACAGATCTGAAGACACTGGCTAATTATTTCAGTTGTGTGACCTTGGGAGCTCAATGCACACAGCAGTGAATTAGCCAATTGGTCCACATAGGCCATTCTTTGGGGACTTGTCATTATTAAGAGTAACGAAAAAAGAGAAAATGTACTTGAAAATTTCAGGACAGGCTTATCCATAGATCTCTACAACTTTCTTATTTTTTTTTTACACACTAAATAGAAATCAATTGTCAGTGTTTATTACTAGGGGAATTTTTGTTTGTTTTTTAAATTATTTTGTTTATTTTTATTCCAGTCATTGCCCCCACCTCAGTCCCACCTCCCACAGTAACCTATCCCATTCCTCCCCCCTCATGTCTCCCAGCGGGTGCTCCCCCCAATACCAGGCCTCTCCCTTCACTGGGGAATAAAATCTCCCTAGGATTAACAACATCTTCTCCCACTGAGGCCAGATCAGGAAGACCTCTGCTACATGTGTGTTAGGTGACTCAGACCCTGATTGGTCTCCCTGGGAGCTCCCTAGTTCTGGGTTAGTTGAGACTCTTGGTCTTCCTATGGGGAAGCTCCCCCTTTAAGCTTCTTTGATCCTTCCCCTAAATCAACCACAGGGGTCATTGACTTCATTCAATGATTGGATGTAAGTATTTGCTGCTGTCTCTGTGAGCTGTTGTTAAGGCCTCTCAATGGACAGTCATTTTAGGCTCCCAACAGTAGGCACATCATAGCATAATAGTGTCAGGCCCTGGTGTCCCACCATGAGATGGATTTCAAGTTGGGTAGGTCATTGAACCTCCTTTCCATCAGTCTCTTCTCCATTTTTGTCCCTGCAGTTCTTTAGACAGGAACAAGTCTGGATCAGAAACTTTGACTACAAGTTAGTAACCCTGTCCCTTCACTTGAGGCCCTATGAATCTTCTGGAGGTTGAATAGTCAAGTTAGCTTTCCCCAATATTGTGCATTTTGGCTAAGGTCACCCCCAATGAGTCCCAAGAGTGTCTCATCTCTAGGTACTTTCTAGAGAATCCCCACACTTCCCACACCTGAGGCTGCTTATTTCCATTTACTATCTTGAATTTTGAGGTTCACTCCTGTCCCTTCTCCCATATCTAATCCTGTTCCCCCATTTACACACGCCTTCTCCTCCCCTGTCAACCAAGATGTCTCCCTCACTCTGCCTATTGTGAGTATTTCCTCCCCTCTTCCAAGTGAGATTGAAGCCCCCTCACTTGGGCATTTTGCTTGTAATACTTCTTATAGTCTGTACATCATATCCTAGGTATTTTGTACATTTTTTGGTATTCACTTACCAATGAATACTTACCGTGCATGCCCTTTTAAATCTGAGTAACCTTACTTGAGATGATATTTTATAGTTCCATCAATTTGCCTACAGAACTCATGATGTCCTCATTTTTAATAACTGAATAGTTCTCCATTGTGTAAATGAACCACATTGTCTGTGTCCATTCGTCCATTGAGGGACATCTGGGTTGTTTCCAGTTTCTGGATATTGCAAATAAGTCTGTTATAAACATTATGGAGCAGGCTTCCTTCTGGTATGGTGGGGCATCTTTTGAGTACATGCCCAGGGTAGTATAACTGGAACTTCAGGAGAAACTATTTCCAGTTTTCTGAGAAAACAACAAATTAATTACTAGAATGGTAGTACCAGCTTGCAATGCAACTAACAATGGAGGAGAATTATTCTTTCTCCACATCCTCTCCAGCATGTGCCATCAATTAACTTTTTGTCTTAGACAATCTGATTGGTGTGAAGTAGAATCTCAGTGTTTTGATTTGCATTTCCCTGATCACTAAGGATGTTGCACATTTCTTTGGGTGCCTGACTGCCATTTGAGATTTCTCACTTGAGAATTTTTTGTTTAGCTCTGTACCACATTTTTAATAGTGTTATTTGGTTCTCTGGGGTCTAACTTCTTGAGTTCTTTGTATATATTGAATGTTAGCGCTCTATCAGATGTATGATGGGTAAAGATAATTTCCCATGCTGTTGGTTGCCATTTTGTCATATTGACAGTGTCCTTTGCTTTACAGAGGCTTCTCAATTTTATGAGGTCCAATTTGTCAATTCTTTTTTTCTTTTTGTAAATTTATTTATTTTATAAAAGATTATTATAGCTCACAAAATTTGTTACATAATGACATATAATGAATACACAATTTTTTTCTTTTTCTTTTCTTTTTTTTTCTAATAAAGACTGAGGCTTCCACATTTTTGGCCTTACTTCTTTTTGGGCTTCATAAGGTCTGTGAGTTGTTTCTTGAGTATTCAGAGCTTTCTGGGGCTCATATCAAATTATGAGTGAGTGCATACTATGTGTGTTCTTTTGTGACTCTGTTACCTTACTCAATATGATATTCTCTAGTTCCAACTATTTGCCTAGAAATTTTTGTAAAGTCATTGTTTCTAATAGCTGAATACTACTCCACTGTATAAATGTACCACATTTTCTGTATTCATTCCTCTGTTGAAGGACATCTGGGTTCTTTGCAGCTTCTGACTACTATAAATAAGGCTGCTATAAACATAGTGGAACATGTGTACTTACTATATGTTGGACCATCGTTGATGTATATGTCCAGAAGTGGAATAGCAGGATCTTCAGATAGTACTATGTCAAATTTTCTGAGAAACCGCCAGACTGATTTCAAGCTTACAACCCCACCAACAGTGGAGGAGTAGTCCTCTTTCTCCACATGCTCGCCAGTATCTTTTGTCATCTGAGATTTTGAGCTTAGCCATTCTAACTGGTGTGAGATGGAATCTCAGGGTTGTTTGATTTGCATTTCCCTGATGACTAGAGATGTTGAGCATTTCTTTAGGTGCTTCTTGGTCATTCACTATTTCTCAGTTAAGAAGTCTTTGTTTAATTCTGTACAACATTTTTAATAGGATTGTTTTATTCTCTAGAGTTTAACTTCTTGATTTCTTTGTATATATTGAATATTAGACTTCTATCACATGTGGGATTGGTTTTTACTTTCCCAGTCTGTTGACTGTGGTTTTGTTTTCTTGACAGTGTCCTTAGCCTTAGAGAAACTTTACAATCTCATGAGGACCCATTTATCGATTCTTTATCTTAGAGAATAAAGCACTGATGTTCTATTCACTAAAAATTCCCCTGTGCCTATGTGTTCTAAGGTTTTCCCCAATTTCTCTTCTAATAGCTTCAGTATACCTGGTTTTCTGTGGAAATCTTTGGTCCACTTGCACTTGAAATTTTTACAAGGAAATAAGACAGGATCTATTTTCATTCTTCTGCATGCTGACTGCCAGTTGAGCCAACATCACTTGTTGAAGAGGCTGTCCATATTCCATTGAAGGTTTTTACGTCCTTTGTCAAAGATCAAGTGACCATATGTCTGAAGTCTGATTTCTTGGTCTTCAATTCTGTTCCAGTTGATGTACGTGCCTATCTCTGTATGAATACCATGTGGATTTAAGGCAATTACTTTGTAATATAGCTTGAGGTCAGGATAAGTGATTCCCACAGAAGCTTTCTTGTTCTTGAGAATAGATTTTGCTCTTCCGGGTTTTTTGTTATTCCAGATAAATTAGCAAATTACTTTTTCCAACTCAATAAAAATTGAGTTGGAATTTTGATGGGGATTGCACTGAATATGTAGATTGCTTTTGGCAAGACAGCTATTATTACAATATTGATCCTTCCAATTCATGAGCACGTGAAATCTTTTCATCTTCTAAGATCCTCAATATCCTTCTTCAGTGATTTGAAGATCTTTTCATACAGATCTTTCACTTATTTAGGGTCACACTAAGGTATTTCATATTGTTTGTGAATATTGTGAAGGGTATTTATTTCCTAATTTCTTCCCCAGGATGTTTATCCTTTGAATAAAGGAAAGCTACTTATCTGTTTGAGTTAATTTTATATTCAGCCATATTGCTGAAGTTGTTGAGCAGCTGTAAAAGATTTCTGATGGAATATTTGGATACACATAAGTATACCATCAAGTCATCAGCAAATAGTGATATTTTGACTTCATCCTTACCGATATATACCCATTTGATGTCCTTTTGTTATCTAATGATCTGGCCAGGAAATACAATACCATATTGAATAGGGGAAAGTGGGCAGCCTTATTTAGTAGCTGATTTTCTGAAAGAACCAGCTCCTGGTTCTGTTGATTTTTTGAATGGTACTATTTGTTTCTATTATATCAATTTCTGTTCTGAGCTTGATTATTTCTAGTCGTCTACTCATCTTGGATGTAACTGCTTCCTTTTATTCTAGAGCTTTTTTTATTAAACAACTTTATTTTAAAAAACAAAAAATGTACAAATTTTAAGCATTTTTGCATAAAAAAATACGAATAAATTTTTGACAGTGATTGGTTTTTTTTTTTTTAAGGATTGATAGTGTGCATTAAGGTCTTACTAGTTACAATGAGCATGAAGTATATGTAAAACAAGATGTAATCTGGAATTAGTCAAAGTTTTCTTGGTGTGTAAGGATTAAGCATAATGGTTTTGTCTTTTCATTTCTTTTTCCTTTCTTGAACTTCATATAGTCTGTGAGTTGTTTCTGTGGTGTTTAGAGCTTTCTGAGATTACTATAAAACTATCAGTGACTGCATATTATATATGTTCTCTTGTGACTGGGTTATCTCACTCAGGATGATATTCTCTAGATGCAACCATTTTCTTTTTTTTAACTTTATTTTAAAAAACAAAGATAAAAGAAAAAAATTTTAAACATTTTTGCATAAATGTATACAAATAAAATTGTGTCAATGCTTGGATTTTTTTCTTTTTTTTTTAAGGTTTGATATTCTGCATTAAGGTCTTATTAGTTACAATGAGCAATAAGTACTTGTAAAACAGGATGTAAATTGGAATTAGTCAACGTTTTCATGGTATGTAAGTATTGAGCATGAATTTATTGTTGTTGTTGTTTTGTTTTGTTTTGTTTTGTTTTCTTTCTTGAACTTCACACAGTCTGTGAGTTGTTTCTGGGACAGTCTGAGCCTCTGGGGTTAGCATCCCAATATCAGTGACTGCATATTATGTCTGTTCTTTTGTGACTGGGTTATCTCACTCAGGATGATATTCCCTAGATTCATCCATTCTCTTAAAAATTTCATAAAGACATTGTTTCTGATAGCTGAGTAGTATTCCATTGTGTAAATGTACCACAATTTTTATATCTATTCATCTACTGAAGGACATCTGGGTTCTATTCAGCTTCAGTCTATTATAAATATAACTGCTATGAACATTGTAGTAAATGTGTCTT
Source organism: Micromys minutus (assembly GCF_963924665.1). Lineage (NCBI taxonomy): Eukaryota > Metazoa > Chordata > Mammalia > Rodentia > Muridae > Micromys > Micromys minutus. The sequence goes on from NC_137985.1 coordinate 16,403,530, forward strand.
TGTGACATATTGGAGATTCTCAGGGGTATATGACAAGAAGTCGAATAACTGGATCTGCAGGTAGTACTATGTCTAATTTTCTGAGGAATCACCAGACTGATTTCCAGAGTGGCTGTACCAGTTTACAACCCCACAAACCGTGAAGTGTTCCTCTTTCTACACATCCTCGCCAGCATCTGATGTCATCTGAATATTTGATCTTGGCCAATCTGACTGGTGTGAGGTAGAATCTCAGGATTGTTTTGATTTGCATTTCAATGATGGTTAATGATGTCAAGCACTTTCTTAGATGCTTCTCAGCAATTAGATATATCTCAATTGAGAAATTTTTGTTTACATTTGTACCCCATTTTTTAATAGGGTTGTTTGATTCTTGGGTATCTAGCTTCTGTGTTCTTTATATACCTTGGATATTAGGACTTTATCTGATGTAGAGTTGGTAAAGGTCTGTTCCCAATCTGTTAGCTGCGTTTTGATTTCTTGACAGTGTCCTTAGACTTACAGAACCTTTGAAATCTCATTAAGTCCCATTTGTCAATCTTTGACATTAGAGCATGAGCCATTTGTGTTCTGTTCAGGAAATTTTCTCCTGTGCCTATGTGATCTAAGGTTTTTCCTACTTTCTCTTCTAATACTTTCAGTGTACCTGGTTTAATGTGGAGATCTTTGATCCACTTGCACTTGAACTTTGTACAAGTAGATAAGAAAGGGTCTATTTTCATTCTTCTGCATGCTGAGTGGCAGTTGAACCAACACCATTTGTTGAATAGGCTGTCCTTTTTACATTGAATGTTTATGGCTCCTTTGTCAAAAATCAAGTGACCATATATGTGAGATCTCATTTCTGGATCTTCTATTCTATTCCATACATCCATGTGCCTAACTCTGTACCAGTACCATTCAGTTTTTAGCACAATTGCCTTGTAATAGAGCTATTGGACAGGGATAGTGATTCCCACACATGATTTCTTGTTGTTGAGGATGGATTTCACTATTCTAGGTCTTTTGTTATCCCAGATGAAATTGCACATTGATCTTTCCAACTCTATGAAGAATTGGGTTTGTATTTTGATGGAGATTGCATTGAATCTATAGATTGCTCTTGGTAAGATGGCCATTTTTAAAATGTTGATCCTTTCAATCCTTGAGCATGGGAGATCTTTCCATTTTCTGAGATCTTCCTTGATTTCCTTCTTTAGAGGTTTGACGTTTTTGTCATACAGGTCCTTCACTTGCTTAGTTAGAGTCACACCAAGATATTTCATATTTTTTGTGACTATTGTGAAGGGTTTCTTTTCCCTAATTTATTTCTCCACCTGTTTGTCCTTTGATTCGAGGAAGACTAATGATTTGTGTGAGTTAATTTTACATCCAGGCACTTTGCCTCACTTGTTTATCGGCTGTAGCAGTTCTCTGGTGGAATTTTGGGGACACTTATGTATACTACCATGTCATCTGCAAATAGTGATGTTTTTACTTCTTCCTTTCCAATTTGTATCCCTTTGATTTCCTTTTGCTGTCTAATTGCTCCAGCCAGGACTTCCATTACTATGTTGAATAGGTAGGGGGAGAGTGGGCAGCCTTGTCGAGTCCCTAATTTTAGTGGGATTGCTTCAAGATTCCCACCGTTAAGTTTGATGTTGGCTGTTGGTTTTCTGTGTATTGCTTTTATTATGTTTAGGTATGGACTTTGGATTTCTGTTCTTTCCAAGACTTTTAACATGAAGGGGTGTTGAATTTTGTCAAAGGTTTTCTCAGCATCTAGTGAGATGACCATGTGTTTTTTTTTCTTTGTTTGTTTATATGGTAGATTACATTGAATGATTTCCATATATTAAATCATTCCTGCCTCCCATGGATGAAGACGACCTGATTATGGTGAATGATCTTTTTCATGTGTTCTTGGAATCAGTTTGGAAGATTTGTTGAGTATTTTTGCATCAATGTTCATAAGTGAGATTGGTCTGAAGTTCTCTTTCCTTGTAGGGTCTTTGTGTGGTTTAGGAATGAGGATTATTGTACCCTCAAAAAATAAGTTAGGTGGTATTTTATCTGATTCTATTTTGTGGAATAGTATGGAGAATATTGGTATTAGGTTGTCAATAAATGTCTGAAAAAATTCTGCACTTAACCCATCTGGACCTGAGCTTTTCTTCGTTGGGAGAATTTTGATGATTGCTTCTATTTCTTTTAAGTATTATGGGATTATTTAGATGGTTTACCTGGTCCTGGTTTAACTTTAATATCTGGTTTCTGTCTAGGAATTCATCTATTTCTTTGAGATTTTCCAGCATTGTTGAGTATAGGCTTATATAGTAGGATATAATGATTTCTTGAATTTCCACAGTTTCAGTAATTATGTCTCCACTTTCATTTCTGATTTTGTTAATTTTGATATTCTCTCTTTGCCCTATAGTTAGTCTGGCTAAGGGATTATCAATCTTGTTAATTTTCTCAAAGAACCAGATCCTGGTGTGTTGATTCTTTCAATGGTTCTTTTTGTGTCTATTTGGTCTATTTCTGCTCGTAGTTTGATTATTTCTTGCCATGTACTCATCTTTTTTTTCTTTTTTTTAAACGACTTTATTTTACAAAACAAAGATAAATGTACAGATTTTAAACATATTTTGTTTAAAATTATACATTTTTGTCAGTACTTTTTTTCAGATATTAAAATAATTTTACATAAAACTATGTGAATATATTTTTTAGTCAGTACTTGATTTTTTCAAAGGCTTGACAGTATGCATTGAAAACCTAATAGTTACAATGAGCGTAAAGTACATGCAAAACAAATCGCAACATGGAAATTGTCAAAGTCTTCTTGTTTTGTAAATATATATATATATTTTTGTGCAAGCCTCTGGGGTTAACATCCCAATATCAGTGACTGCATATTATGTCTGTTCTTTTGTGACTGGGTTATCTCACTCATGATGATATTCTCTAGATGCAGCTATTTTCTTAAGAATTTCGTTAAGTCATTGTTTCTGGTGGCTGAGTAGTATTCCATTATGTAAATGTACCATAATTTTTGTATCCATTCATCTTCTGCAGGACATCTGGGTTCTTTCCAGCTTCTGGCTATTATAAATAGAGCCACTATGAACATTGTGGTGCATATATCTTTGTTGTGTATTAAAGTGTCTCTGGGATATATGCCCAGAAGTGGAATGGCTGGGTCTTCAGGTAGTACTATATCCAATTTTCTGAGGTATCGCCAGACTGATTTCCAGAGTGGTTGTATTAGTTTGCAACCCCACCAACAGTGGAGAAATATTCCTCTTTCTCCCCAGCCTCGCCAGCATCTGCTGTCATCTGATTTTTGGATCTTGGACAATCTGATTGGTGTGAGATGGAATCTCAGGGTTGTTTTGATTTGCATTTCCCTGATGGCTAAGGATGTTGAGCACTTCCTCAGATGTTTGTGTTTTCTTGACGATGTCCTTAGCCTTACAGAAATCTTTGACCTTAGAGCATGAGCCATTTGTGTTCTGTTCAGGAAATTTTCTCCTGTGCCTATGTGTTCTAAGGTTTTCCCTACTTTCTCATCTAATAGTTTCAATGTATCTGGTTTAATGTGGAGATCTTTGATCCACTTAACTTGAGCTTTGTACAAGGAGATAAGAAAGGGTCTATTTTCATTCTTTTGCATGCTGAGTGCCAGTTGGACCAGCACCATTTGTTGAATAGGCTGTCCTTTTTCCATTGAATGTTTACTGCTCCTTTGTCAAAAATCAGGTGACCATATACATGAGGGCTCATTAATGGATCTTCTATTCTATTCCATTGATCCACATGCCTATTTCTGTACCAGTACCATGCAGTTTTCCGCATAATTGCCTTGTAATATAGCTTGAGGTAAGGGATAGTGATTCCCGCAAATGTTTTCTTGTTGTTGAGGATGGATTTCGCTATTCTAGGTCTTTTGTTATTCCATATGAAATTGCACATTGATCTTTCCAATTCCATGAAGAACTGGGTTGGAATTTTGATGGGGAATGCATTGAATCTGTAGATTGCTTTTGGTAGGATGGCCATTTTTAAGATATTGATCTTTCCAATCCATGAGCATGAAAGATCTTTCCATTTTCTGAGATCCTCCTCAATTTCCTTCTTTAGAGGTTTGAAGTTCTTGTCATACAGGTTCTTCACTTGCTTAGTTAGAGTCACACCAAGGTATTTCATAGTTTTTGTGACTATTGTGAAGGGTACATTTTCCCTAATTTCTTTCTCTACATGTTTGTCCATTGAGTATAGGAAGGCTACTGATTGGTTTGAGTTGATTTTGTATCCAGCCACTTTGCTGAACTTGTTTATCAGCTGTAGGAGTTCTCTGGTGGAATTTGTGGGGTCACTCGAGTACACTATCATGTCATCGGCAAAGAGTGATGTTTTTTTTAAAACAACATTATTTTACAAAACAAAGATAAATGTACAGATTTTAAACATTTTTTGCTTACAATTATACATTTTTATCAGTACTTTTTTCAGATTTTAACATAATTTTTACATAAAATTATATGAATATATTTTTTAGTCAGTACTTGATTTTTTTCAAGGTTTGATAGTATGCCTTGAAAACTTAATAGTTACAATGAGCATGAAGTACATGTAAAACAAATTGTAACATGGAAATAGTTAAAGTTTTCTTGTTTTGTAAATATTTTTTGTTTTGTTTTGTTTTCTTTATTTCTTGGACTTCATACAGTCTGTGAGTTGTTTCTGGGAAAGTGCAAGCTTCTAGGGTTAGCATCCCACTATCAGTGACTTCATATTATGTCTGTTCTTTTGTGACTGGGTTATCTCAAAGAGTGATGTTTTTATCTCTTCCTTTCCAATTTGTATTTCCTTGATCTCCTTCTTACTGTCTTATTGCTCCAGCCTGGACGTCCAGTACTATGTTGAATAGGTAGGGTGAGAGTGGGCAGCCTTGTCGAGTCCCTGATTTTAGTGGGATTGCTTCAAGTTTCCCGCCATTAAGTTTGATGTTGGCTGTTGGTTTGCTGTATATTCCTTTTATTATGTTTAAGTATGGACCTTGGATTCCTGTTCTTTCCAGGACTTTTAACATAAAGGGGTGTTGGATTTTGTCAAATGCTTTCTCAGCTTCTAGTTAGATGACCTTGTGATTTTGATCTTTGAGTTTGTTTATATGGTGGATTACGTTGATGGATTTCCTTATGTTAAACCATCCCTGCATCCCAGGGATGAAGCCTACTTGGTCATGATGAATGATCGTTTTGATGTGTTCTTGAATTTGGTTTGCAAGTATTTTGTTGAGTATTTTTGCGTCAATGTTCATAAGTGAGATTGGTCTAAAGTTCTCTTTCCGTGTAGGGTCTTTGTGTAGTTTAGGTATGAGGGTTATTGTAGCCTCAAAAAATGAGTTGGGTAGCATTCCATCTGATTCTATCTTTTGGAATAGTTTGGAGAGTATTAGTGTTATATCCGCAATAAATGTCTGATAAAATTCTGCACTGAACCCGTCTGGACCTGGGCTTTTTTTGGTTGGGAGGCTTTTGATGACTTCTTCTATTTCTTTAGGTGTTATAGGGTTATTTGGATGGTTTATTTGGTCCTGATTTAACTTTGGGATCTTGTATATGTCTAGTAATTCGTCCATTTCCTCCAGATTTTCCAATTTTGTGGAGTATATGTTTTTGTAGTAGGATCTGATGATTTCTTGAATTTCCTCAGTTTCAGTTGTTATGTCTCCACTTTCCTTTCTAATTTTGTTAATTTGTATACTCTCTCTTTGCCCTCTAGTTAGTCTGGCTAGGGGTTTATAAATCTTGTTGATTTTCTCAAAGAACCAACTCTTGGTTTTGTTGATTTTTTCAATGGTTCTTTTTGTTTCTATTTGGTCTATTTCTGCCCTAATTTTGATTATTTCTTGCCGTCTACTCTTCTTGAGTATATCTGCTTCCTTTTGTTCTAGGGCTTTTAGCTGTGCTGTCAGGTTTCTGATGTAAGCCCTCTCTAGTTTTTTTTTGGTAGAACATAGGGCTATGAGTTTTTCTCTCAGTACTGCTTTCATTGCATCCCATAGGTTTGGGTATGTTGTGTTTTCATTTTCGTTGAATTCTAGAAAGTCCTTAATTTCTTTCTTTATTTCTTCTATGACCCTGCTATCATTTAACAGAGCGTTGTTTAGTTTCCATGTGTACATAGGCTTTTTGTTGTCTTTGTTGTTGTTAAAGACCAGCCGTAGACCATGGTGATCTGAGAGGATGCATGGGAGTATTTCAATCTTCTTATATCAATTGAGGCTTGTTCTGTGTCCAATTATGTGGTCAATTTACGAGAAGGTGCCATGGGATGCTGAGAAGGAGGTGTATTCTTTTACTTTAGGATGATATGTTCTGTATATATCTATTAATTCTAGTTGGTTCAAAGTCTTTGCTAGTTTTGCAGTGTCCTTGTTCAGTTTCTGTTTCCATGATCTGTCCATTGCTGAGAGTGGGGTGTTAAAGTCTCCCACTACTATTGTGTGGGGTGAAATGTATTTTTTGAGCTTTAGTAGGGTTTCTTTATGAATGTTGGTGCTTTTTTATTTGGAGCATATATGTTAAGAATTGAGAGTTTCTCCTGACAGATTTCCCTGGTAATGAGTAAAAAGTGTCCTTCCTTAATTTTTTTTTGATAACTTTTGGTTGGAAATTTACTTTATTCGATATTAGAATAGCCATTCCAGCTTGCTTCTTGGGGCTGTTTTCTTGGAAGTTTTTTTCCCACCCTTTTACTCTGAGATAGTGTCTGTTTTTGTCTCTGGGATGAGTTTCCTGTATGCAGCAAAAGGCTGGATTTTGTTTATGTATCCAGTCTAATATCCTATGTCTCTTTATTTGGGAGTTGAGTCCATTTATGTTAATAGATATCAAGGAATAGTTGTTTATGTTTCCTCCCATTATTGCTTTTGTAGGTTGAGTTGTGTCTGTGTCTTTTTCTTCTTTTAGTTTTCTTGTTTAGGAGCTTTCTTGTTTTTACGAGGCTGTATTTTCCCTCATTGTATTGGGTTTTCCACCTATAATTCGTTGTAGTGCTGGATTTGTGTTCAGTTATTGTTTAAATTTTGATTTGTCTTGAAATATCTTCATCTCTCCATCTATGGTGATTGATAGTTTAACTGCTTGGGCCGGCACTTGTGCTCTCTTAGGGTCTGCATGATGTCTGTCCAGGCTCTTCTAGCTTTCATCATCTCTGTTGAGAAATCGGGTGTGATTCTGATTGGCCTGCCTTTATATGTTACCTGACCTTTTTCCCTTACTGCTTTTAGTATTCTGTCTTTTCTTTGGGCACTTGATGTTTTGACTATTATGTATCAGGAGGTATTTCTTTTCTGGTCCAACCTATTTGGAGTTCTGAAGGCTTCTTTTATGCTCGTTGTCATCTCATTCTTGAGGGTAGGGAAGTTTTCTTCTATGATTTTGTTGAAGATATTTACTGTGCCTCTTAGTTGATACTCTTCTCGCTCTTCCATTCCTATTATCCTTAGGTTCGGTCTTCTCATTGTGTCTTGGATTTCCTGGACATTTTGGGTTAGGAGCTTTTTGTTTTTTGCATCTTCTCTGGCTGTTTTGTCTATGTTTGCAATGTTGTCTTCTGCCCCCGAGATTCTCTCTTCGATCTTTTGTAATCTATTGGAAGTGCTTGCTTCTGTGACTCCTGATTTCTTTTTTTGGTGTTCTGCCTCTAGGGTTATCTCTTTTAGTGTTTTCTTTATTGTGTCAATTTCCATTTTAATTTCCCTCTTCCATTCCTTTATTTCTTTGGTTCTGTTTTCCTCTAGTTCTTTGAGTTCTTTAAGTGTTTTTCTTGTTTTCTCTTTAAAAGCTTCTGAATCTTTTTGCTTTTATTCCCGTTCTTGTTTAAGTATCTCTATCATCATCTTGAGGTATGATTTCAGGTCTGCGTCTTCTTTTTCTGGAGTGTTTGGAATTCCGATGTTTCCTGTTATGGAAGAGCTGGGTTCTGGTGCTGCCAGGTTGTCTTTGTTTCCTTGGGATATACTCTTTCGCTTTCCTCTTGCCATTTTGTTGTCAGTGATATGTTCTCACTTTTTCTTGTATCTGGTCTGTGTCCCTGCATCTCCACTGGTTCAGGTGGCAGATGGGCCCAGCCCTGTTCTATGCCTCAGTGTCGCCGGGTGGGAACAGAGGTTCCAAAGTTTTGTTCCTGGTCCCCGGATCAGGCAGGTCAGAGGGTGCGCCCCACTTGCGCACTCCGCAGAGATCTCTCTGCTCCCCGGCCGCCCAGATCTCCCACTCACCAGTTTCTCCACCCCTAGGGGCTGGGGGTTTGCATGGCAGATGGACCGGGCTCTGTTCTGCACTCTGAAGTCGCTGCCGGGTGGAAACAGAAGTTCCAAAGTTCTGTTCGTGGTCCCTGAATCAGGCATGTTGGAGGGCCCGCTCCGTGTGCGCACTCCGCAGAGATCTCTCTGCTCCCTGGCCGCCCAGATCTCCCATTCACCAGTTTCTCAACCCCTAGGGGCTGGTGGTTTGCGTGACAGATGGTCAAGGCTCTGTTCTGCACTCTGAAGTCGCCGCCGGTTGGGTAAACATTTTTGCATAAATATATACAAATACAATTGTGTCAGTGCTTGAGGTTTTTTTTTTTTTTAGGTTTGATACTCTGCATTAAGGTCTTACTAGTTACAATGAGCAAAAAGTACATGTAAAACAGGATGTAACCTGGAATTAGTCAACGTTTTCTTGGTTTGTAAGGATTGACCATGAATTTTTGTTGTTGTTGTTTTCTTTTCTTTTCTTTTTTTCTTGAACTTCACACAGTCTGTGAGTTGTTTCTGGGGCAGTCTGAGCCTCTGGGGTTAGCATCCCACAATTGGTGACTGCATATATTGTCTATTCTTTTGTGACTGGGTTATCTCACTTAGGATGATATTCTCTAGATGCAACCATTTTCTTAAGAATTTGGTTAAGTCATTGTTTCTGATAGCTGAGTAGTACTCCATTGTGTAAATGTACCACAATTTTTGTATCCATTCATCTACTGAAGGACATCTGGGTTCCTTCCAGCTTCTGGCTATTATAAATAGAGTTGCTATGAACATTGTGGTGCATGTTTCTTTGTTGTATATTGGAGTGTCTCTTGGGTATATGCCCAGAAGTGGAATAGCTGGATCTTCAGGTAGTACTATGTCCAATTTTCTGAGGAATCACCAGACTGATTTCTTGGGGTTTTCATTTTCATTGAATTCTAGAAAATTCTTAATTTCATTCTTTATTTCTTCTTTCACCCTGCTATGGTTAATAGAGCGTTGTTTAATTTCCATGTGTATATGGGCTTTTTGTTGTCTTTGTTGTAATTAAAGACCAGCCTTAGACCATGAAGATCTGAAAAAATTTATGGGAGGATTTCAATCTTCTTATATCTATTGAGGCTTGTTTTGTGAACGATTATATGGTCAATTTTCAAATAGGTGCTGTGAGGTACTGAGAAGAAGTTTTATTCTTTTGTTTAAGGATGATATGTTCTGTAGATATCTATTAATTCCAGTTGGTTTATAACCTCTGCCAGTTTTACTGTGTCCTTCTTCAGTTTCTGTTTTCATGATGTGTCCTTTGGTGAGAGTGGGTTATTGAGGTCTCCCACAACTATTGTGTGGGGTGCAATGTATTTTTTGAGCTTTAGTGGGGTTTCTTTTATGAAAATCAGTGCTTTTGTATTTGGGCATATATGTTAAGGATTGAGAGTTCCTCCTGACAAATTTCCCCTGTAATGAGTAAAAAGTGTCCTTCCTTATCTTTTTTGATAACTTTTGAATGAAAATATACTTTATTCAATAATAGAATGGCCTCTTCAGCTTGCTTCTTGGGGCCATTTGCTTGGAAGTTTTTTTCCTAACCTTTTACTCTGAGATAGTGTCTGACTTGTCTCTGAGATGAGTTTCCTGTATGCAGAAAAATGCTGGGTTTTTTTTTTTAATGTATCCAGTCTGATAGCCTATGTCTCTTTATTGGGAATTGAGTCCATTTACGTTAACAGATATCAAGAAATAGTGGTTGCTGTTTCCTGCTTTTTTTTCCTATTGGGGGTAGAACTGTGCCTGTTTGTCTTTCTTCTTTTGGATTTCTTGCTTAGGAGTTTTCTTGTTTTTACTAGGATATAGTTCCCCTTGTTGTATTGGGTTTTCTACCTATAATTCGTTGTAGTGCTGGGTTTATGGTCAGGTATTGTGTGGATTTAGTTTTGTCTTGGAATATCTTAGTCACTCCATATATGGTGATTGAGAGTTTTGCTGGGTATAGCAGCTTGGGCTGACACTTGGGCTCTCTTAGGTTCTGCATGGTGTCTGTCCAGGATCTTCTAGCTTTCATAACTCTCTGTTGAGAAATCAGTTGTGATTCTGATTGGTCTGCCTTTATATGTTACATGACCTTTTTCCCTTACTGATTTTAGTATTCTTTCTTTGCTTTGGCCACTTGGCATTTTGTCTATTATGTGTCAGGAAAAATATCTTTTCTGGTCCAACCTATTTGAAGTTCTGTAGGCTTGTTTTATGCTCATGGTCATCTCATTCTTAAGGGTAGGGAAGTTTTCTTCTATGATTTTGTTGAAGATATTTACTGTGCCTCTTAATTGATATTCTTTGCCCTCTTCTATTCCTATTATCCTTAGGTTTGGTCTTCTCATTGTGTTCTGGATCTCCTGGACATTTCGGGTTAGGAGCTTTTTGGTGTTTGCATCTTCTCTGACTGTTTTGTCTATGTTTTCAATGTTGTCTTTGGCCCTGATATTCTCTCTTCCATCTCTTGTAGTCTGTTGGCAATGCTTGCATCTGTGACTCCTGATTTCTTTTTTAGGTTTTCTACCTCTAGGCTTGTCTCTTTTGGTGTTTTCTTTATTGTGTCAATTTCTGTTCTAAATTCCTTCTTCCATTCCTTCATCTCTTTGGTTCTTTTTTCCTCTAGTTCTTTGAATTCTTTGGTTGTTTTACTTGTTTCCTCTTTAAAAACTTCTAATTCTTTATGCTTTTCCCCCGTTCTTGTTTAGGGATCTCTATCATCATCTTGAGGTATGATTTCAGGTCTGAGTCTTCTTTTTCTGGAGTGTTTGGCATTCCACTGTTTGCTGTGATATGAGAGCTGGGTTCTGGTGTTGCCTGGTTGTGTTGGTTTCCCTAGGATACGTTCTTCCGCTTTCCTCTTGCCACCCTGTTGTCTGTGTTTATATGTGGTCTTGTTGTCAGTCATTGATTCTTGCCTCTCCCTTGTACCTGGCCTATATCCCTCAATCTTCGAGTGTTCCTGGTGGCAGATGGCCTGAGTGTCTATTCTGTATGCATGGGCCGCTGGCTGGAAACGGACAGCCCAAAGCAGGGTTCCTGCTTCCCTGAACCAAGCAGGGGGGAGGGGATGCATTTTTTGCATGCTCAGCACAGACCTCTCTGTTCCCTGGCTACTTGGCTACTTGGAGCACCACCTCACTAGGCTTGTGTCCCTGGATCTCCGAGTGTTCTTGGTGGCAGATGGCCTGAGCACCTGTGCTGCACACATGGGCCACCAGCTGGAAACACACAACTCTGAAGCAGGGTTCCTGATCCTCTGAATCAGTCGGGGGGGGGGGCGCACTTTCTCTGGGCTCAGCAGAAATCGCTCTGCTCTGTCGCTACTCGAAACGCATTCTTACCAGGCCTGTGTCCCTGGATCTCCATTTTTCCTGGTTCAGATGGCCTGAGTGCCTGTTCTGCATGCAAGGGCCGCTGGCTGGAAACAGTCCAATGCAGGGTCCCTGTTTCTCTGAACCATGCAGTGGGGGAGGGGCCACACTTTCTACGTGCTCGACACAGACCTCTCTGTTCGCCGGCTAGGCTACGTGGCTACTCAGAGCACCCTCTCACTTGGCCTGTGTCTCTAGATCTCTGTTCTAGAGCTTTCAAGTGTGCTGCTAAGTTACTAGTGTATGCTGTCTCCAGTTTCTTTTTGGAGGCACCCAAAGCGTTTTCCTCTTAATACTGCTTTCATTGCATCTCACATGTTTGTGTATGTTGTGCTTTCATTTTCATTAAATTCTACAAAGTCCTTAATTTCTTTCTTTCTTTGTTTCTTCTTTGAGTATGCTATTATTTAGTAGAGCATTGTTCAGCTTCCATGTGTATATGGGCTTTTTGTTATCTTTGTTGTTATTAAAGACAAGCCTTAGTCCATGGTGATCTGATAGGATGAGAGTATTTCAATCTTCTTATATCTATTGAGGAACATAAGTTCCGGCTCCACTGAACTGGAAGGCCACATTTTCTGTGTGCTCCACCTAGCCCTCTCTGTGCTTTGGTTACTCACAGTGCAGTATCACTAGGCTTGTGTCATGTTTTCTATGGTATCTTCTACCACTGAGATTCTCTCTTCTGACTCTTGTATTCTGTTGGTGGTGCTCATGTCTATGACTCCTAATCTCTTTCCTAGGTTTTTCTATCTCCAGTCTTGTCTCCCTCTGTGATTTCCTTATTGTTTCTAGTTCCATTTTAGATTCTGGATTGCTTTTTTCAATTTCTTTACCTTTTTGGTTAATTTTTGTGTTTCCTCTTCTATCTCTTTACCTGTGTTGTCCTGTGTTTCTTTGAGGGAGTTTTTTTATGACCTCCTTAAAGTCCTCTAACATTATCATGAGTTGTGATTTTAAGTCAGAATCTTGCTTTTCTGGTGTGTTGGGGTTTTCAGAACTTACTTTGGTGGGGGAACTGGGTTCTGATGATGCCAAGTGTCTTTGGATTCTGTTGCTTAGGTTCTTGGACTTGCCTCTCTCCATCTGCTTATCTTTGGTGTTCACTGGTCTTGCTTAATCTGATAATGGCTTGAGTCTCCTGGATACCTCTTTGTCAGTACTACTGGAGGACCAGCTCTCTCCCCACAGTGTCTGTATACAGAATGCTGTGAGACAGGGTCAGTACAGGGCACAGACATAAACCAGAAGAATCCTGTCCCAAACTGCTTCTTGACTCTTATGTCCTTAAGGCTCCAGCAGGTCCCTAAGAGAAGAAGTGATGGTCTTACCTCTGCTTTCATGTGTGTTAGCACTTCTAGTGACCAGCTCTTTCCCAGCAGGGTCTAGGTATATAAAGCTGTGATACAAGTCAAACTCCAACTTCTTTATTAATGCACTTAGTGATATGAATTTTCCCCTTAATATTGCTTCCATTGTGTCTCATAAGTTTTGGTATGATGTGTCTGCATTTTTACTGAATTCTAGAAGGTCTGATTTCTTTTGTTATTTCACCCTGACCAGAGACCCTGAAGGAACAATAGGTGCTTTACCTGTTCCCAGTCACTGGGTCTCTGTTACTAGCTTCCGCTCCCCATACATTTAGGGGCATCACTCACATAAGTGCAATCCCCTAAGCTCTCCCACATGTAGATGAGGCATCCCTAACATCTCAGACCAAGACAAGAGGGAAAGAGACATGATCTGTGGTCAAATATGCTAAAAGCAGAGATCTCTATGCTAATGACTTACATAGAGGCCTGGAGGAAATAGCCAATAGCCTTATTTTCCCAAACATTACTCCCTGAAAAAGGTATTTGATCTCAGACCCACCCTAAAAAGTGGAGTATGATTTTACACATCAACTTTCCACCAGGGCAACAAATGATATGGAACCACAAACTGGTTCTTTTCATTAGGATCTGCTGTGGGGAATCATGGAGAGAACCTTTACCTACACAGCTGCTGTCTAATCTGCCATAGAAGGCCTCTCTATACTCCCAGCCACAATTTACACTAAGTCAAGTCAAGGAGTCTCCCCATGGAATCATCTGGAGCTCCCCTTCCCCACCCCGCCCAAGACCCTGGGATATATCCAGTCCCCACTTTATTCTCAGCACTTCTGAGTCTCCCAGCAGCACCTGAGTGTCCAAGGTCATGAGAACTAGATGGCCCTGGCTTCATCTCAGACTGGCAAGCCTACAAACCAGCTCCAGTGGTTTTCTTGTTTACAATGAGCTTTCCCAGCCCCAAACAGATGTCCCACGGAAACTGCGTGGGGAAGCACAGTCAAACTCTCTCTATCCCATCTACCAAAGTGGCAGAGTCCTGTGGTGGCGCAGATGCAGCACCCACCTGCACATGAGTATGTGGGCTTTCTGTTGGTTTTGTTGTTATTTAAGTCTAACCTTAGTCTGTGGTGATATGATTGTATGCATGTGATCATTTCAATCTTCTTGTATCTATTTAAGCTTGTTTTATGTCTTATGCTCCATTATGGAGAAGGTTACATGAGGTGCTAAGAAGAAAAAATATTCTCTTATTTTGTGGTGAAACATTCTATAGAGGTCAGTTAAATCTATTTGGTTCATAACGTCTATTAGTTTCACTGTGTCTCTGCTGAGTATTTGTTTCAATGACCTGTCCTTGGGTGAGATTGCAGTTATAGTCTCCCACTATTATTGTGTGAGATGGTTTGTGTTTTTTTTTAACATTAGTTGGATTTCATTTTTTTAATATGATGTCCTTGTATTTGGAACATAAATATTCAGGATAGAGGCTTCCTCTACATGGAATTTTCCTTTAATGAATATAAAATATCCTTCCAAATCTCTTTTGATAACTTTTGGTTGAAAGTCTATTTTATTGGATATTACAATGGACACTCAAACTTGTTTCTGCTTCGTAAACTTTTTTCCAGTCTTTTACTCTGAGGCAGAATCGTCCTTACCACTGTGCTTCTTGTATGCAACAAAGTGCTGTATCCTCTTTATTTATCCGGTCTGTTAGCCTATGTCTTTTAGTTGGGGAATTGAGTCCATTGATGTTGAGAAATATTAAAGACAGATAATATTTTGTGTTATTTTTGCTGGTGGAGATGGTATTATATGTGAATGATTCTCTTCATTGAAGTCTGTTGTATGTGATTTAGTTTCTTGTGGTTTTGGTTGTAATTACCCTACTGTGTTGCATGTTTAATTCTAGTGTCCTCTGTAGGACAGGATTAGTAGAAAGATAATGCTTAAATTTGGTTTTGTAACAAAATAATATGGGTACTCCATCTGTAATGATTGTGAGTTTTGCTGGGTATGGTAGCCTAACCTGGAATTTGTGTTCTCTTGGGATCAGGATGACATCTGTCTAGGATATTCTGGGTTCTAGAATCTGTTGAAAAGGTTGGTGTAATTATTATAAGTCTGCTTATATGCTACTTGGCCTTTTTTTCATACAGCCTTTAATATTCATTCCTTGTTCTGTGCATTTAATGTTTTGATTATTATGTGAAGGAGAATTTTCTTTTCTGGTCCTATTTAAGGTTCTGTAAGCTTCTTGTACCTTTATGGCCATCTCATTCTTTAGGTTAGGGATGTTTTCTATTATAATTTTGTTGGAAAGCTCTGAACACCCTAGAAACAACTTACAGACTATATGAAGTTAAAGAAAAACAAAGGCCAAAATAAAAAGAAAAATCATTATGCTTAATCTTTACACACCAAGAAAACTTTGACTATTTCCAGGATACATCTTGTTTTACATGTACTTTATGCTCATTGTAACTAGTAAGATTCTAAGGCATACTATCAAAACTTTAAAAAAATCAAGTACTGACAAAAATGTATTCATATACTTTTGTGCAAAAATGATTTTAAAATCTGTACATTTATCTTTGTTTTTTAAAATAACGTTGTTCAATTTAAAGATTTTTAAAAATAAAACTGACATGTTTACATTAGGGGACATCCAGAAGGAGCACAGAGACAAGATAGTTTTTAAAACTAAAGTATATAACTACCAATTTTGAAAAATGAACTACCCATAATATTTTTAAAACTCTATGAAGTTCAGCAATAGTAAATCTAAGCTCACAATTAGTGTCAATGTCAAAGAAAATCCTGAAACCAGCCATAAAGTTTTCTTTTCATGAAGGAAACTACTATAAATACATAAGCATATTTTTCATTAAAAATATAGGTGATTTAAAAATTTTGTGTTTAAACACCACTTCAGTAAATCAGAAGTTCTGAATAGAAAAGCAGGTATCAGTACTTTTCAATGTTTTGTTCATATATTTTTATTTTATGTGTATGAATGTTACTTCCACATACATAAGTATACCAAATGAATGCAGTGCCCACAGAAGCCAGAAGACATCACAGCACACAGTAGGCCTGGAGCTACAAATTGGTGCAAGTCACAATATGGGTGTTATGAATCAGGTCCTTTGCAAAAGTTCCACAGGCATCAGTCCTTTTTATAAAGGCCTTGGCAACTTTATAAATACAGGCTTGACTACAAATAACCTACATCCTCAAAAACAGCCTAAATAAAATCAAATTCATAATATATGTTTTATTTTGTTCTTTGAGAATTTCATAACTGTAGACAGTGTATTTTAGTCACATTCACCCTGAATGTCCCATTCAACTCCTCCCAGATGACCCCTCGCTCCATTCTTATTTCTTGTATTCTTCTTTAACTGAGACGAAGAGTACTGCCTATATGTGCCTGGAAATGGAGTCACACTATAACATGGTCAACCTTCCAAGGACCATACACCAAAGAACATAAAGCAAGCATTTGTGGAGCATTACTGAAGAGACACATAAAGAAAGGTAAGAAAGTGCCATTTGTTTCTATGAGAGAAATTTATAATCACATATATTTTACCCATGATTATGTTCCCTTTTACTAAGTACATATTCCCTGGTGTTCAGTGTAGACCTATGCCCACTGAGTGCAATAAGAAGCTTGTTATAGTCTGGTGATTCCTCAGAAAATTGGACATAACACTACCTGAAGACCCAGTTATTCCACTTCTGGGTATATACCCCCAGAGAAGCTCCAACATACAACAAAGATACATGCACCACAATGTTCATAGCAGCCCTATTTATAATAGCCAGAAGCTGGAAAGAACCCAGATTCCTTCAGTAGATGAATGGATACAAAAATTGTGGTATATTTACACAATGGAGTACTACTCAGCTATCAGAAACAATGACTTTATGAAATTCTTAAGAAAATGGATGCGTCTAGAGAATATCATTTTCAGTGAAATAACCCAATCACAAAAGAACAGACATAATATGCAGTCACTGATAATTGGATACTAGCCCCAGGAACAACTCACAGACTATATGAAGTTCAAGAAAAAAAGAACATTAAGCTTAATCTTTACACACCAAGAAAACTTTGACTAATTCCAGGTTACATCTTGTTTTACATGTACTTTATGCTCATTGTAACTAGTAAGATCTTAATGCACACTATCAACCCTTTAAAAAAAACCAAGTACTGACAAAAATGTATTCATATACTTTTATGCAAAAATGCATAAAATCTGTACATTTATCTTTGTTTTTTAAAATAAAATTGTTCAAAAAATAAATAAATGAATAAAAGATAGATGTATGCAAATATACTTGTTTAAAAAAGAAGCTTGTTATAGAATTTTTATAATATGGAAGGGAAGAAGGAATATGAAAGAAATTCCAGGATGATGAGCAGGTTTCCAAGCATTGTGGCCAGTTACATGAACAGAAACTGTCTAAATAGTATAAAAAATAAGCTATGGATCATCTGAGAGTTCCATGAGGTGGAATTTAATTTCTTCCTCCTTTCTGAATATATAAAAATGAAAGTTGTGTGGTGCTTTCAATTATGTGGTTATTAATGCAATATTAAACAGATGAAGATTCCATGGGTGTTATAATAAGATCTTTTTCAGTAGAATATACAAAGGATACAGAATAAATGGCACAGGTCCTGACATTAGACTGTTTTTCTGAGGAGCCGCCACACGGCGCTCTTGATGTCCCGGTTTCTTAAGCTGTAGATAAAGGGGTTGAGCATAGGGGTGACCACAGTGTACACTATTGACGCTACTGCACCCTTTCTGGGGGACAAAGAGACAGCTGAACTGAGGTATACTCCAAGGCCAGTTCCATAAAATAAGCAAACAACTGACAGATGAGAGCCACAGGTAGAGAAGGCTTTATATTTCCCACCAGGTGATGGCATTCTAAGAATAGAGGAAACAATTTTATAGTAAGAGAAAAAAATCCCAGAGATAGGAAGAAAACCAGAAATGGCACCAACAAAATACATGACTATGTTATTGGTAAAGGTATCAGAACAGGCAAGGTTGAGAAGTTGGGATGGATCACAAAAAAAATGGGAAATGTCCACACTCTTAAAGTATGTAAGTTGTAGTACTACTGAATTGTGCAGCTGAGAAACCAAAAGGCTGGTTAGAACAGAAAGAAAAACCAACAAACCACAAAGACGACGGTTCATAATGACCTGGTAGTGCAAGGGATGACAGATGGCCACAAACCTATCATAAGCCATTGCAGTTAGAAGCAGACTATCCAAACACCCAAAAAGCATAAAAAAGGACATCTGAGTCAGGCATCCTGAATAGGAGATAGCTCTGTTGTCAGTCTGAATGTCCACTATCATTTTTGGTAGTGTTGTGGAAGTGAAGCTGACATCAGCTAAGGATAAGTTAGAGAGGAAAAAGTACATTGGATTGTGGAGGTGGGAATCAGAACTGACTGTCAGGATGATGAGCAGGTTCCCAAGCACTGTGACCAGATACATGAACAGAAACAGTCCAAAGAGTATGGGCTGAAGCTGTAGATCATCTGAGAGTCCCATGAGGTGGAATTCTGAGATACGTGTTATATTTTGCTCTTCTATATTGCTTGGACACCTTTTGAAAACAAATGAGAGAATTGAAAAAATGATAACTAAAGAGCAACCAATAAGATATCAATATTTATCAGTTTTTACAAATTTAGTCCTAGAATAATTTTATCATTGATCATTTATTATTTGTCTCAATTCTACTATATATATTCTGCATATATTTATTCTATTATTTATATTCTTTAGTTCTATTATATATTATATATTACACATAATATATATTCTATATTATAAAAATCAAAATGAAGCATGTTAGAATAGCAAAATCATTAGCTACAAAACTGTGGGCGCAGGAAAGTATTCTTTTAAGATAAAATCTACAATAAGAAATATTCTTTCCCATTGACAGTAATATTATTTATATTGAAACTAATTAAAGATGAGCTTGGGGTACATGACTTTAATTCCATCACTTGGGAGGCAAAAGCAGGCAGATCTCTATGAGTTTTAGACCAACCAGGTCTACATAGTGAGTTTTTAAACACTCAAGGCAATAATAAGACCCTGCATCAAAACAACAACAAAAAATAATAATTACTTTTATTTGCACCCTGTAGCTGACCCTGTGAAACAACTATCTACCCACAGCTCCCGCATGGAAAGAGCAGGTCTCCCAATAGCGCTGACACACTTAGAATCACAGGTTTCCCAGGAGTGATGATATACCTAACACCACAAGCTCACAGGAGAAACAAGTTCCTGTCAGAGACAGGAAAACCAACTAACACAAGAGACAAGCAGATGGTGAAAGGCAAGCAAAACAACATAAGCAACAAAAAAACAAGATGGCTTGGCATCCTAGAAAAACAGTTCTCCCACCACAGCAAGCCCTAGAAACCCCAACACACAAGAAAAGCAAGATTATGATCTAAAATCCCATCTCATGAATAGTATAGAGAAATTTTAAAAGGACATAAATAGTGTTCTTAAAAACATACGGGGGGGGATAGATAAACGAGAAGAAGCCCTTGA
This sequence comes from Micromys minutus, assembly GCF_963924665.1. Taxonomy (NCBI): domain Eukaryota; kingdom Metazoa; phylum Chordata; class Mammalia; order Rodentia; family Muridae; genus Micromys; species Micromys minutus. Next base: position 16,423,156 of record NC_137985.1, read on the forward strand.
AAATAAAAGACATAACTATCTTAAAGAAATACAGGAAAACCCAATAAAACAGGTAAAGGAATTTAACAAAACTATCCAGTATCTAAGATTGGAAAGAGAGCCAATAAAGAAATCAAAAGAGGAGACAACCCTAGAGATAAAAAAAACCTTAGAAAGGGATTAGGAGTAATAGATGATCACCAAAAGAATACAAGAAATAGAAGAGAAAATCTTGTGTATGCAATATGGCATAGAAGACATTGAAACAACAGTCAAAAATGCAAAATGCAAAAAGCTCCTAGCACAAAATATCCAGGAAATCCAAGACACAATGAAGACAAAATCTAAGAATAATAGGTACAAAAGAGAGTAAAGACTCCCAAATCAAAGGGTCAATAATACCTTCAACAAAGTGATAGAAGAAAAATACCTATCTTAAAGAAAAAGATGACCATAAATAACAAGAAGCCTACAGAACTTCAAATGGATTGGACCAGAAAAAGATTTCCTCCCATCACATAACAGTCAAAACACCAAATGCACAAAACAAAGAAAGAATATTAAAAGCTGTAAGGGGAAAATGTCAAGAAACATATAAAGGCAGACCAATCAGAATCACACTGTACTTCTCAACAAATATTCAGCAAAGGCTAGAAGATTCTGGGCAGCTGTCATAGAGATCCTAAGAGAACACAAATGGCAGCCCAGGCTACTATATCCAGCAAACTCCCAATTAATATAGATGGAGAAACCAAGATATCCAATGACAAAACAAAATTTACACAATATCTTTCCACAAATATAGCCTTACAAAGGATAATAGATAGAAAACTCCAACAAAAGGAAGAAAACTACACCTTAGAAAAAGCAAAAGAGTAATCTTCTTTCAACAAACTCAAAAGAAAATAGCCACACAAACATAATTCCACTTCTAACAATAAAAATAAAAGAAAGCAACAATCACTGGTCCTTAATATCTCTTAACATCAATGGACTCAATTTCCCAGTAAAAAGACATAGACTACCAGGATAAATACATAAACAGGACCCAGAATTTGCTGCATACAGGAAACACTACCTCAGTGTAAGAGGCTGGAAAAACCATTTCCAAAATATAGTCCCAAGAAACAACCTATAGTGGCCAATTTAATATTAAATAAAATCAACTTTCAACCAAAAGTTATCAAAAAAGATGAACAAGGACATTGCATACTCATCAAAAAAAACCAACAAGAGGAACTCTGAATTCTGAACAACTATGCTGCAAATTTCAAGAGCACACATATTTGTAAAAGAAACTTTACTGAAGTTCAAAGAACACATTGAACCTCATACAATAATAGAGGGAGTTTTCAACACCCCATTTTAACAAATTAACAGGACATTGAGACAGAAACTAAACAGAGACACAGTAAAACTAACAGAAGTTATAAACCAAATGGATTTAACAAATGTCCACCAAACATTTTACCCTACCAAAAAAAAAAAAAAAAATATTTCTCCTTCTCAGCCCTTCATGGTACCATCTCCAAAACTGACCATATAATCAATCACAAAACTATCTGCAATAGAAACATGAAGATTGAAATAATCTCATGGATCCATCCTACCAGATCTGCATGGACTAAGACTAGTAGTCTTCAACAACAATAAAGCCAACAAAAGCCCACACACACTTAGAAGCTGAACAAATCTCTACTAAATGATAATGTGATCAGTGAAGAAATAAAGAAGAAAATTAAAGACTTTTTAGAATTTAATAAAAATGAAGGCATAGCATACCCAAACCTATGGGCCAAAATGAAAAGAGTGCTCAGAAAAAAACTAAATGCTCTGATTACCTCGATAACAAAATTGGAGAGAACATATACTAAGAGCTTAACAGTACATCTGAAAGCTGTAGAACAAAAAGAAGCAAATACAACCAAGAGGAGTAGATGGCAGGAAATAATCAAACTCAGGGCTGAAATCAACCAAGTAGAAGCAAAAAGAACTATACTCAGAATCAACAAAACCAGGAGCTGGTTCATTGAGAAAACAAATACGATAGATAAACCCTTAGCCAAACCACCCAGTAAGCACAGAGACAGTGTTCAAATTAACAAAATGAGAAATGCAAAGGGAAACATAACAAAAGAAACTGAGGAAATGGGGCTGGAGAGATGGCTCAGTGGTTTGGAGCACTGGCTGCTCTTCCAGAGGTCCTGAGTTCAAATTCCAGCAACCACATGGTGGCTCATAACCATCTGTGATGAGATCTGATGGTCTCTTCTGGTGTGTCTGAGGACAGCTACAGTGCACTTACATATAATAAATAAATAAATCTTTTTAAAAAGAAAAAAAGAAAGAAACTGAGGAAATTCAAAAAAACATCAGATCCTACTACAAAAGCTTATACTTAACAAAAATGGAAAATCTAGAAGAAATGGATGATTTTCTAAACAGATACCAAGTACCAATGTTAAATTGGGATCATACAAACCATCTAAACAGTCCCATAAACCCTAAAGAAATAAAAGCAATCATGATAAGTCCTCTTTAAAAAAAAAACAAAATGAAACACAAAGAAAACGAAGACCAGATGGTTTTAGTAGAGAATTGTCAGACTTTCAAAGAAGACCTAATACCAATAATCTTCAAACTACTTCACAAAAGAAACAGAAGGAGCAGAACCTAATTTGTTCTATGAAGCCACGATTACACTGATACCAAAGGGTGAAAAGACCTAACAAAGAAAGAGAACTTCAGACCAGTTTTCCTTATGAATATTGATTCAAAAAATACTCAATGAAATTTTTATAAACTGAATCCAAGAAAGCCTCAAAACATTCATTCACCATGATCAAGTGGCTTCATCCCAGAAATGCATGGATAGTTCAACATATTGAAATACATAAACATAATCTGCTAAATAAAAAAACTCAAAGGAAAAAACCACATAATCATTTCACTAGATGCTGAAAAATCATTTAACAAAATTCAACACTTCTTCATGTAAAAGTGTTAGAAATATTGGGAATTCAAGGGTTATACCTAAACATAATGAAAGCAATATACAGCAAACCAGTAGTCAACATCGACTAAATGGAGAGGAACTTGAAGCAATCCCACTGAAATCGGAGTCTAGACAAGGCAGGCTACTCTCTGCCTATCTATTCAATATAGTACTCAAAGTTCTAGCCAGAGCAATTAGAAAACAAAAGAATGTCATAAGGATACAAATTGTAAAGAAAGAAGTAAAAAAAAATTCACTATATTCAGATATGATAATACACTTATACTCAAAGGATATTTTATTCTACCACATAGAAATATGCATAACCTTAATCTATACCCAACAAAAAAATCTGTTTCCATGTTACGTTCTGTCCTACATGTATTTCATGCTTATGGTAACTAGTGGGATTTCAATGCATGCTATCAAACCTCTAAAAGAATTAAATACTGACAAAAATATTCATATAATGTTATGCCAAAATGCCTTTAAAATCTGTATATGTATCCCTCTTTTTTTAAATAAAATGGCAAGAAAAAAAACAAAACAAAAAGAAAGATGCATAACCATTTCTTTGCTGTCCTATATAACAGCTAGAAATAACAAACACCTAGGTGTCCCCCAACAGAAGAAGGGACAAATAAAATATAGTACATTTACACAAAAGAGTATTACTTGGCTTTTAAAAGAAATAAAATTCACAGGTAAATTGATGGAACTAGAAAAAAATCACCCTGAGTAGGTGTTTCAGACTCAAAAAGATAAATATGATTGTATTCACTTAAATGTAGATAATAACCTTTATGTCAATGATAACCAAGCCACATTCCATAAAACCACAGAGTTTAGATACAGAATAAGGGACTTTGGGGAGCTGATTATAGATCTGCCCATGAAGGGAAAAAGTAGATAGCAACAGAATGGAGGGAGATTGATGAAACTTGAAAATATTTCATTGAATGAGGTAACCCAAACACAAAAAGACAAATATTATATGTCCTTTTTCCTCTATGTCCCCAGTCCAAATCTTCAGATATGAATACATAATCTGGAGTAACTGCAGACAAAGGAAGTTAAAATGGAGTGTTGTTGGTATGTAAGTAGCAGGAGACAATAGAAACATTACAGGCTGTTCTGTCACCATTGCCCTTAATTGCTACCAGAGAATTAATCTCTCATTGATGAAGACAATATAAACTTCAGAGACAGGGGCTAGACACCTCTGAGCTAGAACTTAACCTGAACGTCTCCTACTCAAGAACTAGTTCTTGTGTTACCAGAATATGCCATTTAAGCTTACAAAGGAGAGAAGTAACAAACTCTCCTAACCAATTTTGACTTGTGTGAACCACAACAACAAACTCATCCCACCACTGGGAGTCCTGCAAAAGCAATACAAAAAGACATGCTAATATGGATGGTGAAAAATCTCAACCTTAGAGGAAGAACTACATGCAACTAAGAAATACTTATCTAATTTGTTATTGTCATTCCTAAAAACATACATCAAAGCAACATTATTTAGACTGAGCTGAACAAATTGTACTTATGTGCGCATGAGCATACACACACACACACACACACACACACACAGAGATAGAGAGAGAGAGAGAGAGAGAGAGAGAGAGAGAGAGAGATGTTTGTAACAACAACTAATAAAGAAAGAGACCATAAATTTGAAAGATAGCAAGAAGAAATATATGGGAGGTTTGGAAATGAGGAAAGGAAAGGGGTTAAATGATATAATATTTCAATCCCAAAATTAAGTATTTTTAAAAGGAATCATATTACTATGTCTCAATTTCTATGTGGCTATAAAATTCATTATTATTTATTTTTAAAACCTTCACAATCTACAATACTAGAATTGCAAATTCTGTGTAACCCCCTGGCTCATCCTCCTGTTTCCCAGGTGAACTAGCTAAATAATAAGAAAATCAACACCTGTTCTGTGGTGGTTTGTTTGTCTGTGCTCAGGTGTGTTTGACTGGAGAGATTCTAAGCATTAAATTTTTAAGCACTGTTAGAGAAGAAAATATCCTGGACTAGGTAGGGTCTTTAAGGTTTTCATCTTAACATTTGCTTTGTTTTGTTTGTGTTTTGAGGCAAGGTACTGCTATGTGACCCAGGCTGGCCTTGAATTCACAATCCTATTTCTGCCTTCTAAATCAGGATTACTAGCATTCACTGCCATACTCAACTCAAATCCTAGAGCCTTTATTCAAACACTATGTAGTCAAACTGCTCTGCCTCGTTGTGCATTTCATTAACAGAAAATGAAAGAGGCTGGTCTCTAAAGAACAAAGGTACCTAATAGAGACGGTAATGGATAAGTATTTTTGTTACACTTCATAAGAACTAGAATCATTATTATAATTCATGGTAAAAGTATAAATGAAATACAACCCTATAACAATTGTGATGCTCTTTGTTTGAGTACACAATAGAGATATCTTTCTTCTTTTGAGATATTGCATCATAAAACAACTTGGTATCCTAAAATATTTATTTCTAAACCCAGAAAACACCATTATCTCACCTCTTCTCCTTTTGACTCTGTTTTATGTGCATGCAGAAACTCTGCAATATTCCTTTTCATTTTTAATGATGTTATGCCATACAAAATAACAAGTTTGTGGAAATTCCATGAATGGAACAATTAAATAGCTTGCTGATTGAAGATACATGCTTTTAAGACTGACAAATCAAATTTGTCCCTGGGACTCACATGGTAGGAGAGAATGTCTCTGACTTTGACATATATATGTGTGTCACATACCTATACACATAAACACACACATACACACACACACACACACACAAAACCAAAAGTAATATTTAAGCAGTATCATGAAGTAGACTCAAATAAAAGCTATTTTTCTATTCTTTGTTCCTATGGGACATTCTTAAAATAGATGAAAGCTCACATAAGAATGTTTCTGTGTGTTTATATCATATTGACCCCATTCCTTTTCAGTCAAAACAAAAGAAAAAGACTATTCAAAACTAAATAGAGATTTTTTTACTTGTTTTTGTAGACAACTCAGTATCAGACTTGCTTTAAGAAACCAAAAATTAAAGCAACTCATATTTTCTCCTAGTTACCATTTTTACTTGTGTAGGAACTAAACTGTTTTTTTTTTTGAAAACCAAAATTTTATGCTGCAGAAGATTTTATTTAAAGGTTAGAAAGTTAATTATTACCATTACCAATAATAAAAATAATATAAAGTGAAAATGTTTCCCTTTTCTATATGCATCTATCACATTATTATTATTATTATTATTATTATTATTATTATTATTATTATTATTATTATTATGAGTTGAGCACAAAGGACAAGACTATGTAAGTCACTTCTCCACTTCTGGTTATATGTGGGCTATTAAAATCAAATTCAGATCATTAAACTTGATGGCAAGTTCTGACACATGAAGCCGCATCACAGTCCCTGGTTTAATTTTTAGAATAGGTTCTTTCTACATAGGCCAAGATGTTCTCAAGTTGTCGATCCTCCTGCATCAGCCTTCCAAGTGCTTGAACTATGGGCATGTACCATCAACCTGCCAACCTTTTGCTTTCATGAAGTAGTAATGTGCTCCCACCCCCCACTCCCAGTCTCGTCTGCTGGCGGTTTCTCCCAAGGTCCTCACCGGACTGTGTCATCTCTGTGCTGGTGTGTAATGAAGGAGTAACGATCCATCATTTCTTCTCTGCCTGGTAAGTGATGGAGAGTCAGATTCTCTCACCAGGACCTGTAAGAAAATAGACATGGGCATGGACTGGTGATGAAAATATGGCTTTGAGAGGGCATTAAAACAGATCCAGGTGGACTACCAAGAAACTAAATATCTGGAAGGACAATAGCTTCTTATTTACAGTTGCATAGGCTTGACAGTTCAATGCTCAGAGCTTATAATTAGCCAAATTGGCTCATGTTAACCCAGTCTCTGAGGACTTGTTAATACTAATTGAAAAGAGGCATCAAAAAAGTCAGTTCCCTTTATGGGGTCTTGAACTTTCTAGTTCTTTTTTATTGGTTATTTTATTTATTTACATTTAAACTGTTAACCCCATTTTCCCCTCCACAAAGCCTCTATTCCCTCACCCCCACACCTTGCCTCAGTGAGGGTGTTTCCCCCACCCACTCATCTACTCCCATCTCACCATCCTAGCATTCCCCTATGCTGGGTCATCGAGCCTTCACAGGACCAAAGGGTTCCCCTCCCATTGATGCCAAACAATGCCATCTTCTGCTACATATCCAGCTGGATTGATGGGTCACTCCATGTGTACTCTGTGGTTGGTGATTTAGTCCCTGGAGGATTTTCAGAGAAAGGTCTGTTTAACTGATATTGTTGTTCTTCCTAAGGGGTTGCAAAGGCCTTCAGCTCCTTCAGTCCTGGCCCTAACTCCTACACTGGGGTCCCCTTACTCCAGCTCTGTCCAATGTTTAACTGCTTGCATCCACATCTGTATTGATCAGCAGAGCCTCTCAGAGGACAGTTATTCAAGTTGCCTGCCAGCAAGCTCTCCTTAGCATCAGCAATAATGTCTGGGCTTGGTGTTAGCAGATGAGAGGGATCCCTAGGTGGAATAGTCTCTGGATGGCCTTTCCTTCAGACTGTTCGACACCTTATCGCTGCATTTCCTTTTGACAGGAGCAATTTTGGATTATTATTTTTGAGGTGGTAGGTGGTCCCATACCTCAACCGGGGCTAAGACTATCCAATGGATAAGGCCTCCTCAGGTTCTACCTCACCTTTGTTGGATTTCTTTTTTTTTATGTCCCTGGCATCTGGGACTTTCTAGAGGCTGCTCCCAGGTCCCCTTACCCCACTACTACACACATCCTTTCAAATTGCAAGCCCTTTGTACTTTACCCCAAACTCCTCTTGTATATGAACAATACCCCCTCTTTTTTCTCCCCTGCTCACTGACTCCCAGATCCCTCTCCTGAGAATATTTTTGTCCCTATTTTGAGCACTAATGTACCATTCACACTTTGGTGTGGTCTTATTTCATTTTTCCTCTTAGGTTTCATATAGTCTGTATTATCAGTATTCCAAACCCACCCCCACATTTTTGACTATTTGCCACTTATCAATGAATACATACCATGTATGCTCTTTGTGACTGGTTTACCTCACTCAAGAAGATATTTTCTAGTTCCATCCATGTGCTTGCAAATTGCATGAAGTCACTGTTTTTAATATCTGAGTAGCACTTCATTGTGTAAATGTACATTTTCTGTATCCATTCCTCAGTTTAAAAACATCTGGCTTACTTGAACTAGCTGCTATAAATAAAGCTGCTATAAACACAGTGGAACATGTGTCCTTGTTGTATGTTGGAGCATCTTTTGGGTATGTGCCCAGGAGTGGTATAGCTGGATCCTCGATTAGAACTATTTTCAGTTTTCTTAGAAACAAGAAGACTGATTTCCAGAGTTGTTGTAACAGCTTAAAAATCACACCAGCAATGAAAGAGTGTCTCTCTTTCTCCACATCCTTGCCAGCACCTCCTGTCACCTGAGTTTTGATATTAGCCATTCTGATTAGTGTGAGGTGGATTCTCGGGGTTATTTTGATTTGCATTTCCTGATGAATAAGGATATTGAAAGATTTTTAAGCATTTCTCAGGCATTTAAGATTCCTCAGTTGGAGGACGCAGAGCGGAGCCTGGCCCAACTGCAAGCCGGAAAGGCGGCTCGTACAGGCTGAGCAACTGGTGAGTGGGAGACCTAGGCTGCAGGGAAGCAGAGGGATCTCTGCGGAGTGCACAAGGAAAGGGCACCCCCTGCCCTGACCCGCCCTGTCCTCCCCGATCCAGTGACCGGGAACAGATCTTAGGAACTTCTGTTCCCACCCGGAGACGACTTCAGGACGCAGAGCAGAGCCTGGCCCAACCACCAGCTGGAAAGGCGGCTCGTACAGGCTGAGCTACTGTGACCTGGAACAGATCTTAGGAACTTCTGTTCCCACCCGGAGAGGACTTCAGGACGCAGAGCAGAGCCTGGCCCAACCACCAGCCGGAAAGACGGCTTGTACAGGCTGAGCAACTGGTGAGTGGGAGACCTAGGCTGCGGAGGAGCAGAGGGATCTCTGCGGAGTGCACACAGAAAGGGCACCCCCTGCCCTGACCTGCCCTGTCCTCCCCGATCCAGTGACCGGGAACAGATCTTAGGAACTTCTGTTCCCACCCGGAGATGACTTCAGGACACAGAGCAGAGCCTGGACCAACCACCAGCCGGAAAGGCGGCTCGTACAGGATGAGCTACTGTGACCAGGAACAGATCTTAGGAATGTCTGTTCCCACCCGGGGGCGACTTCAGGACGCAGAGCAGAGCCTGTCCCAGCTGCCACCCGGAACCTGGGCTGCTGGGGAGTAGAGAGATCTCTGAGGAGTTCACACGGAAAGTGTACCAGGGACACAGACCAGATACAAGGGAAAGGCAAGAACATATCACTGACAACAAAATGGCAAGAGCAAAGAGAAAGAGTATATCCCAAGGAAACCAAGACAATCTAGCAACACCAGAACCCAGCTCTCCGATAGTAGCAAACATAGGAATTCCAAACACTCCAGAGAAAGAAGACACAGACCTGAAAACATGCCTCAAGACGCTGATAGAGTTACTTAAACAAGAAAGGGAGGAAAAGCAAAAAGATTCAGAAGCTTTTAAAGAAGAAACAAGAAAAACACTCAAAGAACTCAAAGAACGAGAGGAAAACAGAACCAAAGAAATAAAGGAATGGAAGAGGGAAATTAAAACAGAAATTGACACAATAAAGAAAGCGCTAAAAAAGATAACCCTAGAGTCAGAACACCAAAAAAAGAAATCAGGAGTCACAGAAGCAAGCATTTCCAACAGATTACAAGAGATCGAGGAGAGAATCTCGGGGGCAGGAGACAACATTGCAAACATAGACAAAACAGCCAGAGAAGATGCAAAAAACAAAAAGCTCCTAACCCAAAATGTCCAGGAAATACAAGACACAATGAGAAGACCGAACCTAAGGATAATAGGAATAGAAGAGGGAAAAGAGTATCAACTAAGAGGCACAGTAAATATCTTCAACAAAATCATAGAAGAAAACTTCCCTACCCTCAAGAATGAGATGACCACGAGCATAAAAGAAGCCTTCAGAACTCCAAATAGGTTGGACCAGAAAAGAAATACCTCCCGACACATAATAGTAAAAACATCAAGTGCCCAAAGTAAAGAAAGAATACTAAAAGCAGTAAGGGAAAAAGGTCAGGTAACATATAAAGGCAGACCAATCAGACTCACACCCGATTTCTCAACAGAGACTATGAAAGATAGAAGAACCTGGACAGACATCATGCACTCCTTAAGAGAGCACAAGTGACAGCCCAAGCTGCTATACCCAGCAAAACTATCAATCACCATCGATGGAGAGACAAAGATATTTCAAGACAAATCAAAATTCACACAATATCTGACCACAAACCCAGCACTACAACGAATTATAGGTGGAAAACCCAATACAAGGAGGGAAAATACAGCCTAGTAAAAACAAGAAAACTCCTAAACAAGAAAACTAAAGAAAAAAACACAGACACAACTCAACCCAAAAAAGCAAAAATGGCAGGAAACAGAAACAATTATTCCTTGATATCTATTAATATAAATGGTCTCAACTCCCCAATAAAGAGACATAGACTATCAGACTGGATACATAAACAAAATCCAGCATTTTGCTGCATACAGGAAACTCATCTCAGAGACAGAGACAGACACTATCTCAGAGTAAAAGGGTGGGAAAAAAACTTCCAAGCAAACAGCTCCAAGAAGCAAGCTGGAGTGGCTATTCTAATATCGAATAAAGTAAATTTCCAACCAAAAGTTATCAAAAAAGATAAAGAAGGACACTTTTTACTCATTACCGGGGAAATCTGTCAGGAGGAACTCTCAATCCTTAACATATATGCTCCAAATAAAAAATCACCCACATTCATAAAAGAAACTCTACTAAAGCTCAAAAAATACATTTCACCCCACACAATAATAGTGGGAGACTTTAACACCCCACTCTCACCAATGGACAGATCAGGGAAACAGAAACTGAACAAGGACACTGCAAAACTAGCAGAGACTTTGAACCAACTAGAATTAATAGATATATACAGAACATACTATCCTAAAGTAAAAGAATACACCTTCTTCTCACCACCCCATGGCACCTTCTCGAAAACTGACCATATAATTGGACACAGAACGAGCCTACATCGATATAAGAAGATTGAAATACTCTTATGTATCCTCTCAGATCACCATGGTCTACGGCTGGTCTTTAACAACAACAAAGACAACAAAATGCCCACATACACATGGAAACTAAACAACACTTTGTTAAAGGATAGCAGGGTCAAAGAAGAAATAAAGAAAGAAATTAAGGATTTTCTAGAATTCAACGAAAACGAAAACACAACATACCCAAACCTGTGGGATGCAATGAAAGCAGTATTGAGAGGAAAACTCATTGCCCTAAGTGTTTCCAAGAAGAAACTGGAGAGAGCTCACATCAGCAACCTGACAGCACAGCTAAAAGCACTAGAACAAAAGGAAGCAGATATACCCAAAGAGAGTAGACGGCAAGAAATAATCAAAATTAGGGCAGAAATAGACCAAATAGAAAAAAAAAAAAAAAAACATTGAAAAAATCAACAAAACAAAGAGTTGGTTCTTTGAGAAAATCAACAAGATTGATAAACCCCTAGCCAGACTAACTAAAGGGCAAAGAGAGAGTATCCAAATTAACAAAATCAGAAAGGAAAGTGGTGACATAACAACTGAAACTAAGGAAATTCAAGAAATCATCAGATCCTACTACAAAAACTTATACTCCACAAAATTGGAAAATCTGGAAAAAATGGACGAATTCCTAGACAGATACAAGGTCCCAAAGTTGAACCAGGACCAAGTAAACCATCTAAATAACCCTATAAAACCTAAAGAAATAGAAGAAGTCATCAAAAGCCTCCCAACCAAAAAAAGCCCAGGTCCAGACGGGTTCAGTGCACAATTTTATCAGATATTTATTGGGGATATAACACCAATATTCGCCAAGCTATTCCAAAAGATAGAATCAGATGGAATATTACCCAACTCATTTTTTGAGGCTACAATAACCCTCGGACCTAAGCCACACAAAGACCCTACAAGGAAAGAGAACTTCAGACCAATCTCACTTATGAACATTGATGCAAAAATACTCAACAAAATCCTTGCAAACCGAATACAAGAACATATCAAAACCATCATTCATCATGACCAAGTAGGCTTCATCCCTGAGATGCAGGGATGGTTTAACATAAGGAAATCCATCAATGTAATCCACCATATAAACAAACTTAAAGACCAAAATCACATGGTCATCTCACTAGATGGTGAGAAAGCATTCGACAAAATCCAACACCCCTTGATGTTAAAAGTCCTGGAAAGAACAGGAATCCAAGGCCCATATTTAAACATAATAAAAGCAATATACAGCAAACCAACAGCCAACATCAAACTTAAAGGCGAGAAACTTGAAGCAATCCCACTAAAATCAGGGACTCGACAAGGCTGCCCACTCTCTCCCTACCTATTCAACATAGTACTGGAAGTCCTGGCTGGAGCAATTAGACAGCAAAAGGAGATCAAGGAGATACAAATCGGAAAGGAAGAGATAAAAACACCACTCTTTGCCTATGACATGATAGTGTACTTGAGTGACCCCAAAAATTCCACCAGAGAACTCCTACAGCTGATAAACAAGTTCAGCAAAGTGGCCGGATACAAAATTAACTCAAAAAAATCAGTAGCCTTCCTATACTCAAAGGACAAAATGTGGAGAAAAAAATTAGGGAAAAGGTACCCTTCACAATAGTTACAAAAACTTTGAAATACCTTGGTGTGACTCTAACTAAGGAAGTGAAGGACCTGTATGACAAGAACTTCAAACCTCTAAAGAAAGAAATTGAGGAGGATCTCAGAAAATGGAAAGATCTCCCATGCTCATGGATTGGATAGATCAACATCTTAAAAATGGCCATCCTACCAAAAGCAATCTACAGATTCAATGCAATCCCCATCAAAATTCCAACCCAGTTCTTCATGGAATTGGAAAGATCAATGTGCAATTTCATATGGAATAACAAAAGACCTAGAATAGCGAAATCCATCCTCAACAACAAAAAAAATCTGTGGGAATCACTATTCCTGACCTCAAGCTATATTACAAGGCAATTGTGCTGAAAACTGCATAGTACTGGTACAGAAATAGGCAAGTGGATCAATGGAATAGAATAGAAGATCCAGAAATGAGCCCTCATGTATATGGTCACCTGATTTTTGACAAAGGAGCAGTAAACATTCAATAGAAAAAGGACAGCCTATTCAACAAATGGTGCTGGTCCAACTGGCACTCAACATGCAAAAGAATGAAAATAGACCCGTTCTTATCTCCTTGTACAAAGCTCAAGTGTAAGTGGATTAAAGATCTCCACATTAAACCAGATACACTGGAACTATTAGATGAGAAAGTAGGGAAAACCTTAGAACACATAGGCACAGGAGAAAATTTCCTGAACAAAACACCAATGGCTCAAGCTCTAAGGTCAAAGATTAACAAATGGGACTTAATGAGATTGCAAAGTTTCTGTAAGGCTAAGGACATCGTCAAGAAAACAAAACGGCAACCAACAGAATGGGAAAAGATCTTTACCAACACCACATCAGATAGAGGCCTAATATCCAAGGTGTACAAGGAACTCAAAAAGCTAGACACCAGAGAATCAAATAACCCTATTAAAAAATGGGGTACAGAGCTAAACAAATCATTTTCAGTTGAGGAACACTGAATGGCCGAGAAACATCTGAGTAAGTGCTCGACATCCTTAGTCATCAGGGAAATGCAAATCAAAACATCCCTAAGATTCCACCTCACACCAGTCAGATTGGCCAAGATCCAAAACTCAGATGACAGCAGATGCTGGCGAGGCTGCGGAGAAATAGGAACACTTCTTCACTGTTGGTGGGGTTGCAAGCTAATACAACCACTCTGGAAATCTGTCTGGCGATACCTCAGAAAATTGGATATAGTACTACCTGAAGACCCAGCTATTCCACTTCTGGGCATATACCCCAGAGACACTTTAATACACAACAAAGGTATATGCACCACAATGTTCATAGCGGCTCTATTTATAATAGCCAGAAGCTGGAAGGAACCCAGATGTCCTTCAGAAGATGAATGGATACAAAAATTGTGGTACATATACACAATGGAATACTACTCAGCCACCAGAAACAATGACTTAACCAAATTCTTAAGAAAATGGCTGCATCTAGAGAAGATCATCCTGAGTGAGATAACCCAGTCACAAAAGAACAGACATAATATGCAGTCACTGATAGTGGGATGCTAACCCCAGAGGCTTGCACTCCCCCAGAAACAACTCACAGACTGTATGAAGTCCAAGAAATAAAGAAAACAAAAAATATACATATATTCACAAAACAAGAAGACTTTGACTATTTCCATGTTGCGTTTTGTTTTGCATGTACTTTACGCTTATTGCAACTAGTACGTTTTCAATGCATACTGTCAAGCCCTTGAAAAAAATCAAGTACTGACTAAAAAACATATTCACATGGTTTTATGTAAAATTTATTTTAATGTCTGAAAAAACTGTACTGACAAAAATGTATAATTTTAAGCAAAAAATGTTTAAAATCTTTAAAAAAAAAAAAAGAAGTCATTATTCTGAGAGCCGTGAAAGGTTTTGGCATCTTTGCATTAACTACAGGCTACTAAAAGAAGGTTCTCTTCTAACAGATAAATGAAGTACCAATCTATGGGAATAAACATCGGTGTTAGGAACCAATTTGACACCATGCCTATTTAGTTAAATAACAAGTATAAATTGTACCTGATGCACATGCTTTTCTTGTCGTGAATTTGTGAAAACCTTTATAATGCAATAAATGAATTTTCTCCCTTGGAGAATATGTCAAAGTCAAGCAAAATGCAGTTGGTTAGCTTTACCATTGGGCATTCTACTGCTGGAAAGAGGTATTGTGACCACATTTTATTGGGACTGGCTTACATTTCAGAGTTTAAATCCATTGTCTTTATGGTGAGAAGCATATAGCATGAAAGAAGACATAGCGATAGAAGGCAACTGAGAGTTCTTCATCTGGGTTGGCAGGGACCCAAAAGAGAAAGAGACACTGGGCTTGGCTTAAGCATTTGAAACTTCAAAGTCTACCACAAGTGACACACTTCTTCCAACAAAGCCACACAGATTTCAACAAGGTCACACCTCATAATAGTGCCACTAACTATGAGTCTATTGGGACCATTTTGATTCAAATCTCCACATTGCATTCCCTGGTCACCTTAGGCTTGTAGCTTATCATCATGCAAAACAGCATTCAGTACAATTTCAAGATTCTCTATTCATAGTCTATTCCCATCTCTACACTTTTAAAAAATTGAAAGCTCAAAGGCTCTTCTGAGATTCATGGCTAACTATAATCTTCTATGAAATCAAAATAACAAAGCACAGCACATAATTACAATGATGGCACAGATATATGTTATCATTCCAAAAGAGAGGAAAGAGAGCATGATAAGGAAGTACTAGAATAAAGAAAGACCAAACACAAGCAGGGAAAACTACAAACTCTGCTTCTCCATATTGGATGTCAATGAACTCTTCAGATGTACAACTACTTTAAATATTGGTAACAAACATAATTCTCTCTCTTGAGCTGAGTCCACAACCATTCTGTAGCTTTCTTCAGCAAGTCTTCTAATTCTAAAGTCTTAAACATCTTGAGGTTTTCAAGGCCCTCCCGATCAAACCTTCACATCATTATGCAAAAGCCTCTCTAGGTTCTATGCATTTACATTTCAGATGTTATCCCTTTACCTCTATTGTATCTTCCCTCCTCCTCCTATTACCTTCATGAAGGTGCTCCCTCTCCTAACCACCCTCTCTCACCTCAGCAACTTGGCATTCCCCTACACTGGGAAAATGAGCCTTTGCTAGACCAAAGGAGTGTCCTCCCATTGATGTCCGAAAGTGCTATCCACAGAGTGAGATTCTATAACCCTGTTCTTGACTCTAAAGCCAGAACCATGTGGCTGAAGCTGCCAATCACTTCTGCTCTCTGTGGATAGAATATCACTCCATCCCCCCTTTTTTATTATCTTACTTATTCACTCTACATTCCCCTCACTGTCCCCTCCCAGTCACTCCCTTCCACAATTCTTCCCCAATCTCCCCATCTCTTTTCCTCAGAGCAAGCAGGAGTCCCCTCGGTATCCCCTCTCATTACATATCAGGTCTCTGTGGAGCTAGGCACATCCTTGCTCACTGAAGCCAGACAAGGCAGCCCATCTAAAAGAACATTTCCCACATACAAACAACTGCTTTTGGGATAACTCTGATCTAGTTTTTGAATCCACATAAAGATGAAGTTGTACTTTTGCAACCGAAGTGTGGAAAGGCTTAGATCCAGCCTGTCTATGTTCTTCAATTTGTAATTCAGTCTCTGAGAGCTCCAAGCATCTAGGTTAGTTGACTCTGTTGGTCTTTCTATGTACTTACTATCCTCTCATGGGCCAAATCCTTCTACCTGTTCTTCCATAGGAGTCCCAAATTTCCATCTACCATTTGGTTGTGGGTGTGTGCATCTGTCTGAGCCAACTATTGGGTAGAGCCCCTAAAGTGACAGTCATGCTAGACTCCTGTATGTAAACATAACAGAGTATCATTAACAGTGTCATGGATGGGTGCTTGCCCATGGAATGTGTCTCACATTGGGCAGGTTATTAGTTTGCCATTTCCTCACTCTCTCCTCCATTTCTCATTCTGGCATTTCTTGTAGACATAATAAATTTGGGGTCAAACATTTTGAGAATGGGTTGGTATTTCTCCAGGTTACAGGAGGTGGCTTCTTCAGGTTCCATATCCCCAATGCTGTGAGTCACAGTTAAGGACACTCCCATTGATTCTTTATAGTCTCCCTTATTCCAAGTATCTGTCTCTTTCTGGAGAAGTCATCTACCTCTAAACCCTCAGTCCTGTTGCAGATTTCCATTTCTTTTTTTTTTTTTTTCTCAACTGCAGTATATTTGGAATGGTAAAGCCCCACAGAGCAGGGCAGATATTAGTATTAGTGGTGGATAAAATATATTTATTTATTTATTTTTAAATTTTTGATGTATTTCTCTTTTTTTTGCATTTTACATTTAACATTGTTTTTTTAAACGACTTTATTTTGCAAAACAAAGATAAATGCACATTTTTTGCTTAAAATTATACATTTTTGTCAGTACTGTTTTTTCAGACATTAAAATAAATTTTACATAAAACCATGTGAATATGTTTTTTAGTCAGTACTTGATTTTTTTCAAGGGCTTGACAGTATGCATTGAAAACCTAATAGTTACAATAAGCGTAAAGTACATGCAAAACAAAACGCAACATGGAAAGAGTCAAAGTCTTCTTGTTTTGTGAATATATGTATATTTTTTGTTTTCTTTATTTCTTGGACTTCATACAGTCTGTGAGTTGTTTCTGGGGGAGTGCAAGCCTCTGGGGTTAGCATCCCACTATCAGTGACTGCATATTATGTCTGTTCTTTTGTGACTGGGTTATCTCACTCAGGATGATCTTCTCTAGATGCAGCCATTTTCTTAAGAATTTGGTTAAGTCATTGTTTCTGGTGGCTGAGTAGTATTCCATTGTGTATATGTACCACAATTTTTGTATCCATTCATCTTCTGAAGGACATCTGGGTTCCTTCCAGCTTCTGGCTATTATAAATAGAGCCGCTATGAACATTGTGGTGCATATACCTTTGTTGTGTATTAAAGTGTCTCTGGGGTATATGCCCAGAAGTGGAATAGCTGGGTCTTCAGGTAGTACTATATCCAATTTTCTGAGGTATCGCCAGACAGATTTCCAGAGTGGTTGTATTAGCTTGCAACCCCACCAACAGTGAAGAAGTGTTCCTATTTCTCCGCAGCCTCGCCAGCATCTGCTGTCATCTGAGTTTTGGATCTTGGCCAATCTGACTGGTGTGAGGTGGAATCTTAGGGATGTTTTGATTTGCATTTCCCTGATGACTAAGGATGTCGAGCACTTACTCAGATGTTTCTCGGCCATTCAGTGTTCCTCAACTGAAAATGATTTGTTTAGCTCTGTACCCCATTTTTTAATAGGGTTATTTGATTCTCTGGTGTCTAGCTTTTTGAGTTCCTTGTACACCTTGGATATTAGGCCTCTATCTGATGTGGTGTTGGTAAAGATCTTTTCCCATTCTGTTGGTTGCCGTTTTGTTTTCTTGACGATGTCCTTAGCCTTACAGAAACTTTGCAATCTCATTAAGTCCCATTTGTTAATCTTTGACCTTAGAGCTTGAGCCATTGGTGTTTTGTTCAGGAAATTTTCTCCTGTGCCTATGTGTTCTAAGGTTTTCCCTACTTTCTCATCTAATAGTTCCAGTGTATCTGGTTTAATGTGGAGATCTTTAATCCACTTACACTTGAGCTTTGTACAAGGAGATAAGAACGGGTCTATTTTCATTCTTTTGCATGTTGAGTGCCAGTTGGACCAGCACCATTTGTTGAATAGGCTGTCCTTTTTCTATTGAATGTTTACTGCTCCTTTGTCAAAAATCAGGTGACCATATACATGAGGGCTCATTTCTGGATCTTCTATTCTATTCCATTGATCCACTTGCCTATTTCTGTACCAGTACTATGCAGTTTTCAGCACAATTGCCTTGTAATATAGCTTGAGGTCAGGAATAGTGATTCCCACAGATTTTTTTTGTTGTTGAGGATGGATTTCGCTATTCTAGGTCTTTTGTTATTCCATATGAAATTGCACATTGATCTTTCCAATTCCATGAAGAACTGGGTTGGAATTTTGATGGGGATTGCATTGAATCTGTAGATTGCTTTTGGTAGGATGGCCATTTTTAAGATGTTGATCTATCCAATCCATGAGCATGGGAGATCTTTCCATTTTCTGAGATCCTCCTCAATTTCTTTCTTTAGAGGTTTGAAGTTCTTGTCATACAGGTCCTTCACTTCCTTAGTTAGAGTCACACCAAGGTATTTCAAAGTTTTTGTAACTATTGTGAAGGGTACCTTTTCCCTAATTTTTTTCTCCACATTTTGTCCTTTGAGTATAGGAAGGCTACTGATTTTTTTGAGTTAATTTTGTATCCGGCCACTTTGCTGAACTTGTTTATCAGCTGTAGGAGTTCTCTGGTGGAATTTTTGGGGTCACTCAAGTACACTATCATGTCATAGGCAAAGAGTGGTGTTTTTATCTCTTCCTTTCCGATTTGTATCTCCTTGATCTCCTTTTGCTGTCTAATTGCTCCAGCCAGGACTTCCAGTACTATGTTGAATAGGTAGGGAGAGAGTGGGCAGCCTTGTCGAGTCCCTGATTTTAGTGGGATTGCTTCAAGTTTCTCGCCTTTAAGTTTGATGTTGGCTGTTGGTTTGCTGTATATTGCTTTTATTATGTTTAAATATGGGCCTTGGATTCCTGTTCTTTCCAGGACTTTTAACATCAAGGGGTGTTGGATTTTGTCGAATGCTTTCTCACCATCTAGTGAGATGACCATGTGATTTTGGTCTTTAAGTTTGTTTATATGGTGGATTACATTGATGGATTTCCTTATGTTAAACCATCCCTGCATCTCAGGGATGAAGCCTACTTGGTCATGATGAATGATGGTTTTGATATGTTCTTGTATTCGGTTTGCAAGGATTTTGTTGAGTATTTTTGCATCAATGTTCATAAGTGAGATTGGTCTGAAGTTCTCTTTCCTTGTAGGGTCTTTGTGTGGCTTAGGTCCGAGGGTTATTGTAGCCTCAAAAAATGAGTTGGGTAATATTCCATCTGATTCTATCTTTTGGAATAGCTTGGCGAATATTGGTGTTATATCCCCAATAAATATCTGATAAAATTGTGCACTGAACCCGTCTGGACCTGGGCTTTTTTTGGTTGGGAGGCTTTTGATGACTTCTTCTATTTCTTTAGGTTTTATAGGGTTATTTAGATGGTTTACTTGGTCCTGGTTCAACTTTGGGACCTTGTATCTGTCTAGGAATTCGTCCATTTTTTCCAGATTTTCCAATTTTGTGGAGTATAAGTTTTTGTAGTAGGATCTGATGATTTCTTGAATTTCCTTAGTTTCAGTTGTTATGTCACCACTTTCCTTTCTGATTTTGTTAATTTGGATACTCTCTCTTTGCCCTTTAGTTAGTCTGGCTAGGGGTTTATCAATCTTGTTGATTTTCTCAAAGAACCAACTCTTTGTTTTGTTGATTTTTTCAATGGTTTTTTTTTTTTTTTTCTATTTGGTCTATTTCTGCCCTAATTTTGATTATTTCTTGCCGTCTACTCTCTTTGGGTATATCTGCTTCCTTTTGTTCTAGTGCTTTTAGCTGTGCTGTCAGGTTGCTGATGTGAGCTCTCTCCAGTTTCTTCTTGGAAACACTTAGGGCAATGAGTTTTCCTCTCAATACTGCTTTCATTGCATCCCACAGGTTTGGGTATGTTGTGTTTTCGTTTTCGTTGAATTCTAGAAAATCCTTAATTTCTTTCTTTATTTCTTCTTTGACCCTGCTATCCTTTAACAAAGTGTTGTTTAGTTTCCATGTGTATGTGGGCATTTTGTTGTCTTTGTTGTTGTTAAAGACCAGCCGTAGACCATGGTGATCTGAGAGGATACATAAGAGTATTTCAATCTTCTTATATCGATGTAGGCTCGTTCTGTGTCCAATTATATGGTCAGTTTTCGAGAAGGTGCCATGGGGTGGTGAGAAGAAGGTGTATTCTTTTACTTTAGGATAGTATGTTCTGTATATATCTATTAATTCTAGTTGGTTCAAAGTCTCTGCTAGTTTTGCAGTGTCCTTGTTCAGTTTCTGTTTCCCTGATCTGTCCATTGGTGAGAGTGGGGTGTTAAAGTCTCCCACTATTATTGTGTGGGGTGAAATGTATTTTTTGAGCTTTAGTAGAGTTTCTTTTATGAATGTGGGTGATTTTTTATTTGGAGCATATATGTTAAGGATTGAGAGTTCCTCCTGACAGATTTCCCCGGTAATGAGTAAAAAGTGTCCTTCTTTATCTTTTTTGATAACTTTTGGTTGGAAATTTACTTTATTCGATATTAGAATAGCCACTCCAGCTTGCTTCTTGGAGCTGTTTGCTTGGAAGTTTTTTTCCCACCCTTTTACTCTGAGATAGTGTCTGTCTCTGTCTCTGAGATGAGTTTCCTGTATGCAGCAAAATGCTGGATTTTGTTTATGTATCCAGTCTGATAGTCTATGTCTCTTTATTGGGGAGTTGAGACCATTTATATTAATAGATATCAAGGAATAATTGTTTCTGTTTCCTGCCATTTTTGCTTTTTTGGGTTGAGTTGTGTCTGTGTTTTTTTCTTTAGTTTTCTTGTTTAGGAGTTTTCTTGTTTTTACTAGGCTGTATTTTCCCTCCTTGTATTGGGTTTTCCACCTATAATTCGTTGTAGTGCTGGGTTTGTGGTCAGATATTGTGTGAATTTTGATTTGTCTTGAAATATCTTTGTCTCTCCATCGATGGTGATTGATAGTTTTGCTGGGTATAGCAGCTTGGGCTGTCACTTGTGCTCTCTTAAGGAGTGCATGATGTCTGTCCAGGTTCTTCTATCTTTCATAGTCTCTGTTGAGAAATCGGGTGTGAGTCTGATTGGTCTGCCTTTATATGTTACCTGACCTTTTTCCCTTACTGCTTTTAGTATTCTTTCTTTACTTTGGGCACTTGATGTTTTTACTATTATGTGTCGGGAGGTATTTCTTTTCTGGTCCAACCTATTTGGAGTTCTGAAGGCTTCTTTTATGCTCGTGGTCATCTCATTCTTGAGGGTAGGGAAGTTTTCTTCTATGATTTTGTTGAAGATATTTACTGTGCCTCTTAGTTGATACTCTTTTCCCTCTTCTATTCCTATTATCCTTAGGTTCGGTCTTCTCATTGTGTCTTGTATTTCCTGGACATTTTGGGTTAGGAGCTTTTTGTTTTTTGCATCTTCTCTGGCTGTTTTGTCTATGTTTGCAATGTTGTCTCCTGCCCCCGAGATTCTCTCCTCGATCTCTTGTAATCTGTTGGAAATGCTTGCTTCTGTGACTCCTGATTTCTTTTTTTGGTGTTCTGACTCTAGGGTTATCTTTTTTAGCGCTTTCTTTATTGTGTCAATTTCTGTTTTAATTTCCCTCTTCCATTCCTTTATTTCTTTGGTTCTGTTTTCCTCTCGTTCTTTGAGTTCTTTGAGTGTTTTTCTTGTTTCTTCTTTAAAAGCTTCTGAATCTTTTTGCTTTTCCTCCCTTTCTTGTTTAAGTAACTCTATCAGCGTCTTGAGGCATGTTTTCAGGTCTGTGTCTTCTTTCTCTGGAGTGTTTGGAATTCCTATGTTTGCTACTATCGGAGAGCTGGGTTCTGGTGTTGCTAGATTGTCTTGGTTTCCTTGGGATATACTCTTTCTCTTTGCTCTTGCCATTTTGTTGTCAGTGATATGTTCTTGCCTTTCCCTTGTATCTGGTCTGTGTCCCTGGTACACTTTCCGTGTGAACTCCTCAGAGATCTCTCTACTCCCCAGCAGCCCAGGTTCCGGGTGGCAGCTGGGACAGGCTCTGCTCTGCGTCCTGAAGTCGCCCCCGGGTGGGAACAGACATTCCTAAGATCTGTTCCTGGTCACAGTAGCTCATCCTGTACGAGCCGCCTTTCCGGCTGGTGGTTGGTCCAGGCTCTGCTCTGTGTCCTGAAGTCATCTCCGGGTGGGAACAGAAGTTCCTAAGATCTGTTCCCGGTCACTGGATCGGGGAGGACAGGGCAGGTCAGGGCAGGGGGTGCCCTTTCTGTGTGCACTCCGCAGAGATCCCTCTGCTCCTCCGCAGCCTAGGTCTCCCACTCACCAGTTGCTCAGCCTGTACAAGCCGTCTTTCCGGCTGGTGGTTGGGCCAGGCTCTGCTCTGCGTCCTGAAGTCCTCTCCGGGTGGGAACAGAAGTTCCTAAGATCTGTTCCAGGTCACAGTAGCTCAGCCTGTACGAGCCGCCTTTCCAGCTGGTGGTTGGGCCAGGCTCTGCTCTGCGTCCTGAAGTCGTCTCCGGGTGGGAACAGAAGTTCCTAAGATCTGTTCCCGGTCACTGGATCGGGGAGGACAGGGCGGGTCAGGGCAGGGGGTGCCCTTTCCTTGTGCACTCCGCAGAGATCCCTCTGCTCCCCCGCAGCCTAGGTCTCCCACTCACCAGTTGCTCAGCCTGTACCAGAATAATGACTTCTGAGCGAACCCTAACAGGTCTTCAATTTTACTCACTTTTAGATAATTGGAAGCCATGATGGCAGAAAAAAACAATGGTGTTAAAAAATAAGAAACACTTATTGATCAGTAAGTAGCAGACAGAGAGGCAGACAGAATCCTCCCGAACATGGAAACACAGAGAAAAAGACAGAGACATCGAAAAACAGAGATGAAATATAGAAAAAGAGTGAGATGAGAAATCAAAACAACTGAATATTTAATAATTATATGTTCTTATTCGTAGTACACACTTTGAAATTATCAAAACAAAAGTTATATAAATAACAAAACATCAACATGTTATACTCACCATCACCCCATCTAAGAACTTCTATGGAGCCCTCTTCCCAATGCCAAAGGACCTAACCAATGCTTCCTTTCCTAGTCACAGTCTATATTTCCTCCCTGTCGAATCTCAGCATCCTGTGACACTCACGCATAACATCTCATGCACTTGAGTATAACCTATTTCTCTGCTCAGAAGCTATATTTCCAGCCATCCATCTCTTTATCCTCCAGTATCTCACTATTTGTGTAGTACTTTCTGCTGTTCACAGATCACATTGTGATCATTTGGGAGCTCTCATACTTAGCATCTTCGAACTCTTACGGTGTATATTTGCAGTGTTAGAAACCAGAGATATGACTTAGTCCACAACTTCAAGCTTGATATAACAGAGCCTGCAAAAAATACTTCCTTGACTCTGACACTTCAACTCTTCTTTAAACCACAACCTTTGCTATCTCAGGATCTTTTAGATGCTTGTCTTTTCCTCAGGAAAGAGGTCATCAGTCCTGAACCCCAGCATTTCATACCTCAGCACCTGTCTGGAATACAAATCTACTGCTTAGGTCTAATAAGCATGCCCTATTAACCAGCTAACCTACTCTGCTCCTAGATACTAGTTCATGTATAATGTCTCTAATAATCTCTGAAGTAATAATTTCTCCTGATAAACTGAAACCACTTCAGCTATCCCATGCAAAAATTAGTACAGTGTTACTAAGACTGAACTTCAAACATTACC
This sequence comes from Micromys minutus, assembly GCF_963924665.1. NCBI lineage: Eukaryota > Metazoa > Chordata > Mammalia > Rodentia > Muridae > Micromys > Micromys minutus. Next base: position 16,447,540 of record NC_137985.1, read on the forward strand.
AATTTGATCACATCATCTTAGTTGGGATAACATCAAGTGGGCACCTAAATACTCACTCAACACACATGGATTAGAAACTTATACCAAAAGCTACAAACAATGAAGATGTGCCAGTTCTGATGTAAAAATAAGAAAATACAAAAATTTCACAATAAATATATTCCGTTTGAATATTATCCATTACATAGTAATGATTTTTAAATGAGAACAACAGGTAAAATACAGACAAAATTTTCAAAACAACAATCAACATATATACAAAGAATTCACAAAAGGTATAAAACCTTCAATGAATTTAAATGTTAATTCGTGTTGCCCCCCATGTGTGTGTGTGTGTGTGTGTGTGTGTTTGTGTTTGTGTGAGTGTGTGTGAATGTGTCAGAATAAATATGAAGTTCAGAGGGCAATTTGTAGTAATCCAATATCCTATTACTCTATGTAATTTGTAGGGATTGAAAATCAGGTTGTTGAGCCTTCCTACCAGTTTTACTTTAAAGTCAATTAGAAATCTGAAATCACTGTAGTATAACTGACTAAGTTGAAAATATTGAAGACCTTCTAAGAAACGAATACAAAGGAATGACCATGAAAGTGGTGGAAGTCAACACATGCAATGAAGTGGAGGTGTTTGGGAAGAGGGAATGAATACCAAGCATTTCAGGTTGATAACCCACAGCATTTGTCTCAAGAACTGCAATGTTCACTTAGTTTTTATTTGGTGTTGATCCATAAGGGACAAGAATATACTCTAAGAAATCTCACCAGGGCCCCCTTCACATCTTTGTTCCTCAGGCTGTAGATGAATGGATTGAGCATAGGAGTCACCACAGTGTACATCACTGAGGCTATAGTGCTTCCCTGAGAAACATGGATCTCAGCTGAACTGAGGTAAACCCCCAGTGCTGTGCCATAAAACAAACAGACCACACAGAGGTGAGACCCACAGGTGGAAAAGGCTCTGTACTTGCTCACTGCAGAAGACATCTTTAGTAAGGTGGAGACAATCTGTGAGTAAGAGAAGAGAATTCCAGTGACCGGAAACACACACAATAAGGCTGTAGCCACATATAATGCAATATTATTTATAAGATTATCAGAGCTTGTTACTCTGAGAATTTGAGCTAACTCACAGAAGAAATGTGGGATTTCAGTTCCCATGGAGAAGGTTAATTGCTTCATTAATAGACTATGAAACAGGGAGACTGATAAAATAATGATCCAGCACATTAGCACAAGGAGGCAACAGAAGTGAGGGTTCATGATGACTGTGTAGTTTAACGGATGACAAATGGCCACAAAGCGGTCAAAGGCCATTACAGTCAGTAGAAAATTATCCATTCCTGCAAAAACCATAAAGAAATAGACTTGAGTAAGGCACTGCATGTAGGAGATATTTTTGTTCTGTGTCTGGATGTTTACCAGCATCCTTGGGACCGTGGTAGAAGTAAAACAGATGTCTACAAATGAGAGGTTGGAAAGAAAGAAGTACATGGGGTTGTGGAGATGGGAATCTGAACTGACAGCCAGGATGATGAGCAGGTTCCCAAGAACTGTGACCAGATACATAAATAAGAACATTGCGAAGAGAATAGGCTGCAATTTAGGATCATCTGAGAGACCCAGTAGGAGGAATTGTGATACTTCTGTGTGATTTCCTTTTCCCATCCCAGAGGCTTCTCTCCTTGACAAACAAACAAATGTTTAGAAAACATTCATACAACACCAGTCCCACATGACTTAACACTTTTATTTTTGGATGGATATTCTTGACTCTTCATAATCCTTCCCATTACCTTGATGTCATTAGACAAGAATAATTTCATTTCACTTTAAATGTTTATAGTATTTTGAGCCTCTTATTTTATTTAGCATCAGTATCCTTCATTTTATATTGAATCAATTATTTAAATTTTTTCTTAATTTTTCTGTATGTACTACCTACAAAATGGTCATAAGACATTTCATATATTCCTTAAGAACTGTGACACTTCCTCATTCTTAAAATCTTCTAATAATTAAATGATGTTTTTATAACCCAATCCATATTTTTTCTAAATTTATACTTATTGATATACCTATTAACTGACAAAATCTTATTTCCTTTATAAATATTAGTACCATAATGTTTATTCAGAACTTTAAAATGGTGCTGAACAGTAAGCATATTGATACATGATATATTTTATTGCTATAATTATTGTTATTACTATTATTATTCTATTTTATAGTATTTTATTTATAAAACTTTCAGTATGTCAGAATGGAGCTTGGGTTATGAATTAGACTCTCAACTCAAATGTCTAGAACCCAAATTTTGGTTTATCAATTAATTATTTATATAACCCTAAGATAGTTACTTAAGGCCACTTAGCTACAAATAATTTTACACCTTGACATTACTGCACTGTAGGATTGAAATGAGAAATTAAATGATGTTACAATTCATTTATTCTATTGTGGTTCCTGTCATATGCAATTGGCATTGCAAAAATATGAGTTTTTCTTCTGAGAATTCAATAATTTTGTCTTGCATGGTTATTTAGCAGAACATTTAAACTTGAAATCCATCAAATATAAATTATTATAAATATGATTATTTTTAATACATTCAAATTCCATTATTTTTAATGAGTGTTACTTTTTTGAAATATAAACTTATGTTCATTTGCTCAAAAAATATCATGTGTATTCTTACAAGTTATGAAAAATAATGTGTGTGTCATATTCTGTGGACAAAATTATGCCACTTCATTAAAATAGAGTGAAATGGGAATGGAATAAACATGAAAGCTGTATATTTGAGAGTATATGCTCACAGTCATAAAAGTTTAAACAAACTAATAAAGTCAATACATAAAGTATGTATTTGACTAAATCAACCACAATTTCTATAAATTAAATTATCTTTAATAATAAATGTGATTATTGAAAATAAACATATTTTATGATAAAAATCATTACTATTAATATCTATTGAAGTTTCTATAAGTCATAAAGATACGTTCAGAACTTAAATCATTGCATGAAATAATGTAAAGAGGCTGATCTTAAATATAAATGTTTCAGCAGAGATAAAAATGGTGGGTAATTTTCATCTGGACAAGGAATGAAAAAACATTTAGAGCAAAGAGAAGAAAATATGAGTTTGTTCTATTAGATTTTGATTAATGTTAGGAATTTCAAGATGTGATTGATAGACAGTAGATGTGAGAGAACATAGCACGTGGTGCAATGTAAGGACCTTCCTTCACTCTTCCTTAGTGCCCCCATCACATTGGTCAATTCTAATTCACTTGCTAAACAATTTGTGACAGCTTTATCTCATCTTTTCAAAGATATGTATGGATCTTGGAATGTTGTACGTGATGGACAAATACAAATTTTGGATACATAATACATATCTGTACCCAAATATCAAAAATTCAACGTTATGCCTATCCATAAATTCAGACACAAACCTCAATAGTATAAACCTCATTCATGTAAAATTTTAAAATAAGAACATGATAAAAAGTTACTAGCAGTTTTAGAAGTATAAGTCCGATTAGCATAGGATATACGTCGACATAGTTTGCCATAGCAATATGTCATAACTACAATTACAAGAGAAACATGTGCTTGAGAAATGGTAACAGACATTTTTGTTGTCAGATTCTAAAGGTATGTTAGAAAATAAAATAACCAAGGCCAATTTTTAATCCAATAAGTAGTGATTGTTTCCAAACAACAGTCTGCAAAATACTAAATCACTAGCATATCTGTGGCAAATGCATGAACATGATTTTTATTTACCTTTAATTTAAATCATATATTTTTCTGTACATTTAAAATTATTTTAAAATAGATGGGATCATTTATATTATTTTATACTGTATAAGTCTCATAAATAATTAACTATAAGTAAACATTAGTTGGACTACAAAAGTGAAACAAAAATTACAACTAGAAGTAACAAGTGATAATATAATTCAAGTGATTGAGGGAAAAACCGATAACAGGATAGATAAATTAAGTGTGACAAAATTGAGAATGCCTGAGTTGTTAGTGAGTAAACAATTGGATGCAGAATATCTGGAAGTACAAGTGAATGAAAAATTGAAGAAGAGTATCAGACTGTAAGTGATTGATTTTAAAGGATAATGGCAAAAGTTTTATTTCAAATTATTTATTTTAACTTTTGTGATTATAACATAACTACATCATTTATTCACTTTCATTCCTTAAAATTCTCCAATATAACAAACTTTGTTCTTTTTTGTTAATTGTTGTTTTACACATACACACAAACACACACTCACACACACTCACACTATATACGGACATGCATATGTGCACACAGTATTGTTTTGTCAACTAACTACCCTTTGCAAAAATTACTCTTCTTGGCAGGAGGCTCCAAATTTCAAAGAGTGAGAGGGCAAAAACTAAGTCTAGGAAAATTTATATTACTTCACAAATACAGAAATCTCTTTCAGAGACAAAAAGCTTCTAGTATTATTTTTATTATTTTGGAGATATAGCTAATTATCTTCTTCTCCTCTTTCTTCTCATCCCCATCTTCTTCCTCCCTCTCTGCTTCCTACTCTTCCTTCTACTGCTGCTGCTGCTACTGCTACTACTACTACTATTACCACCACTACTATTAATTTACCTTTGCATCCACTGTCTTGAATAGGATTTACAGATTTTCTCAGATATTCATTTTGGACGCTTTCTAGTTCCATAACCTGTTCCTGGAAAGCCAACACAGATTATTGTGGAGACTAGAATAGTATAATTACAGGTGAGAGACAATGGTTGAGATTTTTATCATTTAAATCATTTAATTACCAGAGCTCCTCATTAAATAAATTGTTCTACTGCTTTTTCAGGTCCCAGTACCTTTAATTCCCCTGAGGAAAAAGATTGAAGAGAAGATTGAAGAGAGAAAAATTTGATTATTGCCTCCATGTGGGCATTAACAGTGACTTATTTCTTCTAAGAGTAGTTTGTCTCAAAAGTTACAGGGAGTCTTCTAAGGAAGTAATAACTTATGTGATTATCTTTTCTTGATATCTGTTAGAAATTCTGAAGATTGAGTGAATACTTGTTCACAATATTACTTTAGAAAAGAAGTAATATTTTTCTTTGTAATTTTATATTAATAAAAGTCAAATTTAGAGATAAAATCATTTGTTTAATGTGCACAGAATTATGTTAAATACACTACACGTGATGAATTGGTTATATATAGATTAGTAACATGTAAATTGCAGCACATGATTATTAATTTTTATGGTAAGATTCCTAATAACCACTTGATTTTTCAAAATATTCAAGAATCTTATTATTATGGAATTGGAATTTTGTATCTTCTTTCTTCCATTGAACTAACCTCTGCTAACCACCAGCGTATTTTTGCATTTTTGTGAGCTCAACTTGATGAAACTGTTATCTGGTGGTGATTATCTCACTTCTCATTTTGCAAATAATATTGAAAAAATTCTTATTGTTTGACTGGACAATTCACATTCTCTAATTGTTCCTGCTTATGAATCAACACATCACTGTGTTTTCCATCTGAAACATCACTAATTTTGAAATCAAATGTTACTATAGGTTTAAGACAATGATTGAAGACTTCTAGGAGCCATTTGAAGGGTTCTGGAATACAACATTTCAAAATCCAATAGTGAGGTGCCTCAATTACTCTTACCTTTGTTCATTTATCATTAAAGGTCAGAATAGTTTAGATATCATCTTTTGGGCAGACACCCTACAGAAAAAATTTTAAAAAACATGTTTGTGGTCAGAGTTAAGTAGGAGTGTTAAAGTACAGGAGACACATTAAGAAAACAAAATAATAGATTATAGGGGATTTTGTTGAACTTTATGGGTCCAATGTTTTGGGCCAAAACCAATTTTTCTCCCTCTCCCTCTCCCTGTCCCTATCCCTGTCTCTCTTCCCCTCTCCCTCCCCTCCCTCTTCCTCTCCCTTCCCCCTTCCCCTACCTCTCCTCCTTCTCCTCTCTCTCCCTCTCACTCTTCCTCTGCCTCTCCCTCTCCCCTCTTTGTCTCACTTTTATTCTTTTTAAAATTGCATTACTTAAAAGAAATTTGTCACTAACATTTTACTATTAGAAGAATAAAATTCTCCCATTACAATATCCAAAATAGTAAATCTTCTTAATCCATATGTTCATTTTGCATTTTCTATTTTTATGGAAAATAGATTTTTTAATTCTTTACAATAGAACTTCTATAGTTCTTTGAATATATTAGATATTAGCCCTCTATCAAAATATGAGGTACAAAGCTAAACAAAGAATTCTCAACTGAGGAATATCAATTGGCTGAGAAGCATCTAGAGAAATGTTCAATATCCCTAGTCATTAGGTAAATGCAAATCTAAACAACCTTGAGATTCTACCTCACACCAGCCAGAATGGCTAAGATCAAAAACTCATGTGACAACAGATGCTAGTGAGGATGTAAAATAAGAGGAACAGTCTTCCATTGCTGGTGAAATTGCAAGCTGGTACAACCACTCTTGTAATCAGTCTGTTGGCTCCTCAGAAAAGTAGACATAGTACTATCTGAAGACCCAGACATATCACTCCTGGTCATGTACCCAAAAGATGTTCCAATATATACCAAGGACACATGCTCCACTATATTTTTAGCAGCCTTATTTATAATCACCAGAAGCTGGAAAGAACCCAGATGGCCTTTAACATAGGAATAGATATAGAAAATATGGTACATATACACAATAAATTACCGCCTAGATATTTAAAAAACGATAATTTTATGAAATACTTAGGTAAATGTATTATCCTGGGTGAGTAAACCAGACACAAATGAACACATGTGGTATGAACTTATTGACAAGTGGATATTAGCTCAAAAGTTCAGAACACCCAAGATATAATTCACAGACCATGTGAAGTTCAAGAAGAAGGAAGACCAAAATGTGGACGATTCAGACCTTCTTAGATGTGGGAACAAAATACTCACAGGAGGAAATACAGGGAAAAAGAATGGAGCAGAGACTGAACAAAAGGCCATCCAGAGACTGTCCCACCTAGAAATCCATCCCATTTTTCAGTCAGGAAACCTAGTCACTATTGCTGATGCCAAGAAGAGCTTGTTGACAGGTGCCTGAAGTGAGTGTCTCCTGAGAGACTCTGCCAGAGCCTTACTGATACAGATTAAAGTGCTTGCAGATAACCAGAAGATGGATCATGGAAATTCCAATGATAGAGTTAGAGAAGGCACTGAAGGAGCTGAAGGGGTTTTCAACATCATAAGAAGAACACCAATATCAACCAACCAGATCCCCCAGAACTCCCAGAGACTAAACCACCAACCAAAGAGTACACATGGTGGGACCCACGTTTCCATCCACATATGTAGCAGAGGATGAAATTGTCTGGTATCTATAGGAGGAAAAATACTTGGTCCTGTTAAGGCCCACTTCCCCAGTGTAGGGGAATGCCAGGGTGTTAAGTGGGTGGGTGGGAGTTGAAGAATTCTCATAGAAACAGAGGGAGAGGAGATTGGAGAGGGGGAACCTGGAAAGGGGATATCATTTGAAATAAATACATAAATTATCCAATAAAAAATAGATTTTTTTCATAAAATATATTGTGATTACAGCTTACTTCCTCCCAGTTCCTCTAAGATCCTCTATACCTCCCCTTTCATCTAAATTTTTACCCTTTTTGTCTCTCCTAAGAAAAGAAACAGGTTTTTGAGGAATAATAATAATGATAATATAAAACTAAAGGAAACAAATCAGAATAGGACAAAATAAACAGAAAAAAAGGAAGTAAGTTAAAGCACAAGAAACACATATAGTTCCAGAGACATACACATTTACACAGACAGGATGATAACAAATGCTGTCAATCTAACTGAATGTCAGACTGCACAAGAATTGAAATAGATCCATACTTATCGCACTGTACAAAACTCAAGTCTAAGTGGAACAAAGCCCTCAACATAAAACCAGAAACACTGAATCTAAGAGAACAAAAAGTGTAGAACAAAAAGTGTATAAGAGGCAACTTCCGGAACAGAACACCCATAGGTCAGGAACAAAGATAAAAATAAAAGATACAACAAAGATACATGCACCACAATGTTCATAACAGCTCTATTTATAATAGCCAGAAGCTGAAAAGAACCCAGATGTCCTTCAGCAGACGAATGGATACAAAAATTGTGGTACATTTACACAATGGAATACTACTCAGCCATCAGAAACAATGACTTAACCAAATTCTTAAGAAAATGGCTGCATCTAGACTAATTCCGGGTTACACCTTGTTTTACATGTACTTTTTGCTCATTGTAAATAGTAAGACATTAATGCAGAGTATTAAACCTTAAAAAAAGGAAAAAAAAAACCCAAGCACTGGCACAATTGTATTTGTATACATTTATGCAAAAATGTTTAAATTTTTTTCTTTTATCTTTGTTTTTTAAAATAAAGTTTAAAAAAAGATTTAAAAAGAGATTAGTAATATAAAGGATCTGTCAACCTTAAAATTATACACAAGAAAATAAAATGTTTAAAAAATAAAAAAAACAAAGATAAAAATAAAGCTGAAAATCTTTTGTAAGGCTAAGGACACCATCAGTAGGGCAAAATGGCTGCCTACAGAATGGGAAAATATATTTACCAACACTAATAACCAAAATATATATGGAACTGAAGAAATTAGACACTAACAAACCAAATATCCTAATTAAAAATTGGTACAGAGCAAATCAGATACTTCTCAACAGAGCAATCTCCAATGGCCAAGAAATACCTAAATGTTCAACATCCTTAGTCATCAGGGAAATGCAAATTATATCAACTCTTGAGATTCTTCCTTATGTAGTGAGAGTTTTTGTTACACTGCTTTGTCTCCAAGCAGGTTGCGTGCACACACACACCCCCACACACAAACACCCCTCCCCACACACACACATACACACACACACACTAGCTCATTTTGAATATGCCTTACTAGCCCAGTGACAGGGCATTTCTAAGCCTCTCATGATTAGCATGCCCTTCCCTCCAGAACTCCTGGCTCAATACCGTCTAAATCTATTTTTAATTTTGTTGCCCTGTTTTCTTCTGTGAAGCCCATTGGTCTTTACTGCCCAAGACCCTCTGGGCAACCCTTCTGGGGGCAGCTATCTCTTTACTCCTACATTTCAGATGATCTCCTTTTTGTAGGTCTAAATCTATTCTGTCTCTCTCTTCTGGATCATGGTGAGCTCTCTTTCTTCCTCCTGGATTTAAGTTGATGTAACTCTAAGTGTCCAGCTCCACCTTCATTTATACATGTGGTGACGTTTATGTCTCTGTATATAGAGACAACTCTAGAACTAGCTGAAACTAAATTGACTATACACAACCAGTAATATTTATTGGGCACAAATTTCTCATGACTTTTTATTACATACTATTCTTTAAGATGGCATGTATACAGAATTATTTTAGTTTGATTATGTGATCAAACTAACCTGAAGAAAGACAGTTTTCTTTATTAATCTTCATTAACCAATCTATGCACCCTGCACACTCCATGTGAATGTCCTTAAAGAACTATATGAGGCTTGTAAAGTTTTGTGTGCTGCAGGATGAAAGAAGAAAAAGGCAACCATGAAAAGATTTCCATTCTGAAATGCTGATATTCTGGGACCTTCCATTCCAACTCCGAGTTTGATTCTACCTCAACTACATCAAAGCTGCTTCTTTGAAAGACTTGCTTCCAGAACTGCTGGCTTGCCTATCCATCCTTTCAGACTGTCATAGTCAAGATGTCAGCTAAGTAGTGAACTTTCTCAGCACATAATGACTGGAAGGCAAATGATGCCAGCTAGCTCTCCTGTGACAAAACGAGTTTTTCTATTTTCCCTTGGGCCCCCAGAAGGGAATTCTTTGCCCTAGCTCATCTGGAAGCAGATAAGAGAAGATCTTCATCCAAGTTCCTTATGTTGGGATGGATGGTTCTGGTTATTTTTTTAATTATAGATACGTTGTCATTTAAAGGATACTTTACAAATACAACTTTGGATAGGAAGGGAACTAGAGAGTTTAAACTCAAGGATTGCTACATTTCCTTTCATTTTCTATATCCTTCCTTCTTAGGTAGGAAAAGGGAGTGGAGGAGAAATGGGGTATATAGTAATATTATGGAAGTTAGAGAGACAGACATAGGGATAGGTTAGTAAATTCACTCTTAAACAAAATATTGCATAACTCTATCTTACATTAGTAGAAATCTTTGTAATTGATATAAAATTGAAGTTGTACTCTTTACATTGGTATGGAATTATTTGATACAAATCTAATGTTTTCACTAGTATAATTTCTTATTGATTTAAAATTGAAATTAATATTGTTGATTTTATATAGGCATTGTCCCTATATGATACATTTGGAAATATGTCTTGGACCCAGTCCTATAACTGCTAGTATACACTGTTTTTAGTTGATTAATAAAGAAAAAATATACATATATTCACAAAACAAGAAGACTTTGACTATTTCCATGTTGCGTTTTGTTTTACATGTACTTTACGCTTATTGTAACTAGTAGGTTTTCAATGCATACTGTCAAGCCCTTGAAAAAAATCAAGTACTGACTAAAAAATATATTCACATGGTTTTATGTAAAATTTATTTTAATGTCTGAAAAAACAGTACTGACAAAAATGTATAATTTTAAGCAAAAAATGTTTAAAATCTGTACATTTATCTTTGTTTTGCAAAATAAAGTCGTTAAAAAAAATCTGCCCAGTATAAATACACAGCTTGTGTTCCTAATTACTGAGTTGTGTTTTTATTGAATGAATTTATTTGGGTTGAAGAGGATACTTCAACAGTTCAGTACAATTATTGTTTCAATTACAATATGGTAGGAGGATTTTATTTTCTGGCTCAATCTATTTGATGTTCTGTATGCTTCTTGTACATTTAAAACAAGCACTTTCTTTACTTAAGGGAAGTGTTCTTCCATAATCTTTTGGAATATATTTTCTAGTTCTTTAAACTGGGAATATTCTATTACTATTATTCTTAAGTTTGATCTTTTCATAGTGAACTTAATTTCCTAGCTGTTCTGTGTTAGATACTTTTTAGACTTATCATTTTCTTTGACTAGAGTATTGATTTCTTCTGTTTTTTATCATTTTTATCATTTTTATCATTTTATTCCCTTTCCTCTCATTCCTATCCTCCTTCCCCTTGCTTACATTGTGTAAATGTACCATATTTTCTGTATTTATTCCTCTGTTGATGGACATCTGGGTTCTATCTGGCCTCTGACTATTATAAATAAGGATGCTATGAACATGGTGGATGGAGTATGTGTCCTTGTTATATGTTGGAGCATCTTTTGGGTGTAGTTTATTCATGTACTTCTCAAAGCCCTCTATCATCATCATGAGGTATGATTTTAAGTCCAAACCTTGTTTTCTGCTGTCTTGGGATATCCACTACTTGCTGTGGTGGAAGAACTGGGTTCTGATGTTGCCAGGTTGACTTGGTTTCTTTTGCTTATGTTCTTGTTTTTGCTGTCTTGATATTTGTGATGCTAGTTGGTCTTGTTGTCAGACTGAAGCTTGTCTCACCTGTAGGCCTGTGGGCTTAGGAGTGAGAGTGCTCCTGGGTGCTCAGCTCTTTGTGCCAGGTTGTAGGTCCCAATGACAATAAGACAGCCCTAGCTCTGGAATCAGATAGAAAACAGAAGAGTCCACTCCCAGGCAGTACCACAATTCCTATGCCCTGTGAGTTCCTATCGGGTCTCTCTTTGGACAGTCAGTGGAGAAAAAGTGGGTTCTCATCTGTGGACTTAGGAGTGAGAGCACTCCTGGGTGCTCAGCTCCCTGCAGGTAGGTTGTGGGTCCTGATGACAATGGACCAGCTCTAGCTCTGGGTGCAGATGGAGAACAGAAGGTCTATGGTATCTTCTAAGCTTGAGATTCTTCCTTCCATCTTTTGTGTTCTGTTGGTGTTGTGTTCTGTGGTTTCTGTTCTCTTTCCTAGGTTTTCTATCTCCAATATTACCTTCATTTAAGTTTTCTTTATTGCTTTTATTTCTCTTTTGAGGTTTTAAACAGTTTTATTCATTTTCTTCACTTGTTTAATTGTATTTTCATGTATTTCCTTAAGAGATTTGTTTCCTCTTTAAGGGTTTCTGCCTGTTTGATTTTATCTTCATGTATTTCTTAAAGGAATTTATTTTCTCTTTAATAGCTTCTATATCTTCATAAAATGAAAATTGATGTCATTGTCTTGTTCTATGGGTGTGATAGAATATTCAAGGCTTCATGTAGTAAGACATGAACATTCTGATGATAGAATATTGGACTGCCTTTTCTTCATCATGTTCTTATGCTTGTCTTTAGTCATTTAATTGCACCTGGTATTGGCTGGCCCAGTAGAGCTTGAGAGTAAGAGACCTCTCAGACTCATTCTTTCAAGTGGCAGTAGGTCTCCCATAAGGCAGGCAGAGCTGTGAACTGGGCCTCAAGCTTATTTCTGGGAATTTCAAACCTACTGAATTCTGGGACTCTTTTCCACACAACCTGAGTAGGAAAGAACAAATCAGAAGGTTTTAACATGTATCACCAGTAGGTGATCTTGGAAGGTTTTAGTGACTCCTTCTCAGAGAAGAAACACATGAGAAAATAATCATAGACATATCAACTGACTTTCTCCCAGGGATAAGAAATTAAGATGTTAGAGCCTCCTTCCTGTGTAGTCTCTGTCCTTGAGGAGCAGGGAATGAACATACCATTGATCAATTTGCATAATAAGCTTCAGAGGGATCCAACTCCCAGAGCACACCTATAACTCTTATAGTTACCAAGACCAAACATACCTCATGTCTTTCACAGAAGAAACCATCTAGGTTCTTTTCTACATGTTTTGTTCTTTTACCTTTTTCTTTTGGACAGACCTAACTTTCACAACCAATGTTCCTTGAGCAAGTAAAATTTAAAGGAATTTGACAATGGTGAGTATATGTTGCCAAGCCCATGTAGTCCAACAGTTATTGATGGGAATGAAGAATGAAGTGGTTGATAGGAAGAGTATGAACTCTTCAGCATAGGAAAGAGAAACACTGCTATTTCATGTAGAAGTTGCTCTTATGAGTAATATCTGAAAAGTAGAGTCACAAAGATATATTCTTTAAGTTACATTTTATAGTGACCATTTAATTTGAATTTATATCATTGTGGGTAGACTGCTTAAGAAATAATAAGGTTTTGTTTTATGGTTTCATTTGGTTTGGTTTTTTATCTTTTTTATTTTTTGTAGGTACACCATGACACTCTGATACTCAAAGATTACCCTGAACAAAATAGTTTTGTGACTTAGTTACCATTATGAGTTGTACGTGGTAAAGCTTGGTGACATAATTTACAACAATGTTGTACTTCTCTAATTCTTTCGCTGTATGCTCTCAGCCAAGAAAACAAGAGCTTCCATTCTCTCTCAGCCTAGAGCAAGCATTTATGACTTTTTATTCACACTCATTTGCTTAGAACTACCTGAAGCTCCTTCTGATAGACCAGTCTCCCTTTCTACTCCTAGTTTCCTTTTGTATGTTGTGCTTACTAGAATTTCTCTTCAACAAAAAAGAGTCTGCTTGTTGTTTCAAAGAACTTAGATTCTAAAATCCAAGTTTATCTCTAGACAGCATGTTCTTGTCTCTCCTTTACAGTGTGAAAATGAGAACAGATTAAAAGACCAAGATATTTTACATATTTTTTTATTTAAGGAGAGGTAGATTCATGCAGTACTTCACCACAGATTAAACAGTTATTCAGTTAATTTTTTCACATTTGGGGAAATCTCAGGGGTTCAGAACATCTGGAGTATAATGGTTATCTATGTTTTCAATCATGCTATCTCCCATGCCAGTGAAGAAGGGTAGGCAAGCTTTTTAATAACCATTTCTCAAATAAGCAGAATTCATAAATACCTACAAGTATTACCCCCTATGATGTGCACTCATACTTGTAGAAGATAGACATTGCATCAGGATTTTTGCATACATACCAAAACACATGAAGATCAGGCATGAGGTGATGTTCAGAACTGTGCTGAGAAGCAAGTGAGATCAGACATTTTGTTCTAACAGCAATTATTGCCATTCTACTTGTTGAGAATCCTCTATGTAAATGAGATAAATTTATGTCGATGTGGACTTACAGTTAATTACTCTATTGAGCAAAATGATTATGCAGATATTTGGAAAGACACTATAAAAGTCCACTATACGTCATACCATTTAGACTTCAAAACATTAGGGAATCATTGACTATATTATTTTTTAATATTCTCTTGAGTAGGTCCCATCCTCAAGCAGACTCTGTTACCAAGACATTAGCATAATTTTCCATTTGTTCCAGCTCTTTTTTTTATCTGTTACAGAAAGCTTCAGTTTGTCCTTTCATGTAAAGTAATGTGAAATTTTAATTTTATGTGCTGTGCCTCTATCCTTACTTTTCTCTGTTACAAATTTATTGTTGGGTCCAAGCCACAAGGAAAATCATAACTTATAAAGTGATTTTTTTAAGTGCGGACAGTGCTCAGCCTTGTGTATCTATCTATCACTACCTCTCTATGTTTACTTCTACAAATTTTGGGAGTTGTCCTGGACTGTTTCTGGCATATCTTCACCATTCCTTTTGCCACTGTGCACTTAAACAATTTTGCTAGGAACACTTACTTCTTTGGTTGATTCTTTAAATCTGAGCCTTTAATTTTCCCTATGAAAAATCATTGTTTTATATCTGTCACAACGCTTTAGTCAGACACCCATCATCAAGGACTCCATCCCTGACTTCAGCAACTCAGATTGTGTTCAAATATGCCCTCTAAACCCATTCAGCAAATAAACTTTATCCTAGTGTTTAATTATTCGGTATTAAAACTGCCACTTCCTACATCTATCTCTACTTCTGGGAGGTGGAAACATGAGAGAGAAAAAAACAAAACTGTCTTTATTTTCACAGCATCAAACACAGGCCTACCCAGGGAGACTTTTATTGAAGAAGAGCTTCCACAAAACATTCAAGAACCTATAAAAGCCTAACTCAAGCAATTGGTACTTACAGATATAACTTAACAGTTTTGTCCTGCAGTACCAGACACTTGGGACAGAACAAGTAGATTGTTTCTTATATGTGAACTATTTAAAAGGATGTCAAAATTCTTTTAAATAATAGTTTGGTTGTTGCGTTTTCTGTAGGTAGTAATTCATGAGACAGGCTAACACTGCAGTGAACAACACATCTTTGTGGTTCTTGGATGTAATCCAGAAACTTGCAGACACTGGGCAAGCATTCAAATTCTGAGCTACAACCCAGTCTATATGACTTCTGGGTACCTCCAAACAAAGCCTGTAGCTTCCAGACCCTCTAATTTATCTTTAAAATTAAGGTTCATTCTTTCTTCTTCCTCTTTGCCATGTATATTACACTCATCACTGAATATGTGCATTATTTTGATCTTAAACTTTGGCTTAAAGAAGCAATATTTGATTATCCAGGAAATAAAAACATGCTTCTAACTGAATATCTTCTTATCATCATCAAATTTAGTAAGGAGCATTTAGTCAGAGATGAAGGGTGTTTGATCATTTTATATGCAAATGAATGGATAAAGAGCATGAGTATTGAGTATTTTCAAAGATGAAAGTTTAGAAGAAATTTTTATATATTCTAATCATAGCCATCACCATCAATTCTTTGCAAATGCCTTCTAGCATTCAATTTCTGTATTTATCCTTCCAGTTACCTTTGTTTTGAATACAAAAGATTTAGAAAAGAGCCCTGAGCCATGTGTTGATGTTGCAGGGAAAAAAATTAAGTGTTGATGCTTCTGTAGGGAAGGATACAGAAAATATTACACTAAAATATTAATGAAAGGGAAATAGGATAAATTGATGGGACAGGTAGGTATATGTGCTGGGAAATGAATGAACTATAGTTGATTGAAGAGCCAGGATAATAAGACATTTTTTCTATACCTTCCTTCTATATGACTTATCTTGTCTCTCTATTGTTATTTTCTTTATAGCAAGAGTTGATGAAGATTTTCGACAAATGCCCAGATTGTAGTGGAAGTGCTACAGATGTGGAAAGTTATTTGTTCATGTGTTCATTCATTCATTCATTCATTCATTCATTCATTCAGCTGTCAAAGCAGTGTAAAAATCTTCCTCTGTGTCAAATAATCACCTGGCATTGAGACCTTATGGGAACGGGAATCAACCAAACAGCCAATAAATGTTTTACATACACAAAATGGGCAGGCATTAAGAAGATAAAATTGTATAAGAGGAGAAACAGATTTCAAAAGGAACAAAGACAGAGAAGGTATAATCATGTTCACAAACAGAAACTTTTCTGAATGATCAAAATTTAGTATAATCACTAAAAATAAAAATGTTGAGCACTGAGACTGGAAATTAGCGTGGATCTATCATAGAGAAAGGATTTACAGCACTTTTAGAAACTGACTGCTTTGATCTAAATATTTCCTGAGGTTCTCTGATCTTTATGTGATTCAAATTTGGTAGAGTTAGTAGCTCTAAGTACATATAAGAAAAAAAAGACAAGTCTCCCAAAGGGAAGGTTAATATTATGAGACAGTCTTTTTAATGAATGGTAAAATGCAAAATTGATGATTTTTATAGTAATAAAACCTTTATGTTCAGTTATCTTAATAAATAAAAGGACAGAGATCTTAGAGATTGTGGTGTATGTTTCCTAATCTTTTTTTCCCATAGGTGTCTAGCTTATTTGTCAACAGCATGAAACCAGGAAACCAAACAAGTATTTTAGAATTTTTGCTTCTGGGGTTTTCCCAAGATCCAGAGCATCAACCCATGCTATTTAGACTGTTTCTGCTCATGTTTCTGGTCACTGTGCTTGGGAATCTGCTCATCATTCTGGCCGTCAGCATTGACTCTCACCTGCATACGCCTATGTACTTCTTCCTATTTAATCTGTCCTTTTCTGACATTTGTTTCATCTCTACAACGATCCCTAAGATGTTGGTGAATATCCAAACACAGAGCAAGTCCATAACCTATGCAGAATGCATCACCCAGATGTATTTTTTCATGGTCTTTGGAGGCATGGACACATTTCTCCTCACTGTGATGGCCTATGACCGATATGTGGCCATCTGTCATCCCCTTCACTATCTGGTCATTATGAACCCCCATCTAAGTGGCATGCTGGTTCTTGTATCCTGGTTTATTAGCTTCTCATATTCTCTGATCCAGAGTCTATTGATGCTGCGGCTGTCCTTCTGTTCCAATAAGATAATCAAACACTTTTACTGTGAACTTGCTCAGGCTCTCACTACAGCCTGCTCAGACACACTAATCAATCATATTCTTTTTTATATAGTGATATGTGTCCTTGGCTTTGTTCCTTTCTCGGGGATCCTTTATTCCTATTTCAAAATTGTTTCTTCCATTTTGAGAATTCCATCAACAGATGGAAAATATAAAGCATTTTCTACCTGTGGATCCCATCTATCAGTGGTTGCTTTATTCTATGGGACAGGCCTTGGTGTGTACCTTAGTTCTGATGCAACTTCTTCTGAAAAGGGCATGGTGGCCTCAGTAATGTATACAGTAGTTACCCCAATGCTGAACCCTTTTATTTACAGCTTGAGGAACAAAGACATTAAGAAGGCCTTACAAACACTCGGGAGAATACTTTTTTTAAGTAATAAGTTCACTGGTTTTAGACTTCTGAGATGACAAGAGTAAAGCAGTAGACAGAAGAAATTCTGTCCCTTAAGCATGAAGAGTTTTTATCCAGTTTGTTATTCTATCTTTGTTTAAAATTATACTGTAAATATTTTTATCTTAAACTTCCATGATGCCTCCTTTTTTATTTATAGTTTTATATATCCACCTATCTTTTTATATGATATATTTTCACTTCAGTTTAATGTTTACATTTATGTAAATCAATACAACCATTCAAATACCAACTCATTAATTATTTAATAAAAGTTATGAAATAGTTCATTTATAGAACTAAGTCTACGTATATTCATACAATTCTGTTGTGAGTTGGCCTGACACAGTTTGCATTCAGATGTTAATTCTGCTTACTCAGGAAGGGTTGCCCCTGTAGTATAGCACATATTTAGGGGAAATTATGTGACCCTTCTCCCTTGTTAACTGGTCAATAAAGGCTAGATTCTGTGGTTCTTAAGTGGGTTGGAAAAGTGGAACTGACTGTTCATGAGTGGGGTCATGTAGAAAGACAGAAGAGAATAAGAGAATGAAGGAAAAAGAGGAAGTAGCCACAGTGAACCAGAACCATGTTAACAGTAGAAACCACAAGTATCAAGGGGTCTTATTGATGGGGAATAACTTAGTAGAGTGTTAGATCTGCCCATTGTAGCCATGTAACTTATAATTATAATAATTAGATTGTGTGTTTTATATGGACTTATTGTGGTTGGAAATTCCTGCAATACTATATTCATGACTATACATGATACATTAATTATAGGCATGCTAAAAGATATCTTTCTAGTAGACAGTTCTTTCTGTAAGGCTGGATCTTACCGTGAAAGTCTCTACTTACAACACAAAAATCACCACTGAGATTGTAGACCAAAATTTCCACTTGAGAGGAAATTTTAACTTGGTCATCTATGCTGTGAACTCTATGGTCTCTCTGGTGTAGGTATATGTTAAATTGTTATAAGCCATGTGATTTTTATTGAAAAGAAATTTGGAAGCAATGATAATGGCCACAGGAATAAAGCTTCTTTCCATCATTTTATTGGATATTTTATGTATTTACATCTCAATGGTTATCCCCTTATTTCCCCCAATCTCCCATACCCACTCCCCCTCCCCTTGCTTCCATGAAGATGTTCCCACTCCCGCGCACCCACTCCTACCTAACATTCCCCTACAATGGGAAAATGAGACTTCACAGGACCGAAGCCTTCTCCTCCTATTGATGCCAGAAAAATATTATCCTCTGCAACATATGTGGCTGGAGCCATAGGTCTCTCCATCTGTCCTCACTGGTTGGTGATATATTTCCTGGGAGCTCTGGGAAAAGTGGTAATGTTGTTCTTCCACTAGGGTTGCAAATCTTTCAGCTCCTTCAGACCTTTCTCTAGCTCCTCCATTGGGGTCTGCATTCAAAGTCCTATGGTTAGCTGCAAGCATCCTCATCATATCAGAATGGCTCTGTCAGAGCCTCTGAGGAGATAGATATCCATGTCAGGCTCTTGTCTGTAAACAAGCCTTCTTGGCAATAGCAATAGTGACTCTATTTGGTGACATAATATGGGAGAGATCCCCAGGTAAGGAAGTGTCTGGATGACCTTTTCTTCAGGACCTGCTCCACTATTTCTCCCTGTATTTCTTCCAATGAGTATTTTGTTCTCCCTTCTAAGAAGGACTGAAGCATTCACATTTTGGTTTTCCTTCTTTTGAGCTTCATGAAGTCTGTAAATTGTTTCTTGAATATTCTGAGCTTTTGAGCTGATGTCCATTTATCAGTGAGTGAATACCATGTGTGTTCTTTGGTGACTGGATTACCTCACTCAGGATAATATTTTCTAGTTTTATTCATTTGCCTAAGAATTTCGTAAATTCATTGTTTTTAATAACTGAGTAGTACAGCATTATATAAATGTACCACATTTTTTGTACGCATTCCACTGTGACAGGACATCTGAGTTCTTTCCAGATTCTGGCTATTATAAATAAGGCTGTTATGAACATAGTGGAGGTTGTGTCCTAAGTATATGTTGGAGCATCTTTTGGGTATATGGTCAGGAGTGGTATATGACTGGGTACTCAAATAGTACTATGCCCAGTGTTCTGAGGAATTGCAAGACTGATTCCCAGAGTGGTTGAACCAGCTTGCAATCACACCAAAAATGGAGGAGTATTCCTCTTTCTCCACATTTTCGCCAGCATCTGCTGTCACCTAAGGTTTTTATCTTACCCATTGTGATTGGTGTATGGTGGAATCTCGGGGTTGTTTTGATTTACATTTCCCTGATGACTATCTTTATACTGAACATATCTTTAGGTACTTCTCCACGATACAGTATTCCACAATTGAGAATTTTTTGTTTAGCTCTGTCCCTCACTTTTTTTAACAACTTTATTTTACAAAACAAAGATAAATGTACAGATTTTAAGCATTTTTGCAAAAAATTATACAATACATTTTTGTCAGTACATTTTTTTCAGATTTTAAAATAATTTTTACATAAAACTGTATGAATATATTTTTAGTCAGTACTTGATTTTTTTAAAGGTTTGATAGTATGCATTGAAAACAATACTTACAATGAGTATAAAGTACATGTAAAACAAAATGTAACATGGAAATAGTCAAAGTTTTCTTGTTGTATAGATATTTTTTGTTTTGTTTTGTTTATTTCTTGGACTTCATACAGTCTGTGAGTTGTTTCTGGGGCAGTGTGAGCCTCTGGGGTTAGCATCCCATTATCAGTGACTGCATATTATGTCTGTTCTTTTGTGACTGGGTTATGTCACTCAGAATGATATTCTCTAGATGCAGCCATTTTCTTAAGAATTTGGTCAAGTCATTGTTTCTGGTGGCTGAGTAGTACTCCATTGTGTAAATGTACCACAATTTTTGTATCCATTCATCTTCTGAAGGACATCTGGGTTCTTTCCAGCTTCTGTCTATTATAAATAGAACTGTTATGAACATTGTGGAGAATATATCTTAGTTGTGTACTAAGGTGTCTCTGGGGTATATGCCCAAAAGTGGAATAGCTGGGTCTTCAGGTAGTACTATGTCCAATTTTCTGAGGTATCGCCAGACTGATTTTCAGAGTGGTTGTATTAGTTTGCAACCCCACCAACAGTGGAGAAGGGTTCCTCTTTCTCCAAAACCTCGCCAGCATCTGTTGTCATCTCAGTTTTGGATCTTGGCCAATCTGACTGGTGTGAGGTGGAATCTCAGGGTTGTTTTGATTTGCATTTCCCTGATGGCTAAGGATGTTGAGCACTTCATCAGATATTTCTCAGCCATTCGATGTTCCTCAACTGAGAATGTGTTGTTTAGCTCTGTGCCCCATTATTAATAGGGTTATTTGATTCTCTGGTGTCTAGCTTTTTGAGTTCTTTGTATACCTTAGATATTAGGCCTCTATCTGATGTGGAGTTGGTAAAACTGCCGTTTTGTTTTCTTGACAATATCCATAGCCTTACAGAAACTTTGCAATCTCATTAAGTCCCATTTGTTAATGTTTGACCTTAGAGCTTGAGCCATTGGTGTTTTGTTCAGAAAATTTACTCCTGTGCCTATATCTTCTAAACTTTTCCCTACTTTCTCATATAATAGTTTCAGTGTATCTGGTTTAATGTGGATTTCCTTAATCCACTTACACTTGAGCTTTGTACAAGGAGATAAGAAAGGGTCTATTTTCATTCTTTTGCATGTTGATGCCAGTTGGACCAGCACCATTTGTTGAATAGGCTGTCCTTTTTCCATTGAATGTTTACGGCTCCTTTGTCAAAAATCAGGTGAACATATACATGAGGGCTCATTTCTCGATCTTCTATTCTATTCCATTGGTCCACATGCCTATTTCTGTACCAGTACCATGCAGTTTTCAGCACAATTGCCTTGTAATATAGCTTGAGGTCAGGAATACTGATTCCCGAAGATGGTTTCTTGTTGTTGAGGATGGATTTAGCTATTCTAGGTCTTTTGTTGTTCCATATAAATATGCACATTGATCTTTGCAATTCCATGAAGAACTGTGTTGGAATTTTGATGGGTATTGCGTTGAATCTATAGATTGCTTTTGGTAGGATTGCCATTTTTAAAATGTTGATCTTTCCATTCCATGAGCATGGGAGATCTTTTCATTTTCTGAGATCATCCTCAATTACCTTCTTTAGAGGTTTGAAGTTCTTGTCGAACATGTCCTTCACTTGCTTAGTTAGAGTCACACTAAGTTATTTCATAGATTTTGTGACAATTGTGAAGAGTACCTTTTCCCTAATTTCTTTCTCCACATGTTTGTCCTTTGAGTATAGGAAGGCTACTGATTTTTTTTGAGTTGATTTTGTATCCTGCCACTTTGCTGAACTTGTTTATCAGCTGTAGGAGTTCTCTGGTGGAGTTTTTGGGGTCACTTAAGTACACTATTATGTCATCGGCAAAGAGTGATGTTTTTATCTCTTCCTTTCCGATTTCTATCACCTTGATCTCCTTTTGTTGTCTAATTGCTCCAGCCAGGACTTCCAGTACTATGTTGAATAGGTAGGGGGAGAGTGGGCAGCCTTGTCGAGTCCCTGATTTTAGTGGGATTACTTCAAGTTTCCCACTGTTAAGTTTGATGTTGGCTGTTGGTTTGCTGTATATTGCTTTTATTATGTTTAAGTATGGACCTTGGATTCCTGTTCTTTCCAGGACTTTTAACATGAAGTGGTGTTGAATTTTGTCAAATGCTTTCTCAGCATCTAGTGAGATGACCATGTGATTTTGTTCTTTGAGTTTGTTTATATGGTGGATTACATTGATGGATTTCCTTATATTAAACCATTCCTGCATCCCAGGGATGAAGCCTACTTGGTCATGATGAATGATCATTTTGATGTGCTCTTGGATTCCGTTTGCAAGGATTTTGTTGAGTATTTTTGCGTCAATGTTCATAAGTGAGATTGGTCTGAAGTTCTCTTTCCTTGTAGGGTCTTTGTGTGGTTTAGGTAGGAGGATTATTGTAGCCTCAAAAAATTAGTTGGGTAGCATTCCATCTGATTCTATTTTTTGGAATAGTTTGGAGAGTATTGGTGTTATATCCCCAATAAATGTCTGATAAAATCCTGCACTGAACCCGTCTGCACCTGGGCTTTTTTTGGTTGGGAGGCTTTTGATGACTTCTTCTATTTCTTTAGGTTTTATATGGTTATTTAGATGGTTTACTTGGTCCTGGTTTAACTTTGGGACCTTGTATCTGTCTAGGAATTTGTCCATTTCCTCCAGATTTTCCAACTTTGTGGAGTATAAGTTTTTGTAGTAGGATCTGATGATTTCTTAAATTTCCTCAGTTTCAGTTGTTATGTCTCCACTTTCCTTTCTGATTCTGTTAATTTGTATACTCTCTCTTTGCCCTCTAGTTAGTCTGGCTAAGGGTTTATCAATCTTGTTGATTTTCTCAAAGAACCAACTCTTGGTTTTGTTGATTTTTTAAATGGTTCTTTTTCTTTCTCTTTGGTCCATTTCTGCCCTAATTTTGATTATTTCTTGCCGTCTACTCTTTTTGGGTATATCTGCTTCCTTTTGTTCTAGGGCTTTTAGCTGTGCTGTCAGGTTGCTGATGTAAGCTCTCTCGAGTTTCTTTTTGGAAGCACTTAGGGCTATGAGTTTTCCTCCCAGTACTGCTTTCAATGCATACCATAACTTTGGGTATGTTGTGTTTTCATTTTCGTTGAATTGTAGAAAGTCCTTAATTTCTTCCTTTATTTCTTTCTTGACCCTGCTATTGTTTAACAGAGCGTTGTTTAGTTTCCATGTGTACATAGGCTTTTTGTTGCCTTTCTTGTAGTTAAAAACCAGCCGTAGACCATGGTGATCTGAGAGGATGCATGGGAGTATTTCAATCTTCTTATATCAATTGAGGCTCATTTTGTGTCCAATTATGTGGTCAATTTTTGAGAAGGTGCCATGGGGTGTGGAGAAGTTGTATTCTTTTACTTTAGGATGATGTGTTCTGTATTAATTCTAGTTGGTTCAAAGTCTCTGCTAGTTTTGCAGTGTCCTTGTTCAGTTTCTTTTTCCATGATCTGTCCATTGGTGAAAGAGGGGTATTAAAGTCTCCCACTATTATTGTTTGGGGTGAAATGTATTTTTTGAGCTTTAGTAGGGTTTCTTTTATGAATGTGGGTGCTTTTTTATTTGGAGCATATATGTTAAGAATTGGGAGTTCCAACTAGTAGGTTTTCAATGCATACTGTAAAGCCCTTGAAAAAAATCAAGTACTGACTAAAAACATATTCACATGGTTTTATGTAAAATTTATTTTAATGTCTGAAAAAACAGTACTGACAAAAATGTATAATTTTAAGCAAAAAATGTTTAAAATCTGTACATTTATCTTTGTTTTGCAAAATAAAGTCGTTTAAAAAATTTAAAAAAAAAAGTTCTCAATGGAGGAAAATTGAATGGCCGAGAAATATCTAAGGAAGTGCTCAACATCCTTAGCCATCAGAGAAATGCAAATCAAAACAACCCTGAGATTCCACCTCACACCAGCCATATTGGCCAAGATCCAAAACTCAGATGAGAACAGATGCTGGCTAGGATGTGGAGAAAGAGAAACATTTCTCCACTGCTGGTGGAGTTGTAAACTGATACAAGCACTCTGGAAATCAGTCTGGAGATTCCTCAGAAAAATGGACATAGTACTACCTGAAGACCCAGTTATTCATCTTCTGGGCATTTACCCCAGCGATGCTTCAACATACAACAAAGATATATGCACCACAATGTTCATTGCAGCTCTATTTATAATAGCCAGAAGCTGGAAAGAACCAAGATGTCCTTCAGTAGATGAATGGATACAAAAATTGTGGTACATTTGAACAATGGAGTACTACTCAACCATCAGAAACAGTGACTTAACCAAATTCTTAAGAAAATAAATGTATATATAGAATATCATCCTGAGTGAGAAAACCCAGTCACAAAAGAACAGACATAATATGCAGTCACTGATAATGGGATACTAACCCCAGAAAGCTCTGAACACACCAAAAACAATTCACAGACTGTGTGAAGTTCAACAAAAATAAAAAGAATATATTTTAATTAAAATAGAAAAAAAATAAAAAATAAAAAATAAAACTAAAAAAAATAAAAAAAGAATTGGGAGTTCCTCCTGACAGATTTCCCCAGTAATGAGTAAATAGAGTCCTTCCTTATCTTTTTTGATAACTTTTGGTTGGAAATTTACTTTATTCAATATTAGAATAGCCACTCCAGCTTGCTTCTTGGGGATGTTTGCTTGGAAGTTTTTTTCCCACCCTTTTACTCTGAGATAGTGTCTGTCTTTGTCTCTGAGATGAGTTTCCTGTATGCAGCAAGAGGCTGGATTTTGTTTATGTATCCAGTCTGATAGCCTATGTCTCTTTATTGGGGAGTTGAGTCCATTTGTGTTAATAGATATCAAGGAATAGTTTCTGTTTCCTGCCATTATTGCTTTTGTGGGTTGAGTTGTGTCTGTGTCTTTTTCTTCTTTTAGTTTTCTTGTTTAGGAGTTTTCTTGTTTTTACTAGGCTGTATTTTCCCTCATTTTATTGGGTTTTCCACCTATAATTTGTTGTAGTTCTGGGTTTGTGGTCAGATATTGTGTAAATTTTGATTTGTCTTGAAATATCTTCATCTCTCCATCTATGGTGATTGATAGTTTTGCTGGGTATAGCAGCTTGGGCTGGCACTTGTGCTCTCTAAGGGTCTGCATGATGTCTGTCCAGGCTCTTCTAGCTTTCATAGCCTCTGTTGAGAAATCGGGTGTGATTCTGATTGGCCTGCCTTTATATGTTACCTGACCTTTTTCCCTTACTGCTTTTAGTATTCTTTCTTTGCATTGCGCACTTGGTGTTTTGACTATTATGTGTCAGGAGGTATTTCTTTTCTGTTCCAACCTATTTGAAGTTCTGAAGGCTTCTTTTATGCTCGTGGTCATGTCATTCTTGAGGGTAGGGAAGTTTTCTTCTACGATTTTGTTGAAGATATTTACTGTGCCTCTTATTTGATACTCTTCTCCCTCTTCTATTCCTATTATCCTTAGGTTCGGTCTTCTCATTGTGTCTTGGATTTCCTGGACATTTTGGGTTAGGAGCTTTTTGTTTTTTGCATCTTCTCTGGCTGTTTTGTCTATGTTTGCAATGTTGTCTGCTGCCCCCGAGATTCTCTCTTCGATCTCTTGTAATCTATTGGAAATGCTTGCTTCTGTGACTCCTGATTTCTTTTTTTGGTGTTCTGCCTCTAGGGTTATCTCTTTTAGTGTTTTCTTTATTGTGTCAATTTCTGTTTTAATTTCCCTCTTCCATTCCTTTATTTCTTTGGTTCTCTTTTCCTCTAGTTCTTTGAGTTCTTTGAGTGTTTTTCTTGTTTCCTCTTTAAAAGCTTCTGAATCTTTTTGCTTTTCCTCCCGTTCTTGTTTAAGTATCTTTATCAGCATCTTGAGGTATGATTTCAGGTCTGCGTCTTCTTTTTCTGGAGTGTTTGGAATTCCGATGTTTGCTGTTATGGCAGAGCTGGGTTCTGGTGTTGCCAGGTTGTCTTTGTTTCCTTGGGATATACTCTTTCGCTTTCCTCTTGCCATTTTGTTGTCAGTGATATGTTCTCGCCTTTCCCTTGTATCTGGTCTGTGTCCCTGGATTTCCAGCGGTCCAGAAGGCAGATGGGCCCAGGCCTGTTCTATGCCTCAGAGTCGCCGGGTGGGAACAAAGGTTCCAAAGTTTTGTTCCTTATCCCCGGATCAGGCAAGTCAGAGGGTGCGCCCCGAGTGCGCACTCCGCAGAGTTCTCTCTGCTCTCCAGCCACCCAGATTTCCCACTCACCAGTTTCTCAACCCCTAGGGGCTGGCGGTTTGCGTGGCAGATGGGCCGGGCTCTGTTCTGCACTCTGAAGTCGCCGCCACCGGGTGGAAACAGAAGTTCCAAAGTTCTGTTCCTGGTCCCAGTTTTTCAGCCCTAGGAGCTGGCGGTCTGCGCGGCAGATGGTCCGGGCTCTGTTCCTGTCCCCCACTTTTTAATGAGATTACTTGATCCTCTAGAGTCTAATGTCGAGTTCTTTGTATATATTGGATATTATCCCTCTATCTGATGTAGAATTTGTAAAAATCTTTTTCAAGTCTGTTGGTTGCCACTTTGTTTTATTGATAATGTACTTTGCCTTATAGACACTTTGCAATTTTATGAGGTCCCATTTATCGATTTTTTTAATTAGATATATTCTTTACTTCCATTTCAAATGTTACCCCCTTTACCAGTTTTCCTTCTGGAATTTTCCATTCCCTTCACTTCTCCCCCTGCCTCTGTGAGAGTGTTCCCCCACCCACCAACTCCTTCCAATAACCCCACCCTGGCATTCCCCTATACTGGGTTATTGAGCCTTCACTGGGCCAAGAACCTCTCCTCTCCCAAAAAGGCCATCCTCTGTTACATATATTGTTAGAACCATGGGTCCCTCCATGTGTATACTTTGGTTGGTGGTTTAGTCTCTGGGAGTTGTGGGGGGGGGGCTGGTTATTTGATATTGTTGTTCTTCTTGTAAATTTGAAAACCTCTTCTACTACTTAATCCTTTAAAACTCCTCCATTGTGGACCCCATTCTCAGTCCAATGGTTGGTTGGGATCATTCAACTCTGTATGTCTCAGGCTCGGGCATAATCGCTCAGGAGACAGCTATATCATTCTCCTGTCAGCATGCACTTCTTGGCATTCACAATATTGTCTGGGTTTGAAGACAGTATGTGGGATTTATCCCTGCAGTCTGTGAATGGCCTTTCCTTCAGTCTCTGCTTCAGATTTTGTCTCTGTATTTCTTCCTGTGAATATTTTGTTCCCTGTCTTAAGAAAGACTGAAGCATCTCTTCTTTCGTATTCCAGCAGCTTGAGCTTCATGTGGTCTGTGGGTTGTATCTTTGATATTTCAAGCTTTTGGGCTATTGTCCACTTACCAGTGAGTCTATACCATCTGTGTTCTTTTGTGACTGTGTTACCTCATTTCTGATGGTATTTTATAGTTCCATCCATTTGACTAAAAATTTCATAAAGTCGTTTTATAATAGCTGAGTAGAACTCCATTGCATAAATGTATCATATTTGATGTGTCCATTCCTCTGTTGAAGGACAACTGGGTTCTTTCCAGCTTATGGGGATTACAAACAAGGGTGTTGTGAACATAATGGAGCATGTGTCTCTAGTATGTGTTTGAGGATCTTTTTGGTATATGCCCAGGAGTGGTATAGCCGGGTCCTTGAGTAGTTCTATGTCCAGATTTCTGAGGAACAGCCTGACTGATTTCCAGAGTGGTTGTACAAGCTCATAGTCCCACCAACAATAGATAACTTTTTCTTTCTCCACATCCTTGACAGCATCTGCTGTCATCTGAGTTTTTGATCTTCCCCATTGTGACTCATATGAGGTGGAATCTCGGGGTTGTTTTTTATTTGCATTTCTCTGAAGACTAGAGACGTTGAATTTATCTTTAGGTGCTTCTCAACCATTCAGTATTCCTCACCTGAAAATTCTTTGTTTTGATCTGTACCCCATATTTTAATAAGATTATTTGATTCTCTGGAGTCTAACTACTTTGAGTTCTTTGTATATATTGGATACTAGCCCTCTATCAGATGTCGGATTGGTTGAGATCTTTTCCCAATCAGTTGGTAGCTGTTTTGTCCTATTGATGTTGTCCTTTGCCTGACAGAAACTTTTAATTTCATGAGGTCCAATTTGTCAATTTTTTATCTTGGCACATAAGCCATTGGTGTTCTGTTAGTTTCAGAATATAAGGCTTTATGTAAAGGTCTTTGAACTACTTAGACACGAGCACAGTACAAGGAGATAAGACTGGATCAAATTCCATTCTTCTGCACTCTGTCTTCCAATTGAACCAGCACCATTTGTTGAAGATGCTTTCCTTTTTTTTAATTGAACAAATTTATTGTAAAAAAAAAAAACAAAGATAAATGTACAGATTTTAAGCATTTTCACATAAAAGTAGGCGAATACATTTTTATCAGTGATGGGTTTTTTTTAAAGGTTTGATAGAGTGCATTAAGATCTTACTAGATACAATGAGCATAAAGTACATGTAAAACAAGATATAACCTGGAATTAGTCAATGTATTTTTGGTGTGTAAAGCAAAATGGTTTTTTATTTTCTTTTTTTTTTTTTTTTCTTGAACTTCACATAGTTTGTTTCTGGGGTGTTCGGAGCTTTCTGGGGTTAGTATCCCATTATCAGTGACTGCATAATATGTCTGTTCTTTTGTGCAGGGGTTATCGCACTAAGGATGATTTTCTCTAGATGCATCCATTTTCTTAAGAATTTCGTTAAGTCATTGTTTCTGATAGCTGAGTAGTATTCCATTGTATAAATATATCAAAATTTTTGTATTCATTCATCTACTGAAAGACATCTGGGTTCTTTCCAGCTTCTAGCTATTATAAATAAGGCTGCTCTGAACATTGTGGTGCATGTGACTTTGTTGTATGTTGAATCGTCTCTGGGGTATATGCCCAAAAGAGGAATAGCTGGATCTTCAGGTAGTACTATGTCTAATTTTCTGAGGAATTGCCAGATTGATTTCCAGAGTAGTTGTAACAGTATACAACCCCACCAACCGTGGAGAAGTGTTCCTCTTTCTCCACATCCTTGCCAGCATCTGCTGTCATCGGAATTTTTGATCTTACTCATTCTGACTAGTGTGAGGTGAAATCTCAGGGTTGTTTTGATTTGCATTTTGCTGATGGCCGATGATGTTGAGCACTACCTTACATGCTTCTCAGCCATTCGATATTCCTCACTTGGGAACATTTTGTTTAGCTCTGTATCCCATTTTTTTTAAACGACTTTATTTTGCAAAACAAAGATAAACGTACAGATTTTAAATATTTTTTGCTTAAAATTATAAATTTTTGTCAGTACTGTTTTTTCAGACATTAAAATAAATTTTACATAAAACCATGTGAATATGTTTTTTATTCAGTACTTGATTTTTTCAAGGGCTTGACAGTATGCATTGAAAACGTACTAGTTGCAATAAGCATAAAGTACATGCAAAACAAAACACAACATGGAAATAGTCAAAGTCTTCTTGTTTTGTGAATATATGTATATTTTTTGTTTTCTTTATTTCTTGGACTTCATACAGTCTGTGAGTTGTTTCTGGGGGAGTGCAAGCCTCTGGGGTTAGCATCCCACTATCAGTGACTGCATATTATGTCTGTTCTTTTGTGACTGGGTTATCTCACTCAGGATGATCTTCTCTAGATGCAGCCATTTTCTTAAGAATTTGGTTAAGTCATTGTTTCTGGTGGCTGAGTAGTATTCCATTGTGTATATGTACCACAATTTTTGTATCCGTTCGTCTTCTGAAGGACATCTGGGTTCCTTCCAGCTTCTGGCTATTATAAATAGAGCCGCTATGAAAATTGTGGTGCATATATCTTTGTTGTGTATTAAAGTGTCTCTGGGGTATATGCCCAGAAGTGGAATAGCTGGGTCTTCAGGTAGTACTATATCCAATTTTCTGAGGTATCGCCAGACAGATTTCCAGAGTGGTTGTATTAGCTTGCAACCCCACCAACAGTGGAGAAGTGTTCCTATTTCTCCGCAGCCTCGCCAGCATCTGCTGTCATCTGAGTTTTGGATCTTGGCCGATCTGACTGGTGTGAGGTGGAATCTTAGGGTTGTTTTGATTTGCATTTCCCTGATGGCTAAGAATGTCGAGCACTTCCTCAGATGTTTCTCGGCCATTCGGTGTTCCACAACTGAAAATGATTTGTTTAGCTCTGTACCCCATTTTTTAATAGGGTTATTTGATTCTCTGGTGTCTAGCTTTTTGAGTTTCTTGTACACCTTGGATATTAGGCCTCTATCTGATGTGGTGTTGGTAAAGATCTCCACATTAAACCAGATACACTGAAACTATTAGATGAGAAAGTAGGGAAAACCTTAGAACACATAGGCACAGGAGAAAATTTCCTGAACAAAACACCAATGGCTCAAGTTCTAAGGTCAAAGATTAACAAATGGGACTTAATGAGATTGCAAAGTTTCTGTAAGGCTAAGGACATAGTCAAGAAAACAAAACGGCAACCAACAGAATGTATCCCATTTTTAATAGGGTTGTTTGATTCTCTGGTTTCTAGCTTCTTGAGTTCTTCCTATACCTTGGATATTAGGCCTCTATCAGGTGGGTTGGAAAAGATCTTTTCCAAATCTGTTGGCTGCCATTTTGTTTGCTTGACAGTGTCCTTAGCCTTACAGAAACTTTGCAATCTCATTAAGTCTTATTTGTCAATATTTTACTTTAAAACATGAGCCGTTGGAGTTCTATTCAAGAAATTTTCTCCTGTGCCTATGTGTTCTAAGGTTTTCCCTACTTTTTCTTCTGATAGTTTCAGTGTACCAGGTTTAATGTGGAGATATTTGATCCACTTGCCCTTGAGCTTTGTACAAGAAAATAAGAAAGGGTCTATTTTCATTCTTCTGCATGCTGAGTGGCAGTTGGAACAACACCATTTGTTGAAGAGGCTGTCCTTGTTCCATTGAATGTTTACCACTCCTTTGTCAAAAATCAAGTGACAATATATGTGAGGGCTCATTCCTGTATCTTCTATTCTATTCCATTGATCTACTTGCCTATCTCTGTACCAGTACCATGCAGTTTTTAGCACAATTGCCTTATAATATAGCTTGAGGTCAGGGATAGTGATTCCCGCAGATGTTTTCTTGTTGAGGATGGATTTTGCTATTCTAGGTATTTGTTATTACAGATGAAATTGCACTTTGCTCACTCCAACTATAGGAAGAAATGGGTTGGAATTTTGATGGGGATTGCATTGAATCTGTAGATTGCTTTTCGTAGGATGGCCATTGTTAAAATGTTGATCCTTCCAATCCATGAGCATGAGAGATCTTTCCATTTTCTGAGATCTTTCGCAATATCTTCTTTAGAGGTTTGAAGTTCTTGTCATACAGGTTCTTCACTTGCTTAGTTAGAGCCAGACAAAGGTATTTCATATTTTTTGTGACTATTGTGAAGGGTATCTTTTCCCTAATTTCTTTCTCCAAATGTTTATTCTTTGAGTAGAGGAAGGCTACTTATTTGAATTAATTTTATTTCCAGCCACTTTGCTGAACTTGTTTATCAGCTGTAGAAGTTCTCTGGTGGAATCTTTGGTGTCACTTACTTACACAATTTTCTCATCTGCAAATAGTGATGTTTTTACTTCTTCCTTTCCAGTTTGCATCCCTTTGACTTCCTTTTGCTATCTAATTGCTCTGGCCAGGACTTCTAGTACTATGTTGGATAGGTAGGGGGAGAGTGGGCAGCCTTGTCAAGTTCCTGATTTTAGTGGGATTGCTTCAAGTTTCCCACTGCTAACTTTGATGCTGGCTGTTGGTTTGCTGTATGTTGCTATTATTATGTTTAGGTATGGGCTTTGTATTCCTGTTCTTTCCAGGACTTTTAACATGAAGGGGTGTTGAATTTTGTCAAATGCTTTCTCAGAATCTAGTAACATTACAATGTGTTATTTTTCTTTGAGTTTGTTTATATGGTGGAAATAGTTGAAAGATTTCCATATATTAAACCATCCCAGCATCCCAGGGATTAAGCCTCCTTGGTCATGGTGAATGATCATTTTAATGTGGTCTTAGATTTGCTTTGCAAGGGTTTTGTTGAGTTTTTTTTTTTTTTTTTTTTTTTTTTTTTTTTTTTTTTTTGCATCAATGTTCATAAGTGAGATTGCTCTGAAGTTCTCTTTCCTTGTAGGGTCTTGCTTGGTTTAGGAACGAGGGTTACCATAATCTCAAAAAAATGAGTTAGGTAGTGTTCCATCCGATTCTATTTTGTGGAATAGTTTGGAGAGTATTGGTATTAGGTCGTCAATAAATGTCTGATAAAATTCTGCACTGAACCCATCTGAACCTGGGCTTTTTTGGTTGGGAGACTTTTGAAGACTGATTCTATTTATTTAGGTGTTATGGGATTATTTGGATGGTTTACCTGGTCCTAATTTAACTTTACTATCTGGTATCTGTCTAGAAATTAATCCATTTCCTCCAGATTTTCCAACTTTGTTGACTATAGGCTTTTGTAGTAGGATCTGATGATTTCTTGAATTTCTTCGGGTTCAGTTATTATGTCTCCACTTTCATTTCTCATTTTGTTAATTTGGATACTCTCTCTTTGCCCTCTAGTTAGTCTGGCTAAGGGTTTATCAATCTTGTTAATTTTCTCAAAGAACCAGCTCTTGGTTTTGTTGATTCTTTGAAAGGGGCTTTTGGTTTCTATTTGGTCTATTTCTGCTCTATGTTTGATTATTTCTTGCCATCTACTCTTCTTGGGTGTATCTGCTTCCTTTTGTTCTAGAGCTTTCAACTGTGCTGTCAAGTTCCTAGTGTATGCTCTCTCCAGTTTCTTTTTGGAAGCACGCAGAGCTATGAGTTTTCCTCTCAGTACTGCTTTCATTGCATTACATAGGTTTGAGTATGTTCTGTTTTCATTTTCATTAAATTCTAGAAAATCCTTAATTTCTGTCTTTATTTCTTCTTTGACCCTTCTATTGTTTAATAGAGCACTGTTTAGTTTCCATGAGTATATGGGATTTTTGTTGTCTTTGTTGTTATTAAAGACCAGCCTTAGACCATGGTGATCTGATAGGTTTCATGGGAGTATTTCAATCTTCTTATATCTATTGAAGCTTGTTTTGTGATCGATTATATGGTCAATTTTCAAATAGGTGCTGTGAGGTACTGAGAAGAAGGGGCATTCTTTTGTTTCAGGATGATGTGTTCTGTAGATATCTATTTATTCCAATTGGTTCATAACCTCTGCTAGTATCACTGTGTCCTTGTTTAGTTTCTGTTTCCATGATCTGTTCATTAGTGAGAGTGGGATGTTGAGGTCTCCCACTATTATTGTGTGGGGTGCAATATATTTTTTGAGCTTTAGTAGGGTTTCTTTTTTGAATATGGGTGCTCTTTTATTTGGAACATATATGTTAAGGATTGAGAGTTCCTCCTGACAAATTTTTCCTGTAATGAGTAAAAAGTATCCTTCCTTATATTTTTTGATAACTTTTGGTTGAAAATCTACCTTGATATTAGAATGACCACTACAGCTTGCTTCTTGGGACCATTTGGTGGAAGGTTTTTTTCCCAACATTTTACTCTGAGATAGTGTCTGTCTTTGTCTCTGAGATGAGTTTCCTGTATGTAGTGAGATGCTGGGTTTTGTTTATGTATCCAGTCTGAGAGCCTATATCTTTTTATTGGGGAATTGAGTCCATTTATGTTAACAGATATTAAGGAATAGTGGTTGCCGTTTTCTGCTATTTTTTCTTTTGGAGGTAGAATTGGGCCTGTGTGTCTTTCTTCTTTTGGTTTTTTTGCTTAGGTATTTTCTTGTTTTTACTAGGTTGTAGTTTCCCTCCTTGTATTGGGTTTTCATTGTAGTGCTTGGTTTGTGGTCAGAGATTGTGTAACTTAGATTTTGTGTTGGAATATCTTGGTCTCTCCATCTATGGTGATTGAGAGTTTTGCTGGGTATAGCAGCTTGGGCTGACACTTGTGTTCTCTTAGGGTCTGCATGATGTCTGTCCAGGATCTTCTAGCTTTCATAGTCTCTGCTGAGAAATTGGATGTGATTCTGATTTGTCTGCCTTTTTATGTTACATGACCTTTTTCCCTTACTGATTTTAGTATTCTTTCTTTGCTTTGGGCACATGGTGATTTGACTATTACATGTTGGGAGAAATTTCTTTTCTCATCCAATCTGTTTTGAGTTCTGTAGGCTTCTTTTATGCTCATGGTCATCTTGTTCTTAAGGGTAGGGACATTTTCTTCTACGATTTTGTTGAAGATATTTACTGTGCCTACTAGTTGATATTCTTCGCCCTCTTCTATTCCTATTAACCTAAGGTTTGGTTTTCTCATTGTGTCCTGGATCTCCTGGACATTTTGGGTTATAAGCTTTTTGGTTTTTGCATCTTCTCTGACTGTTTTGTCTGTTTTCAATGTTGTCTTTGGCCCCTGAGATTCTCTCTTCTATCTCTTTTAGTCTGTTGGAGATGCTTGCAACTTTGACTCCTGTTTTCTTTTTTAAGTTTTTACCTCCAGGATTGTCTCTTTTAGTGTTTTCTTTATTGTTTCCATTTCCATTTTAAATTCCTTCTTCAATTCCTTCCTCTCTTTGGTTCTGTTTTCCTCTGGTTCTTTGAATTTTTTGAGTGTTTTTTCCTATTTCCTTTTTAAAAGCATCTATTTCTTTATCCTTTTCCTCCTGTTCTTGTTTAAGGATCTCTATCATCATCTTGAGGTATGATTTTAGGTATGAGTCTTCTTTTTCTGGAATGTTTGGCATTTCGCTATTTGCTGTGATGGGAGAACTGGGTTCTGGTGTTGCCAGGCTGTCTTGGTCCCTGGGGTACATTCTTTCACTTTCCTCTTGCCATCTTGTTTTCTGTGATTATATGGGCTCTTTTGTCAGTGATTGGTTCTTATCTGTACCTGACCTGTGTCCCTGGATCTCTGCTGTTCCTGGTGGCAGATGGCCTGAGCACCTGTTCTGCATGCACAGGCGCCGTATGGAAACAGACACCCTTGAGCAGGGTATCTGCTTCCCAGAACCAATTGGGGGGGGCAAACTTTCTGCATGCTCGGCACAGACCTCTCTGCTCCCCGGCTACTTGGAATGCTGTCTCACGAGGCCTGTGTCCCTGGATCTCTGCTGTTCCTCTGAAGCTGTTCTTTTTTAATTCAATGTTTTTAGCTCCTTTGTCAAAGATCAAGTGAACATAGCTGTGGGTTCATTTCTGGATCTCCAATTCTATTCCACTGATCTGCCTGCCTTTCTCTGTATCAACATCATGAGGTTTTTATGACAATTGATTTGTAATACAGTTTGAAGTGAGCGATGTTGTTTGCCCCAGAAGTACTTTTATTGTTGAGAACAGTTTGCCATATCCTGGGTTTTTTGTTATTCCAAATAAATTTGCAAAATGCTCTTTCTAACTCTATGAAGAGTTGAGTTGGAAATTTGATGGAGATTGCACTGATCTATAGATTATCTTGGCCATAATGCCATTATTTTATTTTGTCAGTAATTTTATTGCAGCAATGATACAAACAGCTGAAATAAGCTTATAATTAGATTTTTGTTGTTTTATTAGATACTCTGTGTTTATATTTGAAATATTATCCCCGTGCCCTACCCTGCTCCCATTCCCCCTCTCCCTCCACTTGTCCCCACAAAGGTACACTCACTCCTGATCACCCTCTTCACCTCAGTGATAATGGTCATTTTTATTATGTTGATCCTAACAATCCATGAGGATGTGAGATCTTTCAATATTCTGAGATCTTCTCTGATTTCTTTCTTGAAATTCTTGAAGTTTTTTTCATACAGATCATTCAGTTGCTTGGTTAGGGTCATACCAAGGTATTTTATACTCTTTGTGACTATTATTGAAAGTGTCAGTTCCATAATTTCTTTACCAGCCTGTTTATCCTTTGAGTAGAGGAAGGCTACTGATTTGTTTGAGTTAATTGTATATCCAGCCACTTTGCTGAAGTTGTTCATCAGCTGTAGGAGTTCTCTAATGGGATTTTGGGGGTCACTTAAGTATACTATCATATAATCTGCAAATAGTGATATTTTGACTTTTTTCTTTCTGATTTGTATTCCTTTGACTTCCTTTTGTTGTCTAATTGCTCTGCCAGGACTTCCAGTACTATATTGAATAAGTAGGGGGAGAGTAGGCATTCTTGTCTAGTCCCTGATTTTAGTGAAATTGCTACAAGTTTCTCACCATTTAGTTTTATATTGGCTACTGGTTTGCTGTATATTACCTTTACTGTGTGTAGGTATGGGCCTTTAATTCCTAATCTTTCCAAGACTTTTATCATGAAGAGGTATTGAATTCTGTCAAATGCTTTCTGAACATCTAATGAGATGATCATGTAATTTTTTTTCTTTGAGTTTGTTTATATAGTGGATTAAGTTGATTGATTTGCAAATATTAGACCATCCCTGCATCCTACTTGGTCACAGTGAATAATCATTTTGATGTGTTCTTGGATTTGGTTTGCAAGAATTTGATTCGGCTTCCCGCCGAGAACTCAGCAAACAGAGCTGTTGCCCAGCCAAGAGACTTAATGCGCATGCGCCACATACGTCATGGCCCGCTCTCGGGGCATACTATTGAGTTACTGGAGGGCGCACCAATCAGGTAGCGACACCAGTCTCCTGGGTATATATAAGCAATGCTTTTCTCTCCCACGTGGAGAAGTCCCCTGCTCAAAGGAGAAGTCCCCTGCTCAAAGGAGAAGTCCCCTGCTCAGGGAGATCCCCTGCTCAGAGTATTGTACAATAAAGGTTGTTCGCAGAAAAATCCTGTGGTTGCATGCCTTTTCCTACCGGCGGGAAGTGGGGCGCGCGACAACTGGTTTTGCATCAATGTTCATAAGGGAAATTGGTCTAAAGTTCTCTTTCTTTGTAGGGTCTTCCTATGGTTTTGGTATGAGAATAATTGTAGCTTCAAAGAATGATTTGGGTAGTGCTCCTTTTTCTATTTTGTGAAAGAGTTTGGAAAGTATTGGTATTAGGTCTTCTATGAAGGTCTAATAGAATTCTGCACTAAACCCATCTGGTTTTGGGCTATTTTTGTTTGGGGGGCTTTTGATGACTGCTTCTATATCTTTAGGTGTTATGGGATTGTTTAGATGGTTTATCTGATCCTGATTTAACTTTGGTATCTGTCTATATATTTGTCCATTTCATCCAGACTTTCCAGTTTTGTTGAGTATAGGCTTTTGTAGTAAGATCTGATCATTTCTCTAATTTTTTTAGTTTCTGTTGTAATGTCTCCCCTTTCCTTTATGATTTTGTTAATTTGGATACTCTCTCTTTGCCCTCTAGTTACTCTGCTAAGGGTTTATCAATCTTGTTGATTTTCTCAAAGAACCAACTCCTGGTTTTGTTGATTCTTTGTATACTTTTTATTTGCTTGTTTCTACTTGGTTGATTTCTGCCCTGAGCTTGATTATTTCCTGTCATTTAATGCACATGGCTGTATCTGCTTCTTTTTGTTCTAAAACTTTCAGCTGTTCTGTCAAACTGTTAGGGTATGCTCTCTCCAGTTTCTTTTTGGAGGCACTCAGAGCTATGTGTTTGCCTCTTAGTACTACTTTAATTGTATCCCATAAGTTTGGGTATGTTGTGCCTTTATTTTTGTTAAATTTTTAAATTATTTAATTTCTTTCTTTATTTCTTTCTTGACCAATCTATCATTGTGTAGAAGAGCATTGTTCAGCTTCCATGTGTATGTGGGCTTTTGTTGTTGTTGTTGTTGTTGTTGTTGTTGTTGTTGTTGTTGTTGTTGAAGACCAACCTTAGTCCATGGTGATCTGATAGGGTACATGGGATTATTTCAATCTTCTTGTATCTGTTGAGGCCTGTTTTATGGTCAATTTTGGAGAAGGTGCTCTGAGTTGTTTAGAAGTAGGAATAATCTTTTTTAGGATGAAATATTCTATAGATGTCTCTTAAATCCATTTTGTTCACAACTTCTGTTAGTTTCACTGTCTCTCTCTTCAGTTTCTGCTTCCATGATAAGTCCATTAAGAAGAGTAGAGTGTTGAAGTCTCCCACTATGATTGTGTGCAATATATGCTTTGAGCTTTATTAGAGTTTCTTTAATGAATGTGGGTGCCCTTGCATTTGGAGAATAGATGTTCAAGATTAAAAGTCCGTTGACTGATTTTTCCTTTGATGAGTAAAAAGTATCCTGCCTTATATTTTTCGATAACTTTTGATTGAAAATCTATTTTATTTGATATTAGAATGGCTACTCCAGTTTGTTTCTTTGAACCATTTGCTTGGAAAAAGATTTCCCAGCCTTTTACTCTAAGGTGTGTCTGTCTTTGTCACTGAGATGATTTTCCTATAAACAGCAAAAGGCTGGATCCTGTTTATATATCCAGCCTGATACTCTGTGACTTTTTGAGGGGGGAATTGAGTCCATAGTTGTTAAGAGATATTAAGGAATAGTAATTTTTATCCTGTTATTTTTGGTTTTAGAGGTAGAATTATGATTGCAGAGTTTACTTCTTTTTTGTTTGTTGCAAGAAGATTATCTTCTTGCTTTTTCTAGGGCATAGTTTCCCTCCTTGTGTTGGAGTTTTCCATTTATTATCCTGTGTAGGGCTGGGTTTGTGGACAGATATTGTGTAAATTTGGTTTTGTCCTGGAGTATCTTGGTTTCTCCATCTATGGTAATTGAGAGTTTTGCTGCATATAATAACCTGGGTTGGCATTTGTGTTCTCTTATAGTCTGTATGACATCTCCAGAATTCTAGCTTTAATAGTCTCTGTTGAGAAATCTGGTGTAATTTTGGTTGGTCTGCCATTATACGCTACTTGTCCTTTTTTCCTTACTGCTTTTAGTATTCTTTGTTTTTAACATTTAGTGTTTTGACTATTATGTGTCAGGAGGAATTTCTTTTCTGGTCCAATCTATTTCAAGTTCTGTAGGATTCTTGTATGTTCATAGTCATTTATTTCTTTAAGTTAGGGAAGTTTTTTTCTATATTTTTTGTTAAAATATTTACTGGAGACAGGCACTCAGGCCATCTGCCACCAGGAACAGCGGAGATCCAGGAACACAGACCTGGTGAGACTGCTCTGCTAGTAGCCAGGGAGCAGAGAGGTCTGGGCTGAGCGCGCAGAAAGCATGCCCCCCACATTTGTTTAGGGGAGCAGGAACTCTGCCAGAGGACTCGGATTCCACCCGGAGGGCCCATGCGTGAAAAACAGGCGCTCAGGCAATATGCCACCAGGAACAGCGGAGATCCAAGGAGGCAGGCCTGGTGCAACTGCTCTGCGAGTAGCTGGGGCACAGAGAGGTCTGGGCCAAGCGTGAGGAAAGCACACACCCCACATTTGTTCAGGGGAGCAGAAACTCTGCCGAAGGACTCAGTTTCTACCCGGAGGGCCCTTGCAAGCAGAACATACACTCAGGCCATTAGCTACCAGGAACAGCAGAGATCCAGGGACACAGGGAGAGACAGGACGCAATCACTGACAAGACCACGAAAAATAACAGAAAACAAGATGGCAAGAGGAAAGCGAAGGAACTTACACAACGGAAACCAAGACAACCTGGCAACATCAGAAACCAGTTCTCCCATCACAGCAAACAGCAGAAAGCCAAACACTACAGAAAGAGACCTGAAATCATACCTCAAGATGATAATAGAGATCCTTAAACAAGAATGGGAGGAAAAGAATAAAGAAATAGAAGCTTTAAAAGAGGAAACAAGAAAAATGCTCAAAGAAATCAAAGAACTAGAGGAAAACAGAACCAAAGAGATGAAGAAATTTAATATGGAAATGGAAACAACAAAGAAAACACTATAAAAGACAACACTGGAGATAGAAAACGTAAAGAGAAATCAGTAGTCACAGATGCAAGCATCTCAAACAGACTACAAGAGACTGAAGACAGAATCTCGGGGGCCGAAGACAACATTAAAAACATAGACAAAACAGTCAGAGAAGATGCAAAAACCAAAAAGCTCATAACCCAAAATATCCAGGAGATCCAGGACACAATAAGAAGACCAAACCTAAGGATAATAGGAATAAAAGAGGGCAAAGAATATCAACTACGAGGCACAGTAAATATCTTCAACAGAATCGTAGAAGAAAACTTCCTTACCCTTAAGAATGAAATGACCATGAGCATAAAAGAAGCCTACAGAACTCCAAACAGATTGGAGCAGAAAAGAAATTCCTCCTGACACATAATAGTCAAAACACCAAGTGCCCAAAGCAAAGAAAGAATACTAAAATCAGTAAGGGAAAAAGATCATGTAACATATAAAGGCAGACCAATCAGAATCACACCCGATGTCTCAACAGAGACTATGAAAGCTAGAAGAGCCTGGACAGACATCATGCAGACCCTAAAAGAGCACAAGTGCCAGCCCAAGCTGCTATACCCAGCAAAACTCTCAATCACCATAGATGGAGAGACAAAGATATTCCAGGACAAAACTAAATTGACACAATATCTGACGACATTATACGTGGAAAACCCAATAAAAGGAGGGAAACTACATCCTAGTAAAAACAAGAAAATCGAGGAATATCGAATGGCTGAGAAACATCTAAGGAAGTGCTCAACATCCATAGTCATCAGGGAAATGCAAATCAAAACAACCCTAAGATTCCATCTCACACCAACCAGAATGGCTAAAATCAAAAATTCAGATGACAACAGATGCTGGCGAGGTTGTGGAGAAAGAGGAACACTTCTCCACTGTTGTTGAGGTTGCAAACTGGTACAACTACTCTGTAAATCAGTCTGGCGATTCCTCAGAAAATTGGACATAGTACTACCTGAAGATCCAGCTATTCCACTTCTTGGCATTTACCCCAGAGACACTCCAACATACAACAAAGACACATGCACCACAATGTTAAGAGCAGCCCTATTTATAATATCGAGAAGCTGGAAAGAACCCAGTACCTTCAGTAGGTGAATGGATACAAAAATTGTGGTACATTTACACAATGGAGTACTACTCAGCTATCAGGAAAAAATGACCTTATGAAATTCTTAATAAAATGGATGCATCTAGAGAATATCATCCTGAGTGAGATAACCCAGTCACAAAAGAACAGACATAATATGCAGTCACTGATAATTGGATACTAACCCCAGAAAGCTCTGAACACCCCAGAAACAACTCACAGACTATATGAAGTTCAAGAAAAACAAAGGCCAAAAAAAGAAAAAAAGGAAAATGAAAACCCATTATGCTTAGTCTTTACACACCAAGGAAACTTTGACTATTTCCAGGTTACATCTTGTTTTACAGGTACTTTATGCTCATTGTAACTAGTAAGATCTTAATGCACATACTATCAAACCTTTAAAAAATTCAAGTACTGACAAAAATGTATTTATATACTTTTATGCAAAAATTCTTAAAATCTGTACATTTATCTTTGTTTTTTAAAATAAAGTTGTTTAATTTAAAAAATAAATAAATAAATAATAAAAAAGAAAAAATACTCACTGGCTCTTTTTTAGGAATCTGTGCTCTCTTCTATACCTATTATCGTTAGGTTTGGTGTTCTCATTGTGATTTCCTGAATAGTTTTTTTTTTTTTTTTTTTT
The DNA here is from genome assembly GCF_963924665.1 of Micromys minutus. Classification (NCBI taxonomy): domain Eukaryota; kingdom Metazoa; phylum Chordata; class Mammalia; order Rodentia; family Muridae; genus Micromys; species Micromys minutus. The sequence continues at coordinate 16,489,518 of NC_137985.1, forward strand.
TTTTTGGATTTTTATTTTTTTTATCCCATCTCACCAGAAAAACAAGACTTAGACTTAATATCATACTTCACAATGACAATGGAGACCTTCGGAAAGCGCATAAAGAACATACTTAAAGAAGTACAGGAAAACCAGAAAAATACACACACACAAGTTGAAGTCCTTAAAGAGGAAACACAAAAGACACAAAGATCAACTGAAGAGATACAGGAAAGCATACAACCAGGTGAAGGAACTGAAAACAGAAACAATAAAGAAATCACAAAAGGAGACAACCCTGAAGTTGGAAAAACTAGGAAAGACATCAGGAGTCATGGATGCTAGCATCATTAACAGAATGCAAGAGAGGGAGGAGTGAATCTCAGGGGAAGAAGATATTACAGAAATTATTGACACAACAGTCAGAGAAAATGCAAAAATCAAAAAGATTCTAACCCAAAACATCCAGGAAATCCAGGATACAATGAGAAGATCAAATCTAAAGATAATAGGTAGAGAAGAAGGTGAAGAATATCAACTGAAAGGCACAGTAAATATTTTAAACATAATTATAGAAGAAAACTTCCCTAACCTAAGAAAGAGAGAGAGAGAGAGAGAGAGAGAGAGAGAGACCATGAACATACAAGAAGCCCACAGAACCCCAAATAGACTGGACCGAAAAAGAAATTCTTCCCCACACATAATAGTCAAAACAACAAATGTCCAAAACAAAGAAAGAATACTAAAAGCAGTGAGAGAAAAAGGACAGGTAACATATAAAGACAGACAAATCAAAATTACACCAGACTTTTCAACAGAGACTATGAAGGCTAGAAGATCCCGGACTGACATCATACAAACCCTAAGGAAACACAAGTTCCAGCCCAGGTTACTATATTGAGCAAAAACTCTCAATCACCATAGATGGAGAAACAACGATCTTCCAGGAAAAAAACAAATTTACATAATATCTGTCCACAAATCCATCCCTACAAAGGATAAGAAATAGAAAACTCTGCCACAAAGAGAAAAACTTCATGCTAGGAAAATCAAGAAACTCTTGCAACACCAAAAAAAAAAAAAAGTACACAAACAAAACTCTACTTCTAACAACAAAAATAGCAGGAAACTACAATCAATATTCCTTTGTATGACTATCAATGGATTCAATTCTCCAACAAAAAGGCATAGACTATCAGACTGGATACAAAAACAAAATCCAGAATTTTGCAGCATATGTGAATCTCATCTCAGCAACAATGACAGGCACTACCTCAGAGTAAAAGGATGGGAAAAAAAATGGACCCAAGAAATAATCTGGAGTAGCCATCCTAATAGTGAAAAAATAGATTTTCAACCAAAACTCATCAAAAAAGACAAGGAAAGACACTTTTTAATCATCAAAGAAAAAAATCTATCAAGAGGAACTCTCAATCCTGAACATCTATGCTCCAAATACATGAGCACCCACATTCATAAAGAAAACCCTACTAAAGCTCAGAGCATATATTGGACCACACACAATAATAGTGGGAGACTTCAACACCCCTCTCTCATTAATGAACAAATCATGGACGCAGAAACTGAACAGAGACACAGTGAAACTAACAGAACTTATGAACCAAATGGATTTAATAGACATCTATAGAATATTTCATCCTAAAACAAAAGAATATACTTTTTTCTCAGCACCTCATGTCATGTTCTCCAAAACTGACCATATAGTCAGTCATAAAACAGGCCTCAACAGATACAAGAACATCAAAATATTCCCATGCATTCTATCAGATCACCACAGACAATGGCTGGTCTTCAATAATAACAACAACATAATCCCACATACACATGAAAGTTTAACAATACTCTACTCAATGATAGGTTGGTCAAGGAATAAAGAAAGAAATCAAAGACTTTTTAGAATTTAACAAAAGTTAAGGCACAACATACCCAAACTTAAGGGATAAAATGAAAAGAGTGCTCAGAGGAAAACTCATAGAGCTCAGTGCCTTCAAAAAGAAACTGGAGAGCGTACACTAAGAACTTGACAGCACAACTGAAAGCTCTAGTAGAAAAAGAAGCAGATACACACAAGAGAAGTAGATGGCAGGAAATAAACTCAGACCTGAAATCAACCAAATAGAAACAAAAAGAACTATACAAAGAATCAACAAAACCAAGAGCTGGTTCTCTGAAAAAATCAACAAGCCAGACTAACCAGAGGACGCAGAAATATGGATGTCTCCTCAGAAGCACTCCCCGAATCATAAAGATACAGATGAGGATGCTTTCAGATAAACATCAGACTGAACACGGGGGACCCCAATGAAAGAGCTAGAGACTGAAAGAGCTGAAGGGCTGCAACCTCATGTGAAGAACAACATCATCAACAGCCAAGGCACTGAGGTAGAGAGAGTGATTGGGAGAGAAAGCACCTTCGTGGAAGCAAGTTGAGGAGGAGGAGGGAAAGTTATTGGGGGGGGGTTAACATTTAAAATGTATATACAGAGAATATCCAATAAAATTGAAAAAAAAAAGAAAGAGAAAACAGCATATTTTTCTCTTCTGAATGGAAGAAAAAATGGTAGAGCTATCCAGAAAACAGTATCAAAACTCCTCATAAAACTATAACTATACCAACTAAATACTCCAACAAAATGATTATGGCCACACACTCAAGGAATGCTTAGAGATATTTGAAATCTATATTCAATGTAGCAGTACCAACAATAATGTATGTAAACAACCTAAGTGTTCCTTTGTGTAAAGAAACTTTCATAAGGGCTGGGGAGATGAGAAATTGACTCTGTCTACAAGTAGAAGGCTAGGATGAAATCCAAACTTCTTAGCTGTAGGGGCCACATTCATACACATAGAGATGCATGCAAACACACATCACATATATACATACAAATACTTTGAGTCTATGCTTAAAAATAATGTCTACCCCTTTTGTTTTTCTTTCTTAAAGGAAAGTCTGCTGTGCAAGACAGCAGAGATGAAACTAGAAGACATTTTGTTATGTGAAAATGATCCAGACACACAAAAACTAAAAACAATATAATATTTAAATATGGAGTATAGTTGGGCATGGCAGTATATGCATTTAATCCCAGCACTTGGGAGGCAGAGGATCTCTGTGATTTCAGAGATTTCTGTGAGTTTCAGAGCTAAACAGCAAGAGCCTGTCTTTAACAAATTAATGTTTATGAGTTACTGTTAAAGATTATAAAGTTTCAGTTACAAAATGAGCAACTTAAGAGTACAATGGTGAATACAGTTAATAATATGCATTACCTGAAATTTCTGAGATTGTGAAAAATGCTTCATAATACCAAAGCCAAATTACTGTATCACATTTTAATTAGCTAATTATTAAGTATATTTTGTGGAATCTTGTGCATCTTAAATAGATTTTTAAAATTGGAAAGTCATTACATGCAAATATTTAAAATATCTCAAATATTTAAAATGTAGAAAATGGCCAAAATAAGCTTATAAAACTACCAAAAATAAAAAAGCTGTTTCTGCTTGTATACAAGATCTTAAGACATAGAAAAAAGTCCCATATTTTATACATAAATTTTCCCAAATGTGAATCACTTTATTGAATGTTGATGACTAATATAATTACTTTTCAACGTCTCTTACTTTTACAAAGTCCTCCACGAATAATCATCAAAGAAATGAGCAGAAATATGTTTTCCACATTGTACATCAATAGTTTCTCTCATATCACATACTTATAAAAAGTCATATTTCTGATTTTGTGAAGCTTCAAAGAGAGTTTGTTTTAGCTGGATTTTGAGCATTCTCATCACTTCTCATGCAGCTTCTTTGCAACATGATTTCTTTCATGTCTTTGAAGTCCACTAGGATATAAAAAAATCACTTTACAAATGGCTTACACTGATGACCTTTCTTGACACTGGATTTTGATGCACTGCTAAGGCAACAGAACTTCCTAAAGTAGCCTCTTCATTCCTTCCAACCAAAGAATTTATGTCAAGACGAGAATGACCGAAGGCTATTCCATCACTTTTACATGTGTAGGGTTTCTCTCTGCTGTGAAGTCTCACATGTTTACTTAGATGAGAATAAACAGCAAATGTTTTCCCACACTCCTTGCAGTCATACGGTTTCTCTCCAGTGTGAGTTCGCATGTGACTGTGGAGGTAGGAGGAACACGTAAATGCTTTCCCACACTCATTACACTCAAAGGGCTTCTCTCCAGTGTGAATTCTCAAATGTGCAATAAGATAGGAGGAAGAAGCAAAGGCTTTTCCACACTGATCACATTCATATGGCTTCTCTCCTGTGTGGCTTCTTGTGTGTTCAAGGAGGCCTGAAGATGTAGTGAAGGCTTTCCCACATTCTCTACAGTTGTAGGGCTTCTCCCCAGTGTGAGTGCGTATATGCTTTGTAAGACCAGAGCGCACAGTGAAGGCTTTTCCACATTCCTCACACTTATGGGGTTTCTCTCCTGTGTGAATTCTTAGGTGTTTACTTAGATGTGAAGAAACTGTGAAGGTTTTTCCACATTCCTTACATACATAAGGTTTCTCTCCAGTGTGAGTTCGTATGTGATTATGAAGGTAGGAAGAACATGCAAATGCTTTTCCACACACATTGCACTCAAAGGGATTTTCTCCAGTGTGTGTTCGTAAATGTTTAGTAAGGCTTGTGCGCTCAGTGAAGGCTCTGCCACATTCCTTACATACATAGGGCTTCTCTCCAGTGTGAGTCCGCATGTGAATTCGAAGGTAAGAAGAACATGTAAAGGCTTTCCCACATACTTTACATTCAAAGGGCTTCTCTCCAGTGTGTGTTCTCAAATGTGTAATAAGGGTTGAGGAAGAAGCAAAGGCCTTCCCACAATGATCACATTCAAAGGGCCTCTCTCCCATGTGACTTTTCATATGTTTAATAAGGCCTGAGGTTGAAGTGAAGGCTTTCCCACATTCCTTACAGCCATAAGGCTTCTCTCCAGTATGTGTTGGTAAATGTTTACTAAGGCCAGAACGCCCTGTAAAGGCTTTGCCACAGTCCTTACATTTATAGGGCTTTATTCCAGTGTGAACCCGAAAGTGATCATTAAGACACGAGGAATTTCTAAAGCATTTTCCACAAACCTTACATTCAAAAGGCTTCTCCTCAGTGTGAGTTTTTAAGTGCTGAGTTAGTGGATAACACCTAGAAAAGGCTTTCCCACATTCCTTACACTGATAAGGTTTCTCTCCAGTGTGAGTACGCATATGAATATTAAGGTTGGCAGAATATTTAAAACTTTTCCCACATTCCTTACATTCATAGGATTTCTTCCCAGTGTATGACTGAGCACTCTCAGCAGGACTCATGGCTGGGCTAAAAGCATCCCACTTAAAGAGTTTGTTTTCACTTCTTCCAGGCCTCTGAAGGGATGACTGACTATCTAAGACTTGCTGAAACTCACTGGATTCAAGGAATGTGTTCTGTACACATGTTGTCTGGTAAGCAGTACTTGCAATCATACTGAGGTCTTTTCCATGCTGGTGTGATTCAGGCCTGCTGTCTGTAGAGGAGGTCTCCTTAGGCTGAATAGGAAAGACTCGCCCATACTGAACACAATCATAAATGTTCCCTGTGTTTTCAATACCTATGTGTGTCCGACTGCATAAAGGTTCTTTGACAATTTCTCCAGGAGGCTTAAAGTCACAGAGTTCCTTTCCATTATGGCTATTTGACTGTTGATTAAAGAAATAAGATATTAAAACTTTTTTCAAAGGTATTAGTATATGTCACTTATCTAAAGATAAGAACATGATGAGGATGATGGCTTTTCCCATTTTAATTACATGCATTTCACTCAATGTGAATAAAAATTCCTACTGCAAGAATCTTATATCATCTGTTCTAATTCTGAAAGGCTCCCTGTACATCCATGATATTGTTTTAAAAGCCCAATGTCTACAGCTATAGGTAGGAACATGTGCTAATGGGAACTCAAGCTTCAAACCATGATTAGGACATCTACTGCTGTGGAGGCAGGCTATCTCTAATACCTCTTTATCTGTGTGCATTTTGATGAAATTTATATGAAATACCCAGTCTATTTCAATGAAAAAATATAAAATATCTCTTGTGAATCTTACCAGTTGTATCTCATTTGGCATTTTTAACTGAAAAATATTCTGCTGAAACATTGTCCCTCTGGTGTTAAGTTGCAGAGCCCATTCTGAAGTTAAATAACAACAAAAAACATGTAAGTGCTTCCACATTGAAATAGAAACATTAATAATATATCTAATTTGTTTTCATATTAAACAAGTTAAAAACAAAGCAGGTAAATGTTAGCAACTTAGTTATGTCTAAGATTTTACAGACTCTGAATACAGGTCCGTATCAAAATAAAAGAGTCCCTGGGGGTTGAAGAGATGGCTCAGAGGTTAAGAACATTTACTAGTCTTGTAAATCAATCAATCAACCCATCACCCAGATTCAGTCCCCACCACCCACCTAAGACTGCTCACAACCACTTGTGACTCCAGTTCCAGGAGACCAGACACGTATTCTCACACATGGACTCACACAGCCCGCACACATACACACAAAAATTAAAACAATGATAATAAATATTTTCTAAAGACCCTGGATCCAGCAGTCAATAATAATGATAATAACAGAAACATAATACAACTATCAAAAGAATAGGCAGCCAAAATTTAGAAATAATTTACACTGAAATTTAAGTGCCCTGGTAAACAGAGATAGTATTATTAGGGAGAAAAGAAAAAAAATTGAGCAACTGAGACTGTAAAAAAGTCCAAGTAGATGGAAAGTAATTGTATAGAGGTATGAAGATCTCATAAAACATTCATGTCCTATAGTCTCAGCCTTCTAACTGAAGTTTTCTCTTCTTGGTAGTATACCTTAGTGGTAGAAGACTTATCTTGACTTTGTGCCAGCCACAGAAGGGGTACAGGCTCCAACTGTATTCCAAATAGACTGAACTCCCAAGCATTTACCTTGATGAACTCTTCTCTTGACTACTCTCAACTCTTCAGCCTCCAAACAAGAGCTAGATCTGGATTTGATGAGCTGACATCCTACACATGAGGAAAGATGCATTCATGAAAGCAGATCAAGCAAGAAAGGATATACCTTTCTATGACTTAGAAGTGCAATACTGATAAAGACCACAATATGTAAATAGCACCTTTATGTGCAGGTAGGTAGTGACTTCATACCTTTAAAGCCCAAAGTGATAGTTACAAAGATAAGACAAAACACTAATATTGGTCCAGTTGGATGGCTCACCAGATAAAACGCTTGCCACTAAGCCTAACCACTGAAACATTGTGGAAAAAACAAACTTACTCCCAAAAATTATTTACTGACTTTTAAATATACACTATGACAAACAAAAACTAAATGTAAACAGAACACTTTTAAGCATTAATCAAATCTAATCAAACATAAAAGAAAGTGAGACAAGTTTCCACTGTGTGGCCTTGGCTGGCCTTGAAATCAAATTAAGCCTGTCTGTACGTCTTGGAATACTAAGATGAAAGGCAAGGGCCACCACACCCATAGATCTTTGTTATCATGGAGAAAAAAATTACACTAAATTTAGTTAATTTAGCTAAATAATGTAGTGCATCCAAATCATATGGAAGCATCATTAAAACAGATGATCAAGACACTGAACAGTATTTCTGATTCAGTTTGTCAAAGATAGTATGATAATTTCCTTTTAATGGAATACAGGAGCTCCATCTTTTAAGGCTGTGTCTTAGGACACAACAGGTCAGATAAGAACGTAAGACAGAGTATGAGGTCCCTCTCTTTCTCTCTGCCCCTCCCTTCCCCTTACCTCCTCTCCTGCTTTTTGCTTGTTTTATTTTTTGAGAGAGATCTCTATGTATTCAAATGCACAGAGATCCTCCTGCCTCTGCTTCCCTAGTACTAGGATTAAAGGTATGCACCACCAAGCCCAGCCCTCTGTTATCTTAAACTGTCCTTAGAGCTGCTATCTCCGGTCCTAAAGCACGGAAAATTTAAGGGCTTGGCAGGTAAAGGTGCTTGCTCCCAAGCCTGACAACCTAAGTTTCGTCCCTACAATTCACATGGTAGAATGGGATAACTTCCAAAAGTTGTCCCCTGAACTCCCATTTGTGAACTATAAAACACAGAAACACACACACACACACCGTAAAATAATAAAATGTAATTTTAAAATATACATGTTTTTGGTTTTTGTAAGAGTCCACAGGGAAAAAGGGAAACCTCACCTAATGTGGCAAGGTTCTGGTAGTTCTCCAGCATCACCTCTCTGTAAAGGTTCCGTTGTTTTGTGTCCAATAAAATCCATTCCTCCTGGGAGAAGTCTACAGCCACATCCGCAAAGCTCACTGACTCCTACAATCACACACAGTTGGATTTGAGCCAACTAACATCTCTATCCAAGGTCACAGGAGACAGGACAGGAACTCAGTGCCTACAGAGTTGGGAGCTGTCCAGCAGCCCATGGCAGAGTTCAGTGAACAGCTGTGGGCACTCTTTATATCTATCTCACTAGTGCTTTCACTTCCATCTGGTTGTTAAAGACAGGGTTGGCCAAGTTGGCAGGCACTAAAGTCTCTAGCCCCCCACGCCCTCTTTTCCTACTCCGAGCTGGATTAAAGGCATGCACCACCGCTCGAACTTCATCCCTGTCTTCCACATCTCACCGACAAGCAGACCACGTGTGCTTTCTCATTTATTTCTATTCAAACACACTAAACATACTGCACACAGTTGTTAATTGGTGAGAGGTGAATAAAGTCTTTCAGAAAGGAGAACATTCATCCCCTTTATCGACTGTCAGAACACAGTAAACTCAGAAATATGCAGTGAAAGTCCTGAAGGTGAAGATCAACTACAAATTACTGAAATGTTGAAATGATGTTAACAATAATCATAAACCAATATAAAACTTTACTTTTCTCCTTGAGATGATAAAATATATGACAAGAAGCAAGTTCAGGGAAAAGGAATTTATTCTGGTTTACAGATAGTCATGAAAAAATACAAAAATCACTCAGTCCTTGAATGAGGTTTTATTTATTTCCAGAAGCTCTAGGAAAAAGTCTGCCTGCATGGAAATATGTCAGCCTTATATAGGTGTAATGGCAAGATATACTTTAGTCGCACCTGGTAACTACTTGTCCAGCAGTCAGACACCCTCTTTTCCATCTCTGTCTTTTCATTATGAAAGGAACCTGGGTTCCTAGAAAATAAACCTAGTAGAAAAGAAAAAAAAAAAACTGGAGTTATCCATAATTCTCAGATTTACATATATGAATGTTATTCTATCCTAGGTCAAAATTCCCATATAGTCCAACATAGGAAATCAAGCATTCTCTCCCTCTTCCGCCCCCTGTGTTTGTGTGTGTGTGTGTGTGTGTGTGTGTGTGTGTGTGTGTGTGTGTGTGCGCGCGCGCGTGTGTGTGTGTGTGTATGCGCCCCCCTCTCTCTCCTTCCTCCCTTCCTGTCCCCCCCACCTCATTTCACATGTATACAGGACTACCACACAATGCCAGAGCAATCAAACTCAGAAAAAGGAATGGTGAGCCACACTGCCCCTGAGAACAAGAATATCAGTCTCATTTACAGGTAGAGAACAGTAAGCCTAGAAACATGTTCTATTACCTGCCCATGGGGTTATAATTCATGAATGAAATCAAGAAGCACCCACGACCAAAGTACACATATCAACAAGCTGGCTTATAAAACAGACGATTTCAGCATCTGTATTAGTTATTTTTTCATTGCTAGGATTAAAAAAATACTTGACAAAAAGTAACTTTGGGGGCTAGAAAGATGATTCAGTTATTATGAGCACTTGTTGTTCTTGTAGAGGACCTGTGTTTGGTTCCTAACACCCACACAGTAGTTCACAACCATCCAGAACTCCAGTTCCAGATCTAATGTCCTTTTATGACCTCCACAGGCACCAAGCACACATGTGGTTCATACACTTACATGCAGATAAAGCACACACAGAAGATGATAAAATAAATAAATATTTTAAAAGATAAAAAAGAAACTACTTAAGAGGGAGCCTATTATAACTTATAGTTCAAGGGGGTTTAATCCTTGAAATATACTGGAACACTCTCTTCTGGAATCTGAAGGACACGTCTAGGCAGTTTACACATAAGTGGCCAGTGGCGATCTTCAATTCCCTTTTCAGGGGAAGGCATGGCAGCCTCAGTGGGAGGATGGCTGGCTGCACTGCATCAGCAGTCAGCAAACAGAGAATAAACCAGGAAGTACGGCTTAGCCATAAAACATCAAGGCCCACCCAACACTGAACCACTTCCTCCAGCAAAGCCCCACCTCCTGAAAGTTCTACACCCTTTCCAAACAACACAATAGGCTAGGAACCAAGGGTTCCAACAAGTCATTGGCGTAATTTCATGTTCAAATGACAGAAGCACCCCTGAACTGGCAGCATGACTGTTCAAGCCAAGAGCACCAACACTGAATGCTGTGGTTCAAGGAGCACACAAAGCCAAGACTTACCATGGGACAAACTGATGGCTTCCATCCTGTACAGGTAATGGTGAAATACACTGGGCCACTCCCTTCGAGAATTTGAAGGATGTGTCTGGACAGTTTATACACATAAGTATCCACTGGTGACCTTTGCTCTCTCTACAGTGTTACTTGCATTCTTGAAGACATGAATCATTCATCATCAAATATTATCTATTAGTCAACAAGCATAATAATTAGTTCTTTCTCTTAGTTCTGAAGTTTAAAAGCCACTTAAGATGATAAGACATGGGCTGAAGAAATGCCTGACTACTTAAGAGCACTTGCTGCTCCTCCAGAGGATTTGGGTTAAGTTTTCAGTACCCATGCTGGGCTGATCACAACCACCTGTAACTCCAGCTCCAAGCAATCAGACATCCTCTTCTGCCTCTGTATTTTCATACACATGGTATACATTCACACAGACACACACAATCATAGACATAAATATAAGTAAAAACAAACTTAAAAAGGTAATTATTCTAAGGCTTCAAAGTCCCCTATCATTAGCAACATTTATGCTTAAAAGCTTAGATTGGGGGGGGGGGCTGGGGAAATGGTTCAGTAGTTAGAGTGCTTATTAATCTTACAGGGACCCTGGGTTCTGTTCCCAGCACCCACAAAGTGGCTCACAACCTTCCATAACTCTGGTTAACCTCTTTGAACTCCACAGATACCAGGCATATATAAAGTACACACACATACAAGCAAAACACTCATATAGATAAAATAAATTAGCAAATTAAAATAACAAAAGCATATAGAGTCAGGTCAAGGAAGATGACTTTGTAGGTAAAAGTTCTTTACTGTAGGCATGGAAGCCTGAGCACAGTCTTTGGGACCCATAAGGAAGAAGAAAATCAACTTTAAAAGTGTGGGAGGGAATGACCAGGAGAGGGGCAGGGAGCAGGAGGTAAAGTGAGTGAATAAAAATTAAATAAAATAAAACGTTCTTTGACCTCCAAACTCATGCTCTTGCATGAGTTCTTCCCCCATACATTAACACATACTAAATAAATAAATGTAAAAAAGAGTGTCATAAAACACACAAATAATACTCACAAAAAAAGACTATTATTGTGTGTTGTTCAATGTATGCTTTGAGCTTTAGTAAAGTTTCTTTTATAAATGTGGGTGTCCTTGCATTTAGAGCATAGATGTTCAGGATTGAGAGTTCATCTTGGTAGATTTTTCCTCTGATAAGTATGAAGTGTCCTTCCTTATCTTTTTTGATAACTTTTGGTTGAAAATCTATTTTATTTGATATTAGAATGGATACTCCAGCTTGTATCTTGGGACCATTTGCTTGGACCATTTATTTCTAGCCTTTTACTCTAAGTTAGTGTCTGTCTTTGTCACTGAGGTGTGTTTCCTGTGTGCAGCAAAATGTTGGGTCCTGTTTACATATTCAGGCTGTTAGTCTATGTCTTCTTCATGGGAAATTGAGTCCATTGTTGTTGAGAGATATTAGGGACCAATGATTGTTGTTTCCTGTTATTTTTGTTGTTAGAAGTGGAATTATGTTTTTGTAGCTATCTTCTTTTGGGTTTCTTGCTTTTCTTGGGTGTAGTTTCCTTCCTTGTGTTGGAGTTTTTCATTTATTATTCTTTGTAGGGCTATATTTAGAACCAAGAACAACCAAAATTATATTTTTGAACAATGTGGAGAATCTTTTTCTATGAAAGATGTGTATTAATGACATTTTTCAATATCCTCATTTTTATTCATTTTTTATGTGTATAAGTGTTTTGGCTGCATGTTCATATGTGTACCATGTGTGTGCCTGGTTCCCAATGTAGATCAGAAGAGGGGGGGTCAGATCCTCTGAGACTGGAATTATTGATGGCTGTGAGCTCCTATGTGGGTACTGGGAATAGAACCTGGATCCTCTGTAAGAGCAACAAGGACTATTGACCACTGTTCCCTAGACTTTAATTTCGTTATTTTATAACGTATTACCAGACACTTAAATCTCAATTACTAAAACTGCAATTTTCAAACTTTTCCTTTTAAAAAAGGTCACATTTACCTCCAAAGATTCTACTAGGGTAATTAGAATAATTAGGACATAAAGATTGTTGCAGGAGTTTCATCAGGACTGGCGGGACAGCCGCCCACAGATTACTGGGAGCTCAGAAGAGCTACAGGAGCACTCTCCATCCTAAGTGGAAGGGTGAGTCAACTTCCTCTGCCTACTCTCTACCCTGGGAGAGGCCACCCAGAACTCTAGAGGCTCAAACAGTGGTGCCGCCTGGGAGTAAACACTTTCGACCCAAGGCCAAAACCGGTAGAGGTACATCATGACTGGACTCTGCTATCAGAACTCACAGCCTACCCAGAAAGACTAACAAGCAAGAACAATCTCCCTCTGGAGACCATGGGCCCACGGACCCACAATAGAAGCTTCAGCAAGAGACAAGATCACCTAGCATCACCTATAACAAGATGGCAAGAGGCAAGCACAAAACTCTAAAAAACGTAAACCAAGACAATCTGGCAAAATCAAAACCCAGTTCTCCCACCACAGCAAATAGTTAATATCCCCACTCACCAGAAAAACAAGATTTAAACTTAAAATCATACTTCACGATGATGATGGAGATCTTTGAGAAGTACATAAAGAACACACTTAAAGAAGTACAGGAAAACCAGGAGAACACACGCAAACAAGTTGAAGCCCTTAAAGAGGAAACACAAAAGACACAAAGATCAACTGAAGAGCTAAAGGAAAGCACAAACAACCAGGTGAAGAAACTGAAAACAGAAATAGAAACAATGAAGAAAACACAGAAGGTGACAACCCTGAAGTTGGAAAACCTAAGAAAGACATCCGGAGTCATAGATGCAAGCATCACCAACAGAATACAAGACATGGAGGAGAGGATCTCAGGGGCAGAGGATATCATACAAATCATTGACACACAATCAGAGAAAATGCAAAAATCAAAAAGATTCTAACCCAAAACATCCAGGAAATCCAGAACATAATGAGAAGACCAAACTTAAGAGTAATAGGTGTAAAAGAGGGTGAAGAATATCAACTGAAAGGCACAGTAATTATCTTCAACAAAATTATGAAAGAAACCTTCCCTAACCTAAAAAAAAGAGATGACCACAAACATACAAGAAGTCTACAGAACCCCAAATAGACTGAACCAGAAAAGAAATACTTCTCAACACATAATAGTCAAAAAAACAAATGTTCAAAACAAAGAAGGAATACTAAAAGCAGTAAGAGAAAAAGGACAGGTAACATATAAAGGCAGACCGATCAGAATTACACCAGACTTCTCAACAGAGACTATGAAAGCTAGAAGATCCTAGACTGACATCATACAGACCTTAAGGGAACACAAGTTATTCCACTTCTGAGCATATACCCCAAAGATGCTCCAACATACAATAAGGACACATGATCAACAATGTTCATAGCAGCCCTATTTATAATAGCCAGAAGCTGGAAAGAACCCAGGTGTCCTTCAGTAGATTAATATATACAGAAATTGTGGTATATTTACACAATGGAGTACTACTCAGCTATTAGAAACAATGACTTTATGAAATTCCTAGGGAAATAAATGTATCTAGAGAATATCATCCTGAGTAAGGTAACCCAATCACAAAAGAACAGACATAATATGCAGTCACTGATAATTGAATACTTGCCCCCAAAAAGCTCTGAATACCCAAGAAACAACTCACAGACCAAATGAAGCTCAAAAAAAAAAAAAAAAAAAAAAGACCAAAAAGTGGAAGCCTCAATCCTTCTTAGAAAAAAAAAAAAAAAAAAAAACAATAAGTGTATAGCACCCTCTCAGAGTGGGGTACACCTAGACTTTACATCATTAATAACTCAAGAGCTAAGAAGATAGCCTTGTGGCAATTTTTTGTATTTAAAAATCATTATGTTTAATCTTTCCACATCAAGAAAACTTTGACTATTTCCATATTATGTTGTGTTTTACATGTACTTTATGCTCATTGAAACTAGTAAGATTTCAATGCATACTATCAAACCTTTAAAAAAATCAAGTACAGACAAAAATATATTCATATAGTTTTATGCCAACATGCTTTTAAAAATCTGTACATGTATCTATGTTTTTCTTAAATAAAGTTGTAAAAAAAAAATAGAAAGTGCTTGGTACAACTTAATGAGGGAATCATGGCTTTGAGGTTTTCTCTAGGAAGACAGTTATTCAAAACAATAAAAAACCTCTTCACACATTGCTGGTGAAATAATTTGATAAACTGTGTGTAGGTATGTATAGGAAGTTAGTTTCTTACCAACCATAGTCTAACTTTGTCTTTTAAGAAATGAATCTAAGTACAGCTGAGCATGCTTGGAGCTACCATCGAACTGAACTCGGGGACCCCAATGAGGGTTCTAAAGAAAGAACCTAAAGAGCTGAAAGGGGTTGCAACCTCATGGGAAGAACAACATTATCAAACAACCAAACCCTCCAAAATTCCCATGAACTAAAACACCAACCTTTGTGCACACTTTGAGAGACCACTTGATCCACTTGCATATGTAGCTGAAGACAGCAGTGTCTGGCATCAATGTGAAAAGAGGCTTTTGGTTCAGGGAGGGCATGTTTTCCCAATGTAGGGGAATGCCAAAGTAATGGGGTAGAGAGGGTGATTAGGAGGGAGTGCACCTTTGTGAAGGCAAATAAAGAGGAAAGGGGGATGGGAGATGGACGAGAAAAAGGAATAACATCTCAAATGCAAATACAGAGTATCTAATAAAAAAGAAAGAAAAAAAAGACAAGGAAGGACATTTTTTACTCATCAAAGGAAAAATCTATCAAGAGAAACTCGAAATCCTTAACATCTATGATCCAAATACAAGAGCACCCTCATTCATAAACAAAACTCTACTAAAGCCCAGAGTATTTATTACACCACACACAATAATAGTGGAAGATTTTAACACCCCACTCTCATCAATGGACAAATCATGGACGCAGAAACTGAACAGAGACATAGTGAAACTAACAGAACTTATGAACCAAGTGAATTTAACAGACATCTATAGAAAATTTCATCCAAAAACAAAAGAATATACCTTGTTCTCAGCACCTCATGGCATGTTCTCCAAAACTGACCATATAGTCGGTCACAAAACAGGCCTCAACAGATACAAGAAGATCAAAATAATCTCATGCATTCTATCAAATCACCATGGATTAAAGCTAGTCTTCAATAATAACAAAAACAACAAAAAGCCCACATACACATGGAAGCTAAACAATGCTCTACACAATGAAAGTTTGGTCAAAGAAGAAATAAAGAAAGAAATCAAAAACTTTTTAGAATTTAACAAAAATGAAGGCATAACATACCCAAACTTATAGGATACAATGAGAGCAGTGCTAAGAGAAAAACTCATAGTGTTGAGCGCCTCCAAAAAGAAACTGGAGAGAGCATACACTAGCAACTTGATAGCACAGTTGAAAGCTCTAGAACAAAAAGAAGCAGATACACCCAAGAGGAATAGATGGTGGGAAATAATCAAACTCAGTGCTGAAATCAACCAAATAAAAACAAAAGAACTATACAAAGAATCAACAAAACCAAGAGCTGATTCTTTGAGAAAATCAACAATATTGATAAATCCTTAGCCAGAAAAAACAGAGGGCACAGAAACAGTATCCAAATTGACATAATTAGAAATAAAAGGGGAGATATAACAACAGAAACTTAGGAAATTCAAGAAATTATCAGATCATATTACAAAAGCCTATAATCAACAAAACCAGAAAATCTAGAGGAAATGGACGATTTCCTAGACAGATACCAAGTACCAAAATGAAATCAGGATCAGATAAACCATCTAAACAGCCCCATAACCCCTAAAAAAATAGAAGCAATCATCAAAAACCTCCCAAACCAAAAAAAAAAAAAAAAATCCCAGAACCTGATGGGTTTAGTGCAGAATTCTATCAGACCTTCATAGACCACAAAATATAAACAAAGGGAATACTACCCAACTCATTCTTGGAAGCAACAATTACACTTATTCCTATACGACACAAAAACCCTACAAAGAAAGAGAACTTTAGAACAATTTTCCTCATGAACATTGATGCAAAAATACTCAATAAAATTGTTGCAAACTGAATCCAAGAACACATCAAAACAATCATTCACCATAATCAAGTAGGCTTCATCCCAGGAATGCAAGGATGGTTCAATATATGGAAATCCATCAATGCCATCCACTATATAAACAAACTCAAAGAAAAAAAATCACATGATTATCTCTCTAGATGCTGAGAAAGCATTTGACAAAATTCAACACCCCTTCATGTTAAAAGACTTGGAAGGATCCGGTATTACAGGCACATACTTAAACATAGTAAAAAATAATAATAATAATATACACTAAACCAGTAGCCAGCATCAAAGTAAATGGTGAGAAACTTGAAGCAATCCCACTAAAATCAGTGACTAGACAAGGCTGTCCACTCTCTCCCTGCCTATTTAGTATAGTACTGGAAGTACAAGCCAAAGCAATAAGACAACAAAAAGAGGTCAAAGCAATACAAATTGGAAAGAAAGAAGTCAAAATATCACTATTTGCAGATGATATGATAGTGTACTTAAGGGACCCCAAAAATTCCACCAGTATTGGTACAGAGACAGTCAGGTAGATTAATGGAATAGAATCAAGGACCCAGAAATGAACCCACACACCTGTGGTCACTTGTTCTTTGACAACGGATTTGAAAACATTCAATGGAAAAAGGACAGCCTCTTCAACAAACGGTGCTGGTTCAACTAGCAGTCAGCGTGCAGAAGAATGCAAATTGATCCCTTCTCATCTCCTTGTACAAAGCTCAAGTCCAAGTGCATCAAAGACCTCCACATAAAACCAGGTACACTGAAACTAATAGAGCAGAAAGTGGGGGAAAGCTTAGAACACATGGGCACAGGGGAAATTTTCCTATACAGAACAGCAATGGATTATGGTCTAAGATCAAGAATCGACGAATGGGACCTCATGAAATTGCAAAGCTTCTGTAAGGCCAAGAACACTGTCAAAAGGACAAAATGGCAACCAACAGAATGGGAAAAGATATTTACCAATCCTACGTCTGACAGAGGGCTAGTATCCAATATATACAAAGAACTCAGGAAGTTAGACTCTAGAGAATCAAAGAATCCTATTAAAGATAGAGTACAGAGTACACAGAAACTTCTCAAAGGAGGAATATTGAATGGCTGAGAAACATCTAAAGAAATGCTCAACATCCCTAGTCATCAGGGAAATGCAAATCAAAACAACCCTAAGATTCCACCTCACACCAGTCAGAATGGCTAAGATCAAAAATTCAGATGACAGCAGATGCTGTGGAGGATGTGGGGAAAAGAGGAACACTTCTCTACTGTTCACGGGACTGTAAACTGGTACAACCACTCTGGAAATCAGTCTGGAGGTTCCTCAGAAAATTGGATATAGTGCTACCTGAGGACCCAGCTATACCACTCCTGGGCATATACCCAAAAGCAGCTCCAATATCTAACAAGGACACATGCTCAAGGATGTTTATAGCAGCCTTATTTATAATAGCCAGAAGCTGGAAAGAACACAGATGTCCCTCAACAGAGGAATGGATTCAGAAATTGTGGTACATATACACAATGGAATACTACTCAGCTATTAAAAACGATGAGTTCATAAATTTCCTAGGCAAATGGATGGAACCTGAAGCTATCACCCTGAGTGAGGTAATCCAGTCACAAAAGAACACTCATGGTATGCACTCACTTATAAGCAGATACTAGCCCCTCCCCCCATACAGACACACAAAAAGCTCAGACTACCCAAGAAACCATCCACAGAACTTATGAAGCTCAAAAAGAAAAAAGACCAGAGTGTGGATGCCCCAGTCCTTCTTAGAAGGGAGAACAAATCAGGGGAGGAAATACAAGGCCAAATAGAGGAGCAGAGATTGAAGAAAAGATCTACAGAGACTGCCTCACCTCGAGAACCACCCCATATGCAGCCACCAAATCCAAGCACTATTGCTGATGCCAAGAAATGTTTACTGGCAGGAACCAGATATGGATGTCTCCTCAGAGGCTCTCCCAGAGTCATAAAGATACAGATGAGGATGCTTGCAGCTAAACATCAGACTGAACACAGGAACCCCAATGAAAGAGATAGAGACTGAAAGAGCTGAAGGGTTTGCATCCTCATGGGAAGAACAACATCATCAACAACCAAGGGACTGAGGTGGAGAGAGTGATTGGGAGAGGGAGTACCTTCATGAGAGCAAGTTGAGGAGGATGAGGAAGGGGGGGGTAAGGGTATAACATTTGAAATGTAAATACAGAGAATATCCAATAAAATTGAAAAAAGGGGGGGAAAGGAGGAAAAAAAGATTGTTGCAGATCCTGAGCCAGAATTATCTAGGACTATGTTTAGTCTCCTTCTTAGCCATCTAACGCCCACATCTGTATCTGTCCTAACACAATGTCAACTGTCAGAAAAATCCTCTGTTCTGTAACCTTAGAACACCAGCTTCCACCAGCCCAAAGGGTAACAATGTATAGCATCTTTTCACCTGTTTGGTTACAACACTTTATCTGATGCTCCCACCAACGTTTTGAAATTGTTTTTATTTATGATTTTTGGTCTGGACTATAAAAAGTTCATGTAGCCAGGGGTAGTCACCTTTGCCTTTAACCCTAAGCATTCAAAAGAGCCAGGCCAAACTCTGTTCCAGACTAGCCTGATCTACTTTGAGAGTTCGAGGTCAGCCAGGGCTACACCATGTCACTGTTGCTGTGTAGCCTGGCTGGCAGAAAATAAATAAAAATACTAATAAGTCGTGTAACCACATCCACAGTGGAGCATTAATTGAGGCAACACATGTACTCGGGCCATCATCATTATTTGGTTCAGGATCAACTTTTATGCCCTTTAAGGTGAGAGCTGTTTTTTTTTTTTTTTTTCATCAACATAACTCACCCAAACATTTTTCTGCAGAAATAAATCAACAGTCTCCACCCATTCCTCCTAAGATCCTTGTTTTGAATCCCTGTGGGCAGGGTCTAAGAAGTTCAGGTAGAATGACTGAATACTGGTTGGTTTGTTTCCAATACACACGCGTTTTCTGGAACAAACAATGTCCAGTACACGTATGTACACCGACAACTAAAAACATGGCTTTCTACCCAAATATAACTAAGTGTTGGAAACAAATGGGGGACGTGCAAAGAGGGTGCCGTATTTCTGATGACACATTCGTCTGTAAAGACAAGGTAGCAACGCCCTCTCAACAGCTCCCACCTCGCACTCACCTGAACGCGCCGGACCCTCCTATCCCTGAAAATAATGACAGAGACGAACCGCGCAGCGGAGGTTCCGGTCGCGCTGGCCCGCACAGCCTGAGGAAGTGCAGCCTCCGAGGGGCCGAGCACACCTCTCCCGTGCCGCCTGCAGGGCACCGCCTCCCAGGAGCAAAGGCGCTGCACACCCTAGAGCCCGCCCGGAAGAGTCGGAAAGTAACACCGCAGACAGCCCTTCCGCTTCCGGCCTGGTGCTGCAGAACTTGTTCTGCTCCGCCGTTTGGGACACGTTCAAGGAAGACTTTACTTAGTTGGGGTATCGCCAGCTTCTCATCCAGGTTGACGACCACCGAGATGGAAAAAGAACTCCACAATCCAGAGCTGGAGCGTAAGAGACCGCGGAGGGCGGCTGCTGTCACTGCTTTCTTCGACTGCGTGTCCTCCGGCTTCGGGCGCTCCAGTTTACGGAGTGTACGCCCCAAGAGTGGCTTTACCCTAAGTCGATTTAAAGATTCTGCTGGCCTGGCCACTAGCCTTGTTTAAAGCGACAACCAGACCAACGACAGGGGTCGTGCCCAGATTGTGAACACAGGACCGACCTGTCAGAGCGCACATGTCACCCAGCGTTTCTCTTGTTAGGTTTGTGAGTCCTAATGCACCCACTTAAGTATCTAGGTACTTGTGTCTCTAGTCACAGAGTTAGACGAGAAACACGTCTTTAGACTTAAAGACAGTTTATTACAAAAAGAAAGTAGGATGGATGGAATGGCTCAGAGGATAAATGAGCTTGCCTCCAAGCCTGATAACCTCACTTCAAGACCCGGCGACCCGAACCACCTCCTCTGGCTGTCACACGTGCACCAGCAATCAACCACATACAGAATAATAGCTAAAAGAAAATCGGGACCCACACCTTTAATTCCAGAGTTCTCAGGAGTCGGAAGCAGCCTGAGTTGAGTCCAGCCGGGTCTACGTAGATAGTTTCAAACTAGTCAGGGATATAGGGACGGACACACACATAAGAAAGAAAGGAAAAGGTCAGAGAGCCTGGGAGGCGAGGAGGGAGGAACCGTTCCAAAAGCACTGGGCTAAGAGCCATATGACCCTTAACATGACATTTATATGGTACCTGCCTTTCCTAAGTATGTGAGGGTTTTTTTTTTTTTTTTTTTTTTTTTTTGAGCATGCTTCATATATGTTCTATAAAGCCCCATGAGAAAATCTTTCTGCCAACTGGCTTCTTTTATATGTTTAATGTTGGTATAGCTCCTTGCAGCCTGTCTGGTCACAACACTCTTCTAGTATGTTCCTAAAACCCTAATGAAGCAGAAGAGAAAGATGAAAGTTTGAGGGGACATGAGTAGGAAAAGCCTGAAAAAGTAGATCCATCTTGTCTGTCCTGCTACGGAGTCAGAAAAATTAAGACAAACTATAGGCTCTGGGGGAGGGGAGTACCCTACTACTGTGGGTTTGCTAATTAATGCTGTTGTTAATCTGCCTTCTGAATGTTTATACCCACATATTGATGCTCCTGTCAGCCTTGGCCTTCTACTCCCCCTACCCTCAGTGCCCAGTGGGTAATGCAGAGACTTTTTTTTTTCATGAGGCCACAGAAATAATTTTATTATTTTTCATAATAGAATAATAGTTAAGCAAAAAAGAAAAGGAATGTTTACTCTCTCCATTTCTCTTCAATATAGCATTTTAAGTCTAATCCCAGAGGCAGAGGCAGATGGATCTTTAAGTTCAAAGCTGGTCTACAGATTGAATTCCAGGACAGGCAGGGATAGACAGAAAAACTCTGTCTCATGAAACAAAAAGCAAAAAGAGAGAAGAGAAAGAAGCCAGTAAAATAAATGCAAACAATCAAGAAAGAAGTATTTCTATTTGCAGGTAATTTTATACATGAGAACAGAAATGTGTTAAGCTGACACTTTCCACAAAGTTGGCAGTGCAGACAATTAGCCCCCAAAAGGTCAGTAGTCTTCCTACTCACCAATGAAAAACAAAATAATCAAGGCAATAATCATAGTGGCCTCAGAAACTAACTGCTTTCAAATAAGTCTAGGCAAGGGAAACCCTGTAAGATGGGAACCCCTCCAGGCTCATGGGCTGGAAGACTCAATGCTGTCAAAATGGCTGTCCAGCCAAAAGAAATCCAGAGCCAATACAACTCCTTCCAAATTCCAATTACATTCCTCACAGGTGGCAGATCAAACTCTAAACTTATAGCTCTATGTCCTATGCCAAAGATGGATGTTTCTTTGGATGTCCCAATCCTTGGCGCTTTGGTGACATCAACACACCTCCAAGCTGGTTCCACTGTGTTGCTCTCTACACTTACCCTATGGCTCTGCCATCTCCAAAATCCTGAGGTTTCTGACAAAATTCAGACTTCACTTACTCAGCTTCACACAATGGTCTCTTTGGGGCTTCATACAAGGACTCCTGTGCCAAACCCCTGGTCTCCTGAGCTTTCAACCCTTTTACTGCATCTAAATCCAGAACCAGTTGTCTGATTCTGTTTGATTGGGCTGGGGAACTTAACCCACCCCTTGAACTACACTGGCATAAGCTTTCCTTTGTTGATGCTTCCTTTCCTTTGCTTTAGAAAAGTCCTTAAACATTTCCTGTTTACAAGCTGGACATCTGGCTGGGTGGAGAGCACTCCCTTTATTCCATTTCATATCGGGCCTTCCTTTGTACTTTTCACCTCTTGAGGTTCAAGATTTGACTCCAACATTAAATTTCTTCCCTTCACATTTTGTACTTCATTTTGCTCCACTTGCTCTTTTTCACTGTAGATCTGCGTGAGAGAGATCACAAATAATTTTGTCGGACTGCTCTACTGCTGTGAAGTGATACCATGACCAAGACGACTTAAACAGCATTCAATCGAGGGCTTGATTACAGTTTCAGGTGTACCCATGACCATCATGATTGGGAGCATGGCAGCAGGCAGGCATGGCATGGCACTAGAGCAGTTTTGTTTACAACTTTATCACAAGTTAGAAGCAAAAAGTGAACCTGGCATGGGCTTTTGAAACCTCACAGTGACATACCTCCTCCAACAAGGCCTCTTAATCCTCCCCCAAAACAGCACTATCAAGTAGGAACCAAGCATTAGGGTCATTCTCATTCAAACCACCTGCATACTATGTTTGTTTGTATGTATGTATGTATGTATGTATGTATGTATGTATGATGTATGTGTACTAAATAAATACCTGGTGCCTATGGAAGTTACAAGGAGTTGGGGACCCTGATTCTGAACTACCAGGTAGGTGCTGGGAACTGGGTCCAGATCCTCTGCAAGATCAACAATTATTCTTAACCACTGAGCAATCTCTCTAGCCCCATCTTTTGACATGCTTATACATGTATAATGTATTTTGGTCACTTTCACATTACTTTCATCTCTCAATATCACTGAACTTCTTTCCAAGTCCCTTCTATATGTTTGTGCATATAAATGCCCCGAAATCATTGGAATTGTTCCACGAGCATAGGGTGGGGCTAATTACTGAAACATGGAAGTTACTATGAACTACATGGAATTAGTTACATTACATGGAAACTAAAACTGAAAATTACAGGTAAATACACCACTGATGAAATGACTCTTCTCCCAGCAATCACTAAACTCCATAAAGGTTATTTTGTTTGTTTGTTTTGGGTTTTTTGTTTTGTTTTGTTTTGTTTTTGTTTTGTTTCTTGAGTTCTTGGCTGCTGCAAATATTAATCTCAATATACAACATTGGCAGCCAGGGTTCCTTCAAAGTGTGTACAAGGTAGGCTGTGACATTTTTCCTGTCCAGCTAAGCCCCAGAACTCAAACTCAAGCAGAGCATCCATCTGTATGAAGGTGGCCAATCTAGTTGTGTTCTCCTGGAACTCAAGGAATTGTCCTTTGACAAAGCTGAGGAGAGGGAATTTCTCCTCAGGCTATGGCCTTCACCATATCAGTGTGTATTAAATACTAGCCAGTGGAAACTGGAGATGGTGCAACAGTTAGTATCACTCACTGCTCTTCAGAGGACCTGAGTCCCATCCCCAGCATCCACATCAGGTAGTTTATAACTACCTGCAATACCATCTCCAGAGGATCTTATACTTTCTTCTAAGCCTCTTCAGAGACTGACATTTATGAGGTACACATAAATTCATGCAGGCACACATGTCTGCAAACCCACGTTAACAGTAACAGAGTTCAAGTAGAATAGTTGGTGTGACCACCTTTAATCCCACCACTTAGGAGGCAGAAAAAGGCTGATCTGAGTTCAAGGCCAGCCTGGTCTACAGAATGAGTTCCAGGACAGTCAGTACTACACAGAGATACCTGCGTCTTAATGAAACAAACAAGGACTGAGATGACTCAGAGACCAAGATTGTTCTTTCAGAAAATCAGCATTTGGATCCCAGCACCATTGTTGGGTGGCTCACAACCAATAACTACAGCTCTAGGAGATCCAAGAACCTCTTCTAGCCCCTTTGGATACCCATACATATGGGGAACACACACATATGATAATAAATGAAAAAAAATATGACATACAGAATGGAGTTTTATTCAAAGATGAAAACTAGGTAATTTGTAGGGAAAGTGATGGAACCAAAAAGCTTAAATAAGCAAAATAAGCCAGATCCAGAGTGTCAATTAACTGTATTTTCTCTCATGTACAGAAAAATCTTAAAGACATGAAAGTAGAGAAGATAGAGGTATTAGAGATCAGAAGACAACACAAGATAAAGGTGTTTACAATAAGCAAAGTACATTATAGACTCATCTGAAAATGTCAGTGTAACTGTAAAGAGTGTTCTTTTTGCCTAGCATGCATGAAGCTCCAAGTTCATTCCTCAACACCAAACACTCCCTAAGACCACAGTACATTGGGAGGAGACAGAGAGAGAGAGACAGAGAGAGAGAGAGACAGAGAGAGAGAGAGAGAGAGAAATAGAGAGAGAGAGAGAGAGAGAGAGAGAGAGAGAGAGAGAGAGAGAGAGAGAGAATATAACAAAACTTAGACACTTTCCTGATACAAGTGGGCAGTAAGTATAAAAAAAGAGAGCGAGAAGCTGGAGAGATGGCTCAACAGGTACTTTCTGTTCTTGCAAAGTAGTTAATTAGCTTACATCACCCTGTAATTCCAGCTTCCAGGGAATCTAACATACTCATCTGACTACCTCGGGTATATGTACGCACTTATACATATATGATGAGTGTATGCACACACACATATGCATTAAATTTAAAGTTATGTGTGTTCTGTATTATTTGTCAAAATGCCTGACAGAAGCAATATTTTTAAAAGGAAAAGTTTGAGGTCATGGACTGAGAAGGTAAAAATCTATCACAGCAGGAAAGGGATGGAGGCTAAAGTGGTTATGCTGCAGCAGGAGCCTATAGTGGAGACTGTTCATATCTTGGCAGATCAGAAATAGAGAGGTGGACCAAAATTGTTGGCAGGTACAACCTTCAAAGCCTAACCGCTACCCACAGCCTTGAGAAACAGTGCCAGCAGCCAGGGGAGAGCACATGTCCAAACACACAGGCTTACAGGGGAGATTCCACTTTCACACCAAATTCAGTCTGGCTTCAGTTGTGCTGCACTGGCTGCTCTTCCAGAGGACCTGAGATCAATTTCTAGCAGCCAAATAGAGGTTCCTAATCGTCTATAAGTCCAGTCCCAGAGGATCTGATGTCCTCTTCTGACCTTCTTGGGCCACAGGCATGTACCTGATACACATACATTTAGGCAACACACACACACACACACACACACACACACACACACACACACACACACACAAAACCAAACAAACCCTCCGAATTATATTATACTTGGACTCTGAACACACACACATATACAGGTGTGTGTGTGTGTGTGTGTGTGTGTACCCCACAACAGAGGCTGCCAGTGATTAATAACCATTTAAGAGTAGACTTTCTGTTACGTCACCATCATGATAACAGTTAAATTCACTGTCCACTGACTAAGCCACTTACACTAGCTAAGACACTAGGTGTTGCTAAAGTGGCCCATTTAAGTTCCTGGCAAACGACTCTGTGTATTCCAACATGTCATGTTATATATCCCAACCCCAAATTAAAAAAAAAAAAAAAAACT
This sequence comes from Micromys minutus, assembly GCF_963924665.1. Lineage (NCBI taxonomy): Eukaryota > Metazoa > Chordata > Mammalia > Rodentia > Muridae > Micromys > Micromys minutus. The sequence continues at coordinate 16,515,482 of NC_137985.1, forward strand.
GTACTATACAAAAGTAACTGGGTCAGATGAGAGCTGTTTAATTTGGATCTAGATTCAGTAGACAAGATCAGTGTCAATTCTAACTATATTAATACAATGTAGCTTTTTATCTTTGAGGCAGAACTGTAAGCTAGAGGTATGTGGACTACAGAATGAGACCCTCTCTCAAAAACTAAATAAACTCAATCCTGTCTAAGCATTGTTTTTAAAATAAAGCCTGATAAGTCTACTGTGAGATTTCTTATACTACATCATGTAAAATAAAGTACTCTCTGGCTTTTATGTAGAATGTTATACATAGAATTATTAGATCCACTTGGTCTCAAGTCTAGTTCAAGTACAATTTTCTCAGATATTTTAATACTCAATGTTAATATCAATTCATTGTTAAAAAGAGTGCTAACAGTCTTATACTCCACCTTAATGCTATTTCTCTCTACATATACACTAAGATTTGCATTCCACACTTGAGTATTTTTACAACCATGACACCATTACAATGAAGTAACCATCTTAACTTTTTTTGTCTATTCATGCCCTTAAAAACGAAATAAGTCATTACTGGCAGCACAGAGAAGTCTTTCCGAACAGTCAAGCATGTGGGCCATTACTGAAGCTACAAGACATGCGGTCAATGCTGGAGGACCATTAGTTTGAGGTCAGCTTGGGCTACACCGTAAGTTCAAAGCCAAGCCTAGACTACATAACAAGACCCCGTCTCGTGACAAATAATAAAAAATATTATTTATTAAGATAATTTCAATCTCCTGGCCACTTTATAACTTTTAAAAGGACCATACAAACTGTGATCAAGATTGATTTTATAAATGGGATGCAAAGATGGTTTATGCAAATAAATGTGATATACTGAACGAACAAAATAAAAATCCATGTAGGATTTGTATGTTGCAGGAAATGTACAGGATCATATATCATCATAGGATATCAACTGTTGCTTAAGTCAATAAATTAGATAAAAATGTACTTCATCATAATGGCAGTTCACAAAACAAATTCAATTTTCATTCAGTCACAAAGCTCAAACTTGTCAAGGACAGGTGTACCATCCTTTCCTTCTTTTATTCAGGAAATACTGGGGAAAGCCTAGCTGGAGCAATTAGGATAAGAAAAAAGTCACCCAAGTAAGAAAAGTAAAACTGTTTCAGGTAACAGGGCATCCACGAAAAAAATTATAAGAAACTCATAAAACATTAAGATTTTCAAGTCAACACAGTGTCTTTACATACTACAAATTTAAAAAGCAAAATGTTATACAACATATAAAACTGCATGAGAACAAAATTAAACAAAAAAAAAATTTAAACATGAACAAGACTACAAACAAATTGTAAGGTATGCCCCACACAATGAACTACCATTATTACAATGTCCATCCTACCCAAAGTGCTCTGTAGATTACCACTACACTAACAATTCTGATGGCATTTCTTCAAAGGCTTATAAAAAAGAATTCCAAAGTCATAGGAAACCAAAACCTTTCAGTTAAGCCCAAAGACTTAAATAAAAACAAAAATGTTAGGCTTAACAATGTATTGCAGGGCTGGAGAAATTCACGTAGTTTAGTACTCAAGCACTTCGAGTACAGTAGTGCATGCCTATAATCCTACTGGGGAGATAGAGGCAAGAGCAGAAGTCCAAGGTCATTCCTGACCATTTGATTTCAAACCCAGTCTAAGCTCCTAGAAAGCTTGTCTTAAGAACAACAAAAACAAAACCCATTATATAGGCAGAAATCAAACAGTATAATATTGATACAAACAATATAAACAAATTGATTAAAAATAAACATACAGTCATTGCTAGGCGTAGGGGCACATAACTTTAATTCCAGCACACTGGGAAGGAGACAGGTAGATCTCTGTGAGTTTCAGGCTAACAGGGTTTACATAGCAGGTTCTAGGCCAGCCAGATCTAAGAGAGATTATCCCAAAAACAAACAAAAAGGACAAAAGAACCCCTTATTCAGTCCACACGATTTCAACAATGAATTTAGAACTACAGCTTGATGGTAGAGCATGAGCCTAACATTCTTGAGGCCACAAATTCAATTCCTAGCACCAAAATAGAAACAGTAACAGTATACAGAAACAGTACACACACACACACACACACACACACACACACACACAAAATTTACAGGTTTAAAAGAAAAGGAAATATAATTAAATAACAGTAAAAGAAATATAGTTAAGTTGGATAGGCTGGCTCAAGCCCAAAATCTCAGCACTCAAGAGGTCTGGGGAAAAAATACTGCTCCTAGTTTAAGGCCAGCCTGGTCTACACAGTGAGCTCTATGCTATTTTGGATTACAAAGTGAGGCTACCTCAAACAAACAAAACCCTGAAGTAAAATCTGGAACTCTAACACAATGAAACTCCAAGAATGCTTTGAGATACACCAGCAAAGAATTTTAGAGCTAACATGAAAATCATGGGCATTAAAAGCAAAAATAAAAAATTACAGCCATATCAAACTAAAGATTTTACAAAGCAATACAAAAAAAAAATCTGAAAAAGCATGTACACAGACAGAAATCTGCAAACCATATATATTACAATGGATCTATGGCTAAAACATAGTAAGTCAGGTAACTTCACAGCAAAATACACATATCTTGATTTTTAAATTGATAAATAGCTGAAATCAATATTTTAGCAAAGATAAACAAATGGCTTGTAGAGTAGAAAAATGAAAATCAAAACTGAAGATACCATCTCAATTATAAATGGCATATAAGAAAAATTAGGGAGATAAGCAATAAAAGACTAGGCACATCATAAGGAATATAAGTTGTTACATACACACTGACTTATACATACCATCATAACAACAAACTCACTTTTGGGATTGAATCTGAGAGCATAAGGTCATGAATTTAAAGAGATAGTTACACTCACATTCAATGTATCAATACTCCTAGAACAAGTCTGGAAACTAAGTATCCATAGAGACCAAAGGATAATTAAATATTTTAAAATACCTGACCATAACAGATCCACCTTGAGAATATCACTTAAATTGATACATGCCGGCTAGGCATGACAGCATATGCCTATAACTCCAGCAGTAAGTCTGAGGCTAAAAGGTTGCAAGTTTGAGGTCAGTTGAGCTACAGCAAGACCCTGTCACAAAATAAGCTAAGTATTGTTAAATACAGATACTACATGATCTAAGAAAGCAGAGCATAAAGAAAAGCTGAAGTCCAATCAGAGAATGAAATAATGACTACCAAAGACTTGGAACTCAGAGTGAGGGATTTGTATTGGTCAGATCCAAACTTACTTAAGTACTTGAACACTATTGTAAGATATGTTTTTTCAGTGCTAGTAAAGTATATACTTAGGACAGTAGAAAAAGCACCTGTAATCTATGCACTCAGGTGGCTGGGCCAGGACTGCCATGAGCTAGGGACCGGTCTAGGACACGATTTTCATAGGAAGCTAGCTCACAAAGTTTGACTGTCTCAAAAAAAAAAAAAAAAAAAAACCAAGGGAGGGGAGGTACAAAGTACAAGGGTGCATGACACAACAGATAAACTCACAGGTAATGAGGAGATGGAAGTCTGTGTCCATTACTTCACAATGCTGACATGATACGTATAACAGGTAATAGGTTAAAAAAAAGTTTCAATCATATAGAACAGGAATATCTTAAAAAGGAAAACCAACAATGAAATTTAGAAATCTGTAATTGAAGTCATAAAAATATACAAATGTAGATATATTCAAAGTTCATATAGTAGCACCCAGGAAATCCATGTGTTGCCATCCAACACACTGAAGCAAATCCCCTACACATGTAGCTTGTGTTCAGTCTGTAACCACCACATGAAGTCAAATGTAAGTTACTTCCCAAACTTTAGTAAGATATTTCTCAACTGTGAGACCATACGTGAACAAAGAAAAATCTATGGCATTTCTACATGTCTTGCATCAAAACACATGGAAACACTAAAGGTTTTCGTTCCCTATATTACAAACCTTCGGTTCATACATACATCGTGAAATATTGATTTCTCCAACAATCCTTAGACTCAGAGCATCCTCAGAATGAGTTGTTTTACAGCACATAGCAACTGCATGTTTATACATTGTGTATTAATGGACTTGTATAGACTATAAATTCTGATTGTAAATGATGGATCAAGGGCTCTCAAACAATTTTCTGAATCCTTTACATTCAAAGGTTCTCCCCCCAGTGGGACGTTTCATGTTCATTAGCATCAGCAGAAGTAGTGAAGGCTTCCCCACATTCCTTATATTCATATGGTTTCTCTCCTGTGTGTTTCCGTAAATGTTTATTAAGGCCTGAGTGCTCTGTGAAGGCTTTTCCACAGTACTGACATACATAGGGCTTCTCTCCAGTGTGAATTCGCATGTGAACTCGAAGGTATGAGGACCACAAAAATGACTTTCCACATATTATACACTGAAAAGGCTTCTCTCCAGTGTGAGTTCGCATGTGAACAGGAAGGTAAGAGGAACACGTAAATGTTTTCCCACATACTGTACACTGAAAGGGTTTTTCTCCAGTGTGGATTTTTAAATGCACATTAAGATAAGAGGAAGAAGCAAAGGCTTTCCCACAGTGGTCACATTCAAAGGGTTTCTCTCCTTTGTGACTTCTTATGTGTGCAATAAGGCCTGAGGAAGTGCTAAAGGCTTTTCCACATTCTTGGCATGCATAGGACTTCTCCCCAGTGTGATTTCGTAAATGTATAGTAAGGCCTGAACGTGCAGTGAAGTCTTTCCCACAGTAACTGCATTTATAGGGTTTTACTCCAGTGTGAATTCGGAAGTGGGTCTCAAGGGATGAAGAGTTTCTAAAAGATTTTGTGCATACCTTACACTGAAAAGGTCTCTCAGAACTGTGAGTTTTTATGTGTACAGTAAGTTGAGCAAAGCTAATAAAGCCTTTCCCACACTCCTTACATTCATAGGGCCTTTCACCAGTATGTGTTCTTATGTGTTTAGTAAGGCATGAGCGCTCAGGGAACGTTTTCCCACACTCTTTACATTCATATGGTTTCTCTCCAGTGTGAGTTCGCATATGAATACGAAGGTAAGAAGATCGTGTAAATGTTTTGTCACACTGATTACACTCAAAGGGTTTCTCTCCAGTATGAGTTCTTAAATGCCCAACAAGAGATGAGGAATGAGCCAAGGCTTTCCCACACTGATAACATTCAAAGGGCTTCTCTCCTGTATGAATTCTTATATGTTCAACAAGGCCAGAAGATGTACTGAAGGCTTTCCCACATTCCTTACACTCATAGGGCTTCTCACCATTGTGAATTAGTACATGCTTAGTAAGGCCTGAACGTGCAGTGAAATCTTTCCCACAGTAATTACATTTGTATGGTTTTATTCCAGTGTGAATTCGAAAGTGAGTCTTAAGGCATGAGGAATTTCTAAAGGTCCTTGCACATACCTTACACCGGAAGGGCTTCTCACCAGTGTGAGTTTTTATATGTTCAGTTAGTTGAGCAAAGCTAGTGAAGGCCTTCTCACATTCTGTACACGGATAGGGCCTCTCTCCCGTATGTTTTCGTAAGTGTATCGTAAGCCAAGAACGGCCACTGAAGGCTTTCCCACATACTTTACATTCATAGGGCTTTTCACCTGTGTGAGTTCGTATGTGACCTAGCAGGTAAGAGGAACGTGTAAATGCCTTCCCACATATGTTACACTCAAAGGGCTTCTCTCCAGTATGAGTTCTCAAATGTGTAGTAAGGTAAGAGGAAGATGCAAAGGCATTCCCACACTGGTCACACTGATACGGTTTCTCTCCCGTATGACTTCTCATATGCTCTGTAAGGCGTGAGGGTTGAATAAAGGTTTTCCCGCATTCCTTACACTCATAAGACTTCTCTCGAGTGTGTTGTCGTAGATGTACAATTAAGCTTGAGCGCTCAGTGAAGGCTTTTCCACATTCCTTACAGTCATAGGGTTTCTCCACAGTGTGGCTTTGCATATGGATATTAAGGTACACAGGATGTGTAAAAATTTTTTCACATTTCTTACATTCATAGTATTTTTTCTCAGTGGGAATTACATGCCCATCATGGCTTATAGGATGAGTAAAAGCTTGTCCACACTCCTCTGATTTGTGGAGATTGTTTTCACAATGAGAAGAACTGTGTGCCTGAAGCTCTAACTGATTAACAAAGGTTTTCCCACAGTCACTGCAGTCAACGGATTTTTCCAGAGTGCACATTCTCTGGGGAACATCTGGAGTCAAAGTCAAAGGTTTTACACACTGGTTCAACTGCAAAATGTTCTCTTCAGTAGACGTTTCTTTAAGGGGTGGTAGAAAGTCTTTTCCATGTAAATTACATACTGAAGTGGTTTCTGTACTTGGAGTACTAGTGTGAGTCTGAGGGCATGAATCTTCACTACAAACTGTTCCAACTTGAATAGAGTCACCAAGCTCCCCTCCACTGGGTTCACTTCCCTATTGATAAAGGGTAAAAGGATAATTAGAGGATTTTCCAGGCTTGTACAAGAATAACAACTGATGCACAAACTTCACAATACATTTGGGGCATCACTTTAGGCTGAGTATGCTGGCTTTCTACTGTCTCAGCATTTTGGAGACTGAAGCAAAAGTGTCAGAAGTGAAGGCTACCTTGAGTGGTAGTGAACCTTTCTGTGTGTAGGGAGCAGGGGGGGTAAAGGGAAAAAGGAAAGAAAAACAAAAAAAGATGGGAAAGATAAAAGAGTTCCCTGTCTGCTTACAGCTAATTCTCTCAAATCTTTCATTTGAATCTGTTTTTATTAGTAAATCCCTAATTTTGCCTGACCTTGGACATTAGGATCCCGTTCCCCTAGCCCCTGACTGAGAAACTAAGGACAACTGATGAGTTCTGAGCTTAGGAGTATGGCTCCAAGTAGGTCAACCATGCTCCAGTGAACAGCCTTACATACACTAAGAAATGATTTGGCTAGCACAAATTCAAATTGATTCTAAAAAAGGATGTAGAGTTTGTGGGGGTTTGGGGGGAAGTATTGAAGGAATTAGGAAAAGAGGGAGTTGATTATTATCAAAATACATTATAAGCGATAGTTTCAGATAAAAATATTCTTTAAAAAGAAATAGACTGGGGCTATAGAGAGATAGCCCAGGGGTTAAAAGCACTTGTTCCTCTTCCAAAGGATCCAGGTTAGTTTCCAAGCACCCACATGGCAGCTCACAATAGTCTGTAACTCCTGTTCCACGGAATCAGATACCCTGTTCTCAAACGGCATCAAAAATGCACATGGTACACAGACATATGCGAGGGCAAAGCACCCATAAAAGTAAATTTATGAGACTTACCAGTTGCATCCCATTTGACATATGTGACCAAAATGTATCCTGCTGAAGTGCTGTCCTTTTTGTCTTAAGGTGCATTTCCCATTCTAAAGTGAAACAAACAAACAAAAAAATACATATACACACATATATATACACATATATACCCCACACACACACACACACACACACATATATATACTTCACACACACACACATCTATATATACCTCACACACACATATATATATATACCTCACACACACACACACACACACACATATATACCTCACATACATACACACACACACATATATACATATACCTCACACACACACACACACATATACCTCACACACACACATGCATTTGCACAATAAATTAAAGGTTAAATTTTTAAAAACAACCAGAAAACTCCACCTCATTTGACCAGGAGGGGTGGTGCACACCCTTAGGAGCCAGAGGCAAGCAGACCTCTGTAAGTTCCAGGCCAGTCTGGTCTATAAAGTTGAGTTCCAGACCAGAACTTCACTTGTGTCTTATTTTTGTTTTGTTTTTGTTTTTCATATTAAAATACATTAAACAATAAAACTAAGAGAATAAAGCAACCACCTAACTCTAAAATTTGACACGCATAGGATATGGTGTCACAGCTGTAATAATTTATCTTTCTATTAAAATTTAACGGGATAGTAAACAGAATAAACAAGGAAAACAAAAACTGGTGCATCACATATCACATTAGCCTTTTCTATCAAAGTTGTGTTTTTTTAAGACCTCAGCCGTCAGATTAAAAGGAGTTGTCTAACAGTTCCCTCGTCACACTTCTAAACATACGGAATTTGACAACAACAAAAAATGTTTTCAACAAATACTAACCTTGGAGAATTCCTTGCTCCATTACTGTCAACTCTACTTTCTGCTCCAACCAAGAGATCAGGCTGGGTTTAAACATCTGACCTCCTAGACACCGAGACAGATACAGAAAAGGCTCATGTAAATGCACCATAGAAAACATTTCTCAAGAAATACTTAAAATTATGAACGAAGACCTCAGAGTACAAATATTTATGCTATTGGTAACTAGAAAAATTCTATGACCCATCAAATCCAGATTCAGAACTAAACACATTTAAAACCTACTAGGGAGGACCAAGACTATTATTTATGCATAGATATAATCCCAACACTCACAAGGCTGAGGCAAGAGGAACCAAGAGTTCCAGACATTCATGGCTATAGAACTAGAGTGAGACCTGTCTCAAGAAACCAAAAACTGGCTAAGGATATGGTTCGGTAGTGGAGCACTGGCCTGGACTGTACAAGGCTCTACATTATCCCTGCTACTGTCAATAAATAAACCATTAATGGCATGTAATATTCCTATTCCCTCATTATTTATGAAAATTCTATGCTTTAAAAAATGTAAAATAAAATGCACTAAACCATTTCTCCCAATAAAATCTAATATAGTGTTATTTAATTATTAAAGTGTTATTAAGTCACCCCACCCCCACCTCCAAGAATACAGATCAAACCCAAGGTCTCATGTGTCTAAACAATCACTTTACAACAGAAATATGCCCAGCACAGGTCTTCATCCTTATAGGGAGAAAAAAATGATAATCCTAGTTCTTATCTTTAGAAACAAATTCATAAAGATTGTTAAGAATGACAGCCAAGTATGATGGCCCACACCTGCTATGCCAGCTCTCAGAAGACTGAGACAGGAGAATTGCCAAGAGCTTAAAGCCAACCTAAGCAGTAGAGTGAGCCCTTTCCTCATAACATAACAAAACAAATCAAGAAGAGGAAGAATCTCAACCCACATTATCAGTATAGGAGTAGTAATGCTATTAACCACCATTTAGCTGAGAACTACCACGGTGTATTACATTATGTTAAGGGACTTCATCTGCTATTTCCCACTGTTCCTTAAGCTCACATCATATTCTAGAACAGTATTTCTGTTCTCTTATGAAGCTAGAACAAGTGCTGGCAGTCTTACCTACTGTGGCCAGGTTCTGGTAGTTCTCCAGCATCACATCTCTGTAGAGGTTTCTCTGAATTGGATCCAGTGAAGTCCATTCTTCCTGGGTAAAGTCCACAGCCACATCCTCAAAGGTCACTGCATCCTGAACCATCACACAAATGCCAGCTTGAACAAAGTAAACATCACCTGTGCTCACTGGAGAGTGAGGATGTAACATCCTTGCCTATGAGAGACTAAGGTCCCCCATAATCTATCTCAGGTCTCAATACTCCTCGAGCATTTCTCTATCCACTGTCACTCTGCAGACCTTCTAAACTCATGCATTTCTGCACCTTTTTTACATCACCTTAACTACACAGGAACTCTATCTATCTAACCCCACTATGTTGTGGCACATTCCTAAGCATATTTCAAACTTGTTATGTGATAATAAATTAAGTTTACTTCTTTTAAAATGAAGAGTTTCACCTTTAGCATTTGTCAAAACACAAAATAATAAATACTTGACCACTAACAGAAATTAGGACTGATGATTACTAAAATACTGAGATGATCTTCAGGGGAATCCCTCAGTAATGTAAGATAGGTGCCTTTCTGGAGAAATTCAACTAGAAAACCAGTCATCGCAAGAAACTTTGGCTTGCTGTTTTGTTTTGCTGTGTGGGTGCCTGTGCTCATGAGAAAATGTGCCTTCTGGGTCCTAATACTCATCTTCTGAAGTACCTGGTAAGAGATTGTTCCTTCTTCTGAAAAACCCAGTTCTCTCCATGACTTCTATTTAAAAAGAAAACTGTCAATCTTGGCTAAGTGCATAAAGTAAGAAATAGACTTTTCCTTGAACTTACCACCTGCTGTGTCTCCATGAAGGTATGCTTTGTCAAAAAATCCTGCTCCGGTGCTAAATCTTTGGTTTGTAGTCGCTTTTCCAATTCTGGAATCAAACCCAAGATTAGGTTTAAGTAATAGAACAGTGTAGCAAAGAAGTTTAAAATGTTTTCATGGTTTTCTAAATAAACCTGGCTCATAAGCAAACTGAAGATTTAGAGAAAAAAATGCTATATACTAATTCTGCCAAAAGTAATACATGGTAATAAAATAAAAACGTGTTAGCAGAGAGAAAGGGAAGAAATGTCATGAATGTACAGCATGTCGTGACCATCTGCCATCCCAGCACACATAGAGCTAAGGCAGGAGAATCACCTACTTAAAGGTGTACCATAAAAAAAAAAAAAAAAAAAAAAGGAAAAGAAAAGGTATTTGATGAAAAAAAGCAGAGGAACTGATGGTGACACAGGCCACTGTCAGTGCTGTCCTTCACAAACATTCACCTTGAAGAACTCCCTTCTGTGTGGTCACCAATTCTTTCAAGCAAGTCAAAGCACTGGGCTTGATATGTGTCTGATACCCTATGTATCCATAGAACAAATGACAAACTTTTCTATGATTCAGGTCTATAATACATATTTTTTCCAATACAGGGTTTCTTGTAGTCCAGGCTAGGCCCTAAAACTTGCAAACCTACTGAGATTACAGGCATGCAGAATGAAACCTGGTTTTTGGACCATAATTCTAATAAGAGCAGCAATTATTTCAGAAAGAACTAAAAAGACAAAGCTTTAATCCCATAATCCCAAGGATCCCTGACCACTAAAATATTAATCAATTTCATATTATCATTTCTGACAAAATAAACCACTGCAATATTTGCTAAGGGATAAAATGAACCATTAACTTACAAATATTATGGTTCAAATCCAGATAAAGTCATAAAATAGAATTCTAACTAGAAAATGCTATTCCATTTATCAAAGATGAAAACAACATAATTTCAACAGAACTAGGCAATGAACATTTTAAGAACCACCACAATGGGTCATCCAGATAGTTCTTCAGGTATAAAATCTTTCCATATAACGCTGACAACCTCAGTTCATTCAGCCGAACCCACATCTTGACTGTCAATGTTATGCTTGGAAGAATAGCCTCCATCAGTCTGGCCTGTGGCAATGTCTGTGAAACCTTTATTTGATTGTTAATTGATGCAGACCTTTGTGTGAACAAAGGTGGCTGAGCAAGCCTAAGGGAGTAAGCCAAGAAGCACGGTTTTTGTTTCAGGTTCTGCATCGAGGTTCCTGCTTTGGCTCCCGTTGGATGGAGTATAACCTGTCAGCCAAATAAACCTTTTCCTCCCCATGCTGCTTACTTAGTGTTTGATCACAGCAACAGAAAGCAAGCTAGGACATCAACTGTTAAAAAAAACCAAATGCCATGGCACACGTCTGTAATCCTAGCCCCAGCATTCTTACAGTGAGATGAGAGGCAGAAACAGGAGAATTGGCTGCACAGTGGCAAAATAATAAGAATGGCCCTTCTTCAAACGCAAGGTGAGCACAGAGAACTGACTCCCAGGAAGCTGTTCTCTCACTTCCGCATAGATGCTGCTGGCATATGTGCACCTTCACTCAGACACAAAACCCACTTAATAAAAATAAAACTTTTTGTTTTTTTGAGATAGGGTTTCTCTGAGTAGCACTCCATTGTCCTGGAACTCTGTAAGACCAGGCTAGCCTTGAATTCACAGACCTGTCTCTGCCTCCCAAGTGCTGAAATCAAAGATGTGCACTACACCACCTTAAATCTCAATAAAGCAAAGACAAAGCCCCAACCCACAGTGTGCTAGGCATGCAGCTCAGTAATGAAGCATATACACCATATAGGAGGTACTCAAGTTTGACGTACACCCTACCCCCTCCCACTTTAACATGGTAGTTTAAATATATTACAAGAAAAGCTGTTATTGTTATCTCATTGGAGTTGACAAAGTTTCTAAACACAGAGTGTGTGCCTGCTCCACATGAAGCATCACAGAGAACCAACTCACCTACAACGGCCAGGTTTGTGGAGCCCTCCACGGACACATCACTAGGTCTGCTGCTCTGAGCTGGATCCTTTGTAGTCCACTCCTCTTGAGTGCAATCCACAGCCTCATCCTGAAAGGTCACCAAATCCTAAACCACCACGCATGCTTGTATCAACCAAGTTAACATCCCCACCATCCTCTGAGAATAAGGATAGGGAACTCAATGCCTACCCTGGGGTTCAACGGCCCTAGACCAGGCTTCTTGGTGTCCATACTCACTCTCCGTTCATCTACTCTAATCAAGTGGCTGTAACGGAACATTTCTAACATCTTTACCTCACCACACCATGACCTTTTTCATCTTCCCTCTTCTCTAATAATGCTCCTGGACATATTTATAAATAGGGTAAATATGAAAACAATTTTTTTGAGAAAATATGTATGCTTTATTATCTTTAAGAACACTATAAAAAAAAATAGTATTTGACACCAAAAGGGTCAAGACTAACAAGTAATGATGATAATCCAGCATTACAGCAATGTGAAAAGTTCCTCTTCCTGGATAATTAATCTTTTCAGGGCCACTGTGGTAATCCTGGGAGAAGTCTGTCTGCATGGAAAGACGTATACCCCTCTATGCAATGAGTCAGTTGTGGTTCCTCATACCTTATTACAGTCTTTCAGGCAACCAACCAGCATGCTTTCTCCCTCTGTTTCTTCTCCTTGACTGCAGATTCGGTCACCAGAAAGCAGACTCTCTGGAAAAAAAGAAAAGATACATCAATCCAGAGCTGCCAAGAAGCCCACATTCACTGCGAGGAGTTCATCTATGTCAGTAATACATAACTTGGCTCACTCAAGATAACTTGCGAATATAAACTCCAGTAACCTAGAATGCCATAGCAATTTTTACAGTAGGAAAATATGATAATATCTTAGCCATCGAGAAAAGTACATTAGTTTCACTTTAAAGCCAAGGAAACTTAAGTCCTGAGAAATCTACCTCTGAATTTGCCTATGATGAAAACTCAGTGATAACTATGCAATGCCTGCTCCCAAGCACATACTAGATACAGAACAGCCCTCTTTGGCCCCCCTCAGCACTCCATAACAGACTGGCACATCTCTGGCTCTACACTGTGCAGGCAGGACCTACAACAAAATCTCTCAACAACAGTAGCAACAGGGCTTACCACAGGACAAACTGTCAATGTTCATCTTTTTAGGTAACATATGTGACCAAATTCTTCTGTGACTCTAAGAACACGTCAGGTAAACTTATGCATCAAAACGAAAAATGACGATATTCATTTCTCTTTAATCTGGATGACTTAGATTCCTATTGAAATCAATCAAAAAGCAACAGTTAGCAGTCATCAAACATTATATACTAATTCTCTGCAGGTAAGAATGAAAACCATTAAAAATGTATACCCTATAGTATGGGTTCACTAATAGCACTGCACTGAGGGATTGTGTGTATTTGTTCTGATTTGAATAAAAACATGCTTCACAGCTCATGTATTTGAACACTGGTCCACAGATGGCAGCCCTGTTTAGAAAAATTATGGATTTCTCTACATTCTAAATTATGTAGAAGGTGGATCTCTCTGCTTGAGAATAAGCATCACTGAGGGTAGCTTTAAGCTTTTATAGGCCTCATCCCACTTCCTGTTCTCTCATCTGTGTGCACATGAAAATATGATCTTTGGAATCTTAATGCCGTGTTATAGCTTCTCCACTGTTATACAAACTCTTTCCCTCTGGAACTATAGGCCAAAATAAATTCTTAAGTGGCTTTGGTCATAATATCCTATCATACCAACACCAGAACCTTTTTATTAGTGCATTTGTGTATTGTGTGTGTATATGTAAATACATATGCTCATATAAATTATACTCCATAATAAATAAGCTACATATAACAAATTCAGGAAAGAAAACACATGAATTACTTATAACATAACATCTGGATTGGAGAGGTAGCTCAGAAGATAGCTCTTCCATAGGACCAGAGTTCCCAGCACCCTCACAACGATTTATTATAACTCCGATCTCAGGGAACCCAGCATCCTTTTCTGCCATCCTTGGGCATCAATAAATACGTAATATACAGACATACATGCAGACGTAGACCACCATCTTAGGGTTTATACTGCAGTGATAAAACACCACGATCAAAAGCAACTTGGGGAAGAAATGTTTTATCCATATTACACTTCCAACAAACAGTCCATCAATGAGGAAAGTCAGGACAGGAACTCAAGAACCTAGAGACAGGAACTGAAGCAGAGATCATGGAAGAATACTGTTTATTACTAGCTTCTGGCTTCCCCTTCCAGGAACCATACCACCCACAGTAGGCTGGATCATTCTGTATCCTATATTCTATATTACTATATTTAAAAAGATTTCTAAAACCTAATTCATCCAGGTATGATGGATGGCACACACCTTCCTAGCACTCAGGAGACAGAGGCAGGTGGATCTCTGTAAGTTCCAGAAGAGTATGGTCTACAGGGTGAGTTCCAGGACAGCCAGGGCTGCAGAGAGAAACCCTGCCTTGAAAAACAAAAACAAAACAAAACAGAAAAAAAAAAAAAAAAAAAAACACCAATTTTATGTTTATGTGCATGACTATCTTGTCTAATTGTATATATTTGCACCATATGTCTAGAGCCCAAGAAGGGTAGGAAAGAATCAGACACTCTGGAACTAGTAGTACAGATTGTTATAAACCACAATGCGAACTTAGCTGGAAACTGAATCCAGGTCTTTGGCATGTGTAAACTCTTAACCAATGAGTCATTTCTCTAGCCCTGCAAAAACTAATAGAAATGACATTTTGAGACAAGCACCAAAAAAAAAAAAAAAAAAAGGAAAGAAAAATAAAAATCACAACCAGACAAACACATTCATGAACAAAGGAAAACAAGGGAGAAATTCATCATATCCAAAACAGCAAACTCCTAATACCAATTTGGGGGAAGAGTTGCCAGAACAACAATCAACAAAAATGGCAGGAAATATTAAATCCCGATCATAGCCTCAAATAAATAAATATAAATGGCTACAACTCACCAAGATACAGAATGTCTAGATTAGAAACGATCTCTTGTCTCCATAAAGCAAACCTAACCAATGTAATGGTAACATTACATTGATGGCTAATTGAAGTGGAAACGTAAGGGTTCTTTGGAAAGTTGGTTGGATGGTGTTTTGCCGAGGCGAATACATGAAGGGGTGTTGTGTTACAGTGGACACGGGTCTGAAAGGCTAAGGCAGACTTGTGAAGGAACATTTTGCTGAAGCAAGCAAATGAAAGGACCCATGATGAAGAATTCTTTGCTAACGATATGCATGTATTGGTCTGCCTTACACTGCGTAGTTGAGCTCCATTTGTCAGGACTCCATAAAGAGAAACACACCAAAAAACTTCCAGTGGTATGTGGCAGTTTCCTGCCATTTCCACAGACTCAGGCTGACTGGCAGAGTGAAGTCAGCTGAGACGGACACGTGTGCCTCAGCATGTGCTGAGTCAAGACCCATGGAGCACTCAGCAATGTTTGGAAGGTAAAAACAGCACTTCACAGACAGTGCCTGAGGCTGAGCTTAGCTTGCTTATAGAGCTGGCTGTGCAACCTTGCAGGTCTCAAGTGCGGGTCTTGAGTCTCTGCTCACCTTCACTTTGCTGAGAGGCACACCAAGAACTTCTCCTGATGTTCCTCCTGGTCCTTCCTACTCTAATGCCACCACTGCTGATTTGTCATCGCTATCCCACCTCTACCAAACTGGACTGCTGGTGAATCCGTTAAGTGTTTCTGAGTGTATCAAGCTGTCACTGCTCACCAGTGAACTGAATTGCCAATTTCCAAACAACACAGATGAAAGCTGCTTCAAAGAACCTTCTAAACGGGTACACTTCTCCTGTGTCCTTTCTTTCCCACTATCTCTGCTGGGTGGTAGGCTAGAAGGGAGATTAATTCCTAAGATCCATCATTACAAATAGGGTTTGAAAAACTTAAAGTTACAGGTGGTGCCCAAAGTGGGGCAAGGCTATTGGTATGTCAGCAGTGGTCCCTTTTATAAATTTGGAAACTCAATCCCTGTGGTGCCCTGTGTTTTGACCAAGGGCACAGCCTGCAATTGTTCTCTATCACCTGTATTAATTAATACCTTCCCCATATCACTTCTAATTTCCTCACCTGCTGTCCCTGGAGTCATAGGAATATTAATTTGAGTACCCCATTGTTGTAAGAGATCCCTTCCCCAAAAATCTATGGATAAGTCAGCCACATAAGGTCTCAACTTCCGTTTGCCCTTCTGATCCCACACAGGTAGCAACCCATTGGATATTTTGTCTTATTCATGGTAACTTACCAATTCCTATAAATTGTGTATAAACTTTCTGAAGTGGCCAATCTGGATTCCAAGACTTTTGGGAAAGTATACTAACATCAGCTCCGATATCTACCAACTCTTCCATGTCCACACCATCCCCTTGTACCATTACCTTAATCTCTGTGCTTAAAGAACTAACTATAAAGCAAAACTTCACCTCCAAACAGTAGGGGCTGTTAAATGTTGGAGTGATGTTTTTTAAACGCTACATAAAAATCTATCTCTGCCCTTCCTTGATTGCCTTAGGCACCTTCTGATTGGTTAAAATTAAAAGCCTGTGGCCTATAGTAAAAAGAAGAATAGAAGGTGGACATCTGACAGAGAGAGAGAGAGGAACTCTGAAAGAGGTGCAGAAAAATTCTCTGAGAAGTGGAGAAAACTGGATGTATGAAACTGAAGAGAGGTAGCCATCCATGTGACAGAATTTAGATTAGTATAAATGGAATAACTGAGTTATGAGCTAGTTGGAAACATGCCTAGCTTAAAGCCTAAGCATTAATTCACAAGTAAATTACTGCTATTCTGCTTCTGTAAACAAGCTTATTTTGCAAAAAAAAGGGGGGGGGGACTTCTGATTGCTGAAAAACATTGTATCTTTGTATTCTTTGTTTTTATAAAGCCTTAAATGAGGTGGCTAGGTGCTGCATTTAGGACTCCCTTGTGTAGACCTGGCACCAGTATCTGAATAAAAGCCTCTTCTTTGTTAAAATGTATTAATAATCAGACTGAGAAATCTCTGAACCCCAGACCCATATCACTAACAAAGATATCCAAAAGTTAAAAACTGAGAGGCAAAGGACAGAAATTAACCTACCAAGCAAAAAGAAGCCAAATATGCTGACATAGTGACTCCTTAAGGGAAAAACACTATGTGACATATAAAAACTAGACCACAAGAATAGCACCTGACTTCTCAAGTCTCGGAAAGTCAGAAAACCTTGATAGATGTTCTATAAATTTTGAGAGAACACAGATGTCAGCCCAGACTATTATATCTAGCAGAAATATCAATCATATTAGACAAAGAAAAACATTCCACAATAAAACCGAATTTAAGCAATTTCTATCTCCAAATTCAGAAGGCACTAAAAAACAAACAAAAACAAAACTTGAGTCTGAAGAGGTTAACCACACTCGGGAAACTACAGGACCATCTCAGACTAGTAAATGGGAGTGGGGGACATCATAACAAATAACAGGAATCAACTGACACTACTCAATGATAAATCCCAATATTAATAATCTCAATTCCCCAACAAAAAGACACAGACTTATAGACTAGGTTGGAAAATAGGATCTATCCTCCTGCTGCAAAGAAACACATCTTACCATCAAAGACAGATGTCAGGGTAAAGGATGTAAACAGGAATGCCAAGCAAATGGACACAAGAAGCATGTAGATTTTAATACTTGGCAAAAGACTTCAAACCAAAACTAATCAGGGGAGGACACAATTTATTCATTAAAAGTAAAATCCACCAAGAGGGTAATGCAATTCTGAACAATTATACACCAAACACAAGGGCACCCAAGTTTGTAGCAGAAGCACTACTACAGGTAAAATCACATACTGACCTTCACACTGGTAGTAGGTGATTTCAAACCCCACTCTCATGAATATAGGCCGTCCAGATGAAAAGTAAACAGAAATGCTAGGATTAAATGGCCTAGTAAACATGTACAAAACAGTTCACCCAAACACACAAACTAACGTAATTTCTTCTCAGCAGCTCATGGAACTTCCTCCAAAACTAACTACCATAGATTAAAAATAAAAAGCCAGACATCAACAACAAAAAGCTTACAAACTCATGGAGACCAAACAACTTACTATTGAATAAAAAATAAATAAATCAAGAAGAAAAAAAAAAAAAGAATCAAGACAGGAAAGATAGAAACCATAGAACAGAATGAAAACAAAAATACGACATACCTATGGGCACTAAGACGGGAGCTCTAAGAGACCAGAGCACAGCACTGTCCACATTTAAAACAAGTGCATCCCAGTCTATACACCAAGTTTCAGGACTACTAGAAAGAGATGCTGCGAGAGGACAGAGGGTGGAGGTCATGGCAAGATGGAGGTTCCCAAGGACCAGCTAGACCCAGAGTCAGGTTGTACTGATAAGAACCAAGCAACACAGAGCAGTTCAACACCTATGACGCAAGTTAACACTACAGTGTCTGTGCTGATGGGTACAAAGGCTCTGCTCTGCTGCCCTTCTCTTCCACTGACAAGTGCATTATTACTAACATGGATAATGACCCCCAGAGGACAGCCTTCCTGCCTAATAGCCTACAAACCAGGAACAGGGGAGACCAACAGAACCAACTGCTTGGGAAGAAACATCACCTTCACACCTGACCCCAGTCCTGACCTTCAGATCAGTGCAGTGACCCTCCAGCATGAAGGGCATTACTCGTGTGAGATAGTAACACCTGATGGGAATTTCCATACAGCCTATGACCTCCAAGTGCTGGTGCCCCCTGAAGTAACCCTCTTTCCAGGGAAAAATAGAACCGCAGTTTGTGAGGCAGTTGCCGGCAAGCCTGCTGCGCAGATCTCTTGGACTCCAGATGGGGATTGTGTCACTAAGAATGAATCACACAGCAATGGCACTGTGACTGTCAGGAGCACATGCCACTGGGAGCAGAACAATGTGCCTACTGTTTTCTGTTTTGTCTCTCATGCAGCAATCAGTAACCAGTCTAAGTCTCTGTTCAGAGAATTGAGTAGAAGTAGTGAAAGTAGTGGCCAATTATTAGGATCATATATTCAATATATCATCCCATCTATTATTTTGGTCATCATAGGATGCATTTTGCTTTTGAAAATCATTGGCTTCAGAAAATGTAAATTGCCAAAATCGGAAGCTACTTCAGCTGTTGAAGAGGATGAAATGCAGCCTTATGCTAGCTACACAGAGAAGAGCAATCCACTCTATGATACTGTGACCAAGATGGAGGCACACCCAGTGTCACAAGGCAAAGTCAATGGTACAGACTGGCTTACTTTGTCAGTGGTTGAAATCTAGAAGCAAGAAAAAGAAGTCAAGAGACATCATAATTATTCCTTTGCTTTCTTAAAAATTCTACAATGGAAGAACTATTTGTAAATTAGCTCTTCAGAAGTTCTTAGAAAGCACAAATGTTCTAATGGATTTGCATTTAAGTTTTTCTGTCATTGGAAGTTTGGAATCTTTGCTGCTACCTGTTTATTCAGGAAGAACTAATTTAATTATTACAAAGAAAGCATATAGTTATTTAAAACATCAAATTGTGCAATACAGTATGATGAAAAATGAGTTTCCTCAAGAAATAACTGCAGAAGGAACAATCATTACTAAAGAATTTTATGTGAGCTCTTCTTAAAAAATTTCTGTGTATACAACATGAGTATAGTATGTGTGTGCATTTATATGTTTATTTACAAATGTAATATATGCACACATCTGCTTGTCAAGACATCTCCTTGTCAAAACCACACTGGAGTTCTGGATTTATAAAAGCTAATAAAGTGAATATTGGAGATACTTTTATATCAGCATAAGTAAAACTACCTCATTCTTTTTAATGGCTACATAAAATTCCCCTGTATGATTACGTTGTGATTTAATTAATCATGGCCCTTGGATGGGCATATAGACTTTGTGTTGTGTGTGGTATTAAACAATAACGTGTGAAATGTTTCTTGTGGTGAATCTCTGCATTATTTAAGTGCACCTGTGAGATGATTTTTTGAGTGTAATGGTCCATCAATTGGAAAGCATTTTTATTATCAGTAGATCAGTGAAACTGTGTCAATTCACATTTTCTCCAGCTGTGTTTGAATGTGCCTTTCTTTATATTTTTATCCTTACGTTTTTAATATTGCTACTTTCACTTCTTACACTTTCTACTTTTAATTAACCAGTTGGTGATATGTCTTAAGGTTATGATATTAACTCTATTATTTAATGGAACTGGATTCATTCATATCTTTGTCATATCTACAAGAGAGATAGAGAAAAAGGATTTTCAATGACAGTATTTTCAACTCCTTGTATTACTACAAAAGTGCTGACACCTCATGCACAACAGTTTTATGGATGTTAGGATTTGTATATTTTTACATTCTATTCTGATATACTTATCAAAGAGCAACTATCTTTGAACTATTTGTGTAGGTGGGAGAACTTGTACTTCACATGCTAAAAGGTTGATAGAATAATGTAACTTTTCCCTCCATTTTTCTTTGGAGGGAAATATTGGGAATACATACATTGATAATCTTTGGCATGTATTTTTAATTGTTAAAAATGAGCCTGTACCCTTTATATCAGAAAAAATATTAAAAATGAATTTATTCATCTTTAAAAAGAAAAGAAAGAGATGCTGCCTCAAAGAGATAGAGACAGACAGACATTGTATCAGTAAATTAGTAATACACCTGAAAGCCCTAGAAAAGGAAGAAATAAATTACACCCAAAAAGAGGAGGCCAAACTCGGGGTTAAAACAGAAATAACAATAAAAACAATACAAAGAATCAATGAAACAATAATTTGCTCTTTGGAGGAAAAAAAAAATCAACAAGACTGGTAACTCCTAGCCAAATTAACTAAAAAAATTAAGAGGAAATCTAAATTAATAAAATTAGAGATGAAAAGACATACATTATAGTTTGGTCAGACTTAGGACAAATTGTTAACTGAGGTGCCTATTAACATATCAAATTCTCCCAGCATCCTTCAGTCCCTGTTACAGGGTCCTCCTGACTGACATACCCAGCCCGTCTATCCGGAACTCTCCATTTCAGTTATTAGGCTAGGCTTACCTCCCCCAGCTCCTCTGGCCCCTATATAACTATAACTCAGCCATTAACTATACTAATCTCTTGGCCAAAGCGCCACCCCCCTTGGTTGGTGGCTCCTCTCTTGCTTTCTCTCCCCCCTCTCCTCACATGGCCCAGCTCAGTCTGTTTCTTCCTTATAGCTATGATAAAAATAAAGCTCAACCACACTTGGGAGCAGCCATATCCTCCTTTTTGTTTCTTGTTTACACCCAATTACAACAGGCACTGAGAAAATTTGGGAGACAGTTTTTTTTTTTTAAGTTTTAAAAAGCTATAATCCACCAAACTGAAAAATATGAAATGGGTGAGTTTCTTGACATACAGAAGTTAAACCAAGATACAAACCAAGAGCCCCTGGCAAAATATAAGTAGCAATTAAAAGTCTCCCAACCAAAAGAGCCCAGGGTCATATGGATCCAGTGCAGAACTATACCAATCTGAATTCGAAGAATTAATGCTAATACTACTCATATTATTCCACAAAATAAAAACTGAGTGCAGTTTTTCTAATTATTTTTATGAGGCCTATCAACCCCCTCAAAAAAAGTTTTCAGACCAATTTCCTTTATGAACATAGATGCAAATATTCAGTAACATATTGGCAAACCAAATTCAAGAATGCATCAAAAAGACCATCTGTTTAATCCCAGTAGCTGGGAGACAGAGGCAGGGAGACTTCAAGCCTCGTCTATACAGTGAGTTCTAGCATAGCCAGGACTATACAGAGAGACCCTCTCTTTAAAAAACAAAATTATCTACCCTGATTAAGTAGGCCTCATCTTAGAGATACGGGGATGGCTTAACACATCAATAAACATCAATAAACGTAACTAACTATATAAAGAGATTGAATAATAAAAACCACATTGTCATCTCCTCAAATGAAGGATAAATCCTTAACAAAAATCCAGCATCCTTCAAGATAAAGCCCTGGAGAGAACAGAGATACAAAGAATGTACCTCAATATAACAAAGGTAATTTATAGCATGCCTGCAGCTAGTAACAACATAAACTGAGAAAAATCAAGTAATTCCACTCAAATCAAAAACAAACAAGGCAATATTATCTACTCTCTCCACAAATATCAGTATCTTACTTGAAGTCTTATCTTGAGCAAAATACAACAGAAGGAGACAAACCAAGGGCAGACAAACAGAAAAAGAAAGTCAAAGTATCTTTATTTGCAGATAATATTTTATACATAAAAGACCTAAAAACTCCACTAGGAAATTTCTAAAGCTAATAAATTTTCGAAGTATCAGGACACAAATTAACACACAAAAACCAGTAGTCTTTATATATATGACAGATTGAGAAATAAATCAGAAAAGTAATGCCTTTCACAATAGCCTCAAAATACAATAACAAAAATTGGGATAAGTCTAATCCAGCAAGTACTTGACTTCTAAAACCTAAAGACATTGAAGGAAAAAAATTGAAGATGCTAAAAGATAGAATGCTCATGAATCAGAAGGATTAATAGAATAAAAGGAGCCATCCTATCAAAAGCAACTTACAGATTCAACACAATTTCCACTAAAAATCTCAATGAAACTTTTTCACAAACAATTCTCAAGTTCACATAGAAACACAAAGAAAAATCCAGGATAGTTAAAACTACCCTGAATAATAAAGGCTGCTGGAAGGATCACCATAGCATATTTCAAGTTGTACTGCAGAGCTACAGTAATAAAAACACATGGTATTGGCATAAAAAGACACACAAATGGAATTGAACTGACAACATGGACCTAAGTTCACATTCCTACAGACACTGACAGAAAAACCAAAATACACACTAGGAAAGGATCTTCAACCAATGGTGGTTAGACAGGAGGCTGCATGGAGAAAAACACAATTATGTCCATACGTGTCATCCTGCAAAAACTTCATTCTAAATGGATTAAGGATCCCAAGATAAGGCCAGATACGCTGATTATGACAAAAGAAATTTTATTATTGAGACAATAGTGGGGAACAGGCTTTACCTCACTGGCACAAGAGAAGGCTTTCTGAATAGGACACTGCTATTACAGTAGACTGACAATAAATGGGACTTCATGAAACTGAAAAGTTTCTGGCAGGCAGCAGGCTACAGAAGGGGAAAAGATCTTTACCAGTTACTTACACAACTGGCAAAGGGTTATTATTAGTACAGAGCTAAAAGATAAAAAGGGAACATCAAGAAAACAACCCATCTGTGTGTGCATGCCTAAGTGTACATGTGCTTTTCAGGTCTTTGTTTTGTTCTGTCTCTCTGCTGTATTCTGGTCTATTAGTGCATTTGCTTTCTCAAGAGAGAAAGATGTGAAGTTAGATGGATGGGGATGTAGGAAAAATCTAGGAGATAGGGAGAGAAGAAACTATAATCAGAATATACTATATGAAAATTATTTCTAATAATAAAAGAAAACCACCTAATTAAAAAATGAGATATAGAACTAAGGAAAAGATAAAAACACAAATGGCTGAGAAAAAAAGGAATGTTCATAAAACTGCTTCAAGATTTCACCTTACCCAGCCACAATGGCCAAAATCAGAAAAACAAGTAATAATTCATGCTGGAAAGGACATGGGGGAAGGGAGCAATTATTCATTGTTAGGCTGAGTACAAACTTGTACAGTCACTATGCAAAGCAATGTGATGGTTCCTTACCAATCTGGAATACATCTTCCTCAAGCTCCAGTTAAACGTCCTCTTGCACATATACTTAAAAGGCTCTACATCCAACTATAGAAGTATTTAATCAGCCATGTTCACTGCTGCTCTAGTTATAATTGCCAAAAACTGGAAACAGCCTAAATGTCCTTCAACTAAAAAATGAATAATGAAAATGTGGTACATTTACAAGATTTACAAAATTTACATTTATAATATTATGCCCCTGTTAAATGAAATTATGATGAATGGGCAGGGGGACGGTATCAACCAGTCCCAAAGAGACAAATATTGTATGCTTTCTCATATGCGTGATGTTAGCTCTTAATTGCTCTATAAGAGTACTACAGTCAAACAACTACAGTGGTTAGGTACCTTCTAAGTCCACAGGGTAGGAGATCTCCAAATAAAGAGAAAATGGGATATGCTAAGAACAGACAAAAGGAGAAAGTGGGAAGATTAAATAGAGACAGGGATGGGAGAAAAGAGTAAAGGAGGGAATCTGGAAGGACAATTAATACTAAATGCCATTTGCAAAACCATATGTAGAAGCCTAAAATAGATACATATATAAAAGAAATTTAAATAGAGTAAATGCTTCAATTAGACATCTTATGCCACCAAATAAAACTTCCAGTGCCAAAAATAGGTTACATATTGTTACTTTGACCACATGATAACCACCAAACATCAAAGACTGTTGTTTACTTTCTACAACCTGATGGTAAGGCCCTATTGCCAAAGACAGCACTTACATTATGTCATTCAACACGAAGAAGTTGAGCTGGTACCTTACTAGAAGTTTCTCCCTTACTGATCAGTGTTGATAGTACTGGAAAGTATTCTACCTGGTATCAAAGAAAGGCATCAATATCTCCCAGCTACAAACCCTGCAACCTACAACTGCCTGTAAGATACTCTGGTGCAATAGTGGAGCATATGTTATGTAAGTAACCAACCACTTTCTGATTGAACTTAAGGCCCATTCCATGAAACAGAGAGGCTATCTGACATTGTAAATGTGGCCAACATGGAGACTCGATGGGCTATGTGCCTAGAGGAAAGCCCATTATTATACCCAGCTAAAGGAACACGGAAATAAAACAAATGGCATCTAGTGGCATTCTGCTATACCCACAGAGCAGTGCTGCACTCAGCCCTCAGCAAAGAATCTTGCATTACATAGGAACCAACAGAGACCCTGCTGCACAGAGCAATGTGCAGAGCTGAGATACTCTGAACCACTCAATCCTATAAAGGATGTTTTCATCAAAGCCTATGCCTCAAGGCTCAGTAATCTATCTGAAAAAAAAATTATAGGAAGCAGAGGTTATGGTTTAATCCAAAGAACGGTGTCTTTCAATTCCAACAGGACCAATGTACATATGAACTCAGAGAGACAATGGCAGTGCAGATATAGCCTGCACAGTTCAAGCCAGATCAGGACCTGCTCCTTAAGAGTGCAAAGTGTACATGGGCTCCCACTTCTAACCAAGAAACTACCTGCACCTGAGACCCACTGATGAAGGGAAAAAAATCAACTTTCTCCAGTGGAGAAATCTTAACCCTGAGTATCTTAACCACACTTCAGGGTAAGCCCCATAACCAGGGGTGGTATTTTTCTAGACTTTTGGTCTCATTTTGCTTTGTTTGAGCATTTTTGTACTATTGGTCATTTACTTGTTTATTCTGATTTCAGGGTTTCTGTGTGTGTGTGTGTGTGTGTGTGTGTGTGTGTGTATGTGTGTGTGTGTGTGTGTGTGTGTGTGTGTGTGTGCATGCTCACACATATACCTTATTTGATTTTTAAAAAATGAGAAAGAATATAAAGTAGGGAAGTAGAAAAAATCTGGAAGAAACTAGGGGAGAAGAAAATGTGATCAAAATGTATGAAAAAGAACTTTTCAATTAGAAAAGTATGTAAGCATTAGATTTTTTTTGTAAGTGAAAATGTGGAGCTACATATATCTTATATTACATTATGGGAGTCAGAAAAGTAGTTCATCGAAACTACACAGACAAAAATGTTTACAAAAGCTCTCAAGAAACACTTTTGCACATTTTAATTCTGGAAAGCTCAACTAATTTTACTGACCATACACTCACACATATAAATTTAAGTTCTTGTTGTTCTCAATTTACTCAAACTATGTTCAATATTAAATATATTTATAGCCATATTTGGAAATCAGTACAGTGTAATATAATTACTAGGATTTGTGGCATACGATAGCCTGAAGCAAATTTTGCTATTATTACATTGATAAACACATATTAAACCAATTCCTAATAACTTGTCATTATACACATAGATTGTCTCCCTCACCTCTCATCAGAAACATTTCTTTTTTGCACTAGATATTAAGTACAGACCCATAGCTGATCTAAGTGCAGAGATTAAGAGACTGAACATTTAGTCTTAAGTGGCCTATCTATATTACACCAGGAGGTGATATGTAACTACAGAACAGCAGTAGCAGCTGCACATACAAACGCTACAGCAGTTCTAACAGCGTGTACAAGACCTGTTCTAGTGCAAGCCAGTCAGAATCACACTGAGACAAAGAGAGTTAGGAGTTATTTTTCAACTGATAGCTGCTTAGGAAGAGGGAAAGTCATATTTCTTTCAGAATGTGGCCCCAGGCAGGCCAACCTTACAACAGTGGAAGTCCACACATCCTAGAATAATGTGCAGCACAAATCGGGCTTGATAGTTTATTTTAAAAAAAAGAAAAAGATAACACAGAGCCAGGTCTGAAAGGGGTAAGTCTGAAAGGAAGCAAGGTGGGTGAATATGACCAAAATCAACTATAAAAAATTCTCAAAAATATAAAAATAAATTTTATAAAGGAAAAAGTACGTAGGGGATGGTAAGATGGCTCAGTGGATAAAGGTGCTCACTTGTATGCCTAATGACCCAAGTCTCACATTTTAGGAGAGACCAATTCTCACAAGTTGTCCCCAGATTCTCAAAAGCTGTCCCTAAGCCTTCACACTTAAAATTATATATATTTACTTTTTTACTGAGTTCCCCACTGCCTCCCTCCACCTCCACCACCACTTTGGTCACCAAATGGCTAGAGACTCCTATAGTTTTTTATTTCATTTAATAGGTAAAATCTTAAGCAATGGTTCAGGGATTTATTAGTGAGTTGGAAGATATGAGAATCTGTTGCTCAGAGCAATGAGTACTGAAATGATTGCTGCAACTTTTGCCAGATATGTATTGTTTGTTGGGTCCTTACCCTTTACTTTACTAGGGACATCCTGGCTAGGGATGAGAAGTTACAACACTCCAGAGTTGTATCACACATGGTCCTCAGTACTGCCACCTGTGTGTCCCATTATAGCTCATTCAGTTCATTCCTGAAGCAGCCACAACTGCTGATAAGAGATGCTCTCCTCTAGCACCCTCACATCCATCAAAGGCATGGAAAGGAAGCACAAGATGGTCCAAACATGCCTCTAAAACTCCCTTTTGAGTTAAACATGTCAGCAAACTTTGTAAATGTACACATTCCCTCCATATAGTGGTTTAAATAAGAATACCCTCCAGAGACTCAAGAGAGTTAAATACTTGGTTCCCAACTGCTTTATCTATAATGAGCTAAGAATGTGACTCTCGAAACGTGAAGTAGGGTTTCCTGAAAGTTGTAAAAATTATTTCCTACTCTGAGATTTTACTTAAAGTGTAACTTTCAAAAGAATTGTGTTCTATATAAATACACACATATTTACCAAATTAATGTTCACTAAATACAGCTGATAGCCATCAGATTGTCGGAAAGTTTTTAGATTGTCATTTTGTAAACAATCTACTCCAAACCCTGGTTTACACAATGAGTGACCAAACAGCTTAGGACCGAACTTCCTTTCCTGTTCTTTCCACTGCTAAGGATCAGTATGAGCTCCAGAAGGTGTCTTGATCAGTGTGGTCATTTTAAATTGTTTTGGCCTGCCACCATTCCAGTTCTCAGAGCCTGCAGCAAGTCTGCTCCACTCCACTGATTCAATGAATCTAGGGTTTTCAGCCATACATTAACATTTTTGTTCCCACTAATTTGACAATTTTTCTTGTTGGGAGCATTTCATTTTGTTGTCCCAACTAGCCCAAATCTCAAGGGTTCAAGCTATCATCTTCCTCAGTCTCAGTCAATAACTGACTAACTAGTCAACTATTACCAACTAAATCACTGCTGTGACTTTAGTAAGATAAATCCATAGGAGCTGGATCTTCAAGTTCAAATAGTTTAACACATGGTTGTCTTACAATAGTTGTGCCTGGTACATGGATAGAAAGAGATCACATTAAGCAAGTAAACCAACAAACATGTTTTCTCTAATGAAATCTCAATTGTTTTATTGACAGGCATGGTGGTTCATGCATGCAAGTAATGCTAGTGCTAAGGAGGCTGAAACAGGACTGCACTAAAGATAGCTGGAGTTACAGGCATGCCTGGACTACAGACCTTGTCTCAAAAATGAATAAATAAAATAATAATCATAATGGAGATGGAGAGATGGTTCAGAAATTAATAGCACTGGCTGTTCTTTCAAAGAACCAGTGTTCAATTCCCAGCACCCATAAAGCAGCTCATGACAACTCCACTTAGAGGAAATCTGATACCCTCTTCTTGCCTCCAACGAAACCCTACTCATAAGGTACACAGGCCTATACTCAGACAAAATACCCATACATATAAATGTTTGAAAAATAATAATAAAAGAATTTTAGTAGTAGAGACTGGAGAGATGGCAAAGTGATTGATTGCTGTGTTTACAGAGAAAAAGTAGTCTCCAGCACCAACAACAGGTGACTCACAATTACTTGTAAGTTGAGCTTCAGGTGACCAATCAACCCCCACATTCTGGCCTCTAAGGCATGCATGTATGCATACATACATCTTTTTGAAAATATATTTAATGTTTTGCCTGCATGTATATATGTGTACCACCTGGATGGCTGGTGCCCCTAGAGGCCAAAAGAGGCTGTCCAGTCCTCTGGAACTGGAATTACAGATGGTTGTCAGCCACCATTTGGATGCTGGGAATAAAACCCAGGTCATCTGCAAGTGCAACGAGTGCTGTAAAAACAGAGCCACCTCTTCAGCCCCAATAAACTTTGTTCTTAAAGAAAAACCTACATGAGGGACAATCTGGCAAAAGGTAAGACAGGAAGAGGCAAGAGAGTATAAGATCAAAATACACAAACATATAATGAACCCCATTATTTTCCTGCAATTAAAATTGAAGTCATGATTTTCAAGTTTTCTGGAAACATGCTCCTCAACCAGGAGAAAATAATTATGTTCAAATATTATACTATTTTAGAAAAATAATGTTTGGTTTCAGACTGAAACAAGGGACTGAGGTGCTTATCATACATACCAAAGCAGACCTGGCCTCAAAGTTCTCCCAGTATCCCTCAGTCCCTACCTGGCACACCCTGCCCCAACCTTGAACTTTCCAGGCCAGGGACTGGGCTGCTCTTCCCGCAAAGGCTCTTCCCTACATAATCCTGACATTTTGGTCTCTCCCTGCTCTTTCTTCTCCTCTTTCTCTGCCCACAGGTGCCCTTTCTCTTCCCCATTCCCTACCCCACACAGTTACTTCCCTAGCCTCTGTCCTTGGGGCCAATAAACTCACCAGTGGGCAGATTCCAATAAACCTACATTTAATATATTATAATCTGACTTAAACTGGCTCATTTCACTGGTAGAGAAATAACTATCAAATAAAGCCTTAATAGAGTTCCATTTATTTATTCAAGTGTGTGTGTGTGTGTGTGTGTGTGTGTGTGTGTCTCCTCATTCACACATAGCTGGAGTTACAAGCCACTAACATAGGTGCTGGGAACCAAAATCAGATCCTCTGGAAGTGCCATGCGGGCTCTTAAACACTAATCCGTCTCTCCAGCCCCAAGCTCCAGTTTTCCATGAGCCATCCCTTCAGTGGCAAATTCCCCATTTCTCGCTTGTGAATACTTTATTGTTGGGATGAAGGGAGGAGGTTAAGGGATGAGTTGTGGTCTGCAAAACTGATGACATGCACAACCTGACCTGTTCAAACTTTCTCTTTGCCAAAATAAAACAACTCAAAATGTATACATGGGTTTTGGTTAAAAAAAAAGAAAAGAAGAAGAAGAAAAGAAAGATTAGATAGATAGATGATAGATAGATAGATAGATAGATAAAACAGAACTAATGAATTTTATCAGTTTTCAAAAAAATGGAAGGATGCTAAGTTCTAATCGTTGATAGTGAGAGACTTGAAAGACAGGGAAAGGAAATGAAAAAGGAAAGAAGCTCCTCACCCTGGGACTTTCCTGCTCCATCAAATTCCACCCACTGTTCACAATGAAGCGGATGGCCAGGTTCGTGGGGCGATGGGGAGCCAAGCTGGACTCCAACAGCGGAAATCCTTTGCTTTCTGGAAAGCAAAGTTTTTGTAAGATTACCTTACAGAAGTTCGAGGCAGCAAGGCGTACATTCGAAGGCACGGGGCGCTCAAATACTGTTCATGTGAAATGGCCCCCGGCGGGGACCGCAGGACTGTAGGGCCCTAGCCTCTGAGAAGCGACCGGGCCAGACCCGCGGCCCGGGGACGGGCGGAGTAGCCACGGAGGCCACACCCGGGCCTCACTCCCCACCTCCGCCACCGCCCATCCCCCTCACCCAGCCTCACCAGAACTCGCCAGGGCGTCCGGTACTACAGAGAAAAAGACACCGGGGCCGCGCGAAACCACACCGGAAAAGATGGAGGCGAGCTGCGGCCCACTTCCGCTTACCGAGTCGGAATCCTTCCGGAATAGAAATTTCAGTTCCCTGGACCTGGGTGCCGATTGATTCTGGAGCGGAGGTTAAAAACCCGGTCAAAGGATGAACTGAAGTCTGAGCAGGATTTCTGACTGAGAACGGCCTTCCCGACGACCAATCCCAGAGCGAAGTTAAACAGAACGGGAAGTACGGGGTCTCAGGAGGCTCACAAACCTCCCCTACCCCCTCTTAGTTCCTGTACTTCCTGGGCAGAAAAACTGCCAGATCTGTTAGCCAGCCTGTCACTTCCACACAACCACTGCACTCTTTGGGCTTTGTTTTGTTATCTGGATACCATGCTAAGTTCTAATCGCTGATAGTGAGATGGGCCAGAAAGACAGGGGAAATGAAGAGGACATGAAAAAAAGAAAGAAGCCTATCACACTGAGACTTTCTGATACAGCCATAAATTGCCTGCAGAGAAAAATGTGTTTCCATAACGATATTTCAAATACGATGTTAAAAGCAAGTATCAGTGCATTAACAGTACACTCCTGCAGTCACAGCACGCAGAGGCAGCGACAGCGACAGGCAATCTTCCTGAGTCGAGGCCTGCTAGATCCATGTAACAAGTTCCAAGCCAGTCAGGACTACAAAATGAAAACTCATCTCAAAACAAAACGAAAATAATAAGGTGACAAACTCTACTGAATTAGGGCCAAATGCCTATAATCTTGAATCTTATCATATTAGCATTCCTCTTGACCCTATATCTGAAGAATGTATCTCATAAAACCATCTTTCAATTTCATTTACAAACAGAAATTCATTAAGAGTAAACCAGTTAATATATCTTACTTAATTTTTAAGTGTTATTTAAAAATTAAACCTTGCTTAATCTTTAAACCTTATTATAAATTACATCATTTGAGAATTATAACTTAGGAAGCCACAAGATTATATATATGTACTGATATATCTATATGCATTGAGGATACAATCAAACTGAGATACCTGTAGAAGCCACACCGGTATCTTGTGATTGTGTACTGCCTTTTTCCTCTATAACTTTCTTTCCTCCACTAATCCAGCACTCAGAAGGCAGAAACCAGTGGATATCTGTGAATTTGAGGCTAGCCTAATCTACAAAGTGAATTCTAGGACAGCCAGGGGTTAATATGTGGAGAAACCCTGTCAAAGAAGAGGAGGAGGAAGAAGATGAAAACAACAAAAACAGTGTGTGTGTGTGTGTGTGTGTGTGATTTAGCCTGTTTCTCACCACCTTTAATTGTTGGCAACCAGATATCATGAGATTGGTTTTGAATGTTTTGGTGAGTTGTGATTATGAGCTAGCCTTGGATGCTGTCCTGAATATCTGAATTAAGCCCTGTGGGTCCTTGCAGGATTTGCTCACAGATGCCCAGGTTGGAACATGTGTGAGCCGCAGTTGAAATCTATGTGTCATTCTCAGAGTCTGGAGGTCGCCCACCCCAGCAGCTTAGTTCAGGCAGTGAATATGCAAATATATTTGACCTTTTTTACTAGAGAATTTACAGGAAACCTTGCTAAATGTTTTTTAGCTTTCATTGCATTTCTGTGTTTTGTATGGACATGTGTGCTTTGGAGGTCAGAGGATAACTTACAGACATCAATTCTCCCTTCCACGGTGTGGGCCTCCAGAATCAAACCCAGACCATTAAACTTGGCAGCATACTTACAAGTCTTAGTTCTTAATGCATTTTTTTTTTTTTTTTTTTTTTTTTTTACTTTTTATTTGGGGAGGCCATTTGAAGCAGGGTCTCTCTATTATGTAGCTCTGGCTGTCCTGGTCCTATGAGTAAAGGCTACGGATAAGAAGTTAGCAGAAAAGCACTCTTAGGCCTGGAACTCTATGTAGCCAAGGATGACCTTGAACATCTGCTCCTCCTGCCTCTGTGACCTGAGTGCTGGCATTCCCAGTGTGAGCTCCCACAGAACACTTTATTGCAAGGGGCTATGTGCATGTTAAGAAAGCACTCTACAAAGTGACATAGATCCTCAGCTTTAGGAAAGTTTCTCTGGTTCCATCAGTATTCCTAGCACCTCTCCCTTGATTCTTTCATACTGGTAAGCCTGCTGGTGTGCATGGAGTTCTGACTTCCACAGGCCTTTAAGCTCCTTTGTCTTATCTGTATGAACATTTTAATGAATTATTATAGTCCTTAATTACTCTGTATTTTCAATTACTTTTATTTGCTCTGAGTCCTGGTTACATTTTATTGATGTGATAAACACCAACCAAGGATAATTTGGGGGAGGAAAGAGTTTATTTGACTTAAATATACCAATCATAGTCCATCGTTAGGGGAAGTCAAGAAAGAAACCCAAGACAGGAACCTGGAGTCAGGCAGATGCTGTAGAGAAACACTTCTTACTAGGTTGCTCTCCCTAACTGGTTCAGCTTTTTTTCTCATACTACTGAGGACTCAGCAACATAAAGGGCAGGTACAAGGTACCCATGGCCACCTGCTCATGGGTAGTGTGGGGATCCCACATCAATCATTAATCAAGAAAATATCCCCAAAGACTTCTCCATATACAAGTCTGATGGCAGCATCCCTCAATTAATATTTTCTCTTCCCAGATGATTAGTTTGTATTAAGCTTACAAAAAAAACTGACCAGCACAAATGACTCCTTGTCAGTTTGACACAGACACATCACACTATTCAGTCATAACTTTTCCTTTTTATATATATCCCCAAGATCTCATGTTAGTATCATAATATAAAATATAGTGTAACCTTAAATGCTTCAGTCTTCAAAAATTCAAACCCTTTAAAAGTTAAACCTCATAACACTAAAGCACCAACCATGAAGCCTGCATCGGTCTTCACTAGGTCCTCTGCATACATGAGGTGGTTATTTAGCTGGGGGTATTTGTAGGACTCCTCTAGCAGTGGGAGTGGGGTGTTTCTAACTCTTTGGGCTGCTCTTGGGACCATTTTCTCCTACTGGGTTGCCTCGTCCAGCCTTAATGATGAGAATTTGTACCCAGTCTTATTGCATCTTGTTAGGCGGGTGTTTGGTTGTTATCGCTGGGAAACCTGCTTTTCTGATGGAGCAGTGGGTCTGGGGGGAGGGAAGGTGGGGAGGACTGGGAGGTGTGGAGGGAGGGGAGGCTGTGGTCAGTGAAGGGACACTAGCCCATTCCAGCAAGGCTTTGTCAGGCCTTTCTCTTCTCTCTCATTCTCCCTGCCTTGCTAAAAACTGTTAGATTACAATGCTAATGCTAGCCATCAAAATCTGTTTCCTTATTTGGACACTTCCTCCTCCTACAGCTTACTACCAAGGTCCAGCTATCAATGTATTAAAGTCTACCAATCAAAAGTCCCCTTTGGCTCACCCAACATGTCCAATTAAAACTAAACACCTCGTGCTAACATTAGGCTTCCCCTTGTACCATTATAAACCTCCACTTTCTTATGTGGCATGTCTCCTCTCTGTCCAAAGGCAGTCCTTGTTCTATTCCCCTCTGGGACAAATTTCCCTTTCCCACCTTGTTCCCTTCCCTTTCTCCATCTCCTGTCTTTGTGTCTTACTCCCTGCCCCCTGTCCCTCTGGTCTCGGGAGTCCTGAGCTGATGCCTTTCCTTTCAGTCAGGATGTATATGAGGGAAGAAGAAGTAGAACACAGCTTGGTATTTTTCCAATAGTCCGCATAAGGAGCCAGGTGTGGTGGTGCACATTTTTAATCCCAACACTCAGGAGGCAGAAGGAGGTGGATCTCTGAGCTCCAGGACAGCCAGGACTATAAGGGAAAACCTGTAAAAGAAACAAAGAAAAAATCACCATCTCCAGGCAGTGATGGTACACACCTTTAGTCCCAGAAAGTGGTAGGCAGAGACAGGTGGATATTTGAGGCCAGCCTGGTCTACAGATCGAGTTCCAGAAAGCCAGGGCTATACAGAGAACCCTACTCTCTCTCTCCCTGTAGATAGATAGATAGATAGATAGATAGATAGATAGATAGATAGATAGATAGATAGATAGATTCAGCTATAGATAAGTTCAGCTGCCAGCTTGAGCTGCAGGCTCCCAGATTTCACCTCAATGATGCTGGTGTCCTTAGTCACCGCTGCTTTTGAGCTCCAGCTAACCAACAGCTACCAGTGGTGCAGGTGGTCAGCCCCAGCTGGGCAGAAATCACAGGCTCTCTATTCAAACTACAGTACAAACAGCCCTGTTATCTTTGCTTTCCCTGAAATTTCACAAGCCAGCCTCCACCATCTGCACCTCTCTCCACTTCCCTTAGCCTCCACCATCTGCACCTCTCTCCACTTCCCTTAGCCTCCACCATCTGCACCTCTCTCCACTTCCCTTAGCCTCCACCATCTGCACCTCTCTCCACTTTCCGATCTCCAAAGTTCCCACAACAATACAGTAAGCTCAGAAAATCGATGGCTTTTTCTTTCTTTCTTTTATGTTTATTTTTTACAACTTTATTTTAAAAAGCAAAGATAAATGTACAGATTTTAAGCATTTATGCATAAAAGTATATGAATACATTTTTGTCAGTACTTGGTTTTTTTTAAAGGTTTGATAGTATGCATTAAAATCTTACTAGTTACAATGAGCATAAAGTACATGTAAAACAAGATGTAACCTGGAAATAGTCAAAGTTTTCTTGCTGTATAAAGATTAAGCATAATGGTTTTTCATTTTCTTTTTTTTTTTTTTCTTTTTGTTTTCTTGAACTTCATATAGTCTGTGAGTTGTTTCTGGGGTTAGTATCCAATTATCAGTGACTGCATATTACGTCTGTTCTTTTGTGACTGGGTTATCTCACTCAGGATGATATTCTCTAGATGCATGCATTTTCTTAAGAGTTTCATGAAGTCATTGTTTCTGATAGCTGAGTAGCACTCCATTGTGTAAATATACCACAATTTCTGTATCCATTCACCTACTGAAGTACATCTGAGTTCTTTCCAGCTTCTGGCTATTATAAATAGAGCTGCTATGAACATTGTGGTGCATGTGTCTTTGTTGTATGTTGGAGTGTCTCTGCGGTAAATGCCCAGAAGTGGAATAACTAGGTCTTCAGGTAGTACTATGTCCAATTTTCTGAGGAATCGCCAGACTGATTTCCAGAGTGGTTGTACCAGTTTACAACCCCACCAACAGTGGAGAAGTGTTCCTCTTTCTCCGCATTCTTGCCAGCATCTGCTGTCATCTGAATTTTTTATCTTAGCTCAATGGCTTTTTCAAGCCCAAAGTTCCAAAATCTTTCCACTATCTTTCTCCAAACCAACAACGGTAGGTCAATCACAACAACACTCATGATCCCAGTATCAATTTCTGTTTTAGTTTGGTTCCCTGTTGTGTTGAGAAACGCAGTGACCCAAAGCCGCCTGAGTGGAAGTTTATTTGGCTTTACATCTCTGTTTTGTTTTGTTTTTCAAAGCAAGGTTTCTACATGGTAGCCCTAGCTATCCTGAAGCTCTGTCTGTAGATCAGGCTGACCTTGAATTCAGGAGAGTTGCCTGCTTCTGTCTCCTGAGTGCACCACCACCACCATCTTAATCATAGCTCATCGCTGAAGGTCGTCAGGGCAGGAACTCAGAAAAAAAAAAAAACTTGGAGTCAGAAACTGAAGCAAGAGACCACAGAGAAATACCGCATACTGGCTTACTCAGTTTCTTATACCATTCAGAATCAACTACCCAGGGTTGGCACCACCCGCAGTGACTGGGGCTCTCCAATATCAGTCATCAATCAAGAAAATGCCCCCAAAGCCTGGCCTGCAGGCCAGTCTGATGAGGAAAGTCCTCAGTTAAGACTTCCTTTTCTCTGATGACTTTAGTTTTCATCACACTGACAAACGTTAGCCAGCATACTGTGCAGCTCAATGATTTGTTCTTCATGTGTTTTTTTATGATATACAGGACTCTCACCATACAGCCGAGACCATCTGTGCATTGCAAAAGTACTGATATGACCAGGTATCCCCAAGAATTTATACAGAAAAAAAAGAAAACCACTAAGAATACTAAGAGATGGGCTGGAGGATGATTCAGTGGAAAAGAGACATATATCATACATGCCTGAGACCTGAGTTTGGGTCCCTAGCATCCATATAAAAACTGGGAACGGTCATGAGCACTCGTAACCCCGGCAATGGGAGAAGGAAGTCAGGAGAATTGCTGCCGGTTGCTGGCTTAGCCTGAAATCAGCAAGGTCCAGATTCACTGAGATAATCCTGTCTCAAGAGAATAAGTAGAGCAGGGCAGCTAAAGTCCTACTCTAGATTTTTAATGTGCTCATGGGTGTGTGTAGCCCCACATACATTTGCACACCACACACACATAGTTTTTTTAATCAGTCACACACACACATACATTAAAAGTAAAAACAGTAAGATATTCAGGAAACGCCAAACTTCTGTAAAATTTATACTTCATGGATGTCTTCCACGCCTGAGGACTTGATTTTGATTCCTAGAACCTACATGGTAAAAGGAGAGAGCCAATCTCCCTTCCCCCAGTTATCTTCTCACCTCCATACAAGTGCTATGTCATGTTCAAGCCCCCAACAAATACATGTAAAATTAAAAAAATATTCCTCATATCATATTCAACAATAAACTACAAACTGGTCAGGAATCTTAAGAAATAAAACTATGGTATGCAATGTGTTCAAGTGATTCTTTGCCAAGATAAGGAAAAAATGTGTGACCGCAAGGTGGCAGTAGTGCACAGGCATAATTTGGGCAGCATGGAAAGTTAAATGAGCCTTTTGCGACGTTAGACTAAGCAGGCTCCCTTAACCACTGTGCATAAATGGCCAGAAGAGAGCTCCCAGCAGAGAAGGCGGCCAGGGAGGTGGCTTACATGACTATCTAAACGATGCTACTTGGCAATTTATCCAGGAGTTTCTGGGTCAGATCTGAAAGCATTAAGTAACGGGCTCTTCACAGTCACAGGGGTTATTTTATCTGTGGCCAGCAGATCTGGGGCACAATTCCAAGAAATATACAAAGCATGATGAAAAATGTTCGGGAAAGGATGAAGAGAGTGGAGGGATATGTGAGGTGTAGTAACAATTGGGGATGTCTCTGGGGGACCCATGCTGAGGCATCTCTTCCCCCCTGAGGGACCAGCCACGAGATAGTATAGTATAGAATAGTTTATTCAGGGCATGGGGAGGGGAGTTAAGTAGGGGCAGAGAGAGAGGAGTAGAGAAATAGAGGCTGGCCATGAGCACGTGGAGGGAGGGAATGGGGAAGAGAACAAGAGCAAGGGGGGGGAGCAAGAGAGAAAAGAGAGAAGGGGCAAGCAGCCCCTTTTATAGTGCCAGGTAACTGTGGGGCGGAGCATACCTGGCTGTTGCTAGGTAACTGTGGGGTGAGATTTACAGAATCCCAACAAAAAGATGTTTGCTTGAGCTGTAAAACAATCACTATTGTTAATAATCATCCTACCAATATTGAGGTACAAATATATCTTTGACTTCCAGCTCTCAATATTTTGGGTTTATAGGAAAGAAGGTATCACTGAAACATAATGACGTAGTAACAGGGAAACTACCATAAAGCTTTCCAAACCTGCTACACCATTTTACTGCCAGTGACCAAAATGTCCTTACTTTTTCACATTTCCTGTTTCTTGGTTTCATTTTGTATTGCGGGGACCCACACATGAGAAGGTCAGAGAACTTCTGCTAAAGTTGTTTCCTGCTGTGTGAGCTCCAGGGATCCGACTCAGGTCACCATCCTTGACAGCCAGTCTTTACCCACCGAGCCATCTTGCCAGCCCTTATTTCTTATTCATTCATTCATTCATTCATTCATTTTTATTATTTTTCCTATCTGCTGTTGATAATAGCCATCATCAGTGTGGTAAAATGATATTTCATCTTTACTTTGCAGGGAATCTACCCCCTTTCACATGCTAAGTAAACAAAATACAGTAGAGCCCTCTTATTGTGATTTATTTTCCCTGTTTAGTGACTTGACCATCTTTTATTGTACTTGCTGCTCATTTGTATCCTTGGTGAAATCAAAGACCTTCTATATATTTGGGTTGAATTGTTACTCTTGAATTCAGAAGCTTTATATGAGGGAATATGTGTATCTCAAGCTGGCCCCAAACTTTTTAACTTTTAAAACTGGTATTCAAAGCCAGCAAGGTGGAATTCAATACATAGATATGCCTGCCTCTTCCTCACAAGGGTTGGCATTAAAGGCATGTGACATCATACTTGGCCCACCATTACCTTAATTTTAATTCAATAGATTACAGTCATTTACAATACTTTCTTTTGCGTGATCATTGGTGGTACAGATTATGTCAGTTGATTCTAATTGGTTTTCTGTATCTGGTTTCTTTGGCTATATTGTTGTTATAATAGTTGGTCCACCAGGGGTGACCTCTAAAAAGAAGGCTGCTCACTAAGACCTTCAAATAAAACTCGAAGAGATACCTATCCAACCACGTGTGTAAATCACGACTTAGAAATACAAGCAGATCTATAGTGAGTTCCAGGACAGACAGACAGGGCTACATTGTAAAACCTTATCTCAAAACAAACAACAACAACAAAAAAAAAACACAAAACAAAATCAAGGCAGCATGATTTCTCCCAAAGATCACTACTCTTCAGTTACCGACTCCAAAAATAATACAATGGTTGGGAATGCTAGACAAATAACTTTAAAAATATAGACCTTTTTTCTTATGTGTCTGTGTGTGCACATGTATTCATGGAGGTCAGAGGACAGTTTGTGAAAGTCAGCTCTCTCCTTCCACCATGTGGATTCTGGAAAGTGAACTCAGGCCCTCAGGCTTGTCAACACTTGCTGAGCTATCTCAATGGTCCTGAAAAGTCCAGTTTTTAAATAATCAGAAATCTCAAAGAGGATTTAAAAATAGCTGATGAATTAATTTAAAAAATCAGTTCAAGAACTAGGCAAGAATGTTAACAATGTAGATGAAAATTCAGCAAGGAAGCTGATGGTAGAGGTGCACACCTTTAATCCCAGCACTTGGGAGGTAAAGGCAGACAAATTTATAGAGTTCCAAGACAACCAGGGCTACATGCAGAGACTCTGTCTTGAAAAACAAACACTCAGCAAGAAACTTGAAATTTTGAATAACAGAGAAATATTAGAAACAAAATCTCAGTAAATCAAATAACAACAAAATATAGTGGAAAGGACCATTGTTGTATCAAAAGGATATCAGTTATTGGTGTCAGTTATTGATATCAGTTATTGAACATAAAATTGAGGAAAATCCATATCCAGATATCAAAAAAAGTGAATATAGTTTTCAAGAATTCTTGAAGATTAATAGATATTACATGAGAAACTGTGGGGAAGACAGGGTTGAGATAAAAACCAACAGCACAGAAGACAATCACAGTGAAATGATATTGGAAAAAAAGCCCACATCTAGGGAGTGAGAAATATGGACAGCTACAAACAAAAAACTTATGTCCCTAGCAAATATGAACATGAAAAGCTTCTCCTCAGGCTGGGCATGATGGCTCAGCCTTAGAAAAGCTTTCCACCAAGGCTGAAGACCTAAATTCAATCTCTGAGACCCACATGGTGAAAGAATTGGCTTACAGAGGTTTTCCTCTGACTGTCATATGCACACCAGGAGGTGTATATGCTCGCAGACATCAATCAATCAATCATTACAAGGTAATAAAAGTATTCTTTAATCTGGTCATTCACAACGACCTGTAACTCCATCTCCAGTGTACCTAACAGCCTCTTCTAGCCTCCACAGGCAACTAAACTCATGTGTATATGCCCACATAGAGATGTATAAAAAACTGTTTTAAAAAGTAGTTGCGCAGTATCTTAGTTAGGGTTTTACTATGGTGAACAGACACCATGACCAAGGCAAGTCTTATAAGGACAACATTTAATTGGGGCTGGCTTAAGAGTTCAGAAGTTCAGTCTATTATCATCAAGGTGGGAAGCCCACACCCACAATGACACACCTACTCTAACAAGGTCACACCTCCAAGGAGTGCCATTCCCTGGGCCAAGCATATACAAACCATCACAGGCATAAAGGTACATACCTTTGTTCCAGCACTTATCAAGCAGAGATACATGGATCTTTAGCAAATTCCAGGACAACCAGGGCTATATAGAGACTGTATCTCAAAAATAAATGGACATATATATGATATATATATATATATATATATATATATATATATATATATATATATATATATATATATCAAAAGGATCTGTGGATTGAAGGATTTATTACACTCCACAGGGCTTCCTTTAACTTGAATATTTTTTATGTACTTGAATTGGAATAAATGAAAGGCTTTTCTACATTGCTTACATTTCTTTCTCTCAGTGGTGGTTTCACATGTTAATATTAAGGCTGTAGAGTATATAAAAACCTTTTCTCCATTCTATGTGTGTATAACATATTATATGCATATATTAAAACATGTAATAAATTTTTTGTGGTCTAGAGGTAGCTTAGCAGTTTTTGCAGTTCCCAATTACCACAAATTATATATACAGTCAAATGTGCCATATTTGGGGCAACCTCAGAGGTCAGAATGTTTGATGTGCAATGAATAAGCCATGCTGTAGGAAAACCACCTTCGTGATCATAGATCTCCCCTGCCAGGTATTTCCCTCTGTTTTCTTGAGACAGTGTCTTAGTTACTGTTCACCACTGTTGTGAACAGACACCACAAGCAAGACAATTTTTGCTGGTTTTTTTTAAGGCTTATTTATTTGTTTGTTTGTTTGTTTAATGTATAGGAATACACTGAGCTGCCTTCAGACACCAGAAGAGGGCATCTGATACTATTATAGATGGTTGTGAGCCACCAAGTGGTTGCTGGGAATTAAACTCAGGAACTCTGGAGGAACAGTCAGTTCTCTTAAACTGCTGAGCTACTTGCTGGAGGCTTGCATAGTTTTAGAGGGCCAGTCTATGATCACTATGGTGGGAAGCAGACAGGTTTAATGCTGGAGCAGTAGCTGAGAGCTTTATATCCTGATCTGGAGGCAGTAGGCAGAAAGAGATAGTGGGCCTGACATGACTTTTGAAACCTCAAACCCACCTTCACATCCTTCCCAAACAGTTCCACTAACTGGGGACCAAGCATTCAAACATGAGCCTTTCTCATTCAAGCCACCACAGGCACCTCAGTTAAGCCCTGGACAGCCTCAGTCTTACTTTGTCAAGAGTGACCTTGAACTCATTCTCCTGCTTCCACCTCCTGAGATGCACACCAGACCCAGTTTTATTTTTATTTTGAAATGGGATTTCATGGCCTACGATGACCTCAAATTCAATATGCAGCCAATACTGGCCTTGGATCACTGATCATTCTGGCCTTAAGTGTTGGGATTGTCAGTGTGCCTCCATTTTCATGCTACTTGTATTCTTAAGACTTATTCGTTAATTTCAGTATTTTACCTACATGCATGTATGTG
The DNA here is from genome assembly GCF_963924665.1 of Micromys minutus. Taxonomy (NCBI): domain Eukaryota; kingdom Metazoa; phylum Chordata; class Mammalia; order Rodentia; family Muridae; genus Micromys; species Micromys minutus. The sequence continues at coordinate 16,557,764 of NC_137985.1, forward strand.
CACCGTATGAATGTATGGTGGATCCAGAAGTCAGAAAAGGCTATGGAACTGAAATTACAGACATGACTGTAGGCCACCATGTGGGCACTGGGAACCAAATATAGGTCTTCTGTAAGAATAGCAAGTACTTATAGCTGCTAAGCCATCATTTTAGCCCCGCCCTTGATTTTTAAACATGGGCTATTGAAAAGACAGACAGACAGACAGACAGGGTAAGAAACTGCTATATAACTCAGGTCTTTAACTTAAATCCTGCTTCCACTTCTCAAATTGTAGGATTATACAAACAGGAGCCATTGCACTCAGACCTGAACATAACTGAAGTTTTGGGGTAATATGAAGGTATGTATAACTATATATATATATATATATATATATATATATATATATATATATATGTATGTATGTATATATATATGTGTATGTATGTATGTATGTATATATATATATATATACATACATAATATATAAAGGTGTGTATAATATATATTATCACACACCTTTACAATATATTAATATACTAAATATATATAATCACACAATTTGGTAGAGCTAATGCAATGAAGTAACAGACCAGGTTACTAAACATGGTTATTTATTTCTTAGAATCTGGAGGCTGGAAATCAGAGATCAGCATGACTCAGGCAGTTTCCTCAGGTGGCCTTGGTAGAGACACTTGTTGTAGCCACGGTCTCTACTTACAGAAGGCCAACATTTCCATGGCCTTCTCTGGTGCATCCTGCTGCATCTTAACCTCTTGAGGACATTAGTCACTTTTTCTTTTTATTAGTTTTTACTTTATACATGTTTTGCCGGCACATATACACTCATGTGTATGCTGAGTGATCACAGAGGTTATGGATAGCTACAAGCTGCCACGTGAGTGCTGGGAACTGAAGCCTAATCCTCTGCAAGAGCAGCAGGGGCTTGCAACTAAATCATCTCTACAGCCCCTCATTTGAATTTTTAAAATGTAATATTATTGGGGGTTTGCATGCCACAGCATTCATGTGGAAGCCAGAGGGCAGCTTTTAGGAGCCAATTCTCTCCTTACACTGTAGGGCCCAGGGACAGAAAATGGGTAGTCAGGATTTTGTGGAGAATGCTTTTGTCTGATGAGCCATCTCAACAGCCTTCATTTCAATTCTTTAAATGTTTTTTATTACTGTGGTATATGTGGGAGAGTGGGCAGACACATGAGATCAGAGGACAACTTTAAGGCATTAGGTCTTCCACCCTGCTGAGGCAGTCTTCCTCTCTGCGGTGCTGCACAGACCAGACCGGCCGGCCTGCCAGCCTCCGGGTGTCCTGCCGTCTCTGCCTCCTGTTTTGTAGGAATGCTGAGAATACAGACGCATGCCACTACATGTCTGCTTTACATTTGTGTTGCTCAGTATGGGGACACAGCACTGCTCTAAGTTCTAATAGTTTCTCTCCAGTGTGAGTACCATCATGTCTTCAAAGTAAATGAGCGCATCTAAGGGCTTTCTCGAATTGTTTCAATCAACTAGGCTTCTCTCTAGTGAGTTCTTTCGTGTCTGCGAAGTGAACGAGGATGACTGTAGGCTTTTCCACACTGCTGACACTTGTAGGGTTTCTCTTCAGTGTGGGTGTGACTTATTTCATGAATCCTGAAGGAACTTGGACAGATGAAGGCTTTCCCACACTCCTTACACTCATAGGGCTTCTCTCCAGTGTGGGTCCTCTCGTGGATCTGAAATGAAGTGGAGTGGCTGAAGGCCTTCCCACACTGCTTACACTCATAGGGCTTCTCTCCGGTGTGGATTCGCATGTGAATTTTAAGATGGGTGGAATAGTTAAAGGCCTTCCCACACTCCTTGCATGAGTATGATTTTTTGGCATTGTGAGTTCTCATGTGATTATTAAGACATGAAGGATATCCAAATGCTTTCCCACAAATCTTACACTCACAGGTCTTCTCTTCAGCGTGCATTTTCAGATGCCCATTAAGATTTGAAGAAATAGCAAAGGCTTTCCCACACTTGACACACACAAAAGGCTTTTCTCCTGTGTGAGTTCTTATATGTTGAATAAGTCGAGAGGATGTAAGGAAGGCTTTCCCGCACTCCTTACATTCATAGGGCTTGTCTCCAGTGTGAGACCTTACATGTATACTTAGGCCTGAGTACTGAGTGAAGGCCTTCCCACACTGATTACAGACATAAGGTTTCTCTCCTGTATGAGTTCTTCCATGGATCTGAAATGAATTGGAGTAATTGAAGGCTTTCCCACACTCCTTACATTCATAGGGCTTCTCACCAGTGTGAGTTCGCATGTGAATATTTAGATATGCAGGGTATCTATAACCTTTCCCACACTCTTTACATCTGTGAGGTTTCTTTGCATTGAGAGTTTCTATGAGCACAGCAAGTCTTGAGTTTATAAAACTTCTCCCACATTCATTCAATTCATAAAGTTTGTCTCCACTGTGAGTTCTCTGATGTGTCTGAAGGTGTGACTGACTCATAAAGAACTTCCCACAGTCACTGCATTCAAAACATTTCTCTTGTGTGGCAATTTTCTGATAAGTTTTAACTGGGGTCATCCCGGTTTCTTCACTCTGACTGAACTCAGAAAGTTTCTCATCAGCACACTTTTTCCTCTGAAGCATCAGAAAGTCTTTTCTGTACTGACTACAGTCATAATTATCCTGTGCAGGTTGAGTTTTCATATCTGTCCTAAGAGGTGAGAGTTTACTGAAGTTTCCATGTTGCATCTCGTCACAGAGCTCCCTTCCTCTGTTGCTTCCTGTCTGCTGATGAGAAGGATAAACAACATTTGATAACAAAATGATATAATTACTATTACTTTTCACTGCATGCATACAGTTCACACTCTGCCAATTACTCTCAGGCGGTGTGATTGAACACTCCAGACTCCTATGTCACCTCCAGACTGCTATGTCACCTCCAGACTGCTATGTCACCTCCAGACTGCTATGTCACCTCCAGACTGCTATGTCACCTCCAGACTGCTATGTCACCTCCAGACTGCTATGTCACCTCCAGACTGCTATGTCACCTCCAGACTGCTATGTCACCTCCAGACTCCTATGTCACCTCCAGACTGCTATGTCACCTCCAGACTCCTATGTCACTGCTCTAATTGTTAAAGATTTCTATACCACTCCAAGACATAGAATTCGTGAGCTCTGGAGCAGAGGGTTTCGTTACACACTGGGGGCACAATGATCTCTGCAGAGACTCTTGCTCCTGTGTATTAGCTGCTTCTCTCCACGTCTCCTTTAAAGAAATCACTAGCTTTCTCCCCTGAAAGGCCTCAAGCATGCCAAGTAGGTACTCTAAAAAAGTCACATCTCTAACCTCTGATTTTCTTTGAGAATAAAAACAAGATACATTTTTTGTTCTTACCATTTGCATCCCACTGGATATGTTACCCCTCAGAAATCCGGTCTGGAATGCTGAACACTGGGTTCCGAGCTGTATTTTCCATTCTGAGGTAAAACAAACAAATAAACAAACAAAAAAACGAATGTAAGATCTGGAAAAAGAAGTGATTATTTTTTAAATGGAGCTAGAAATTATTGCTTATTTATTTTGATTTTGAATTTAAGAAGGGAGAGATGAGGATTTTTTCCTGTTCTGTCTCCGAGACTAAGCAGCCTCACCTTGAACTCACTGCCTGGCCCACACTGCACTGACTCCACACCCACCACGCCTCCTCATTAGAAGGGTTTCAGGAATGAGCCATCACGCAAGGCAAAGACAAGGACACTGGATCCAACTTTTAGATCATATCAAAACTGATGGTAAACAGTAATTACCAGGGAAATACTGTAGAAAATTTCTAGGAAAAGAAGAGTATCTCTCAAAGCAATAAATTTAAAGAAAGGTTTGATTAGAAGTAAACTAAAAGAATATTGAAAGTTGAAGATTTTTTTTTTCTCAGCTCAGAGTTCTGAGACAATTTTTGTTTATTTTATTTATTTATTTATTTTTAGATACTATGTGCTTTTAATAGCTTAGCACTGGCAACACTTCATAATCAAGAGTAAGCTAACAGGCTAGGATTTAAAAATGTAGACTTTAATAAGTGTCCAGGACAGCTTGTGAGGAAGCTGACCAAGATATACAACATAGGAGATACATGTGACCACCTGGAGTTCCTATACTTCATTCTGCTTACAGAATATTTATTAAGGTTGCTTAATATATGACTTTTCACTTGACATTGTGGAAATCCTTTATTGTAAAGCTAATCCTTCTGTCTGGTGACAAGCAGCAGCCACAATGATCACTCTGGACCCCCAGGCTGGATAAATTCCATTCCCTCTTGAGACATAGGTTTCCTCCTGCACTTTTGAAGTAATGATCTTATTTCTGCAGTGTCTGGTGGCCCCTGATGCATCAGTAAATCTGGGGACATACTTCCTTTAGAATGCTGTGAAATTACGGAGTTGAGGGTGTGAAGCAGAACCCAAAGCTCCTGAGGCACTGAGTTTAGGTCTGTCTCTTCTGTTAGGGAACTTTATTAATGGAGCATGTGGCTTCACTTCCTGAACAACCCTGGTGGCAAGCCATCTTGCTGCCCATCATGACCCCCAAGCAGGGGCTGACAGATTTTATTTTGAAGAGCTTCATTACAGGAGCTGGGATGGTTCCACGGGTAAAGTACTTATGGTACAAGTGTGAGGACCTGAGTTCAGATCCCCAGAACTCACATAAGGCTGGCATGATAGCGTGTGTCTGTGAGTCCAGTACAGCTATGACAAGACACTGAGACAGATAAATGCCCTGAAGCTTTTGGGCCTGGCACATATGGTAATAAAGAAAACACTGTCAGACAAAGCAGATGGTGAGGACTGACTCCAACACACGCACTACAGTGGCACATGCATGCTCCCACATATACACCATACACACATATACATACATCATACACACATATACATACATCATACACACATATACATACATCATACATATACATGCATCATACACACATATACACATCGTACACATATGCACACATCATATACACATATACACATAATACACACATTATACACATATATACATGCATCATGCACACATATATACACATCATACACATATACACACATCATACATACATATACACACATTATTCACACTTCATTCACAGAAATACAAGGACCTTCATTCATCCACTCACTCACTTACTGAGTGTAAATGTGCACACACACTTGCAACACAGCATGCACATTGAGGTCATGGGACTTTGGGAGTTGGTTCTCTCCTACCACAAAGATTTTAGGGGTTGAACTTAGGTTGTCAAGTTTGGCCACAAGTATCTTTACCTAGTGAGCCATCTCTCCAGTCCAACACAAGGGCTTTGTTTTCATTTTAAGTTTATTTCAGTTACAAACAGACTAAACTCTCATTAAATTGAATCTTCATGAATACTGACCTGGGAAAACTATCTTCTGACCTGTAGTAAACTCTTCCTGTTCCAACCAAGAGATCAAACTGGGTTTGATGAGCTGATATCCTATGTACAAGGTAAGACACATTAGAGAAAAGGCTCATATAGAAAAATGACACAACTCCCCAGGGTTCCAGAATTAAAATTTTGCTTTTCTTCCCCTCCAGCTTTCTCAGACAAGTGGGACTGTCTAACTAGGGCTGGCTTCAAGCTCACAGAAATCCTCCTCCTTCAGTCTCCCAGCTGCTTGAACGTGTGCCACCAAACCTGGCCAAGAACTAGAGCTGTGATAAAATCAGAAAAATTATTTTCAAAGGACTAATAATGCAAGTACCGCCTGTCCATACCTCAGAGGTTTAGTTTGTTCTGGAGTCTAAGACCCCAATTAATTTAGTCATATATACATGATAAAGAACTAGAGTTTTCCTTCACAAGGGCCCTGCACGTGACAGGTGCTCAACCACAGAGTCATAGCTCAACCACGGACTTCACTTTTATTCAAACAGGAAGTGAGAAAATTGCAACACAGAGATCTTTGTTCTTCTAAGGAAATTGACTGCAATTGGTTCATCACAGTCATCAAAATAATGACTTTCTAATTTACTTATTATTTTCTATGTGGGTATGTGTGCTTGTGTGTGAGGGTGTGCTCTGTGTATGTAATGATCACCAACTTTCTAATTTACTTATTATTTTGTATGTGTGTATGTGTGCTCGTGTGTGAGGGTGTGCTCTGTGTATGTAATGATCACCAGTACCTGAGAGACGAGGGTCTAACTCAGGTCCTCATGCTTGAGCAGCACCAGCTGCTCCCACTTCCCAAAAGAAAGTATGTTTTCCCTCTCCACGTTTGATAAGCTAGACCAGAAGCCTCGATGTAAAATCTTATATAACTTCTGAATCAGTAAGTTCTCTCAGAGTTTAAGAAATGGCCATTTCCCCAACCCCTTCTTTAAAAACGCATGTATTTGTGTGCATGTATGTGCATGGACTATGCATATGTGGTATATACACATGTGTGTGCAAGTGTGCATGCCTATGCCCACATGCAAAAGACAAAGGAGGGTGCTGGGCACCATTCTCTACCGCTGTCTTCTTTATGGACGTCTCTCTTGGACGCTTGGCTTGTACTTTGCCAGCAAGCCTCCAAGACCCTTGTTTCCACGCTCCCCTCGATCTCACACTGGGGTTACACGTGCATGCAGGACTACTCCTGGCTTCTTACGTAAGTGCTGGGCCCCTCAATAGGCCATCCTGAGAGTTATAAAGCAAGGTCTCTTAACCACTGAGCCATCTCTCAAACTCCAAGAGAACATACTGACACAGAAATGATACACAATTTTACACTGTTTCTGGTTTAGCCTAGCAAATGTGGAGAAGGAAAATATATACTTTCTTTAGGGAGGTGAGAGGCAGTTTTTGACACAGTGTTTCTCTGTGTAATCCTGGTTGTCCAGGAACTCACTCTGTAGACCAGGCTGGCCGCAAACTCAAAGATCTGCCTGCCTCTGCTTTCTGAGTGCTGGGACTAAAGGCCTGCACCACCACACCCAGCAAAATATATACAAAGAAATCTTGGACTTAAAAAAAAAGACACTATTAAGATTAGTAGACATGTTTAATCCCAGCATTCAGAAGGCAGTAGTGAGGGTAATCTCTGTGAGTTTGAGGTCAGCCTGTTTTAAATCTCAAGTCCCAGGTTAGCAAGGGCTACACTGAAATCCCTGTCTCAAACAAAACAACATGGAGTTATGGATGGAACTGTCTTATTCAGAGTTGCTATCACCACGCTAAAACAGTCAGTTCATAAGCAACAGCAGCCTTACCTAGGGTGGCCAGGTTCTGGTAGTTTTCCAGCATCACATCTCTGTAGAGGTTTCTCTGATCAGGGTTAAGTGAGGTCCACTCCTCTTGAGTAAAGTCCACCATCACATCCTCAAAGCTCACTAACTCCTGAAACATTGCAGACATGTTGGTTTGAGCCAAATGTGAATTCCGTTAATGAACATGGGAGGATGAGAAAATAGGACCCAACATCTACAGGAAATTCTCTAGCCTCCAATTATCTAACAACACTGTTATGTGGCTTTACTAGCCCCTCTTTAAACTCACATACTGTGTGTGTGTGTGTGTGTGTGTGTGTGTGTGTGTGTGTGAGTGTGAGTGTGTGTGTGTGTGTGTGTGTGTGTGTGTGTGTGTGTGTGTACATGGATAGTGGCAGAAATACTTGACTGTGCAAGTTCCTGTGGAGGCCAAAGGTTAATATTGGAATTTCCTTTTCAGACAATTCTTCGCTTTATTTTCTGACACAGGGTCTCTCGTTGAACCTGGAAATTGCTGTGTGTCCTAGACTAGCTGACCAGGCCTGGAACCCACCCATTCCACCCACAGTCCTGAGAGCACAGACATGTGCGGCCATGCCAAGTGCTGCATGGGTGGAGGGGATCAAAACTCATGTGCTTGTGTTTGGACACGTCCTTTACCCACGGAACCATCTCCCTAGTACCCTAGTGCCTTGACTGGGCACGCTAGGCAAGTGGAGCAACTGTCACTAAGCTCCATCCCCGGCCTATCATCACTCTTGATTTCCTCAAGTCACATGCCACTGCTGAACATAACTGACATCAGCAGTACACAGAAAACACCCTGGTATTCCTCTGTATTGAGCACACTGACCAGCACTTCCAAAATACGTGACGGATGAGCACACATGAATAAACATCTGTGGAAAAGCCCCCGTCAACAAAGGAAGAAACATACGGCATTGACCAGGGGTCAGCAAGATGGCTGACCACCTGGGTGTGATTCTCAAACACACATGATGCCCGGAGAGCTGGCTCCTGCAGATTGTTCTCTGAACCCACACACAATGTGCATGTACTCATATAAACACTTGCATCTGCACGCACACACACACACACACACACACACAGAGGACAACACAAATGTAATAAAACAACAAGAGTTGATATGAATGTAAATCCAGGTTATTACTGAAAAATGAGAATTTAGTGTAAGCTTCAAACTCCCCTAACAGGAAATGTTTCACAGTTACTGTTGACTTGACACAAACCTGTATCTGGAAAGAGGGAATTTTAACTGAGAACTGCCTTCATCAGGACGGCCTGTGGGGCATTTTTTTGGTTTCTGATTGATGATGGAAGACCCAGCCTACTGTGGGCAGTGCCATCCTGGGAAGGTGGGCCCGGGATGATTAAGAAAGGTAGCTGAGCTGGACAGGGGTACAAGCCAGGAAACAGATTCCACCATTGGTCTCTGCTTCAGTTCCTGCCTTGGCTTCCCTTGGTGGTGGATTATGATCTGAGAACTGTAAGCTGAAAGGAACTCTTTCCAGCCTCCAAGTGGCAATGGTGTTTATCACAGCAACAGAAGCAGACTAAAACAGGCTCTATCTCCCAGGAAACTCAGGGAGCTCTGAGTGAAGACCTATTTGATTTAAACAACTCTAGAGATAAGTTTATCCAGAGGAAATCATCTGCAGGTATGACATATTGAGTGTGTGTGTGTGTGTGTGTGTGTGTGTGTGTGTGTGTGTGTTTTACCTGATAATTTTTCAGGCAATCAACCAACATCACTTCTTCTGATACTTTTTCTTCCTGAAGGCAGACTGAGTCCCCTGAAGGACCTTATAGAAAAAGAGAGATGTATGAATACTCAGTTGTCCAGAATTCTCATCACAGAACTTGTTCTGGCCTACTACAAAAGCCTTATGTAATCAATCCAACTCCATACTGATCTCTCCCTCCCTCCTGTTCTCTGTCTTCCTTGCTCTGTGTCTCTCAATCTACTCTCCCCTTCCTCTCTCCCTCTCTTGTTCCCCACCTCTCTTTTACACACACACTTTCATGGTCTTTCCCACCCACATATGCCACAGAATGCTAGAGCAGTCCTGCTTCGTCTACAGCCTGAAAGAAGAATGGCAAGGCATGCTGTTTCTTAGGATACGTATTTATTAATGACAACCTCAGTTCACAAGTAAGAAGGCTTATGCTCTGAAAATGGTATTTTGACGGGCTGGGGCTGTAACTCAGTACAGGACTTGCCTAGCACGCATGCAGGCCCAGCTTCCATCTCCGCGTGAAAACAGGTGATGCATCTGTCTCCCCAGCTCAAGGGGTGAAAGCAAGAGCATCAGAAATTCAAGGCCATCAACAGTTACCAAGCAAGTTCAAGACCACCATGGGCTACATAGGGTCCTAGCCCAAAATGAAAAATGTTGGATAGAGAGATGGTTCAGTGACTAAGAGCACTGGATTCTTTTCCAGAGGACCCAGGTTCAATCCTGAACACCCACATGACAGCTTACAACTTTCTACCCACAGAGGACCTGGCACCCTCTTCTGGCTTCTGTGAGCCCTACACACACATGATATACAGACAAACATCCAGACAACACACACACACACACACACACACACACACACACATAATCTAAAACAATTGTTACGTATAATGATTATAAAACTCCTAGTAAAGACTGCACCTTTCCCTTTGTAAAGCACTTCAGAGAAGTTATAATACCCCTGCAGGCCAGCAAGTGGGTAAAGGCATTTCCTACCAAGCCTGGTGACCTGAGTTCAGTTCCAAAGAACCACACGGTAGGAGAGAACTGATTCCTAAAAGTTGTGCGCCCCCCCACACACAATTTCACCTTCTCTCTCAGAAAGGAAGGGAAGAAGAAGGAAGGAGGGAAAGAAGGAAGGAGGTAAAGAAGGAAGGAAGGAAGGAAGGAAGAAAGAAAGAATATTCCTTAAGAAAAATAACATGGAGAATGATAGAGGAAAACTCCCAATGAGGACCTGTGATCTCCACATGCACACACTACACATGTACACACACACACACACACACACACACACACACAAACCTAAAGCACCTTTCAAGTATTAGATCCTTGCCTGAAAACACTTGAAATCAGTGAAGAACAGCTTGAGCCCTTCACTGGCTCGGGGCCAAGGCAAACTCAGAACATGCCCAGCTGTTATTTACTGAATATCTTCTCACAGAACTACCCTTTGGTTTTTAGATACCATGTGTATTAGTTTTGGCCTGCACATATGTCTGTGCACCACATGTATACCTAATGCATGAGGTCAGAAGAAGGCACTGGATCTCCTGGAGCTGGAGTTAAGGGTAGTTGTGAGCCAATATTTGGGTGCTGCGGACCCAACTGGAGTTGCAAGAGCAATAAGTGTTTTTAACAGCTGAGCCATCTCTCTGTTCCTGAAAGCCACCTTTTTAGACTGTTTAAAAGAATCACCTGCTTGCCTCAGCTGCACATACACTGAAACTGTAACAATACAGAGAAGATTAGCAAGTTCCCTGCACAAGGGTGGCATGCAGATCCTTGACACATTCCGTATTTTGCATTCAGGATGTAAGATATGAGAGGAGAATAAATTTAAAAAGTAAAAGTGTCAGCAACATAAGCTATTCTGGCCTAGACGACTGTGCTACTATACAGTACTACGTGGGGGAACTTTAGGAATTCTGAGAAACTGTTCCAGTAGAACGTACCATGGGACGAATCAGGAGCTGCCATCTGTATCACGGAGGAAGTGTGCATGAATACTTCTTTCACTGAGGCAAGCATCGCTTTAGTGCAGCTGATGAATTTCAGGCGACAGTGGCGCTCTATCACCGTTGTATACAACTGCTAGCATTCCTGTCGTATCAACCACTAATTAACATAAATGACTTAGTCATTAACTGTCAGTTGCCATACATAAACTATATGCAGAAAATACACATGGCCACTAAGCACAGAGCTCCTGAAACATACATCCCAGTGATACTAACTGTGGTTCACTGAGAAATGTTATGTCACAGACAATGTGCAAGGAAGTGTGTGTGTGTGTGTGTGTGTGTGTGTGTGTGTGTGTGTGTGTTCAATTAATCATTATAACCACCCTTCAAAGTAGATATCACTGCCCTAAAGAGATCTACCGTCAAAGCAAAGTATGGTGTCCCACACTTATAAGGTATAAAGCCAGCCCAGGGGAGGCTGAGTTAAGGGAATTGCTGATGCCTTCTCTCAAACAGGGAGCTAGCAAGTTGGCTAAGCAAATACAAGCACTCACCACCAGATAATGTAAGCTTGGGAACTTGAATTTGATCTCCAGGACCCATGTAAAGGTGGAAGGTGAGAACCACCACTATAAACTGTCTTTGGAGTTCCTTACGAGGTGACATGTGTACCCTTCTCCCCACACCATATGTTACACACACACACATAAAAGATAATCATAATATCTAAGGGGAAACAAGACAGGAAAGTGTCTAAGCACTCGTGATTCCTCATTTATCAGCCAGTGATAAATGGTGAGGCAGGACTTGAAGACAGGTAAGGGTTTCTTTCATTAGCAAGCAGACTTGCTCTCATCTTTAACAGGTGGTAAACCTGTATGTACACAGCAAATCATTACTTTCCTATTTGTGTGTGTGCACACATGCAGAGGTCCAGTGCCCTTCTCTAGCCTTCTCCACCCGTTCCTTTAAGGCAGGGTCTCTCCCTGAACCTGGGGTCCATGTTTTCTCAGCCATGCTGAAAGCCACACTACCTCCTGTCTCCAACCTCCTGAGGACTGGAGTTACTCATGTTTGTTGGACATCTGGTTTGACACAAGTGCTTGGATCCACAATGTTCCTAAACACTGAGCTGTCTTCATGGTCCCAAAATAGTTCGTTTCCAGGTAGATTTTTGTTGGTGGTGGTGTTTAAATCTGTTTTACAGGTGTAGGAGATAGAACTCAGGATCTCATATGTGGTAGACAAGAGTTCTACCTCTAAACTATCTTAAGTAGTTCTGAAATGTAAGGGTATTTGGGCAGGGGGAACCTCAATATAATTTAAGCAATGAGCAACCTCAGCAAGATTTTAGTAGAAAATACTAAACTCAAAAAGCATACCTTCTTCCCCCATCACCACAAAAGGCATAGCTTCTCCCCCTATCGCTGGGGAGTTTAGAGCAAAATTAGGCCTTGCTCAACACCTGTTTTATGTTCTCAGCGACCCAGCTTTCACAGGTGCTTTGTCCTAGTGGTTTGTGTGCTTGCCTAGCCGAGATCTCACTGTATGGCTGGGGCTGGCCTCACCCCCACAGCAACCCTCCCACTCGGTCCTCAGATCCTGGGGGCTGGAATTTGCCCCAGTGCTCCTGCCCAGCTTCTCGGTGTTTACATTTCACACCTGAGTTTGTCTTTATTTATTTTTTCTTTTTCTTTTTGTCCCCCCAAGATGGGGTTTTGTGTTGCCCTGGCTAACCAGAACTTGCTCTGTAGACCGGGGATCCACCTGTCACTGCTTTCGGAGTACTGTAAATAAAGGCCTTAAAACAAAACAAAACAAAGTCCCATGTCCTACACTGGCCTCAAACTCCCTATGTGGGAGTTGGCACTGAACATCTACTCCTCTAGCCTCCATCTCCCAGATGCTGGAATTAACACAGAAGTGTGCACCGTGGCGAGTATACGGTAATGCGGATCAAACCCAGGGTTTTGTGCATGCTTGGCAAGCACTCTACCAACTGAGTTATGCCCCTAGACCCCCTTTTAATCCTTTCATCATTAAACATTATATATTTAAAAAATAATTCTGGGGACTGGAGAGACGGTTCATCTATTAAATTCTAGGCTTACAACCAAAAATATAAAAAATATTTTTGTTAAAATTTAATGACAACAATTTATTAGTTGAACCCAAATTGGAGCCTTAGTTACAGAGTTCATTAACTATACAATGAATTCACTCAGAAACCTTACACCTCATCTCACAAATCAGACTAACACACTCTAAGATATAATTAAAACTCAAACACATACTTTTTTTTTGTAGGAAGAGGGGAAGCATGTGCCATGTTTATAAAGGCTACAGGACACTGGATGTCCTGCTTTGTGTCTCTCAACCATATGCCACTGAGACAGGGTCTCACTGAACATGGAGCTAGGCTGGCAGCCTGCAAGCCCTGGCTGTCCTTTGCCTGCCTGGTATACTACTGGGATTACAGGTACACAATCACTATACCGTGGGTACTGGAGATTTAAAGTCGGTTTCTTTTGCTTGTGGAGTGCATGCTAATACCCCAGTAAGCCAACTCCTCAGCTCAAACACACACATCTTAACTATGCCTGGGTTCCAACACATGTCTAAACAAGACTAAGAACTTATCTCCTCAGAAAACCCACAGCCCTTCCTCTCTTCTTGTTTCAGTCTGCCAAGTGTTTGGATTACAGGTGTGTACCACAATGCCTGGCTCCCAGACAAGCATTTATCTACCAGATTTCATTTTATGAACGGTGTGTGTATGTGTGTGTGTGTGTGTGTGTGTGTGTGTGCTCATGTATATACACCACGTACATGCCTAGTGTCCCAGGACGTTAGAAAATCCAGGTATTGAGTGGTCCTAGAACTGGATACATAATTAGCAACCACTGTGTGGTGCTGGGAACCAAGCACAGGTCCTCTGTAAGAGCAAAAAGTGCTCTTAACTGCTGAGCCATCTCTGTAGCCCCCCAACAACATGAATTTAGTGATTCTGTTCTAAAAGTGTGGTGATGATGGTGATGATGGTGATACGTGTGGTGTGGGTATGTGACAAAACACATGTGCAGTTGAGGGCAACTTCCAAAAATAGGCTCTGTCACCTCACTGTGAGTTCCAGGGACTGAAGCCAGCTGTTAGAGGAGCGTATATGCAGATACACATGCCATGGTATACAGGGAAAAAGTAAGCAAAAACTTTGGAAAGCCATTTCTCTCTTTTAACTGTGGGCTCCAGAGACTAACTTTCTGAGCAAGCTTACACAGCAACCGCTTTATCCACTGAGCATCTCACTACCTTTTAAAGGTTTTGTTATCACTGTGTGTGAGTCTGCCCATGGTCCATGGCACGCATGCAGAGATCAGAGAGCAGTCAGGAGTTGGTTCTCTCTTTCTCCCATGTGGGCCCTCAGGATTGGCCTCAGGACACCATGCTTAGCACCAAGCACTTTTAATGGCTGAGCCATCTTACTGGCTCTCCTCCTCTTTCTGATTATCCCAGGTGCTGGATTATAAATGTGTACCTTTATTCCTGGTAACTCAATTGAGTGTGTGTGTGTGTGTGTGTGTATGTGTGTGTGTGTGTGTGTGTGGTGTGTACACACATGTGCACTCACCACAGGTGTCCAAGTGCCTGTGTCAGAGGCTATCAGAAACCTTGAGGTTAGAATTACTGTTGGTTTGACTTGGATGCTGGAAACTGAACTTGGATCCTCTGGAAGAGCAGCACATAGGTTTAACTGCTTAGCCATTGTTCAAGCACAACTCAATATCTTAAACAGCAGTTGTGTGACAGCTAACACCTGTCACCTGGTTGTGCAGATATAAAAGATGAGAACAGTCTGACTTAGCTCCCGCTGGTTTACGAGTCTAACTGGAGAACATGACTTGTGACAAGCACACCTGCAATCCTGCTCTGAGGGTGGCAAGAGGGTCAGTTCAAGGTCATTCCTGACTACACAGTGAGATTAAAGCCAACCTCAAAAACTGAACAAAAACAACCCCAAAAAATCCATACAACTAGGAAGAGTACCATTAGACTTAGGACAAGGGTTTGGAAACCAATTCATAGCCAGACACTGCATTTTGCTATTAATACCCAAGAGCAGACACTTCTAAATGCAAGGTAATGTTTTCAAAGCAGGATCCTGACGCCCAGAATAGCCCTGAACTTCCTACCCTTCGCTTAGCTTCTGCAGTGTTAGAATTGTGCACCTGCGGCTCTTTGGCTAAAGTGCTGAGAACGATAGTTACTAAAACATAATTTTGGGATATCCTTGTCTGCTCTCTATAAGAAACACACAGACAGCGGATACAGCTGGACTGGCACTATCTTCCCCTGTGGGCAGGCAAAAGCCTGCGATGCATGCCATACATACTAAAGACTTAAAAATATTTATTATTGTGTGCATATGTGTAGGTGTGTACATGTTAAGGTCAGATGACAACTTTCAAGAACGTGTTCTCTCCTTCCACTGTGGATTCCAGGGATCAAACTCAGGTTACAAGACTTAGAAGACAAGCATCTTTGCCCACTGAGTTGCCCACCTCTTCAAATTAACAATCTTGTTTTTTGTTTGTTATTGTTTGGTTTGGTTTCTCTGTGTAGCTTTAACTACCCTGAAACTTGCTCTGTAGACCAGGCTGGCTTTGAACTCATAGAGATCCACCTGCCTCAGCCTCCAAGTACTGGGATTAAAGGGTATGCCACCACCACCTAACCATGAACTAAGCAATCTTACCAAAAGCAACTTAAGGGGACAATGGATTTATCTGGCTTACTACTAGAAACTACAGTCTATCACCGAGGGCATGAATCCAAGGCGCCATTTACATCACACTGACAACTAAGCAGGGAAGTGGATGGGTCCTTGCTTGGGTCCTTGCTTGGGTCCTTGCTTGGGTCCTTGCTTGGGTCCTTGCTTGGGTCCTTGCTTGGGTCCTTGCTTGGGTCCTTGCTTGGGCCCTTGCTTGGGCCCTTGCTTGGGTCCTTGCTTGGGCCCTTGCTTGGGTCCTTGCTTGGGTCCTTGCTTGGGTCCTTGCTTGGGTCCTTGCTTGGGTCCTTGCTTGGGTCCTTGCTTGGGTCCTTGCTTGGGTCCTTGCTTGGGTCCTTGCTTGGGTCCTTGCTTGGGTCCTTGCTTGGGTCCTTGCTCCCTCACACTCAGGTTGCTTTCTCCTGTCTTACATGTTTCAGAGTCCAAAACCAGGGAATGGTGGCACTCTCAACAGGTTGGGCCTTCCTACAGGAATTAACAGTCAAGACAATGCCCCCACTGACATGCTCACAGGCAAATCTGATTTATATGGTTCCTTGCTGAGACTTTTTCCAGATGATGTTATGTTGACAAGTTGACAATTACAAGCTAACTACAAAGGAGAAAAATAAATAATCCAACAGGATGGGTCAAATGAAGAAGGGACAGGAGGGCTGAACTGAAGAGGGAGTATGGGAAAGACGATATTTAAGGCTTTTGAAAATATATGGAAACCTACCTCCCTAAGATACATACTTATATAAAAATGAATTAAATAGTTGCCCTATAACCACACAACAATCCCTCTACTGGATACCACAGGCTAACACATAAAAAGTTCAGTGCCAGCAATGCCAGCAAATCTTCTTCTAGATTTGTTGGCCAGTGGTGCTACACAGACCTCCGACCTCCAAACATCATAGACTGTGGCCATTGCTCTTGCTAACTCTCCAAAACTTGAGAATCAGACCCTATAGCTGAATACACCACATACTCTGGCTACAGAAAATGAAGAAATCAAGCTGGTTTTAACCTGGAAGCTTCATCCCTATTGGCTAGCTTTTGCAATGCTGAATGTCATGCACACTACTAAGGGAGAAAAGGAATCACCAACCTTATCCAGCTATGAACTCTGCAAGCTACAGCAAGAACCAGCCTGGAAAAGTAAACCCACTGATGCAAAAGTGGCACAAATGCTATGGGAAATGTTTCTGATTGGACTTAAGGCTCTCTGCACAAGACTGAATCATTCCAAGAAACTATGAACCTATACCTGGTATTATCAGAGCCAAGAAATCGTGGCTTAGGTGGGATTTAGACCCTAGTGGGAAACCTACCACTGTTGTTCTGCTAAATAGACATAGTATTAAAAATAGCTCCTAATAACTTATCACTACACAATAGACTAGTACATCTCTCATCTTCATCAGAGAAGCTTCCTGCAATAGATGTCAATCAACAAAGATCCGCAACTGGTCAGCCCAGGGAGACATCTCTGTCATGCACACCTTTCCTCTCTAGGCTCAGGAATCGAGGAAGAGGGAGTAGAAAGAGCCGGAAGCCACAAATGACCTCAGTGGATGTGCTTCCCAGACATACTAGGGTACATGCACAAATGAATCAGAGGTGGTGATAATATGACCAAGACCTCTGCAAGCTCAAGTTAGAGAAAATCCCAGCACAAAAGGGAAAGGAGACAAAGTCTAAGACCTAGAAGAGGGACATCTGGTCCTTGTCGTATAGGAGGAGAGTCAGTTGTCCACAGTTCAGTGGCTGGAGGATTTGGACAGCACCAGTTATACTAGATGAGAGGAGGAAGAAAGGGAGGAGGAGGCAGCAGCAGAAGCATAAAAGCTGGGTAGGAAGGGAGAAGGGGACAGATCTGGGAGAAGGTGAGGGAGGAAGTGAATATGATAAAAATACATTGGGTGAAACTCTAAAGGGAAGAAAAACCAGCCACCAGGAGCATTTTATGATACCGTATGTCATGTGGCCACTGAGTGATTTTTGAGGGTAATTCTAAGGTGTTGGCTGGCACCTGTGATATGATTTTGACAAACAGGCTGACTAACTGTCAATACTAGAGGCTTTGTGTTTATGACACATCCTATTAACACACAACTAAATACATTAATTGCTCCCATATTTATACTCCAGTATGCTATTTATGATCAATCAGTCTGAACAGTCAGTGGGGAAGGGGGATGGTACACAGAGAGTTCTATACTCTCTACAGTTTGAGGTATTTACTAACATTAAAAAGTATCTCCCATAGGACCCAAGGGTCAGTGGGCAAAATGCTTAAGCACACACCCATATAAAGTCCAATAACTAAGCACGTCTGTAACCCCGTGCTGGAAGGAGCGTGGGGTTAGAGGTGTGTTGGCCAGCTCATCTAGCCAAAATGGTGAACTACAGTTCTAATGAGAAACCCTAACTCAAGAATAAAAAGAGGCAGAAGACACAAATGTTGACCTGGGTTCCACATGTGTATCTAAACGCACAAAACTACACACACATATATGCACAAAATACACAAATAGTTAAATGACGTTAAAACACGTTTATTTAAAGTCTCTCCTGGAGATAAGGGGACCATCGTACTGCTCAGTCACTCTGAAACCCGATGGTGGAGGGGGGTAGCAAGTGAGACGCGGGCTCGTGAACACTGTGCACTGGCAAGTGTCAGAACAGAGAACATGGGAAGACAAGCAGAAAGAAATGGATATGCTGCTGACTGGGGCCCCAGCTGAAGCCTAAGATGCTACTGTAGAGGGGACAGGGACTCAAGAAAGTGGTGATATGAGTAAGACACGTGCAGGTGATACAGAGCTGGAATCCCAGCATTTAGGAGGTGTGAACAGGAAGTTCACAAGTACAAGGTCATCTTCAGCTACACAGGGAACTCAAGGCCAGCCTGAGTCCTGGCTCAAAACAAAACTGAATATGACATTAGAGTTAACAAAGGAGAGTGTGCTGAGCAAACGTTCCGTAGTGTCAAGCACATGTGATAAGGAGACAGCCGGTTGACCGTAGCATTTCATACTACGAACAATATAGAGTTTGAACAAGAACAAGTGTGCTTGTTCCTGCACTTGTCCTTCATTAAGGAAATTAATACTGAGCTGCATGTTTTCAGACTGCAGCAGTATCTGCCCACAGCACACAAGCTCACATTGCTATTCACACACCAAACCCACAGAGCTCCTTGCAAACCCCGAGAAGAGTCTGAGAGACCTCCACCTGGGAAAGGGGACTACACTGTCTCCACAGCTATAATTCATCAGACGACTCAGATTTGATTCAACACTGGCTTGGGCCTTAATACCCATGCTTGGTTTTTGGGATGATGGAGTAAGCTTTCTTCACATTGTGTGAAAGTGTGTCTCTGTATCTTCAATTGTGAATTCTGTACCCAGAGGGCTATGTGCTGACAGGATTTTGGAACTGTATTTTCTATGGCCCATTGCCGTCTTCCATTTGGTAAATATTTGTCTTTCCATGCCTGCCTAAAGGCAATCTGGAAATGTGTCAGAGGTTGCCTTGCTGCTGACTGGTTATAAGGAAGATCCAAGGGACAGGAGCTGGGCAGGAAACAGGGTGTGGACATTCCCGGCTGACAGAAGAAAGAAAGAGAGAGAGAAGAAAGCAGTCACTGAGAGTGGACATGGCTGGGGAAAATGACCAGACCAGAGCACAGAGGCACAGAACTAGCCCTCTGACAGGCTGTAGTTGGCTAAGTTAGAGAAGCTAGCTAGGAGACTGCACAGCAAAAGGCCTACGCTTTAAACTTCCTTAGCAGCCACCTTGTCTTATGTATACCACAGGAGGCATCCTTTATCCGGCTATAATGGATACTCGTGACCTGGAATATTATGGGCACCTGGGTATGGAGTCGGCATGTGATAAGCTGTTCTCAGACAGCCCGGTAGGTGGTCTGTTGGCTGCTGGTTTGATGTATGGCCCAAAACTAAGAAGGGCAATTTCTTCTATCAGAAGAGTATGGCAACAAAAGCATCTGGGGCAGAGGCTCCACAAGGCATGAGAAATACTGAAAAACCCTTCCCAGTGAAGGACAGTCAGAGGGCACTAACAAGATTACCCACTGGCGTCAACTGGTCAGTAAATACCTAAACAAAGGCTGTATTCCCACTGGAAATAAAGAAGCAGGACCAGCAAGATGGCTCATTAGATAAGGCCTGGTGAGTGCTGTTCAATCCCAGAGTCCTGCAGGGTAGAAGGAGAGAATCAACTTTCCCAAGTTGCCCCTGATCTCAACATCCTAAGCATAATTTAAAATTAAAGGATGAGATATTGTTTTTTTGTTTGTTTGTTTTTTTTTTTTTTTTTTGGTTTTTCTGTTTTGTTTGTTTTGTTTTGTCATAAATAAGTGTCAGGGCCCCAAGGGTATAGGAACCCCACAGGAAGACCAACAGAGTCACCTAACCCGGACCTTTGGGGCTCTCAGAGACTGAATCACCAACCAAAGAACATACACAGGCTGGACCTAGGCCTCCCTGCATATATGTAACAGATGTGCAGTTTTTGTCTTCATGTGGGTCCCAAACAACTGGAACGGGGGCTATTCCAAAACCTGTTGCTTGTATGTAGGATATGTTCTTTTAATGTTAATTCCACTTCCCCAAGAAGGGCTGCCTAGTCACTACTCCTGAGGTGACTTCATCTAAACCTTCCCATTTTAATTAGTAAAATAAAGGAAAGCCAGTGAGTGGGCAGGGAGAGGGAGAGAGGAGAGGTCTGAGGAGGTCAGAGGAGGGAGGAGGGAGGAGATCGTGGCAACATGAAGGTTCCCAAGGACTAACTAGACCCAGGTGATATTGATTGGTGTCAAAAAGCTATGAACATTAAGGATTTTATAGGTCTAATATCTCATATAGAAGGGCAGTTTGTATCTTTGTCTATTTGATGTAATCTTGTTGTGTAGAGGGTTTGTGGATTGAGAGTTGAACATATAAACTTGTATGAAAAGCTATCGGACTGTAGAGCTGCATTTGTTTTGAGTTTTGGGGTAAAGAACACCCTGGTCAGAGGTGAAAGGCAGGCGGAGGAAGACCACCAAGGAAAAGGAGATGCTCGGTCAAAGGTGGGCCACGGGGGTGGCTCGGACCAAGCAGCAGAGGCCTGAGGAGTGAGACCTCAGGGCCGATAGAGAGATAAACAGTTTATATTTATAATATTTACTACAACAGTGTTCTTCTGGCTGCCTTGTCTGGCTCAGTGGGAGAGGATGCCCCTAGTCTCAAAGAGACGTGAAGTGCCAGAGGGGTCACCACCACTCAGAGGAGAAGAAAAGTGGGGCATGGACAGGACTGTGGGAGGGGGTGACCAGAAGGGAGGGCAGTGAGTGAGACGAAAAGTCAATAAATAAAAATAAATAAATTAAATTTTTTAAAAGTGTGTCAGGGCCAGTAAGATGATGGTTCAATGGGTAAAGGTACTTGCTGCCACGCCTGAAAAACTGAGCTCTATCTCTGGAAACCCAGGAATTTCTAACAGAAAACTGATTTCCATAAATGCCTTAGCACTCCTACACACACACACATGCATGCAAGCATATGTGCACACACACAAAATGTAAGAGTAAAGTGTGCCGAATGAAACCCCTGGAAGCTGCATCAATGTCATACTTGTGGTCCTAGAGAAAAGTGTGCAGTAAAGATGGTGTCTGAATGGACTGTGTGAACATACAGTAAAGATGGTGTCTGAATGGACTGTGTGAACATACAGTAAAGATGGTGTCTGAACGGACTGTGTGAACATACAGTAAAGATGGTGTCTGAATGGACTGTGTGTGATGACATACAGTAAAGATGGTGTCTGAATGGACTGTGTGAACATACAGTAAAGATGGTGTCTAAATGGACTGTGTGTGATGACAAAGTTGTGAGGTACTTCAAAGGCAGCCTGTAAACATATACTGTGTCCGTGCTGAGAGACTGGGCACACTACAGCTACCAAGCTGGTGAAATAGGCACAGAGGGGCTGGTGAGGTCTCAGTGAGTACAGTACTTGCATATAAGCCTGATGACAAGAGTTCAATCCCAGGAACCCAAGAAACAGAATACATTAACCAAACTATAAGTAAAAATGACACACCAGTTGCTGACTGAGTACAATTAGTAGCAATAATCTTGCACATGGGGGCTTTGATTATGGAGCCATAACACTGAGGTGCACTGCAAGGCACGATCTATGAGTCGGATACATGAAAATTCATTGTATAAATTTTGGATTTTCAATTAGATCAAAATATAGAACTTTGTTTTATTATTTTCTTATACACGACAAAAATTTATCACATGCTCACTTTATATTATTTACATTAAAATACAGACATAGAAATATATAAATCTCAGAGTCACGAGGCAGAAGCAAGAGAAAGCATAGGTTACAAAGTGAATTCCAGGCTATCTAGGACTACACAATAAAAAATCTATTTCAAAAAGCATAAATGAAAGTGTAAAGACTGATATATGCTCATAATCTATTACAGTACATTGTATTTCAAGCTCTTGAATAGGGGTCACATTGAAATCATTAACTCAGTTGGCCTGTAGCTCAGCTGTAGGGCATTTGCCTTGAATGTACAAGGCTCTGAGTTCAATCTACAGACAAGAAAAAAAATTAGACAGCAAAGATGAAATCATCTTTCAACTCGAGGTAGACACGCATGTCACAGTACTGGGAAGTCTAAAGTAGGAGGATAGTGCCCAAGGCTGAACCACAAAATAGTAAAACCCAATAATAAACTAAATAAAATAAATAAAATAAAAATTGAAGCTTAAAGTTCCTTTATTTTACTCATTTGAGTTCAAAGACAGCAAAAATGCTGCTTAGTGAAAGAGACAGAAGGAGGGAGAGAGAGAGACAGGGGAAGGAGGAGCAGGGGGAGGAGGGGGAGGAGGAGAGGAGTGCAGGGGGAGGAGGGAGGGGACAGGGAAAGGGGGGAGAGAGTAGCAGAGGAAGGAGGGAGAGGGGTGAAGGGGGAGGAGGGGAGCAGGGAAAGGAGGAGGCAGGGGGAGGATGGAGAGGGGACAGGGGGAGGAGGGAGAGGGGTGCAGGGGGAGGGGTGAGAGGGGGCAGGTGGAGGAGAGGAGCAGGGTGAGGAGGGATAGGGGCAGGGTGAGGAGGGAGAGGGGGCAGGGGAAGGAGGGAGAGAGGGGCAGAGGGAAGAGGAAGAGAGGGCAGGGGGAGGAGGGAGAGAGGGGCAGGGAAGAAGGGTCAGAGGGACGGGGAGGAGGGTGAGAGGGAAAGAGCGAGGAGGAAGAGAGAAAAAGGGGGAGAAGGAGGCACAAAGAAACAACTATTCACCAGAATAAGATGATAAAGCAAAAATTAAATAAATAACACTCAAAAAATATCACCCCAAAACAATAGAAATTAAAACACAGACTCTCACTATATAATGCTGGTGGCCTCCAACTTGTGATCTTCTGCCTCAGTTCCCAAATCCTGGGACTACAGGCATGTCACCCACCCGACTACCGCTTCTGAGAATACAGCTGGATGCTCTTATTTACCATGAAATGGCCAAGTAATTTCCCTTTTCCAAAACAAATGCCTTGCAGTTACAACTAAAAATCTGTTTCTTATTTTCCCCAGAACAAGTTTTAAATAGTTATAAAAGATTGATTCAGAAATTTCTATGAGTGAGACCAAGGGAAAGAGGAAAAAAAAATAATGCATGTCAAAATAAAATGTAATTTGTCCTCTGACCTAGAGCACAGAATCTTAAGAGCTTACTCTGACAACACACCTCCATAAATAGAAAGAGAAAAAAAGCTGCCAGATTGGCTTAAAGTACTTGTAGCATAAGCCTGTATCTGAGTTGGATTACCAGAACCCACATAGAGAAGGAAAGAGTTGTCTTCTAACCACATGTACCCAACACTCAGGCAAGCGCAGGTACATATACTACGAAAACAATAAAATTTAAAAGTTAAGAAAACACAGAGGCATGTTTTCACTGCAGGTAACTAACGGATATAAAAAAGAATAGGTATGACAAGAACTGGCCAAACTATCAGACTACAAATTACTTTTTTATTTCAAAGGAAAAACATCTGCAAAACAGTACTGCGGCTTTGGCTTGGTGCAGAGTGCTTGCCTCACGTACTCAAGGCCATGGATCTGTTCCCCAGCACTGCAAACAAGCAAAGCCTTCAGAAGCATCAAAATTAGGACCACAAAACGAATGGATGCCATCGTAATAAAATATACCCCGAGTATGTAACATCTACAAATCATCTTCCATGTAATCTTCTGAAATTTTTAGTGCTGCCATTGCAAAATTGTGGCACCCACATTTGTGTCTGTTCACCTAGAACTTGGGAGATGGTGGAAAGAGTGTAAGTTCAAGGCCAGCTGAAACCAATATTAAGCTTTCAAGTAGCCTGAACTACATGACACCCCGACTCAAACTTGCACTGATACTCCTGCGTCTGCCTCTCAGCTGCTGGGACTGCAGGTATCTGTCACCAAGCCCAGCACAGTACAGAAAGCTTGAATGGATCACATACCTCCAAAGACCCAGAAGCTTGCTGGGTTTTTTTGTTTTGTTTGTTTTTAAACAATGTGAAGAATTTTGAATGTTTATAGATCAGGTATCACATGCATCATATTTATTTATTCATTTTTGTGGTGCTGGGAATTGAACAGAGGCCTCATACATGGCAGGCAAATGCTTTATTACTGAGCTATATTCCCAGCCAGTGCTTAATTTCCTTCCTTTTTTTAAAGATTTTTTATTTTATCGTATTTTATTTATGAGTACACCGTAGCTATCTTCAGACAGACCAGAAGAGGGCACCAGATCCCATTGTGAGCCACCATGTGGTTGCTGGGAATTGAACTCAGGACCTCTGGAAGAGCAGTCAGTGCTCTTAACCACTGAGCCGTCGTCTCTCCAGCCCCCTTCTTTTGTTTCTTTCTTTTTTCTCTTTTAAAGACAAGACCGTATGTGGTTCAGGTTGGCCTACAACTTACGATGTGGAGGATTACCTTGGAGGATTCAGGAAGAATCCTCCTGCTTCTATTGGCTGAGAGCTGGGATGAGTCACGTGGGCTACTGCACTCAGTTTATGTGGTAATAGGAACTGAACCTCGGGATCTGTGCATAATAGGTAAACACTCTACCAGCTGAGCCGCATACCCACATCCACAGTATTACCAAGTATTTAACAGTCGAGTGCTGTATCTATTACTATGTATTCAGAGATAGGGGCACAACTCTGCAGACTGAACTGGCCTGAAACTGGGTAACTATCCTGGCATAGAAATCATGTTCTGGGCCTGGAGAGACAGCTCAGTGGTTAAGAGCACTGGCTGCTCTTCCAAGAGGTCCTGAGTTCAAATCCACGCAACCACATGGTGGCTCACAACCATCTGTAATGGGATCTGATGCCCTCTTCTGGTGTGTCTGAAGACAGTGACAGTGTACTCACATAAATAAATCTTAAAAAGAAAGAAATCAGGTTCCTACTGCTCCACCTCCTGAGATCACTAGTGTCACCTTGTCACACTTTCAGTTTACATCTTAGCAGACAAGTCACCATGCAATATATTTACCTGCTGGGGAAAGAGGAGACAGACTGCAGCAGGAGGTGACCATACCACAGCAGACACTGGGCCATCAAAAATGCTAGTACATCAAAGAGTTTTTTTAAAAAGAGAAATGTGGGGGATTGTTGGGGACCGAACACTGATTTATCAATCTTCTTAATAGTTAATTTTATGAGTTTTAATAGAATTTCTTCTGTGAGCTCCAAGCAGTTTGGTGATAAATAGGTCTAAGACCTAAGAAAAAACATGTAGCATGCACGAGACCCTGAATTTGATCACCAGCACAGGGAGATAAAAGGGATGAGGAAACAAACACAGGCATAGGAACTTCGGATGTGGGAAATTACTCGCTACTATTGTTTGTTGGGTTTTGACTTGTTTGCTTTTTAATACAGTATTTCACCATGTAGCACTGGTTGGCCTGGAACTCACTGCGTACACCAGGCTAGCCAAGAACTCATAGAAATCCTTTTGCCACCTGTGTGCTGTGAGCAAAGGCCTGCCCGCTAGGTTTTTATGAATGGAATAGAGGTCTACCAACGTTTATACTCAAGAAAAACGTACATTCTAAGTCATTAAGAAATAATGTCTTTGTATCTGGTCAAAATAAAACACGCACACACTAAATAAAATGCAGTTTGACAATGTGAATTAAATTCTCACCCCAGACATTCGTTTCTAATTTTTTAAAAAAGGAATACGGTCTTCTCCTAAAACCACCTTTCACTAAGTGCTCACCAGAGGTGCTGAAATCGCAAGGTTTATGACGCTGGGTCACTCCAACTACTCCGGCAAAAAAAAAAAAAAAAAAAAAAATCATTTCTTTCTGAGGAGAAAAAGAAAACAGCTTTTTCCACAGAAGTTGCTTTGGCGGCTTTTGAAGAGCAGGAGCATTGTTGATGCAGCCCGCCAGGACCCGCCCTCTGGGCACTTTCCCAGCCTGGTGACTGACAACCGGAGAGGACTCAGACTTGGCCGCGCCCGGAGACGCCGTGACAAGTGGAACAGAGCTCAGCACTCTCTATCTTTATCTTCCCCCTCAACCTCCACGTAGTCCTTGCACCGCAGAACTCACAAAGGCCAGGTAACTCCGCAACTCTTCAGTGCAGATAAGAGCCGGAAGAGACGGTCGCGGTGTGACGTCACTTCCGCTCGCGCTCCCTTTGCTGCAGAGCCAGGGCTGGGAGTCCACCTTGGCTTAGCAGTCAGATTTCTAGTTTCTCCGCAGTGTGAGGGCGGGGGCGCTGTAATGGCTTCACCGTGTTAGCAGGAGGCCAACGGTATTCTCGAGGACAAGACAGAATTAATCCAGGCTGTGAGCCGGGCAGCGGGTGGGAGAGGAAGTAATGTAATCGGTGGTGCCCAGGACTATAAGTCCTTAAACCAAAAATTTCTTGTGGATACTCAGCCCACAGGAAGCTCAGCAGAAACTTTTTGGCCTGCCTCCGCTGCATTCTTAGAACCCTTGCTTTCTAGAGCACCTTAATTCGCTTCCGTAATGATCTAGACCTCTCTCGGGGTGTTGGAGTTGTTTCTGGTAGGTTGTGACCATAAAGGGGGCTCCAACAGATTGACCCTACCTCAGCCCATTCCACCAGGCTCAGGAGCCAATGGGAATAATTCGAAGTTTCTGACTGGGAATCCTGAAGTAGTTACTGGGTTAGTCTTGAACTTGTCTAACCTTGTATCTGCATCTTTCCCAGCAACTGTTTTCCTAAGTCCCTGGTTCTATTGAATGCCCTAAGCAAAAAGTAAGCTCAAATCTTGGTTTTTGTCATCTCAAGTCACAGGAAAAATGCCCAGTCACTCAGATTCTATGTTCCTGGATACTGATGCTCCCCTGATAACATGAAGAGCCAACAAGGTAACAGTTGAGTAGCTGAGAACTGTACTGTTATTAGAAGCCTCTTGAACTTTCAGGACTGAATTCTGCTGACACGTTGGTCACTGTGACAAAGAGCTATAATCACCTGATGAACTTAAATTTATGGCCTTCGTCTGTCAAAAGACCCATTTACCCTCTCTGCCATGAACTTGCTCAATCAGGGACTTGTGTTGCTATAGAAACAATAAGCCAATATGATTTCTCAGCAAAAAGTTACTGCACACTAGAGCCCAAGGAAAAGCTCTTTACTAAAGCACATGGCCAGCTGGGGCTGACACCCAGGAGTAGACCTCGAATATAAGATTTCACTAAATTATATACATCTTAGAGTTACACATTTTACAGTCATCCTTAAAACTTTTAGGTCCCGGCCCCTGATTAAACTTGGACCAATTTAAACAAAGACAGGAGACTACAAGTCTAGCCACTTGGACAGATGGAAGGTTTACACAGCAAAAATATTGC
Source organism: Micromys minutus (assembly GCF_963924665.1). Lineage (NCBI taxonomy): Eukaryota > Metazoa > Chordata > Mammalia > Rodentia > Muridae > Micromys > Micromys minutus. The sequence goes on from NC_137985.1 coordinate 16,585,453, forward strand.
CAGGATTATTTAAGCACACAGTGTTGGGTTTTTTTTTTCCAAATAGATATGACCCAAGGTCATGTTGCCCAGCTGGATTATGCTTTTTTATTTTTTTAAGAAAAAAAACTGGGAACTTTATGGCAGGCCAGGGCTTAACGTCCACTGTGGCTGCGCTCTGCCCCTTGAGCTACATGTTCTTTGGGGACTAGACTAATAGTTGGTCAATCCTAGTGAACAGGCATTTACATCCTAGCAACATGAATTTATCTAAGGCCCAAGTTGCACACTACTTATCTTTGGGGTATTGGGGAACAGCACTCCTTCAGCTAAACCCTACTCTGTATGATTCATAGTATCCTAAGCAAATCTATCAGCAAATCCTCTAGGACCAGTTCTGCTACTTGGAATTTCTTGTATGTCAGTGTACTAGTGAACTTGCTTCTAGGTCTCCACAACAGTGGTGCCCAGGAGATTAACGACAGCGCTCTGTATGCAAACTGTTTGGTCTACTCAGAAAGAAACGATATTAGAACATTTTATTTTAAAACTGGATTTAATGTTTTAGAATAGCAACAAAAAGTAAATGGAGTACATAAATTCAAGCACTGGGTAAAATTTCAGTGAAAACATTATTACAGAAAAGGTACATGCAACAAATACAGAAGGAAAAAAGTTGCTAAAAACCCAATTTTGTTACTAACTGCATTATACAGAATGGTCTCAAAGAATTGTTAATCAGGATTTTTCAAGTAATCAGAGTTTTAAAACTCTAACTAAAGTATATATAAAAGACACATCTACACCTGGGTTATAGGTCAGTGGTTAGCATGTGTAAAGACCTCAGTTTGAATCCTAGCATACCCCACCCTAATTTTTTTTAACCAAGGATACAAAAAAAATTAAAATATATAGCCATGTAAATACTTGCCAGAGTCAATAGAGTAAAAACTACATTGGAACGTTTAAATATTTCAAGACATTTTTTTCCCTCCCAAATTATTTACCAGGCCAACTCCTCCTTTGGGTACATTTGTCTTGTCTTATTTTTCATTTCATTTTGTATCTCACAAAGTAGCCCAGGCTCGGGCTACCCTTAAATCTGTGACCCTCCTGCCTTGGCTTCCCAATCCCTAAGATTACAGTATGAGGCAACATGCTGTAGTTTGAGACAAATACTCTCCAAAAGAATACTGATTGAAGCTTAACTCAATTTAAATACAAGAAACCATTGCAGAATGCAAGGCAGACCCAAAGTAAATGAATTACACAACCAGGAAACATCAGGAATACAAGAAAAAAAATAAATTTCATATGTGAAAATGAAAGCATGCCTAGAAAAATATACTCAAAATTTTTAATGATATTGTAAGTCTTAGGTGTCCTAAAAACAAAAGATACTGAACAGTTTAAGGTAATAGAAAACAGGTACCTAAAATAGTATCCATTATTCTAGATCAGGATAACTGAACAGGTTTAGAATTTAGGAAAGGCAAGGAATACATTCACTGCAGTATATGACACTGTTCTAATCTACAGCTAAAAACCAGCCAATTCATTAAAAATCTGGCTGTTTTGGTGGTGCTGAGGACTGAAACCACAGTCTTGTATTGCTAAACAGGCACTCTTATCCCTACTCCATTTCTTCTTACATATAAGGAAAGATTACATGCCAATGTTACTCAGAGTATGTATGATAATCTTTGTGTAAGTATAATCAACATTAAGTAGTAAAAAGTCCACTGGGCTCAACAGTATAGCTCAGTGGCAGAGTGCATGCCTCATCTGGGTTTGTTTGATCCTCAGTATTCACACAAAACAAAAGTGAACCTTAATGTCCAGGTTGAATGTATCTGAGAATTTAAAGTTAACATCAGACAATTAATATATAATCATTAATAAATGACACCTTTATTTTGAGCCCTTTTAATCATTCCAGTATTATTACAGACAGTGAAATCCTAGGTACTTGAGTGCTACCAGCAAATGAGTCTGGACATATCAGAGGATACAGGGAAACAGTTAATGAATCCAAGAGGAATTTTGCCTCACAAATAAAGAAATACTATGAAACCATAATGCAAAATCCAGATATTTAAACAAAAAACCTCTATCCTAATAAGCAAATCAATATAATGGAGAGCATACCTCATTATAATTCTAAAGAAAAATATGCTTTTACTACTTTCACTAGTGTGCTGGACATCATACTAATTTATGTAAGGAAACAACTAAAATAGAAAGAAAAAAAAAACATCATTATCTACAAATATGAGATTACCTGTCTGGGAAACCAAAAGAATCTATGACCCTCTCAAATTCATATTACATCTAAACCTCAGCATAACTGTTCAGATAGGGTCTTTAGAATTGCATTTGAGAGTCCAGGACAATGAGTGGAAACCTCATCCCACAACGCTGTGATTTTTATCAGAAGAGGATAAAAAAACCTCATTTTCAGGCTTTGTCATATGAAAGCGACTGCATGCCTGGAAGAGTCTACTCCAGCAGCCAAAGATGCTATTGTTTACATGTGTGTGCATGTACATGTCTCCAGGTGTGCACATGGCATGTGGAATCCAGACGGTAATGACAGGTTTCCCAAATCACTTTCCATTTTATTTACTGAAGCAGGGTCTCTTGCTGAACCCAAAGCTCGTGGATTTAAGTAACCTAACTACCCAAATCGCCTGAGGATTCCCATCTTACTTCCCAAGCACTGGGATTCCAGTGGCCTCCATGGCCACCTGGCACTTAGATGGATTCTGAGAAACCAAACTCTGGTCCTCATGTTTGCAGGGCAAGAGCTTTGCCCTCTGAACCATCTCACTAGCTCCCATGCTGCTATTCTTGTGTGAGAAAATAAACTGCTGTATATAGTCTGTCCACTGCTGGAGATAAAAATTCATATGCTAGGCAAGAACTATCACCACTGAGCAAAAGCCGCAGCCCTAAAATTTTGTCCAAAAGTGGCAAGCTAAGGATAAGTACAGTGGCCTACAGATATGAAAATGACATAATAAAACCCAATACTATGCTAACCTAAAATTTCATTTCTTTTAAAGGGAACTTTAACGCAACTTGGTTTATGCTATATCATGTTATATTTATGGTGTATACATGTGTGTGCAAGTGTGGTATGCACACAGAAGTAGAGGCTAATTGTGTAGTGATCTGTGCTCTGCTTTGACTATGCGGGTCCCTGCTCACAAGCAGCTTTACGCGCCGAGCCATTTTGCCAGCGCTGGCTAGTGTTGTGCGGTGCTGCGGTAGTGCAGCTAAGAAGCACCGAGACACGTGCAAGTAGCCTTGAAACTGAGGGGCAGGCAGAGGCTATTCTGGTGAGGACTCGTTAGTTAGGAAGAAGGAACATGTTATTAGAACATGAAGAAAAAACCAATCAGTGGTATGTAGTGATCTTGAACCAAGCCGACCTGTATTCTAGCATTTTGTCTGGAAGTTAGAACTTGAGAGTGATAGAATCAGAAACGTATCTGTAACTAAAATGTTCAAAAGGAACAACTTGGTTCCTCCTGAGTGCTATTAGGACACGGGAGCTAAGGAATTGTTAAACAAAAGAGAACTGTACCTTAAAAAACTTTCTATCCGCATTACAATAGCAGACATGTGTACTAAGGGGACTACGCCAGCTAGGCGTGTGGCTTGGTGGCAGAGTCCTTGCCTAGCATCCACTAGACTCTCAGTTCAATCCTCAGGTGATCAGTCTCAACCAAACCAAGGACTATGGACAAGTTACTGTCACTTCAATCCAAAAATGGATCCAAATATGGGACAGAATGGACTTTCTGAATTTTATAAAGGATCGCAGGGTTAACATCTGTAAATAGACTAGCTATTAAGAACAGATAAGAACTCTTTCTTGGTGTGCTCATCAGAATCAGTGAGATCATAGTTGCCTAGGAGTGTCTTTCCGCAATCTACCTGTGTCCACTTGTGGTGAATTTTCACATTAACAAGCCACAGTGGCAGCCACTAACCAACAAAAGGCTCAAATCTGTTTTATTTCATAGCATTTAGAAATGTTATGATCACAAAGAGTCAAGCATCAGAACGAAGCCACCTTGTATACTGGCCTCACTTAAGACCCACAGATGCTCAGACTCAGATATCCATGAAAAGGTTCCAGGGTAACTGGAAAAGGTAGCTTGGTGATTGAGTACTTGCCTAGCATGTGTGATATTCTAGGTCAATCCTCAGCACTACCCAAAAGAAAAGTTTGAGGGGGCACCTAAATATCCTATTTCATAAAATTAGGATGGTGTCTTAAGGCCAGTGTGAGCCACTATAACCCACACATAGCAGTTAAGACTAATCTGATGATCTTTGGTGTCACTGTCAGTATTTAAAGGTGGCAAGAGATGGGCTAAATAGCAACACCCACACCCTCACATTGATAGGGCTTCTCCTCAGTGTGAACTCTGCTATGTTTCCTTAGTCGTGAGTAAACAGCGAATGCTTTCCCACACTGCTTACATATATAGGGCTTCTCTCCAGTATGGGTTCGCATGTGAATGTTAAGGGATGTGGAATATATAAATGCTTTCCCACATATATTACACACAAAGGGCTTTTCGCCACTGTGAATTTTCAGATGTTTAGTGCGATGGGAGGAAGTAATGAAGGTTTTCCCACAATGAACACATTCAAAAGGCTTCTCTCCTGTGTGAGTTCTCACATGATGAATCAGGCCAGAGGTCCTGGTAAAGGCCTTCCCACATTCCTTACATGCAAAGGGCTTTTCTCCACTATGAATTCGTACATGTGTGGCAAGGCCTGAGTACTGAGTGAAGGCCTTCCCACACTCCTTACATTCATAAGGTTTGATTCCAGTGTGTGTTCTTATGTGTTCAGTAAGCTGAGTAGATCTAGAAAAGGTTTTTCCACATTCCTTACATTCGTAAGGCTTTTCCCCAGTGTGAACTCTTATGTGTTCAGTGAGGCCTGACCACCGAAGGAAGGCTTTCCCGCATTCCATACATTTGTATGATTTTATTCCAGTGTGAATTCTAACGTGATCGTTAAGGTATGACATATTTTTAAAGGCCTTTCCACACTCCTTACATACAAAGGGCTTTTCTTCATTATGAGTTTTTACATGTGCAGAAAGTCGAGAATAATTAGCAAAGGACTTCCCACATATCTTACATACTTTGGATTTTTCTTCAGTATGAATTGATACATATTGAGTTAGGTGTGAGGAAACCGTGAAGGCTTTCCAACATTCCTTGCAGTCACAGAATTTTTCTCCAGTGCACATTCCCATGGGATTATTAAGGCATGCAAAATACTGAAAGTCCTTTCCACATTCCTCAAATTTGTAGGGGTTTCTTGCATTGAGAATTGGTAGATGCATAGCAAGGCTTGTAGGATGAATAAAACCATTCCCATATTTACTCCAGTCATAGGGTTCTCCTCCATTGTGAGGCCTCATGTCTGGCTGAAAGTAAGACTGATTAAAAAAGGCCGTCTCACAGTCTGTGCATTCAAAGGGCTTCTCGTTTGTGCTAGTGCTCGGGTACATGACGTTTGGAGTCAGACCGAAGAGTTTTCCGCACTGGTTCAGCTCAGAAACATTCTGTCCAGTAGAGGTTTCCTTGAGCAGAGAAAGAATGTCTTTCCCATACCAGTTACACTCAGAACTGTATCCTTGACCTGGCATGCTCACCTCTGTGTTAAGGCATAACTGTTGACCCAACACATTTCCACATGGCTTAGAGTCACATAGATCCCCTTCGTTGTGGATTCCTGACTGCTCTTGAAGGGATGAATCACCCACCTGAACACAAAAACAGTTTTACGTTCATAACAAGCATTACAGTTTCTTTTCCATGCAATTACTTTCTGATCTCTAGTTTTTCTAAGCTGAATGACAGATCCTTTTGCCAAAATCTTGATGACTAATTATATGCACTAAAAACGTGGTTCCATAAAATTGCTTAAAACTTCCACATCTAATTGCATATGTGGAAAACACATATTGTGGAAGCAATGGACAAAATCTTTATGACATATTTGCAGAATCTCCCAATTCATAGCATTACTGATAGTTCTTCAGAAACATCAGTTCTTCTCTGATGCATACTATTTATCTCAAATATCTCTTCTGTATGGTTACTACAAAGGACCCCCTTTCTGAGTATGAAATAGAAAGTCCTTGCTGATCTTACCATTTCTGTTGCACTGGAACTTTGCATCCTAAAATAATTCTCAAGCTCTGAACCATCAATTGTAGTCTGGAGTTCCAATTCTTAACAGAAAGAGAAACGTAAAATATTCAGAAAATGAATGGCATGTATGAGAGTTAAAGGTCATTTGTCTTTTTCAAATTATGCATATTAAGAAAATAAAAGTGAGGGCTGAAAGTTGGCTCAGCCACTAATGGTAAGATAAAGACAGACAGACATAATGGTGCACAACTGTGATTGTAACACATAACAGGCAGAGGCAGAGAGTAGCCCGGGCTAATTCTAAGATGGTTTCAATTATACTAACAGAAAAACAAGAGAACGTGGCAGGGAGACAGCTAGTTGGCAAATCACAAGGACTGGAGAGGCAGGGACACACAGGCTCCCCGAGGTTCACTGCTCAACAACCAGCCTAGCTTGGTGAGAAAACCCCAGACCTCCATGAGAGATCTGGTCTCAAAATAGAAGGTAGAGGCCACCTCATCACCGAACTTGACAACCTGACTTCAAGCCTTGGTGATGATGTGGTAGAAAGAGACTATGACTCCGAAGTTGTTCTGTGACCACAGGAGTGCTGTGCTGCACTGTGTACTGCAGAGATTTAAGAATTTTGTTTTGTTCCAAACTTAGCAATAAGACAGCTCAGTAGTTAGAATGGTTGCCTCACAGATTCGAGCCCTGGTTCAATCCCCAGCACCTCCAAAACAACAACAACAAAACTATAATTAAAAGAAGAAAAACAACATTTTATATAATGAACTAGAAACTAATCCTGTGACAGTTATGGCAACAGGAAAGTCAGAAAGCTTTAGAAAAGCAACACTGAAATACTAAATTTAGGAACGGGAACACATAAGCTTAGGTATGCCTGGATACACAGAAACAACATTATGTGAAATGGCAGATTATCTCAAGGAGAAAAATGGATTCAATTTTTGAGGCCAGTACATTGTAAGAAAATTTGATTACAGCTGCAAAACAATACCAAACTGGTCAAAACAGATTTCCCCATGAATACTCACGTTGAGGAACAGCACTTTCTGCCACTTCTAACTCTTCTTGTTTTAGCCAGGGAGTAAGACTAGGAACGAAGAACTGACATCCTGCGAATACAGAAACATAGATGAGTGGAACAGGCTCAACGAGAGATGACAGCCTCAAATATGGGGAAGGGAGGGAAGGAGGGATGTAACTTAACCTAAGACTCTCAGTACAGTCTCTAGCACCACAGAAAAGGCAACATTTCTCTGTCCTGAAAGCACTGGTTTGCTCTACTCCATGAAAGCCAAGTGGAAGTTAATGTACACTTTCTAGAAGGGCTGTACCTCAGGGGTAGAACATTTTCCTATCCAACAATGGATGCACAGCCCAGTACAACACACATACAATCTTGACAAAAACAAGTCTACTGTGTTGAGAACAGTGATTTAAGAAACTTGAAATGCTTTAATGAAGCATTTACATGAAGCCAGAGAATTCCAAGTTTGTAGACTACACACGAAAGACTGTTTCCGAATAGAGGGTCACAGTGGGGGTAAAGGAAAGATGGGATGGAAGAGGGAAGAAGTTCAGAAGAGGAAGGAAAAATGAAACAAAGGGAAGACAAGAGAAAAGGTGGCACACACATCTAATGCCAACACTTGGGAGGCAGAGGCAGGCAGATCTTTGTTCAAGACTTATCTGAACTATGAGAATAGAACACATTTAAAAAATAATAAAGAAAAAATTAAAAGAAACAAAAAAATCAGAGTTTCCCAAAGAAAATACTGGCTGAAAAATATGTTTTAATGTCCATCATTGGGGAGGATCAAGAAGGAATTAGGGATGGGGAAAATATTATCAAATTAATGTCATTCCTCTAAATTCACAATTAACATGATTGACATGACACACTAAGAAGCATGTAATATGTATGTTTCATAGACGGTAATGAGGAGTGCTGGCAGCCTTACCTACTGAAGTCAAGTTCTCGTAGTTCTCCAGCATCACCTCTCTGTATAGGTTTTTCTGAGTCAGGTCCAGTAAAGTCCACTCATCCGGGGTGAACTCCACAGCCACATCATCGAAGGTCACTGAATCCTAAACCATTACACACATGCTGGTTTGAGCCAAATCAGTGTTATTAATGCTCAACGGGAAATCGGGAAGGTGGACCTAATCCTTAGACATGGCTCTCAGATCCACCTCAAGCAGATGCAGGGTTCAATGGCCCCAGGCGCTCTTTTCTCTCCACACTCACTCTCTGCTGACCTTCTACTGGTGCATGACTTTATAAGTGTGATCTCCACCAGCACAGCAAGGTAGGAGCTCTTCTGGCCCTACTCACTGAAGCATATTCCTAACCAAACCATAGATATCTGACAGATCTGCTGAGAAAAAAGTGCTCTCACCTGCCTTACCATCTGTCAGAGCACTCAACAAAACAAAAATGAGGCTCAAGATTATTTAGTGGGGGCCCATGTCTGTAATCCCCAACACTGGAGAGGGAGGCTGAGACTAGCCAGGGCTATACAGCGAGTTCAAGGTTAGGCTCTATAGCCAGACTATCTCAAACAAAGATCAATTAGTGAAGTTAGGGATAGAGCTCAGTAGTAAAGCATGTCCCTAGCATGGATAAAAAGGCCTTGGCTCAATCCCCAGTCAAGCAAACCCGTTAATAAGCAATGACAGAAATGCTAAAATTTTCAAGACTCTGTTCCCCGGGGAAATTCAACAAGATACTCTCCGCCCCCTAGTGAGAATGCACTTCCTTTAAGAAGCCCTAGAGACTGGGTCTGTCTAAACTCTATACTCTAGAAGGAAATGCATCTAGATCACAGATGAAAAAGTTCTAATTGGTAGAATGACATCCACTCTCTTTACCTGATAACAATTCGCCTGGTTGTCAGCCACCGTCCCTTCTACCTCTATGTTTGCTTCGTAGACGTAGATGGGCTCTCTGGAAAGAAGGCCTGACAGGAAAGAAAGACAGCATAAAATCCCAGACCTGCCTTAATCCCCACTTTCACATACCATGAAGTCACTCCATGACAATGTGACATTCCCCTGTCATCTGTACACTCAAACCACATAAATACATATTCCTACCAAGAAACGCCACAGCACTTACGCCTCCCCTGGAGCCAGAGGGCTAGCTAGGGACTGTGCTGCCAACTGAGAAAGAGTGTTCTCCTTTATAGATAAGGAAACTTAAGGTATAAAAACACTGACGCTGGGGCTGGTGAGATGGTTCATCTGCTCACACTCGACACCCAGGATTTGATCCCAGGATCTCACATGAAATGAGAGAGCTGACCCTCCATCCCGCCCCCAAAAGTCCTCTGACTGCTACATGTACCCTCACTCATACAAATACATATACATACAATAACAAATGAAATAAAATGTAAAAAGAAACATGACTCTATATTGCCCCAGGCGACAGAACTCATGACAATTATACAAAATCTCTTCTGCAAGCATACACACTGGGGCCTTAGATCACAAACCACTATTATACAGCCCACTTCAGCTCTTTGTAAATGAACAGACAAGACTACTAAAGTCCTGCCCTCTGGACTGTGCTGTGCAGGAGAGACCTAAAACAGTCTGAAAAAGAGCTTCAACAAGGACTTACCCTGGGACAAATCAATGGCTGCCATCCCGTGATGCTGATGGTGAAATGTGCCTGAACACTCCCTTCCCTGATGCCAAGATCACTTCGGGACAGCTTATGAATCTAAGTGGACAGAGGCAATCTCCATTCCTCTTAATACAGGGTTATAAGGAGTCCTGTTCACATCAATCAGTAATCAACAACATCGAACGTCAGTCATCAAACGTCACACAGTAGAGCTCACTCTCTGCAGATAATATCTATGACCCACCACAACATCTACTCGCTAACAGTAGCCGAACACATACCAATTACCCTTCTACATGTATGTATGTACACGTGCTATCATGGCCGTCCTCCACGGGAGATACCGTCACCCACACGGAATCGCCCACATCCGGGCAGCACTAGTCACCAGTCTGCTGTCACCCAGGTGGGAAATGAACTGAGAACTGTTGAAGCTGAGTTTGCCCATCAGCCTGATTTTCTATGACTGCTACTGCTCCCTAACATGGCGAGAAGATACGGACCCTCCACAGCACTATTCAGGAGGCACTAGTTCATACGTGAATGAACTTCATGAGAACTAACACTGAAATACTTTCTAAAATCAGCATGACTATTATCTGAAACTCTCAGGAATGCCTGGCACAGGGCTGATGGTACACTGCTAATACCTGCACTTACGAGGCCAAGGCAGGAAGACTCAACTGCATAAAGACAACCGTCTTTAAAAAACAAAGAAAACAAAAAACAAGTTTGGAATAGCTTATCTATCGAATCTACTTGTTTCCTTTTCTCTCTTTCTTCTTTTAAGGACAGAATCTCATACTGTGATACTAGCCTTGAACTCACCATGTACCTGAGGATGACATTGAACCTCTAATCCTCTGCTTCTATCTCATAACTACTAGGGTTACAGATGTGTTCCCTCCTGCCTGGTTTATATGGTGTTGAGGATAGAATTCAGGGCTTTGTGTATACAAGCCAAGAACTATATATACTATGGGGCTAAATTGCCTGCCCTGTGTGTGTGACTGAATTGTACCCAGAACCTCAAACTAAACATACATTTAGTTAGATTGACCACTAATCTACACCCCAGGTTCTGAATCTTTTAAAACTACTCATCTCATGTATTATAAACATGAATCAAACATGTCTGGAAAGAAAGTAAGCATCTGAATTTTTTGTTATATACTAAAATATTTTTCAATATATGGGTTAAAATAAAAACATTATTACAAACAATCTTACCTCTTCTATTTCATTTACTGTAGGTACTGGAGGTACTGGTTTATTTCAGGTCTGGCTTATTCTTTAATTCTTTCAGCAAATTATTAGGAAGTCCTATTCCTGTGGTAGGCATGAGCAGTTCAGGGGAGGACACAGAAAATATCCTGTTCTGTAAAGATCTAGAAGTCCTATGGGGAAATATAATCATAACAAAATAAAAGAACTGAAATATTACTTCATAAGTACTACAAGGAAAAATCAACCAGGTGAGGAGAGTCCTGCATACGCACACACAGGAAGCACAAAACTGAATACTGGTTTGGGACAAGATGGTGACATCGAGAACTGGCTGCATCACTTCTGACCCAAAGACTAGAACAAGAACGGACATGTATTTAAAAAAAAAAAAAAAAAAGGAGCTGAGGGCAGGAGAGATGGCTAAGGGTCTTAAGGGCACTGGCTGCTCTTCCGGAGAACCTGGGTTCAATTCCCAGCACCCACATGGAGGTTCAAATGACTGTAACTCCAGTTCCAGAAGATCCAACACCCTCTGAGAACACCAGACATAAAAGTAGTGCGCACACATGCAGGCAAAATCCCATTCATATAAAAACAATGATGATGATGATAAACAACTTTACATTTTCTCTAAAACCTAGAAAAGAAAGAAATTAAAAAACAAACAAACAAACCTGTGGGGAGATAGTTCAGTCAGTGAAGTGCTTGTCACGCAAACATGAGGACCCACATGAAAATCTGGGCAGTGTGGAAGGCTCACTGGCCATTCTCAACAAATAAGAGTTCTGGGTTTAGCAAGAGACCCTCTCTCAAAAATAAGGATGGATGAGGAATACAGACAGCTGAGCAACTAAAAATACTTGACCTTGAGAGGACCTGAGTTCAATTCCCAGCATCCACATCCAGTCACTCATGCCCCCTGTAACTCCAGCTCCAGGCAATCTAAGGCCTCTCTGGCCTCCCAGGGAACCCACACATAGTGGACAAAAACTAACGATAAAACTAAAACTTAAAAAATGGTAATAATGTAAAGAAAGAGTGACTGCAGAAGACACCCAACGTTTACCTCTGGACTACACACACACACACTCAGAGCACTTGTAAGTACTAGGGTTGACTGGCAACACTAGATCACACATAAATGCCCTTTCTTCTTCACACTGGTACAGGGCCAAGGACAGGTCACAGTCTGCCAGGCTCTTATGTATGGGTTACCTTTTTAAATAATGAGTATTAGGTGTTAAAAAAAAGTATCAATTTTCTTTTGTCTTTTTCTTCTCCTTATCCCCTCCCAACAGGAAGACTTTGTTGGCCTTGAACTCACCATCCTGCCTCTACCTTTTGAGTATTAGCATGTACCATCAAAGTCCTTTGTGTGATGCTGAGAACAGAACCGAGGACTCTGAGCACAAGAGGTTAATCGCTCAACCATTAAAGCTGTATGCCAGAGAGATGACTGACTTTCTCATTTTCAAGTTTGTTTTCATTCCCTCAACAAATTTCCTTTTCCCCCCTTTTATTGTTATCTTGCAGTAAATAGTTTAAAGACTGGCTCTTTAAAAAAAAAAAACAAAAAAAAAAAAAAAACGAAGAAGAGAAACATGAAAGCCAGGTATAATGAGGGAGGCTTTGTAATCTCAACACTTTCAAGACAGAAGCAAAAAGACTTCAAAGCAGCTAAATAACAATGTTATCTTTTAAAAGCACCAGACCTATAATCCCAGCTACTGGGGAGGCTGGAGCAAACAGATAAATTCGAAACCAGCTCAGGCTACAGAATGACTTCAAGACCAGCCTGGGCAAGTTTGTAGGCTCCTGTCACAAAAAGGAAAAAAAAGGAGGGGGGGTGACTAAGGATGTAGCTCAGTGAGAGAGCTCTTGCCTAGCAAGCATGTCACACCCTAGGTTCAATTCCCAGTACCCAACCTCCCCTCCTCCCCTCTTCCCCTCCTCCCTTCCTCCCCCACCTTGCACATAAATAAGGACCAGAGAGATGGCTGGGCAGTCAAAGGTTCTTATTGCTAAGCCTGATGACTTGAGTCTTATCTATCCCCAGGTCCCATGAGGTAGGCCGAGAGAAGTGACTCCTGAACATTGTCCTCTGACTTCCACATGACACTGTGGCATTTGCTCTCTCCCCACAAACAATGCTAAGATTTCCTAAGTCCATTAGAAAACCAGCCTATTGAGTGCTCTACAAAGTGGCATCTCAATGAACTCTGGAAGTCCCACAGCTCATGATCCACCAACCAAACACACCCACACAAAATCCTTACCCACCAACCTAACACACCCACACAAAATCCCTACCCACCAACCTAACACACCCACACAAAATCCTTACCCACCAACCTAAAACACCCACACAAAATCCCTACCCACCAACCTAAAACACCCACACAAAATCCCTACCCACCAACCTAACACACCCACACAAAATCCCTACCCACCAACCTAAAACACCCACACAAAATCCCTACCCACCAACCTAACACACCCACACAAAATCCCTACCCACCAACGAAACACACCCACACAAAATTCCTATGCAGCTACAATTATCCCTAGAATCTTGTCCTTCTGGTCCCTTGCTAATCCATGCTGGGACCTCTCAAATACAGGAAGTAACAGTGTTCCTTACAGTGGGAAAGATATCCAGTAAAATCACATGACTCATATTGTTATCTGTGGGTGACTGCAATACAGTGCCAACTATGGCACCTGCCTTGAAAGACCAAACAAGTGTTGCTTTTGCTGCTTGCAACAGCAGTTAATTGTTTCCTTTTCAGCCTAGGTGGAGATAGAGCTTGAGACACTGTCTTACTTCATAGTCCAAACTGGTCTCAAAATTACAACTCTCCAGTCTCAGCTTTCCAACTGAGTGTTTTGTGGTTGCCATCAAGTCTAACCTGAGTTCCACTCCTAGATCTCTCAACTGTCCTCTGGACTCAGTGTATCATGGCACGGCATGAACATGCCTAACTGCACATATGCAGAATAAATAAATGGGCCTTTATTTACTTGTGTGTGTGGTTTGAACTCACCTCTGCAGGCATATATGGAAGCCAGAAATACAGGTTTGGTATCTTTCTCCATGGCTTTTATTTTTTGAGACAGTATCTCTTACTGAACTCTGGTGTTTCTGTTTAGACTAGACTGGCAGGTGAGGAGCTATGATGGTTTGTACGTACTTGGCCCAGAGAGTGGCACTATTAAGAGGTGTGGCCTTGTTGGAGTGGGTGTGTCACTATGGGTGTGGGCTTTAAGACTCACCCTAGCTGCCTGGAAGCCAGTATTCTGCTAGCAGGCTTTAGATGAAGATGCAGAATCTCAGCTCCTCCTGCATCAAGACTACACATGGATGCTGCCATGTTCTTGCCTTGATGCTACTGGACTGAACCTCTGAACCTGTAAGCCAGCCCCAATTAAATGTTCTTGTAAGAGTTGCCTTGGTCATGGTGTCTATTCACAGCAGTAAAACCCTAAGAAGTTGGTACCAGGGACTGGATATTGCTGTGATAGGCCTCACCATGCTTTTGTTTGGAAGAATGTGGATTTGGGATGCTGGGTTTGGAAAGCAGTGGAATGCTTTAAGTGGGGCTTAATGGGCCATCCTAGTAGGGATATAGAAGACTGTGGCTGACAGTGATTTGAACTGTGCAGACCTGCCCAAGAGGTTTCAGTGGAGAAGAATTTCAGTATGTGAACTAAAGACTGTTTTTATGGTATTTTGGTAAAGAACATTTTGCCCTTCTACCTGAGGCTGTTAAAGAGATTTACATTAAT